>NC_134313.1:59920612-60635112 GCF_964195595.1 Calonectris borealis
TACAAGTACAATTAAAAGAAGCATCAGACTGGGAAAAAAAACAAAGACAAATATTCTGCTTCTGAAAACAGAAAACTGGTGCCATTGCTGTAGGGCCAAAGTGTTGGGACTGTAGCCCCAAGTGTTTGTACATGATATTATAAGTGTGTGGCTGTTCAGAGCACCCATGTCTTGCAACTACTTTTCTTCAGTTTGTTAAATGTATTTTAGGCTCTGAAAGTTTCAGGCACGGGGAGAGGGAGCAGAGAGGAGTGATTGTAACAGGTATTGAAATTTGCACCTTTTTTGTGCTCAAAGCTGAACAAAGAGACCTTACAAATCACCAAGTGCCGGAGTGTTAGAGAGAAAACATTCATGCTACCAAAAGTGCAATAAAATTTGATGACTACAGCAGTAAAATGGTGAATTATCCTTATTGCTGAAGTTCCAGGGAAGTTGTGTTTGATAGCAGACCTTTATATCCCATGCCTTTTCCTTTTTATTTGCTCATCAAAGCAATACTGCACAAAAATTATGTCACTTCGGCACAATCTC
Organism: Calonectris borealis; assembly: GCF_964195595.1. Lineage (NCBI taxonomy): Eukaryota > Metazoa > Chordata > Aves > Procellariiformes > Procellariidae > Calonectris > Calonectris borealis. The sequence continues at coordinate 59,921,147 of NC_134313.1, forward strand.
ACACATACTAGTCTGCAGTCACCCACGGAATCTAGGTGATGCATCATTTCTCTCACTATGATGTAATCTCTGTCATAACTACATGCCGGGTAAAAAGCATCTTAGCAGTGAAAGCAGTCCAGGAGGGTGAGATGCATCGTGAATGGTGAAAACGATTTCAGGTCCTTTCGTTGTTGACTAGCTGGAAGCATTTCCCTCCTCAGAAGGAAAGGGAACAAAATCCTCTAGAGAGGGATTTTGTTGCCAGATTTTGCAGTTCTAACAATGTCTAGTTTTCGAGTTGTAGTAAGATATAGGACTTCAGAGAGGTTGAGGGACAACTCACCTCCCTTCATATTATCGCAAGGATCATGCTACCACATGTCCAGAGGTGTGGCTTGTACACTGTAGATTAGTAAACAGGAGAGAGATGGTAAGATGTGAGTCTATAAACATCCCACAACAGGTAAGTCTAAACATTTCCTCTGAGATTTTCTTAGTTGAAATGTTTATTCACTTGCGCCTGGCTGTTCCAAATTTTTTTTTTAAGTTATTAATTGATTATTTATTTGCTGAGAAGACAGTAGTAAAAGCAGCCATTAAAATGAAATTCTGAAATCACTGGAAGATGATGCTGATATACATCAATGTTACGTATGTGGGTACAGATGAACAGCTCAGACGCTGTTGACCCTGACAGTTACTGTATCTATCCATTTAGGTTTAAATTATCCAGCTTTTTCGCAGAGAAAGAGAAACATCATTACCAAGTAGGGCTGGGATCCAAATGTCTGTAAGACGCTTCTGTCTGCGTATGTGGGTGTGCAATCCTGGTACTGGTAACGTGTCATTTCCAAATGGGTTTTAAGGACTGTTCTGGAGGTCCCAGACCTGACGTGTTATTTAGTGCAGACTGATCAGAGCCAGTAAGAGCATAACCCCGTGGCACTTCTGCTGGGGACACAGTGCCTGGTGTCTGGGTGGGTCAGGTTTAGTGGTTAGGTCTCCTGCTGGCATTCAGACATTGGCAGACACAAGTATCGGAGGGGAGGACAGAAGGCAGAAGCATCATCAAAAGCAAAACCAGGGTCAGTATGTCGCGCGGCAATGTACGGTCTGGAATGACGAGCGTGTGAGGCAGTGAGGGAGAGACTAGTGTAGATGTCGGGCTTCGAGCAGGGTCCACGATAAGTGCAGGATTTCGTCTGGCAGGATTTTCTGCTTCCTTTGGACCCCTTATCAGCTTGTTAATTCCTCTTGCAGCAGTCAGTCGGTCAAGGGTGGTTCCTAATAATCGTCAGGAACGGTCCAAGATGCAGAACCTCCAAAGGAGCGCAGCGGATAACCCCTCCGAGTCACTGCAGGGGTAGTGCCAGTGCCTTGCTGGTTATCTGTGAGACTGGACATTTCCTGTAAGCAACGACGATGAGGCAGCTGTGGATGGTTGGTGGTTGGTATCTAATGTCATTGACAGTATCTCTTTGCCAAAAAAGTGTTTGATGCCAGTTCAGGGAAATCAGCGTCTTCAGAAGTGACACGTGTAGGTACCAGTTCTCAGAGTGGCCGTGGCAGCTTGGTGGAAACAGGCTTGGTTCCTCTGCATTTAAAATTCCTGCTAAGTTACAGGCATTTGCAAATCTGCATCAATAACCAGTAGGATATGGAAGAGTTGTTTAGAAAACTGTTTGTTTGTTGAGTTTCTTTGAAGTTGTTCTTAATACCAGAAATCTGTTTCTGCTAGTATATCAAGGGCTTAAAGTCTTTATTATAATATTACAAATTATTTATTGTAATAAATCACATCAGGAACACTTCAGTAGCTGTTACTTAGGACCTTTCAGGTATAAATTAGCTGTGGAAGCCGAGAAACAGTTCAGCACTGAGTTCCCTTCCAGGGCACTCTTTTCCCAGGAATACCCAGGGAGTTCCTGGTTATTGCCGAGTGGAAATGAAGCATCAAGCAGTCTCCTGAGCTTCATCAAACTTCCTGTGTAACTTACTGCACTGCAGCTTTGTTCAGATCGTGCCTGCGAGTAAGCAAATGAAATGTTTGTTGAACTTGTTTGGTATTAAGTTGGGACATGCAGAAAGTTCCTTGGAATGTTAATTTCCTATTTTTGGTTTCCTTTCCTGTCTAGGAAGGTAATTGAAGTGCAGTTCTACCCAGTTATCCTGCATGATAACCTTACTTTTTTAAAAAACTTCATGGCTTTCCAGCGTCATACAGACCATTCATGTTAAAAATCGATACTCTAAGAAAGTGTGAGGGAGTGGTGATTACAGCATCTTATGCCTCCACCTTTAATTCTGAGGTGTTGCCTTTGGTCAGGAGAAGCTCTGTACTGAGATTATTAGCAGAATTTCTTTTCTGCCATCTAAAAGAGTAGATACCAAAGTATTCATCTGGTTAACACTTTACTGCCTCTTAATCATATATGGTATTCAGCCTCAGCTTTAAAAAAAGGAGGGAGTGGAAAATAGCATCATGCAGTTTTTTGACCACTTTTACCATATGTATACGCTTATCATGATGTAGTTGTTTTCATGGGTGATTTCCTTCTTGACGTACTCTCTTTCTATAAATAATTCTGTAAATTTAGTATGAATAAAGTAGCTTCACCTCCCTCCACCCTCCATAAGCGTTTCTTGGGGTTGTTATGTTTTTGTGTGGGTATTGGGGGGGGAAGGAGGTGGGATAAATGGAATCCCTACACGACAGAATTAATATGTTTTTATTCTGTCAACTGTGCATTTCCACAGCCTTTAAACATACGGGTTTCATGTCAAACTTGGTCTCTAAATTTCTGTGCTTTCTAAAAGTGCTGCTATTTACAATGCCTTAGAATCTTTTCCCTTTTTTTTTCCCCCTCTTAAACTGTGGTTATGTTCTCTCAACCTTAACTGTAAGTCAAATGTCTTCCGTTTGTTTGGAGAATAGTGCCATATTAGAAATGCATCTGATGCATATATTATAAAAGTTAAATGGTTGGGGAGAGGAAGAGGGGCAAAGTGTGTGTTATATGTCATTACAATCATCTACAATTTGCTTTGAAAGTCTAAACGGTATTCAAATGTAGGTTGCGTAGTCTTCTTTTGATTTTTCCAAGATCTTATCCTGTAGGTTTTCTACTGTACAAATAGATACTCCCAAAAGAAGTGTAAAATAGCTTTGTGTGTATGTGAATTAAATTTTTTCCATTTAAACTAGTTGTCTTTAGAAGTTAGAAGCGTCCAATACACTTTATTAGATTACTGAGAAGCTAGGCACTGCTTATTCTGTAGATGAGAAGAAAAAAGTTTTATTAAAGCCACATCTTCTTGGATTTGGGTTGCTTAACAGGTAAAACTATTCATGGTAGTATATGAAGACCTCTTGAGGAGGAAAGGAGCACAGGTCTCTGTTACCCGTCCGTGGGCTGTTGAGCTTGCTTTGATTTAGCAGCCAGAGCTGAATTTTGTCTGGTGTAATGCATGCTCACGTGTGTCTTACTTTTCTGTAAGGGTATTGCTGTCTGGTTCTGGAAGTAGAAAAAGGACAAAAGAAGATATAAGAGCTTGCAGTTTAATGTTTTGAATCCAGTTTTTTTTATTTTCTCAGGCAGCTACTTGCTTTATATTGAATTTAAACAACTTAGATTTTTATTTCCTAATTAATCTTGTATGCTTCTTTCAGTTTTTAGGCTGTTGCATTGGTACTCTGCCAGTGACCAAACTGCACTGCAACATAGTTTCAGTGTTCATTTTGCAAAGCACCACAAAATGCAGCTATTTCTGTTAATACAATTTCTGTCTACGTAATGCATTAGATTTTTTTTATTTCTTCATCTTTCCTGTCCTCTATCTGTCACCTACCTACATGGGGCTCTGCTCAGATACATCTTGAGGATTTCTTCTTCTAAGACAGTTACTCTACACCATTCTCACCATATCCCAGGACACGGATATCTTCAGGCAGTGTGGTGGAGACAGGGAGAAGCTGTGGTTTAAGTACTCCAGCTCTCTTTAGCTGACAGAGTATGTTTTGAGGAGTTTTTCCTTCTGCTGCATGTTAAAGCAGACTTGAGGCTTGTCTGTGTTTCAAGGCTGGACAAATAAGTAGGGAGCTGTAATTGTTTTTCTGACCCTCCTTCCTGCTGAACCAAGCAGAAATTCTATAGCGAAGAGAATCTGACCCATTATTTTGAATAGTAATGTTAATTGTACCTCATCATCCATTACCTAATCAGGTCATGCTTTATTTTGCTCAGTTTTAAATTATCATTCAAATTCGGTTAACCCAGGAATGCAGAGCAGTGGCATTAAATACTTGGTTAATTTGAAGATCTTAAGATTCAGCAAACCTTTAAATATCAATAACAGAATGTTGGAATGGCTGCAGCATTCTTTCAGCATCATATAATTTTTATAGACTTGATTGCTCATATTAATGCTTTTTTGGTATATTTCTTCCCATTTGTTCCCAGGAGAAATTTCAAGTTGAAATAGTAGAGTGAGCAATATTTTCAAGTGCTTCAAATGGTAGAGAAATAGAACCATTTCACAAAAAGATTTTTTTTTGCATTTGCGTACCCAAAAGAAAAGCATACTTGCAGTTAAATAACAGTGCATATCTACAGGAGTTTTGAAAAGTTCTTTCACTTCACCCAGTCAAAAGCCCTTTCGGTAACCAGCAACTCTTCCATGATGTACAATGGATCCCCCACTTCCTCTGTCAAACAAGACATGATTTTATATTTGCATTTACTTTTTTCCAGTTAGTATGGTATTAAAGCCTTTTCCTATACTTTAACATAGCACTTAAATGCAAACTGGGCTATAAAATTAGATGCCCATTCTTGCAGTGATTGGTCTGCCTAAATTCTTATAGTGTATCCATTATCCGTGGCATCTCATTGCCTTTCTCAGAGTCTCTGTCTATCAAAGAACTGATAGCTTTATGAGATGAATTGCAAAAATTTGTTTTCTCCATTTCCTGAAATGCTGCCTGTTAGATTGGACCCACCTGGTCTTGGTGGTCTTTACAGAACTTAGGTGGCAACCCATCCTCACCTGGCATCTTGCCAGTCCTGAAGGACTTGATAGCTTCGCTGGTTCTCATCTTGCAAAAGGCTTTGCGCTTCATTGGTAATAGCTGCTATGTCAGGTCCATTCTGGCAGATATGTTGGCAGATTAGAGTAATTATCATAATCAGATGTGTATGATTTGGGGGACAAAAAACCCCTGTAAACTGCTGACTGTATGAAGAGTTTCAGCAAATAATTTCTCCTTGGCAAGTGAGGTACTTCTGTTGGCCTAGTGTGGTTTGTGCTGAGCTGACGATAATTTTCTTGCTTGCTCCTCACACTAGCTCTGCTTAGTATATGATAAAGTATACTTTTGGTATAATGATGGATCGAGTTAATACTTAGTCCTTGCAGAGCGCTATGGTAGTGTGCTTGGCGTCTCTCGTTTTTAACATGAAATGCTCTAAGGATGTCTCAGACTCCCAAATATTCTCTCTTCAGAGTCTTAGAATCATAGAATCATAGAATGATAGAATCATTAAGGTTGGAAAAGTCCTCTAAGATCATCAAGTCCAACAGTCAACCGTTAGAGCTGTCTGAGATGAATATTGTGTCGCTCTTACGAACATACAAATTGTGGAAGTCCGTACAGTGGGAGCTAGGTGGAACTTAAAGGCTGGTGCAGACTGAATTGAAACCGGGAACCTATGGCACGGCGAACCCTGCAAACCCACAGATCCTGACGTGTGCGTGAAGTAACCAAGCCAAGTCCAGTCCATTTCAGCACGCAGGCTCATCATCAGCCTTTCTCTTTCCTTCTGGCACTTGTTTTCTCCTCTTCAGCTGGCTGTTGGGAAATGCCGAGGCCGGTTCAGAGGAGCTGCCACCGCGTGTCAGCCATGGGGCGCGCGCGGGGCACGCACGCAGCAGGAGACGGCCCCCGCGCTGTCGCTTGGCTACGCGTTACTCAGAAGTATCGCATCCCATTTCACTCTACCGTTGTGTGGAGAGAGGTAGCTGGTAAAGTAAAAAAATTTGAGGAATTGAGGTCTCTCTTGGACTCATTTACCACCGATGTGAAACGGGTGTAACAGTGCAAATCAACGAAACTATTAGCATGAGAGAGACTGAGATCTGAGTCAGGCCCCGAAGCCCAGCTTTGGGGCTCACTTGGGGCTCATGACTTCGCATGTCTTCAATTTTGAATGCCTGAGCAGTTGAAGGACAGGTGTCCTCTAATATTTGCGTTTAATAGGATTGGCTTGGCGCATGCGTGAATGTATAGATAAAGATGAGGGACATTTTATCTGTGACTACTTTATCAGGTAAGGCCACAGCTGGAATGCTGTGTCCAGTTCTGGGTTCCCCAGTACAAGAGAGACATGGACATACTGGGAGAGAGAGATGAGCGAGTCCAGCGAAGGGCCATGTGGTGCCCAGTGACAGGGCCAGAGGCAATGGGCACAACCTGAAACACAGGAGGTTCCCTCTGAACATCAGGAAACACTTTTTTACTGTGAGGGTGACCAAGCAGTGGCACAGGTTGCCCAGGGAGGTTGGGGAGTACCATCCTTGGAGGTATTCAGAAGCTGCCTGAAAATGGTCCTGGGAAACTGGCTCTGGGTGGCCCTGTTGAGCAGGGAGGTTGGACCAGAAGACCTCCAGAGGTGCCTTCCAACCTCAACCACTCGCTCTGTGATCCATGGGATATGACTTGCTGGGATGCACCATAATAGCATCATGATTACTCAGTTACTCACAAACTCACATTTTTTAACTTTAAACCTGAAGTTTAAGTCCAAACTTACAAGTGCTAATGTCTTCTGGTTTTTGTTTCCATGCAGTGTGTCTGTAGCTCATGCAGCTATTGCACTTAAAATAACATGGTCAAGTTGATACATAGTATGGGTCTGAATAAAGGTGAAGGAATGTAGAAATTAAATCAAAACAACCCTTTATTTACAATAAGTAGCCTCCTTTTAATAGGAGCAGCTTTACTGCTCCTATTAAGCTTTTGACTTCTCTGTTTTGTCTATATGATTGTTTTGCTGCCTTTCATTATAATTAATTGGATAGCTGAGCTTTCCTTTAGAAAACAATGGAATTTTTTCACATGAGGCCAATAGCAAGGAAATGCTGCAGAAAGTCATGAGAGCCTCTGAACACAACCTTGTTTTGGTTTTGGGATAGAGTACGTGGAATTACACACAGCTGCAAGAAGAGTCTGAGAAGAGTCTCAGACAAATTATAATTTTTTCAAAACATCTTCTGTTTCTATCCACCTTCTCATCTAGCTAAAATTCATTTTCATGTTTCAACTACCGCTGTGTACTTTTCTCTTGCCCTGACAAATGCAGTCTTGCTCACATCCATGGCAAATGCTCCTGCAAAGATTGTTGTCCCAGCTTGTCACTGAAGTTCGTGATGAATGTTGGCATCACTGGTTGATCAGAGACAGGAGCTGATATTTCAGTGAGAAATGAGGTATGATAGGTAGGAAATGAATAGGTCTTGAAAGCAAAGGCAAGCAATTTATGTGCTAGAGATTTTGTTATAGAGGAAGGGGAATTGGTGGAAAGATTAGAAGAAAAGAGTGACATGGGCAAACTTTCCATAGCTTTGTGCTTTCAACACCGATGCTCTTTCTTGAAAGCTCCTGTAAACATCCTCCGGGCACTCACAGTGTCCTTCTCAGAAGTCTCCCTTGCTGTTGCATCTGCAGAAACTTGGCAACAAGAGGTTAGGGTATTATTCTGACTTACACGACCCTTGCACTCTTGCTCTCTTTTAATATTCATCTGCTTCTGCCTTCTTGTAGGCTGCAGGGCTCGCGCAGCTGGAGAAGGGAGCCTTTGCTAGCAGCCCTCTCTGCAACAAGGCATATTCATCAGACTTTGCATACTGGAACTGTTAATAACAGTTCACAGTTGTTAACTGTTAACAATCTGACGAACAACCCCTCCAATCCTTTGCCTAGTGACCCAGCCTTAAAATTAACTGGATGGTAATTTACTCTTAGGTAAATCTTGCCCCAGCCCAGCGGTCCCTACCAACCCCTTGCTTGGCAGTTTGTTGTAAAGTCTGGACCGCCCTTTTCAGATTAGTCTCTGCAGCCTTTTCCTTAGCTATAACCCCTGCAGTACAGCCATCTGTCTAGCTCGATGATACTTTTTTCCTTGTAAATCCCTCTCCATCCCTGGTGGGTCATGTAAATCATTTAGCACGCTGCTTGTTGTACAGCTCTTTCATAAGCATGTAAAGGAAGTCAGAAGACGGAGATTTCGGTACACAGTATAGTCAATGGATGTGGAAGGGTGGGGGATGTCTGCAGCAGGGCAGTGTGAATAGGTTATGGATAAGGAATATTGGAGTTGTGCACCCTGAGAAAGACAGTCAGTCAGTCTCAACTACGTGTGTGGCAGATTAAGAGGAATTGGGAATACCAGAGCTTTGTCCCCTGCAGAGCCACTTCTGGCTTGAAAGGATTTTTCTAGCTCACAGGCATCACTGTGTAGGAATAGCTGAACTCTTTCCCAGGTTATTTCAAGTGTGTGATCACTTGTCATCAGCCCTGAGCTAGCTCGTACACCCTGGTGGCCATTGGGCTGCCTCCGTGCAGAAGCACATGGGTGTTTGTGCAGTGAACTCCCCGTGCTCTGGTACCTTGAAGGCAGAGTAGCTCAGCTCAGGGCTGGCCTCTGCGCCTGAACCAAGCTGCTCTCTCCCTCAGTTTGCACCATAGTGTACCAAAGGGCTCACACTGAGCAGGAGCTGATAAGCCCTGATAGCCCAGCATGATCCATGCAGTGTGCTCCACCTTCCCACTGCGAGTTTAGTGGGACCCTCTTTAGTGGGTGCCAGTGTCGTGCTCCCACTGTGAGCTCCTCCCGTTGCTGGAGAGGTGACGAGCACTTGTCACACTGTCCTTGTGTCACGTTAGTTTTAGCATCCTGGGGCAGCTTGGTGTTGCGCTGGTCTTGAAAACTCTTCCTGGAAGGTCCTTGGCCCAACTGCTCTCACCTTTCTCATCATTTCTGTGGTCATTCGGTTACTAAACAGCTGGATGAGAGGGGAAATGCCCTTAATTATCCATAAGTGAACCATTCCGGTTTTAGAGGAATGTTTAAGGGAAAAAAAAAAAATTAAGTGCTCCATATTAAGCTTCAGCTTGATTTCTCATCATGATTGGCTTAAACCCAGAAGTCAGATGCTTAATACTCTTGCTGAATCTTTAACTGTTGTAACTCTGGACAGCCTTCTGATCTGTACAGATGTCATCATACACTTTGTGAAATTCTTAGCCTCGGCAGCCTATAACAGCCAAGTCTACCGTCATCTGCATATTGCAGGAAAAAGTGTCTCCTTTTATGAAAGTAGTCCACGCTATTTCTCAAGGCCTGGTAAGCCAGGGTTTACATTTGATCAAGTTGTAAATCGCTCAGTGTCAGACTGCAGACAGAGTCCTAGAATGGCACAGCTCTGCACCTAGAATAAAGACGCGTGCTTGTGTGATATTTTTTATGCCTAAAATAGTGAACAAATATTAATCCTCACAACATATGGAATGGCAGGAGACTCTTCTGTTTTAGATCAGTGAAGCTGAGGAAGGGTGGGGGGAATTAGCAGAACCTGGAAGAGGGTTCCACCTTTCAGCTAGGGTTGTTAAATGATGTGGCCAGATTTCAAACTGGAGGACTCTTCAAAACTACGCAAAACACCCAATTCAAGCTATTTCACAGAGGATTGTTTCTAATTATTAATGACCTATTGAATATCTTAATGAACAAAAGTATGTGGTTGGAAGTAAAATCGATTGAAAGAGTTATATCAAGAAAAAGTCCCTTACCCTGACTGCAGAAGTTTCACCTAAGGCATTCTGTTGTTTCAAATTAATCAATGCAGGAGAAGGCATACTCAGCTTTGTTATAGAAGGAAAGCATCGGTGTAGGTGTTCCTCCTAACTTCCATGATTCTGTAGCAACTATGACGCACTCAGTTATTTTTGGTTTAAAATGTTGTAAACAGTAAGGCTTGAAACATTTTTGTTGACAGCATAACACGGAATGGAATAAAATCTGTTGCATCAGAGAGGTCCTAGTATAATATATGTGGATGTTAACCTAAACTGTCTATGACATAAGGTCTCTTCTTACTAGATCATTGAGTCATTGTCTAGGATATGCTAAAATTCTTTTGATACTTTATTGACAATATTGAATCTTATATCAACTACAGTTACAATTATGCTGAAGAATTAATTTGATACCATTATCTCTTAAGTTACGGCGCGCTTAATTTTGTCTGTGTAGCTCAGACTAAAAGGAGTTGCAGATGTGTTATGGGAGCTGAAGCTATGTGCTGAGTTAGGACATGATCTGTGCCTGGGAAGCATGGCTGGGTCCTGTGGGAAAGCTAGGAAGCAGAATAGTCCTTAAATAGTCCTTTGACTTGATCCTAATTTTCAAATATGGAATATGTTTTACTGAGCATCTTGGAGGGCTTTGCACTTGAGATACGGTTTTCCTTTTTTGATGTTCTGTTGAATATTGAGGAACCTTTTATCTTTTGCTTCCTGGTTGAAGGTAACTTGAGATGATGCTGTGAATAGAGTGCGTGCCAACCCGTAATGAAATTTCCAAGCACAATTTATGTCAGGTACGCTGCTTTGACCTTTCTGTTTTGTTTTTGTAGGAGATGTGCAACAGCAGAGTCTAATCTTCCTCTTTCCAAAGTCAGAGCTTGTTTGGTGAGGTTTTCAAAATATTCCAATCTGATAAATTTATCTGACAAGATTTATGAACCTGTTAATATTCCTTAAATTAACTTAAGACACCCCATCATCTTGATAATTATGCTTACACAATATTGTGTTTGCCATTAATTTGATTTCATATCTAGCTGCACACGGTCTTTGAAAAGTTTTATGCAACACATGTGTTTGTATACTTTTATCTGTAGTATTGAGCTACTTACCTGAAAATTGTTTTCTGCCTTATCTGTTCCTGGTAGGGCATGACATGTCTGTATGTACCGTGTGTGACTGCACTATATTCTGCCCTACCTCTACCTCGTTTTCACTCTTCTGTAGCACAGGACAGAGATGTGGCCCTTCAGGAAATATTAAATACATTCCTCTGAGGACTACTGTGTATATAGAGATGTTGGTAACTGTCAGCTTCAAATAGTACATACAGTCTTCTAGTAAACAAATACTAATCACCAACAAACTGCAGATTCCGTAAAACGGCGAGTAATATTTATTTGACGTGTTACAAGTAAGTTTTAAATAAAGTCCTTGAGTGAAAAATATTTCGATACACGCACAGACTTACCCCTATTTTGATGTTAAATATTTACATTTATATGCAAGGCTTCACTGTGATAGTATATATTTCAGCAGGCACATATAAACACATTCCAAGCAGTGATTTATCAGTCTATACAGTGTTATTGCATAAGTGTACACTATACAAGTAACACATCAGCCTGACTTCAGAGCTTAAGCACGGCACCATCCCAGTTCTTCCAAATGGCTACAGAGTCCAGTAAACTAACAGTTTATTTGGTGTCTCCACAGTGGAAAGTTCTCTGTCCTTGCTCAGTGGCTGCCTTGATCAGTTGCTAATGAAGCAAAAACATCTTTCAAAAGCCTTACTAAGCTGCGCTCGAACAGCAGACGCATCTCTGCAGCCTGGGCGTACCAACTGCCAAGTCTGCAAAAGCTGCTGCAAACCGCTGCATCTGCAACCTTCCTTGCAGCCCTGACCAGCTCAGCTCTTGGAGGGCGACTGGGTATGACCTGGGACAAGGGTTGCCCAAAGTGAAAACATCCGCCGAAGCTTCACAAAGTTAGCAACACCAGTACAAGGCGGTAGCTGCCTCATACAGGTTGTGTAGGGGGCATGAGCCCTTCTTAACTGAGCCGCTCTGCTTTGCTCACTGCAGGACAGGCGGATGAAAGGTCGGATTAAATTCCACTGCTCCTTCCTGCTCTCTTCTCCCTTCCAAAGTCCGGCCCTGCTGTTGGGCACGGGGCTGACACACACATGCATCCATGGCCTCATTTTAAGGAAAACATCTGTGTTTCCCTTTAACCATTTAAATGTATGGTCACTTTGGTGAAGAAGACTGGGCTTGCTAACCTTCTGCTTTGTGGTCATTGTCTAGAGGTGTGTTGGGCCAGCTTTTGGAAAGCTTAATGCATTTTTAATGGCAGCTGTGCTCCATTCCCCGAAGCTTTTTTTCTGTTTGTTTGTTTCCAGTGCCTGTGGAACAGATTTTAAACTGAATGAACAAAAGCGGTGCAGAGCTTAGCAGGTCTGGGAGGAATCCTGGGTATATTAAAAACAAATGGGAAACAAGACTTTGACCAAAATCTAGAAAAATATGGACTACAAGTCTCCTGTGAGTTGCCTGGCTGGCTTTCCACCTCTAAATTATTTCCATGCGGCAAGTTTAGCAGGGATAGACCCGACAGGCATTGGCTGGGAGTCTCCAGGAATTCTTTGTATGATTGTAGCTATTTTTAATTTCCATCTTAGGTAGAAAAAGTATGCTTTTTATTCTTAACAGTATTTGGCATGGTAGCAGCTTTAAAGAGAAGCTGCTTCAGAGAGAAGGGGACTGAGAAAAGAATATACCTATCTGTGTCTAATAGAGGTAAACAGGCTCCCTTCCTGCAAGAAAAACGCTGTTTGCATTCTTCCGTGGTGATTTGCCAAATGGGCTGGATGGGAAGAACTTCCCTGCCCTGTTCTTTGCTCCCGTCTCTGGCGTAGCTCTCACCACCAGGCTCAGCTGCTCTCTTGGCTAGAGATGCTCCGCTGCTCGTGGCAATGATACCCTGACAAAACACTGTTTACTCAAATCAGACCGGCCTCCTCCCTCTAAAACCAAAACTTTCAAGTGAGAAATAAGTCTGATTGCTTTAATCTCTTCATGTCTTCCTCTGTGCCTTCCCTTTTAAATTAAAGCACACATCTTGATCTTCTGTCTTACTTGGAAATGGAAATCTGAAGGAGTGGTGGGGGGGAGTGGAGAAATAATGATGAAGGAAGAGATAAATGTAGCAAAGGTGGAAGTGATAGTTTATTCATGGCGTTACATCTCTGTTATCTTGATCTGGCCTACTTGAAGACTGTTTTTTTCCCATCTGAGCTCCTTTGATGAGTGTTGATAGTTCTCTCCCACTGCTGTGGCCGTGGCCCGATCCTCTCGCCCCATTTCCCTCACAGTCAACATCCACAGGATGTATATTATAATTCGTGTGGATGGAAGTAGAAGCAGCAAAAAATAACCTTCCCTGGCATAGTAGGCAAACCATCCATCTGTTTTCCACCAGCTCCCACATCTCCTGTTTTTGAAGTTGCTGCACCTATTTTGCAGCTGACTGCCAGGCTCCAGCTATCGTGCTGGAATCAACAACCTGGAGATTCTCTTCCACTTTTTATTACCTTTCCTTCCAGGGATGGCTCCATAAGCCCAACATATTTCTGGGGTTCTGCTGGTTTTGATTATTACCCTTTGATTTAGAGAAGTATGAGATCTGTTTTGTTTTGTTTTGTGGAGAGACTTTCAAAGGCAAGGCAACGCGGAGATAGCTTTCCGTTCTTGCTGCCAATTTTCTCATGCTGTTGAGGAATTCATTTAGGCTTAGTTTTGAGGCAGGGTTTGTTGGGGTTTTTTCACCTCTCTGATATGGCTAACACCAACTATTAAACAAAGTTGTGAGCCAGTCTGTCAAAATCATAATTAGCGTAGAGATCACAAGCCTGTAATACACAGGTTATTTTCTTGAGGCTTTGCAGCCTACTTGGGCTTTTCAGGCTTTTCTGTGTAACCTCTGCTGGAGATCTTCTTTAATGGAAGCTGATTCCAAGGTAATCAGTTGTTTTCAAAAGCTATGGCTTTAAATAGAGCATCATGAGACTTGCAATAAAATTGCAAGGGTTGGCAACGCTGAGTCTCTTACGCTAGAAGGTTTACAGTATTTTAAGTGCTTTTGTGAGACATTTACAGTGGCACTTCCCCCCCCCTTAGCTGCCTCATTTGAAGGAGTTCACGCAGCTTGCAACATGCCTCTGTCAAGGTTCACAGAGACTCCAGCTTCTTTCCTATGTGACCCAGACGTTCTGTCCCCTGAAATGTGCCAGACAGACAAGAGGTTACTTGGAGAAATAGTTTGCGCTTTTCCCAGACTCTGCTGCTCAGCTTCTCTAAACAAATACGTAGCTGAGGTAATGTCACTGTGGATAGTTATTTGTACATCTTTTCCAAAAGCCAAATGTCTAAGCTAATAAAATCAAGAAACTTAGTTGTAAACTCATTTTTTTTTCAGATTTCTTCCTGTCACTGCTTTAAGAGCATTTATTGGGACTTTCATAGCGTGAAGAGTCCTTTGGCTGAAGCAGAACCAAAGGACTTCCTGGCCAAAGAATTTGCGTGAAGGTTTTCTGACAGTAGCAAAGCGCATTACTTTTTTTCCAGCTGAGCATGGTTGTATTTCCACTCACTTGCATTGATAATAGTGTCAGTGACTAGGGAAATGCCATTTAAAATCATGCTGCTCTCTTCTAAGGCACTTTTTTATCCCCCTTATCAAACTGTAACAAAATCCTTTCTTTCCAGTTATCTTTTTCTCAGTTACAATGTAACAATAATGATTGCAAGATTCATTACTCTTTGCATGGAGTTTTCAGACTATCTTAAAAATTTGCAGTACTACAAGATATTCTGCTGTAGTTCACTATAATGTCCTCTAGGAGTCTTGGGTCCTTCAGGAGTCAAGAGTAGTTGAGCCTACAGAAAACTGTTACGAAAACTGAGGAAAACGTAAGAGTTGCAGTGAAGTGCCTATCAGAAGATTTTTTTTGTAGACCTAGGTGGAACTGGAAATGAATCAGGTTATTCCCAGTTCATTGGATCTCCTGCATCCCCCACCCTTATGTGGGGAGCTGCTGCCCGCCCTAATGCACGTCTTGTGCTTGCTTGGTGGAGTTTCCACTTCGAGCAGGTACTTACAAGCGTCAGCAGACGCGAGCAGAGACTGCTTCTGTAGCCTAACAGATATGCTCAGGGAGGCCCAAGGTCAAGTATTTTCTTCGAAGCTGGCAGAGGTAGTTTTCCATACTCTAGGTAAGTGCTCTCTATTTTGGAAGGAGTTCTTGTTAGTTTTCTCTATTAATCCTTTGCTTCCCCCCCAGTCGTCATCTTCTACTTAAAAGAAGAACATTTCAAATTCTTACTTCTTTCTGGGTTTGATAGTGATTTATTGTTGTTTTTGAAAACTTAGCACCTTTTACATGCTCTGCAATTAGAAATAGGAACAGAAACTCTCTAGAAACTGCAGTGCTGTGCGATAGTAGAAACTGTGAAACAAGGCAAGGTAGAACAGACAAGAAGTCATAAAATGGCTGGGCAACTTGTGTGCCGTACAGCTGTGCAGACGCCTTCAGTCTTTGCCTCAAAGTGTTGAAATGAAAAAAAAAAAACAGAAAGGGAGAAACAGAGCAGGGGAGGGAAACAGAGGTAGAAAGTGAAGTGACTTTCTCACAAACTACCTGAGCATTAATGCCAGAACCTCCCTACCTGATCCAACCACCCTTACTTTAACCCTGCCCTGAATTTAAGTCCCGTGCTATACCCAAGAGCTGTCTATTTAAACTGAAAGGTGTATTTGTACACTGGCAAAAACACGATTTTCCCAGTGACACAGCACACCACATAAACTGATGTCTCCTTTATTAGTCATTTCTTATGTATCCTTGATGGGATGGTCCTGGCTGAAATACAGCGTTAAAACCTTCCCAGTGACTCCTGCTTACCCCAGCTGGAGGTGGAGTTGAAATGGCAAGCAGATGTACACCAGCTCTTCCTCTGTATATTCTGTTTTTTCAGAAATTTAATTTAAGGCGCAGTTGACATTTGGGATGAATATGAGACATTCAGCACCAGCAACAGTAAAGGCCTGGCTTTGGTTTAATATAACCAGAGACTATGGTAGGCTGGTCTCAGAGGCAAGGAGGCAGTGGGGCTTGCGTCACCGGCTCTCTCAGCTTGCATCAAACCCCTCCTAGAGATGTCCCCTTCAGGACTCTTCTTCCGATCACCGCGTTATATGGTTACCGAAGATCGTCACTTTTAGTAAAGATGGGGAGACTGTAATTGGTTTTGTTTTATACAAATACAGTGTGGCTCTGATGAATTCCAGATTTGATGAAGCATCAGGTACCTGATGCTGTAAAGAAACATAATTTAATTTTTAATTCAAGTTTCATTCAAGAACACTTTTTTTTTAATATTTCAGGTTGATTTTTCTGTCTCTTTTTTATTTGTTTAGTTTTTGAGTTGGAAGCTGCCTCAGCATGTTATATATGCTACTGTAGTGCCATTTCTTAGCTACGCTCAAGGGAAGTTCTAGAGGTTGCTGCCTCCTGAAAGCGTAACTCAGTAAGACAGTGGCTTCGTTGGCGAAGTCAGTACAAGAGCCTTCTGGCTCTGTGCATCTGCCTGCCACCACCGACGTTTTGGCAGTACGACTGTTGGTGGGGCCGAACTGCTGAGCCATCACTGAAAATATCTGTGTGGAAAAACAACACTACAGGAAAAAAAAGTCGTGGATATTGTTACTCTGGATCAATTCAACAATGTGTTTTGAAGGATGGTGGCACAAACAGTTGTGGTGACTAGCTGTGGTGTGAGTCCAGGTGAGTGGGACCCTTTAAACCTTAACTCAGTGCCATAGCCAGCAATTTGTCAAATGCCACACGCCTGCTACTCAGAAATCTGAGTTAGTTTAAGCACTAACAGTGGGAGTGTATTATGGAAATACCGTAAGCCAACCAAGACACAATTACAGGCTTCTGTGACTTCCATCAGTTGTCACATATTCCCCAAGTTAAAGTTTTCATGTTAAAATAAGTAAATGTTAAATTAATCAGACTGATTACTGCATTCATTTTCAGAAAGATGGTTAGCTGCTGGTATTTGTGGATCGCTGATTCATCTGGGAGATGCAATGCAGCAGGGAGTGTGGATACATCCCTTGGAAAAAGAGGCATTTCAGTTGTGTCCTTTAAAGCCTTTCTTCTCTTCAAATACACTCGTAACAAAAACACTTTCTGAAAGGTATTTCGCATCGGTTGAAAGCAGAAGATGTGTTTATGCTGCAGGTTGTTAAATGTATTTACAGCCTTTTTTGGGAGCTCGGTGGGAACTGTGCTGTGGTTATTTATTGGTCTGCTTCAACAGCTGCTGGTTGAAATTAAAGAAAATCTATTGCCATGATTTGCAAAAACATAATAGATTGCTTGTGTTACGATGAGTTATAAGAGGCAATTTGAGTGAAGCCCAACACATGTTGGTAGCTGTAGTATGTCAGGAAAAAATACATCGTTTGCAATATTCAGATAATCAATATGAATGGATCTACAGGTTCTCAAGAAATAAAAGTAGTCTTGTTTGAACTGATTTCTAAATTTCCTTTGTAATCTCTCAGGCCTGGCCAAAGGGACTGAAGACTCTGGTTTCACATTTGAGTCAATGTTGGTGACTTTCAGTTGGGGCCTTCCAGCCACTCTTTCCCACCCTGAGCTGTGCAGATACAGGTGTTTTCCACTGTTGTGAACTATTTCCGGGAGCTTATCTGGCAGAAAAATAATTTGGAAAAAGAACAAAGAGCATTAGAGCCAGTACTGATCAATCCCTGTACCCAGTAGTTTAAGCAGGCGTTTCCCCAGATTCCCATTCTTCTGGCAGCTTGCAGTTCTCGGTCAATTCTTTCAGGTTCATCTTTGAAAGAAAGAAATGAAGTTGGCAAAAAAGATTTGTATGCGAGTCCCTCTGACCGCAGGCAGTATGCAATATGGGAAGCCCTAGGAAAAGAGAAGGACCTGCTCCCGAATGCCTGCTTATGTTCCCTCACCGCAGCAGTGATCCTTTGGCACTTTATCCACATCTTTTCTGTTCGCTGGGAGCCTTGCCGCTGGGAGCCTTGCTCTCTGCTTTTTGATTTCTCTCCTCTGAAGTGGCCAGAAAGTCAAAGAGCACCTTCAGGTGACTGGTTACTTGCCCAGCACAGACTTGGTGTCCGAACTAGAAAGAGTAGTTTGCCAGCAAGTCTTGCCTGTGGGTACGTCCGTCTGAAAGGACAGTCCTTGCAGGTATTGATAGGTACAACGAGAACCGAGTGTTCCTACTCGGTCTCGTGACTGTAGTGCCAAGGTCATGGCACACAGCATTTCTGAAAAATGAAGACTGTGGAATAAATAAAAGTACATAACAACAAGTAAAATTTGTAGCTCATATAGGCAGCTAGCCAGATTATAATGTGCGTGAGAATGTGTGTGTAATTATGTTGTTTCAAAAGATGAGCTAGCTCTGTAGGGCAGGGACTTTCCTTGCATCATATTTAATTTTATTCTCCACATAAAAATATATTGTTGGAATTCACTTGGCGTCTTCAGTGATATTTTAGTTTTCCATTGCATGTAAGGATAAATTAACAGTTGGACAATGGAAGTAATTTTTCTGCTATGTTTGGTACTGATCCTCATCAGTGGGATATTGTGTTTGGTTTGAGTTCCCTCACTTTGAGAGAGACAAAACTCAACTAGAGAAAGTTCTGAATTATAAGAGATTTCAAATAGGTAACCACAGAGAAAAGATTGAAAAAATTGGCTTGCTTAGTGTACAACACAGGAGACCAGAAGGGACATAAGGCGAATGAAGCAATATTTGAGTCACTTAAGCAAGCCTTGGATCAACAGAACCTGGTTCTTATGGGTGACTTCAACTACACAGACATTTGTTGGAAGAACAATACAGCAGCTCCTGTGCCATCCATCAAGTTCCTGGAATACGTAGAGGACTGCTTCCTCATACAAATGTTAGATGTGCCAACCAGGAATGAGGCACTGCTGGACTTGCTACTCACAAACCAAGAAAACCTGCTTTGTAATATCTCAGTTAGTGATAGCCTTGGCTGCAGTAATCACAGTATTGTGGAGGTACTAACCATGCTGAAGGTTAGTACTAAGACAAAGGTTTTACGTTTTAGAAGAGCAAACTTCAGCTCGCTCAGAGCTCAGTTGGGAGGGGTTCCGTGGGAAGCTTCCATGGAGGATAAAGGAGCTAGTGAGTGCTGGGAGTTTTTCAAGAACGCTCTCCTGAAGCACAAAAACAGTTCATCCCCTTTAAAGGTAAGGGAAGTAGGCTAAGTAAGAGACCCCCTTGGCTTAACTGCGAGCTTCTGAGTCTGCTCAGAACCGAAAGAGAAGCGTACCAGAGATGGAGAAGCGGATAAATACCCATTGAAAACTACAAGGGCATTGCCAGGACGTGCAGAGATGCAGTTAGAAAAGCAAAAGCTCAACTCTGATTGAAATCGGCCAGAGATGTCAAAAACTACAAGAAAGGGTTCTTCAGGTACGTAAACACAAGCAGAAACAGAAGGAAAATATTGGCCTGCTGCTAAACAGGAGAGGTGAATTAATCACCAACAACGCTGAAAAGGCAGTGGTTCTCAACACTTTCTTCACCTCTGTCTTTACCAGCACTGTTGGGCCCCAGGTCTTGGGAACAAAAATCCAGGTTGATGCAAACAAGACCCACCCTTCTTCAGTGAAGGAAGAGTTGGTACGTGAACTATTACAGGAGCTTGACCCCTACAAATCCACGGGTCCTGACAATATCCACCCGAGGGTGTTAAGAGAGCTGGCTGACGTCGTCGGGAGACCGCTTTCCATAATCTTTGAGAAGTTGTGGAGATCGAGAGACGTCCCAGAAGACTGGAAGAAGGCTCATGTCACTCCCTCTACAAGAAGGGCTTAAAAGAGGATCCAGGAAATTATAGGCCTGGGAAAGTTATGGAACAAATCCTCCTGGGGGCTATCACAAGTCAAATGAAGCATGTGATTGGGAAAAGCCAGCACGGGTTCACCAAGGGAAATCGTGCTTGACAAACCTGATCACCTTCTACGACAAAGTAGCCTACTCAGTTGATGTGGGGTGAGTGGTGGACATTGTCTACCTAATTTCTCCAAGGCTTTCAATACAGTTTCCCCCGGTCTCCCAGAGAAACTGATGCGTTACGGTCTGGACAAGTGGTCTGTGTCGTGGGTGGGGAACTGGCTGACAGGCCACACCCAGTGAGTGGTGGTAAATAGCCCCTTTTCAAACTGGAAACCTGTCACAAGTCGGGTTCCCCAGGGATCGATATTGGGTCCAACGCTGTTTAATATCTTCATAAGTGATCTAGATGATGGGATCAAGTGTAACCTGTTGAAGTCTGCCGATGATACCAAACTGAGTGGGGAAGTGGACATTTTGGAAGGGAGAGCCACCCTGCCGGAAGACCTGGATAGGCTGGAAGAGTGGGCTAATAAGAACCTTATGAAGTTCAACAAGGACAAGTGTAAGGTCTTATCCTGGGAAAACATAATCCAGGAGTGCAGCACAGGCTGGGATCTACCTGGCTGGGGAACAGCTCTGTGGAAAGGGGGGTCCCGGTGGACAAGAAGTTCAGTATGAGTGAACAGTGTGCTGCTGCGGCAAAGAAAGCCAACAGGATGCTGGGTTGCATCAACAAGGGCATCACCAGCAGAGATAAAAAAGTCATTATCCCACTCTACTCAGCACTTGTCAGGCCACACCTGGAATACTGTGTTCAGTTTTGGTCCCCACTATGCAAAAAAGACATGGACAGGCTGGAGAGGGTCCAGAGAAGGGCCACAAAGATGATCAAAGGACTGGGAAGCCTGCCGTATGAGGAAAGGCTGAGAGAACTGGGTTTGTTCAGCCTTGAGAAAAGAAGGCTTAGGGGAGACTTTATCACCATGTCCCAGTATCTAAAGGGTGGCTACAAAGAAGATGGAGACTCCCTTTTTACAAGGAGTCACATGGAAAAGACGAGGGGTAATGGGTACAAGTTACTCCTGGGGAGATTCTGATTGGACACAAGAGGAAAATTTTTCACAATGAGAACAATCAACCATTGGAATAATCTCCCCAGGGAGGTGGTGGATTCCCCAACATTGGACACTTCTAAGATTCGGCTGGACGGGGTGCTGGGCCATCTTGTCTAGGCTGTGCTTTTGCCAAGAAAGGTTGGACCAGATGATCCTTGAGGGCCCTTCCAACCTGGTATTCTATGATCCTATGATAATGATATGCAAAGTGTCAGTACTTAAGTAACAGTGATCAATGGCTTGCCATAATTTCCAGAGGAAGCAAAGAAATCAATCATCTAATGTGCTACAGAGGTGATTTAGGCTAAAAGGTCTGCAAGACCTCTATAAGACCTGGTAGAACCTTGTCAGTGGCAACCTGAGGGTTACTCAATGCAGTGTCCTCACTAGAGGTGAGAACAGCTTAGATAATCATCAGTCATAGGCAATCTGCGTGCGCTTGATCCTACTTCAGAGAAGGAGGTCGGACTAGTTAATCTCTGAATTTTCAGCCCTGTATTTCTATGATTTTATGCATGAATAAAAAAAACAGAGCACCTTGTGGCTAAAAGAGAGGACTTACTTTGTTTTCCGTGTCTAATTTTATCTCTGTCTGCCCTTGATCTTGCTCTACCTCTGGCCACATGTTCTTGCCCACTTCCTTGTGACAGTTCTCCTGCAGCTGTGTGGTGACCTAGACTGTAATGCTGACCTAACGGGAAAGCAACCCAGTAAAAGAAATTAGTTTAATGTAATTTTTTCAACTCACGTAGCCATTCAGCAGATATCACCACTCTATATGTTTGCATTATAGCTTATACTTACGTACTCTTACCAGGAACGTTGATTAATGGACAACGCAGGATACAGGATCAACTCTTCTGAAATTTTCTCCAGGCCTAATAATGACTTAGATAAGTCACTTACAATTTTATCTTGTTTCCTCATCTGCAAAAGGAAAATACTTGTCTAACTCGCAAGAACTGTTGTGCAGCACTTAGAATTAAGTTTTAAGAGTGGGTGAAAGTCTGAAAATACTATGATTTTTTTTAAAGGTCATTTAAAGCATTTTCTGATAATTGTGGTAGAAAATTAACTTGAGCCGACACAATTTCTTATCTCTGTATGACAAAATAATTTGTCTCCTGTGAATGTAGAAGGTAGAGTCAGGGAATCCACTCAAAGAGGAATTTCTTAGACATTTATCACATTGAATGGAGCCTGTATTTTCTCATTTTTATTTTCACCATATAAGGAGAGGATTAATATTTTCCCAGCTGGTTTTGCCTGCACTCTGGAGCAGTTTATGGTCAAAATGCATAGAGTACTACAGAAAGGCCACAAAGATTTGAACATTTCAAAAATGCAAGCCGTAATCAGGGGACTGCAATCATGCTGCCTTTCTCCTGCCCAGAGAACTGGGGAGTTCAGAGCTGCATGAGCTGTAAACACACTGTGTCATCCCTCCTTAGGCTCTAGCAACAACATAAAAGCCCTGATTGGCGGTTTTGGCACATTTTCCTGAAACCTCGTTGGTGTAGAACCTACTAAGCCAAAGGAGTAAACAGCTTTTGATCCTGTGTAGCTCCAATGGGAATAGAAGTCTGGAATACAAACACGAGTTCAGGTTGGCTTTAGGAACAACACTTGGCGGCCCATGCGGAAACGTGTTGTGCTTCTCTCTGGCAGCGATGGACTGCGTGCTGTAGGATGTGTCCTGTAAATACATCTGATGAAGTGTAGGCTTCCTCCTGGACTGCTGGAGTATTTATATATGGATGATTGAGTATGGTCACCTAGGGGTTTTGAAACACAAAGTTGACCCTCATATATAAACACTCATGTCGAATGCAGCAGTAAATACTGAGCGGCTTTCAGTGGCTACTTGTCCTCTAACTATATGCTTGTAAGACACTTTATCTATAGTTTGGCCAGCATGGTGCAGACATCCTGGATTATAACTTGAAGCTGATGCTGCTCAAGACTTCATTGGAATTTTGCTGTTTGATTCTTCCTGAAGTTAATGTCCAATTTGTGGTGTGTGTCATTGCTGGATTATTGTTACCAGCTCTTGCAGTCTTCCTCTATAGTCATGCATTGATTTGCATTTTCTTTAAAACCTGCTTTCCAAGGCTACTGATTATAGAAATACTTGAGAATTTTGTTCTCACTGTAAAAAAGGTTATTTTCCAGCTCTCAGTTGCAAAGAACAGCTTAAACACATGATCCCTCAAGGCTCTGAAACTAGATAAAATTAAAGAAAAAAGATGTAGGAATCTTTAAGCTCTCCTGTTATAAGCGCTGCCATAATTTCTGAATAGTTTAAGTGGCAACTCATGTTATGTTGATTGATTCCGTATAATATTCATTTGTTAAATAGCTCTCTGTGTGTTTAGCTGTGTTTTTATTCAGTGCCAGCTTCAAGACCTAAAATAAATGACTCCAGGCTCTGGATATTTTTTTCTTCCAGTGATGACAGCATATTCAAACATAGACAAAAACATGAATAACAAAAATCTTTTCTTCTTCCTGATTTTACGGACGATGCCTCTAAGCATATGGTAACTTTTTTGCTGTCCTTAGATTTTTTGATGGTATCCTTAAATGTAATTAGTGGGCTGCTTCCCCCTACTCCTCATTCTCTCCTGAAAGATGCTAACCAAAATGAATTGTTAGTGTAATTCTCCCTAGCTTCACATCATGTTCTGTACCAAGAAAGTCTTATGTCATAACTGTTCTTGAAATACAGTTGAACCCCATCTGGATTTTCCGGTTAGTAGTTTTGCATTTATGGTGAGCGCTAGGAAACCCAGCTGCCGTGAGAACTCTACAAGACTGCGATGAGAGAGGGTCAGCCCCAGATAGACGCAATGTGTAGTTTTAAGGATTTCCTATGGAATTTTGTTAATAAAATGTTAATAAAATTTTTGCTAACTTTGAACTAATGAGAAATAAATATAGCTTCAAAAGTCATTGACAAACCTAACTAAACTCTGTCAAAGCCCCCTTAGTTTTGCCGAAGTGTAGTTCAGTATCTTGACAGCCGCTCTTGTCACGAGTTCTAATTTAACTCTTTTTGGAAATTTTTTCTTTGGGAGAGAAATCAGAAAGTTTTATTACATTTAATGATTTTACAAACATCAAGATGCAATATGAATTCTACATTAGCTAATTTAGCAGCACCTTTTTGTTAGTTATTTTGTGACTCTATTAATATGTCATTGCTAACTTGATGATTTTTATGCAAGCAAACTTTCCTGTTTAAAAAAAAAAAGGTGATCGTTCCTATGTAGCTGTATTTCTTACCAGGCAAGTGCAAATGTGGTAATGCAGCAATACGGCTATCCTGTTTTTAATGCAAGGTCTCTAGACAATACTTCGCTACAGGGTGTAGACATGCTGTTAGAGGATCATGTGTCCATAAAACAACAGAAGCTTAAGTTGGTACATTAAGTTTGCTAAAACACGTTTGCTTCCACATCTTAATCTTGTTTTCATTGGATACAATCAAATACTTTATCATTCAAATAACAAAGTGTGTCAGCAAGTAATTGTATTTGCAAATTTCAGGCCGTAATTATGTGAGCATATGCAAAATTACAGGCAAGGAAAGGGTAACCCAGTTAAGATGAGACTGAAAATTGGGCTTACTGTATATACATTCTTTTTGAAACAGAGAGGGAGAGTTAACACTTTCCCTGGAAAGAAAGAAGTCAGTATGGTGTTGGCATTGCTCTTTAATGTGCTTTGTCAGTACAAAAGACTACTTTTTTTTAATTATTTTAATCCTTTTCCAATTAATGTTTCATTTTCAGGACAGTGACAGAAATGCTTTGAGAAGAAATTGAGAAGTAAGAGCTGTAATATTATTAAGGCTTTTCTTCTGCTTGGAAATTACCTTTTAACAGCTGAAGTGAAGAGGCTGGAAAATAAGTAAAACAAAGCCTCAAAAGCAAGAAAACAACCTTACCTCTCATTAGTATTCAAGCGAATCTACAGCATAAGACCTTTGTCAGACAGCTGTTTATGGGAATAGTGAGTTAGTAGCAGACCCTTCGCACGCTCCCCCAGCAGAGTAGGAAGGTAGATTTTGGGAGATGCTCCGAAAGCGCAAATGGGAATAAAACCATCTTTTCCCCCACATTTCAGAATGTGCATTTCTGATTTTTAGGGTGAAAGGGATCAATTTTCTAAACACAAACACCCCATTCATCCCTCAGTTTTTTCTATCCTGACTACAAGCACTCTGACCAAAGCTGAGCTTCTGTTCAAGGTAAGGGAAAGGGATGCCATTCCCCCGTGGGTCTGGGCAGTGCTGCTTCGGAGGGGGTCGGAGGGGCCGTTTCAGAGGGACGGGAAGCTGCTTCGCCCTCAGGCCTCCACACGCCGACTCCGTGATGCTCCTAGCCGGGAGCTAGCGGCTGAGCTGAAATCTCTAATTCCAATGCTTGGTAGCACTGGTTATGCACTGGGTGGTCAGTTTGGGTCCATTTTTAGGGTATGAATAAGTATTATGTGTTTCAGCTGTCTACACCTTTTGTGTAACACCAGGCGTCTTTCCCCATTTACAGTCTGAGCTGACTGGGAAACATTAGTGGAAAAGGTTTCTGAAATCTGTGGTTTCTTAACATAAAAATAGTAAGGTTGGTTTAGGTTGCAAGACAGTCTGACATAGAAGGCTCACTTATTGCAGAGTAAGTCTCTGGAGTTCAATTTTACTTGCATGCCACATTCCTTAGGGCAAATAAAAAGTGCGAGTTTTGAAATGGTTTAGATGGATTTTTCCCAAACCTCAACAAAATCTGTGATCTTATTGTTCATAACTTGCTTTGTTAAATTCCATACTTGGACTATGCATGATGATGATTGCCACTGCACTTCTCACAGCTCTGTTAAGTCTACCTACATAGTTTATTCTGTAAAAGATGTTTTTTCTTATCCTGGCTTGTTAGTGCAGTAAACACTGTTATGGCAAACTGTTTTGTAAAGGGTTATCTGTTGTGACAGCCTCAATCTTTACCTGTTTCTCTGGTGAAACATCCAGAAAATAGTCTTTGAATTTGAATGTGTATTTTACGCATTGCACTGCACAAAAGTGATGTGTATATTTTGATTCTGGTATAGTACATTTTGACTTCCATCTGATTCCCTGATGATACATAGCCTGATTTTTTACTGTGCTACTTCATGCTGCTTTAGCAGGAGCTGTTGGCTTGTGCTTTTCACCTCCAGGAGCTGCTCCTCTGTTATTCCTCCCTTACGAATACGTCCTGAGGTTGGAGCCCGTTACAGAAGGCGCAGTGCAAACATACACAGAGAGGCACTGTTTGGCCTGAAAAGGTTGCAATCTAAAAATGAGCTTGATGATGTCTAGACAAGACTGTAAGTATTTAGTACCTTTATAGTGCTTTGCATCTTCAAAGCACTCTGCAAACATTAACTGATTAACATAACTGCGCCATCTGTTTTGATGTTTACATTTTGTGCAGGCAAAATTCCTGCTTTGCTTTATTACCTCTTGCAGGTATGTGGCTGTCATTATTATGGCCCTTCAGAGGATGGTAAAGTCAGGTCCGTGCACGTCTACAGTAACGTTTTGCCTTAAAACTCAAGTCAGTGCCACTGGGGCCCCTCTCTCTGACCTGGCTATGGTGGTTGGGATTATTTCCCTCTGAAATTTCAGCCTCTAGTCTGTAGAAATTGTTGTTCACATGGCTGCCAGGGGTTGCTGCCTCTCTTGTCGCTTTGCTGCTCAACTTAACTGTTTTCTCGCTGGCCATGGACAGGCAGGGACGCATCCACCAGCACAGGAGCTTCTGCGCAGAATGCTCCCGGGTGGGGAGCTGAAGTGTCAGCTTGGACAGACAAAGTGGTAGAAACCATAAGGATAGTGAAATGAAGGGGAAGCCTTTACTCAGCTTTTGGCAAAAGGTTGTTTTTTTCTCTGACTTCAGGCATGGCTACCAGAAATGCCATTTCTTTCTTCTTTTTCCAACTTGATAATGGAGATTTTGTGTAATTGAGGGGTTGTACTGATTGAACCAGTGTTAATTTTCCATTTCAGTTTAAATTTTTTTCTAAAGATTTAGGCAGTCTGTTTTAAGACGGATTTAAACCAAAACACTAGTAGCACTGACAACCATCAGAGCTGAAAAATCTTAAACCAAACCACGCTCTTCATTTATGTCTTATTTTTCTTTTATTTTCAACTCCTTCCCATTTTGATGTTTCGCTGCCTCAGTGGTATTTCAGGTAGATCGCACAACCTAAAACTACCTTTATTTTCAGGTTATTGCGACTTTGTTTTGCAGAAGAGCTGTAAAGAAACAGTGCTCTGCTGTCGGTGGGGAGAGACGGGCAATGTTTTGATTCAGGGAAAATTGGAAAGACGCTCCGTGAGAGAAGTGGATCGTGAGAGATGTGTAGCGAGGCAGTGCGCTGGCAGACTTTTGCGTCAGTAAAGGAGTCATCATTTAAAATCTCAGATTAAGCTCAGATTAAATTGTGCCGTGCCATCTTGTGGGAATCGGCCATGACCAAGAGGAGACGTGGAGGCTGCTAAGCGGTGGGGAAAGGCCTGCTGCAGTTGCACCTCATTTCTGAATTGCTCTGCGCAGAGAGGTAGACATCACACGTGGTCCTGGAAGAAGCTCTTTCAGAAACTCGATGTCTGGCATAGTTCACACCATGGTTTTAAGTGTGACCTCAAGGCATTTGCAAGGAATATCTTTATAAAGACCATAACAAATGTGCAAGAGACTCGCACAGACAAATTTGCAATTAATAAACCAAGAAACCTGGAACGTTAGGATATAAATACGGCGAAAAGACAGACTTGGACAGACCTAGATGATGGGTGTGGCTTTCCTTCATGCTGAATATTTTTGCAACATTTTTTTGTTTGTTTGCATATTCGCTTCTGGTAAAGACATTTTGCTATGCTTGCAGGCTAGGATACGGCAGTGGGAACAAAGCCCTAACAAAATGGAAGCCTCCTTTGTCAGACTGTGGCATCGGAAAAGCTGCTGTCAAATGCCACCAGAC
This sequence comes from Calonectris borealis, assembly GCF_964195595.1. Lineage (NCBI taxonomy): Eukaryota > Metazoa > Chordata > Aves > Procellariiformes > Procellariidae > Calonectris > Calonectris borealis. The sequence goes on from NC_134313.1 coordinate 59,949,118, forward strand.
TGGAAGCCTTTACAGAAAGGTTGAATGTTTCATCAAAGACAGGCTGTGGAATTAGTTTAGAAAAGAGCTATGTCCTGTAGCATCCCTGGGGTGAGGTGAGACAGCCGCAGTTGCTCCCCTCGAACAGAGCCTCTCACTCGCCAGAGCAAGGCTGGAAGGAGCCAGACACGGTCCTGAGCAACCGGCTCTGGGTGGACCTGCTTGAGCAGGGGGGTTGGATAAGATGACCTCCAGAAGTGCCTTCCTACCTCAACCCTTCTGTGAGCCTGTAATTCGGAGCCTTCCTCCTATTCCTCCTATTCCCTTCTAAAGTTTCCTCCTGCCGGGTTGGTTTCTTCCATGTTCATGCTGTATTCCCTTCAGTAGGTTACTCTGGGAAGGAAGAATATGAAGCAAGAGAATTGCAGGCATTGTTACAAAGTTATGTGCAGCCAGTTTTACAAGATGGAGGAGTGCCTCCTATAAACCGCTGAGTATTGTTCACTCAGATGGAAGGAATTACGCTGAGAGCATGCAGCACTCTGTAGACTCTGTCGACTTTGGCTTTATATAGAGAATCCCTCAGCAATCAGAGTGAATTTTGCATCTGACTACCTCTACAGAGATGAATTGTAAGCCCGTCTTCCCTGTGATTGCCCTTATTAGTCCAAACATTTTTTCTCTCCAGAAAAGAACATATTCAACAGCATTTCTATATTCTGTGAAGGAAAATGTTTCATTATAATCGATGTAGATACTTCAGTCATCTTAGATGTGGTTCTTCCAGCTTTTTACCTCCTTATTGATCCATATCTCATCTGCCTTTTTAAGCCTACTCTCTCCTCCGCCCCTAATTTTGGGGGGATGAAACTGCAGCATCAGTGTCTTCAGTTAAGCTGTAATTAGGTCCCACACGGGAAGGGAGGGGGGAAAATTTAGATTTTTAGGCAATTTACAAGTAGTTTTGGTTTATTCTATAAAGTAATGGTGATATGCAGTTGATGGCCTAACATCTCACATCAAGAAAAAGGGAGGAGGTCTCTCTTACTGCAGCAACATGATGAAGTTTCTGAAAGTCTGTATAAGACGAAAAATATTTGCATGTAGGCACAGAGGGAAGCACTGTGCAAGCATCTAATTGCAACACTCCCTGCTGACTGTTTTTAATGTGTGTTGGTTTTATTAAGCATTCTTAAGAAGCTAGACTTTTGCTTAGGCAAAAAATATAATAAAAACAGCAGTTTCAATTCTCAGATTATTGAAGTGCACGCAGTTGGGGAAACCTGTCTGGATGCAGTAAACTATGTGAATTTGTTCCATCTGTGAAAAATGATAATAAATTGGTTTTGCGGTCCTGCATTGGCTGACTCGCCTTTTGTGTGTGCGCACATGCGTATGTATGGCTCTGTTACATCCTGAAGTTTTGGTTTCACGTGTTTTATTATGCATTGCATATGAGGGTTAACATTTGCGTGACAAATTGTGGATCCATGTGGCATTTAACATCCTGTACTTTCAGGTAGCTTCAAGGAACTGTGTCTGAGGAGGTGAAGGGGGGACCTGCTGGTGACTTCTCATTACAAGTGACTTTTCTTGAAAATGCTACCGTCAGACACAAAACGGTCATGGTTCAGTCCAAGATCAGAATGCAATATAAAAATGACATAACTTTGTATATTGATATAGGGTAGCCATAGGTCATTTATCCCACTGAAGAGATTAATTTGCAGAGAAAGAGACACACTTTCTTCTAGCATGGGAAGAATCCAGATTTACAAGTCTTTAATGATGTGACATTTCTGGTTGGGGAGAAGTTACTGCAGATTATTAGCCATTTTAGTAACTCCTCCTGACCTCTTCACAACTATAGCCTGACTCTGGCCAGGTCTGTGGTAACCTAAAGCTGTGGCTTTACTAAGGATAGTAACTAGTAATGAAACAATTTTACGCTCTTTAGTGCTTAGATCAAATAGTTTTTAGGGGAATGCATGAAGCAAGATGTAGTACTATACAGATTTATCAGCTGTCACTTTAAATGACTTTTAAAATGCATTCTTGGTTTTGTCTTCGTAATGAATGTTTCCATCCCCACTTGTGGCTCAGAAACCTTTATACTGGACTGTATGATGACTTATTTGTTCTACACAAATCTCATAGTTCAATTCTCACAACAGGCTAAATATTTCACTTAAGGTAATTACCTGACTTCAAAGGAACTTTCATAGAAAAGTAATAATATCAAAAAGAGCCTATATGCTATAAATAGGGTATAAAATTCCACATTAAAGATGTGTGTATATTACAGGAATCTTCAGAGCAGTGTGAAATATAATTAGGGCCTGCTACTGAGGCATAAATTTTTCAGTAATACGTACTAATCTTATTTGCTTGGAATGAGGTGGGAATATACCTATCAAGACATCTTTTGAAATATTTGAATTCTTTACATCTGAGTTACCAGTCGTACTTGTCTGACTTGATATTTTCTTCCTCGTCATTTTTCCATCCTGCAATGTTTATTTGTGAATAAGCTTTCTCCTCTAGACAGGCAAAATCAGAAGCATGAACTTTCAGTAGGACAATTAGGATTTTAGTGAGATGTAAAACGCTTTTTAAGAAAAGAGGAAGAAGAAGTAAAATAAATAAGTTCACGTGTGATTAAGTTACGTGCTCTTCACAGGGTGTGTTGATTGCCTGAGAGGTCACGTTGTAGTTGAAGGCAAGTCAGGTCCTTCAAAGTAGTGCAATTACTGTTAAGGCCTGCTGTCTGCAGCGTCTCATTCTTCCTACGAATAGAAGTCTGTTGGAAAAGAATATTTTTAGTTAACATACAGCTTTTCTGAGGAAAACGTGTTCAATTTCTGTCCTTGTTTCCCTCTTCTTTTCCCACCCCACAACTAAAGTATTTCTCCAGAGTACATCTGCAGAAATAATGCTTTAATGGAAAGTATTGATTTGGTGCATAAGGGTTAATACGTTTACCTCATGATTACTGCAGGAATGGTCTGCTCCCAGTGCTGGCCATGCAAGCAGCTTGAGAATAAGGCAAAGTATTGCTTTTGTCCGGAACGGGAACATTTCTGGTCTTTGATCTCTGGAATTTAAAGCAGCGCTTTTTGCTTGGAAGGTATCGTTACTATTAACATTGTACAGACGGACAGAGACAGAGAGGGCCAGTGACTCATCCAGCAAATTACTGATGGAGGGAGGAAGGGACCGAGCTGTCCTGTCCCTTCGGTTTCCTGCTGGACCAATTGCTGCCGTGCCTGATTCGGCTGACTGATTGGAAGGCGGTTTGGAGCAGCCGCTGCTTTGGGTATGGTTATGTGTGAAGACTTCCAGAATGTAGTCACTCGGCAGAATATTGCTTTTGTAAACGCGCTGCTGTTTCAGTGGGAGAGAGAGAAACAGAGTTTGGGAGGAGCTTGTATGTACATGACAATTAAAACCAGAAGTTTACACCTGTCTTGTGATTTATTACAGGACTTGTAATAACCTAGAGCGAAAACAAAAGCAAGTTACCTGAATTACTGTTTTACATTAGTTCCCAGTACTTTTTCATCTTTGTATTGCTGTGCAAGCTTTACTGTTCAGATACTGAAATGTTCCTCAAGCTGTGCTTGCCACAGCCAGTTGCCATTGGTAGTCATCTTTGTATCTTGCTGCTAAAATAAAATGAAATAAAGTCTAAATACGCTCACTATTTTCCTAATAATATGTTCTGTGTAAGTAGTAGTTCCAGGTGTCAGTAGTGGTATATGTAGGTGAGGGGGAGAGTGGCCTCGCTCCAGTGGCGTCTCTGTTACGACATGGCAAAGCTCTACAAAATATTTTTCTGTTGAAAAAAGTATTTGCAATCTAATGGCCTGCCATGTTGACTGTAAAAATTTCTGGAAATCTGGAAGCTTCCAGGAGGAGACAGGGCTGATTTCCTCCCAGCTTGCAGACAGGGCGGTGACCTCTGGGGACCTGCGTTTGCAGGGCTCCCCGGGGTCTTACCTGGGCACCTCACCTGGGGGACTGCGTCGGAGCAGGAGGGCTCACAAGCTTGGGGGTCTGCGGCACTTACAGGGCACCCCAGAAGCCTTGAAGGCTAGCCAAGGGAGGTGATGATGGAAACCCGGCTTCTCCACGCTCTGCCTTCCCTGAAGTCAAGAAAGCCAATTTATTTTGAAAACTCCAAATGGGACCCCTGTCATGAACACTTGTGTTTCCAGAAACCTGCTCCTAGTACCACCAAAGATACAGTTTCTAAAATTTGTGATGACTCAAAAAAGGGGGAGGAGGGTGTGGTTTTGTTTTGGGGGGATTTTTTAAAAGATTTTTTTTAATAGAAACTTGGATTCTAGAACTGAATGGAATTGGACTGAATTTTTAGATAAGAAAAGTGTATCCACGTTTATTATGTGGTGTCATGAGATACTATTTTCAGGTTGCCCCTTATTCCAATTGACTAGACATGTGAATTTAATACAGGACCATTATTTTAACTTCAAAAAAATTTCCTTAAATCTGGTGCCAGCAAAGTTAAGATGCAGCAGGACCTTTGCAAATAAATTGTTTTTATTATTTAACTGAAGGAAACTAAGATGATTTGGACCGTTCAGGACATGTGTGTTTTCAAGTTCCTCCTATATTTTTTCCTTCTGACTTAACGGAACAAAATCAGGAAAAAAAGTAATAGGTTGATATCATACAGACATAATAAATTAGGTCCCGTAGCTGTTTTAATTTAGACGGGTTCTTCTATCTCTGCATCACCGTTGCATTGTTTACTCGGGGAAGAAGACACAGTAATAAACAAACACAAAGACTTAGGGCTAGTGACCGCCTGCGTATCACTTAGCAACATCAATATTTTTGTGCACAAATAAAGGTCTCCTGCACAGTGTGGCTGCAAGTATGTGTGTGCGCGTGCGTGCGTGTGTGTGTGTCCGCGCGCGTGTGCCTCTGTAGCACTGACCTTGTACGCAGAGGGATCAGTTTGTCGGTGATTGGTCACTCCTTAATTTGGATGTCTAGACATTTCAGTCCGCACGAGCGAAAAGGCAGACATCTAAAGACGTGAGAAGAGATTCTAAGGGACACCAGGACCTTAAAATAATTCCCCAGCAAACTGCAAATGTATTTTGTTCATTTTAAAAATACAGGGTGTAAATGATTGAACGGAACACATGACTGAAGGCTTTATTTTTTATTATCACTATTAATTAATATGCTTCTTGGTCGTTTTCATGGCTGTGATATAAATAGGTAAAACTTCCTTAAAGGTTATCTGCAAATGTGAGAGTGTTAATATAATGATTGGTCTGCTGGCTTTGTGGGAATGTGTTTTCTTCATTTGCTGAGAACCAGAATCTTTAGAAAATAAATGAACTATGTTTAAATGAACTACCAAATCGTAATTTATAATGTTAAAACTATAGTCAGGAATGTCATCTCACAGAATGTCCAGATGAATAGAAAATTATTGTCCACCATCTGCATTTCATTCAAAACCTCTCTGTGTGCGAGCGAATGTGTTTATACCCACACGTAAGAAGGGCTCTGTTCTGCCAAATGCTGAGAGCCCTCAATTCCCACTGATGCCGTTGGGCATTTCAGTGTTTCCAGGGCATTAGCCCTATGTTTGCAAAACCGTGGCGTGCACATATATTTACAATGGCCCAAATTTTCAGCTGCCCTTTAAATATATGTGCAAATGGGGCAAATGATCATCCAGTTATCATTTGCATGGATGGTTGTGTTTGGGATACTGGATATTTGTATAATGAGTTAGAATTTACTTTTTGGAAAAAATGTTTAAATTAAGGAAGCTGTATCTATTACCTTAGGAATATTTTTCTGTAATAATAAGATCTGGAATGCGACAGAGCTTGAAGGAGCTATTAATATCCTTTGGAGATCTATTTTAGTTTTCTTTGGTTTTAATCCTTTCAGTCATAAATCCCAGAAAACAGCAACTGGTGTTTGAAGAGCAACCAGAAGCAGGCACTCCGCAGCACTGCAGCAACAATTCTTTTGAAAACAGTGTGGAAATAGTTTGATTTCAGTATGGGTGTACTCTTCCAGTATCAGAGTATTCCCATGTGGGAATAGCGCTAGCAGCACCACAGCAACTTCTGTACCAGTATAGATATGTCTGTATTACAGGCTGTGCTGGTATCAACTATTTAGGTAAGAATCACACCTGTAACTGTATCAAGTGTACTTGCACAGAAACAACAGACCAAATTTCAGAGGTAGTTTGTACTGGGAGGATTCCGAGTATAGTGTTAAGCAGAGCGGTTACCCAGCTGTAGCTGTATTGATGTGACACTCCCCCCCCCCTTCCAAATCTGTGAGAGCAATTCATTTCAGCATAAAAGTTGATTTATTTTCAGATAAGTATTGGCTTTCATTCTGGGAGGAAATTGCACATCTAGAACAGCTTCAGATCGTCTCTCCTACAAGAATGCCCTGATCCTTTCAATTTTTCCTTTTTTTGCCTTTCCTAATGTTTGACTCCAATACTTCTACAAAACTACATTACCTCCTGAATTCTGTATCAGGTTAAGCGTTGCCTCTCCTAGGCAAAGATCCCTGGATTTGTGTGGATATGGTGGCAGAGCAAGAACCCACGCAGACACGTGATGGCAAAGCACTAACACTGACAAGTCTCTTGATGTTGTAAGTACTGTCCCCTCTGGTAAATCTGTCCCATTTTTAGAGGCAGGCCACAATTACTGTATATTCCTTCCCCTCTCCCTTCAACTAAGTTTGTCTCTATGCAAATATTAAAATACATTCAGACCCCAAACCTAGTCTAATTTGCACTGTTGATGGAGCTTCTCCTGGAGCACCAGGAGGGCATGTAAAAACAGGGAAGAAAGTGGTTTTTCCAGAAAATACTCTTAAAACACTCTCATAGAGCAAATTGTACTTAAAAAATTGTTAACTAGATAAAATGAACAGCAGTGGGGCTCTCCATTTTTGGCTTGCCCTTTTTTATGTGCTAGCATGTTAAAATGTTTTATTTGCAGTATTGCCTGCTGGTTCTTGCGATTTTATTGTGTATTCCACAGGTTTCTGCAAGTTTCAGTTCCGAGGTTCTAGTGATTATCTGAGAATTTCAGCTTTAATTGTAACGCATAGCGACAAGGAAATTAATGCAAAAAACCCCCCTCAGTCAGACATTATGGAAAGGGAAGGTGATATCTGTTTTAAACAAAACTGATTCCTCCCACACTTGTTCTCTTATCGATTTCATACCCACTCTCACAATCCCCACGCTCTTAAGCTTTGAGAGATGTGTGCCCAAGAAGTGATCTGGCCAGGATCAGTTGTGTGCACCTGCGGGACAAGGGACATCACCGACCAAGTTCTCATCACGTCACTTGACTTCTTGCATCTGCAATGCCTTATTTTTGGAGTAGATCATCTCTATTCTTTGGGAGTCAAGCACGTTATTATGGTGTGTCCTTTCGCTTCCGAATCTTGCTTATCTCAGCCTGGGTGATTCTTAGTTTGCTGCCTGTTTCCTGGGTTTCCCTGCCGTGGGTGTCTTTATGGCTATAGTCAGCTTCCCTGTTGGGAGAACAGGAAGAGGAACGGCACGTATAGCATGGTGCAACCTTGCTGCCATCCTCCTTCTGTCACAGCACAGGTCTGCTGCTAATCTGCGCTGCGGACTTCCTAGGGCACAGGCTTCCTGGTCCTGATGCAAACACCACATTCCTCGGTGCTTACCTGTTTGATTGCTGTCAGTCGTGTCCACAGTTATCAAAATGTTTTGGGGTTTTTTTCATAACTTTGCTCTATTGCCTTTCCTGGTGCTTTTACCCACAGACATTCTGCTCATAGGTTCTTCAGACCAATCTTAATACTTCTGCTACAAATGCTACAGAACAGCAAAAACAAGATTCTAGTGGGAAGTACTTTAAACTGTGACTTAAAGAAGTACAAATTAAGGTATCAATTGAAAAATAAATTGCATGTAATGTTTTTGTAATGTCGTGCTTTTTTATCTGACTGTCATTTGGGTTTGGCATATCTATAATTTGGGTTGCCAGTATTACAGCTAAAACGGGCCAACTAGGACATTTTAAAACATTACATTTTCTTGTAGTCTAGACATATTTTCACAAACAGTCCAGCCATGGCTAAGGGTCTCAACGCAATTCAGATGCTGCTACTTTTGGGACAATCTTAGAGCTCCCTGAAAACAATATATGATTACTCATTTATTTGCCATATTGGCAAAACTGAGCGGTTGCTGCCTTGTGCAATCACTTTGCTCCCACTCCTGTGCTGCCTCCTGTGCTTTGCTGCCACTCAAAATTGCTTACCATTCTTCTGATCCAGTTTGCTGTGTGGCTGCTCAAGGGTTTCTACCACTACAGCAGAATGAGTACGGCAAGATAGGGAATACCTAGAAGCTGTTCATCAGTCTGTCCTGGGATTTTCTTATAGATATCTCTGGGTGCATTACATCAGGAAGTACTGAATAGGTACCCAGCACCCGTAATGCAATATCCTAATATTCATAAGCTTCCATTAAGGTCACTTGGTTTTGAATCTTTGGAGGCATATTGCTAGGAATTATCCTATCCTCTGAGATGCTAGTGCTGAAGTATGAACTGATGGAAGTTTGAACAAATTATATTTTTTGAATGCTTTCCATGGTTTTTTGTACGACTTGACTAGACATGTTATTTAGCTTGGTTAACCTGTGCATGTAACTGAGCTGTTTTATAACTGGTCGGCTTTAACATTTGTACATTCCCGTTTGTTAAAATTAAACTTTATGCTAGCAGACACTTAACTTTTGCATCCATTTAGTAAATATATAATGTGTTCCCATATCAGGTCCTTTGACAAGGTATTCTCTAAATGAGCTCCACAGAATTGTTTTAATTCCAATTCCTCCCTATTTTTTTTTCCTTCTTGTCTGTAGTGTTCCCAGCAGTGCAGTAGCCAGGATTTGATTTCTGTCAGAAATGATACTGCTTCAGTCTCGTCTCTGTAAGTCTCCGCAGGGAGGTTAGAGGGTGGTTATCCTTCGGCTGGTCTGGACCTGGTCCAGCATTCAATGAGAATGCAAATCCTCTTGAAAGCAGATACCTTCTCTGCAGTCATACTGCCTCTATGCTGTGTGTGCTTCAGGAAGCTTATGATAAGTTTATATTTGCATCGAAATACTGTTATTTTTTAAAGGTACCCAATCTTTTGCTCTCCCGAAAGCTTAGTAAATGTTCCTAATTCGTTCTTTTTTAACAAGAAAATAAAAAGAGTAAATGTAACATTGCCACAGCAGTGTAGGAGATTATTGTTACTGCTTTGTTGGAACAGAAGTTTGATTGTCAAGGATTTTGCTGTAGTTCAGCACATTAATTTTACGATGAGGGGATTCCACATCTTCCTTGTTTTCTAAGGCACGGTGTGGCAGCGTGAGCTTAAGCAAGCTGGGCTTTCTCACACGTCCTCGCCGTCCTGGTACAGAGGCTTTGGCCAGAAGGCCCGATTTGAATGATCAAAGGAGCTTTCAGAGCGGATGCAGCGCTGAATTTCAGGGGCGAGGCTGGAAAGCCCAAAGTCGGTTTTGTGGCCCAAGCTGCCTACTGCCTCTTCTTGCAGGAGGGCCGGCGAGCCGTGCCTGCCACGCAGGGCCAGCCGCCGTGGGAGGGAGTGCGGCCCGTGGGGCAAGACGCACCGACTCCGGGGATGGCGGGGGCTGCTGCGGCCGGGAAGCCGGATCCCCAGCTCTGCCTCTTCTTCCTGCTCAAAGGCTGCACCCGCCGCCTGCAGAGGTGGGCTGGGACGGGCGGCAGGGCGGTGCTGGAGGGGCACAGGCTGGCTGCCTTTCTGGTAGCGGGGGCCAACCTCCCCAATTTGAAATGTCCCTGCGCACACTAAAAAGCCTTTTTACCCTTCCGTGGCCAAGCAAATTGACCTTAAAGTGGCTGTAAATCAGCTACTTTCCCCCAATTCAAGTTTTATCTTGCTCGGGCCTTTCAAAAATAACCGTTCACTGTAGGCCTGCCAACGGATTTATGGCCGCGCGTTTGAAGGCCCCAGCTATTTCCGTGCGCGGCGGCCAGCGCGGCTCGCTGACATCATGAGGCGGCTATAAAAACCCGGGGCATCACACCTCCCCGCGCACCAGCCCCTCTGTTGATCGCGCTGTTGTCACTCCCTTAACAACCGTCGCCACGTCGCGCCTTCGCGTCCTGCCGGGCCCCCCTTCGGCCCCCCCCCGGCTCCCCGAGGCCGGCTGTCATGTTTCCAGAAAAAGCCAGCCCCGGCGGGGGCCGGGCCGGGGCTGCGGGGCGCTCCCGCCCTGGCGGCCGTTGGCCGGCAGGTGTCCCCGGCGCCGGGGAGCGGCCTCCTCGCTCGCCACGGGCGGGTTTAACGGTCGGCCCGCCGCCGGGCTGCCCCTGCCCCCTGAGGGGAGACTGCCGACCGCCGCCGCCGGCGGGTGCTGCTCGGCCCGCGGCCTCCCTCCCTCCCTCCCTCTGTCCCTCCGGCTGCGCTCGCGAGGGCCGCCTGATAAAGCCGGGAGGAAATAAAGTTGTTTTCTGCGTTCAGGGAAAGAGGTGGGGGCTGAACCATCACCTTGGCGATAAATAAATGTAAATCAAATTACCTTAGCGGTTTAATAAATAAATAAATAAATAATTTGATTAAAACTTAGGTATTTCATAACTAAACGTGTTGATTAGTCCCTTTCTCCACCCACCCCCCCCGTCAAAGCCTTCCAACCAGCTCTTCAAAGCTGCCTAAACCTACATGCTTCCCCCGCCCCCGTAACTTGAAGGGAAAAAGTAGAGAAAGCAGTTGAGCCTGCGGTGAGGACCCAGTTTCACCAACCATTTTCCGTGAGCAGGAGACCGACATCCTGTAATCCAAACAGGAGAGGCTAAAGAGGAGTGGATGGACAAAATACTGGTGGTATCTATCCTAGCTTGCCAGGTTTTCTTCTTCGTTCCTTGTCTGCTGGCATTGCGTTTCACCATTTCAGTCCCCGCTCGGTGAGACGTGTTCCTGCTCACCAGGTTGCCCACGGGACCTTCTCATCCCTTCCGAGGGCTGAGCCTCCTCGCACAGGTGTCCTCCAGGACCTGCCTTCCCCCTTCTCTTGGTGGTGCCCCAGGTGCTCCTCCCCGGCTGACAACCACCTCTGGAGGTCCCGCCAACGTATGCCGGGGCTGAACCGGTGGGACAAATGCTACATTCCTTGTTTTTTATCACAATGGCTATTTTCTTCTTGATAAACCCATCCTACCTGCAGAACAGATCCTTACCCTCATCAAGTCATACCCACATTAGGAAAACAGGCTGCGTCTTAAAATGTGACTGCTAATATATTAAAATTAGCCAGATTTTTAGGATTTTTTTCTTTCCATGTTTTTGTGTAGACAGAGTACCTTGCATTTTAACGTTGTGAGCTGTTATTTCCCTGATCTATTGTTTGGTTTTGGAAGACTTTGTCTTTTGTAACTGTGCAGAAGATGTCATCTCAATGAGCGTCAGCTCAGCTGTAAAGTCATCTATGGCCTAGTTTTCTGAGATGATGAGGATCCACTGTTTCCTGAGTAGTCAACAGGAAACAGCGATGAGCTACTTCGAAAAGCAGCCTCGTACCATTGAAAAATTGTTCTTTAAAAAAAAAAAAAAAAAGACGTGTACATGTGTGAAGGCTCGACTGATAGGGTACATGGCTCTGAGCGTGCCTCAAGCTATACGAGAGGCTCAAAAGTTCAGAGGTGCCTTAAAAGTTAGTTTGTAGAGTCGGTGGCATCCCTGCGAGAATTTCACTGGCACTTACTGTGAAGGGACACTTGTTTGAGTTCCAGGAGAGATTTAGGGTTTGCTTTTTAACTTTTAGTTGTTATTAAAAACCAGAACAATATTTTAAGCCCGTTCGTTCTTTTTTAACAGGAGGGGGAGGGTTTCAACAACTCTTCTTATTGTGTGTATTGATGTAACCTCCAGAGAGGTTACCGAGGTTAGGTTTTTGAACAAGACAGATCTGTAGATATGTCATTACATATTCAGGAAATGTGAAGTGCTGAGCTCTTTTAAGGCTCAACATTTCTCGATGCTGAGAACTTCTGAAAATGTGGCCCACTGTATGACATTATTGTGCATCATTTTAAAAAAAAAAAAAAAAGAGATGGTAGTCCAGGTGGCTGAGAAGATACTACGACATTCTGCATGGCGTGGGAGAAAGGACAGACAAGGAGTCTTGTATATTGAAGGCAAGGAATGCATCGTGCTTATGGCTTCTCCAGAAGTCAGCCTTTTACAACCATGTAGACACGGCCTTGGGTTTTCTTCTTGGCTTTGCCACTTGCCTTCAGCTGGTGCTCAAGTCAGTGGGTTCATCTCACTGTGCCTATTTCTCTGCTTACCCTTTGCCTTTTACATCCACTGAAACTTTAATTAGTTACGGTCGCACAATGTGCGTGGGCTGTGTGTGACACCGCGGGGACTTGTAGGTGCTGTGCTGCTGTATGCAGCGGCACCGGTGTGGGGGTTTCCTTACTTTGATGCCACTGAATTGGAAAAATGTTTCGAGCTCTGCGTGTGGCTGTGTGGGTTCTGTATATGTAAAGAGTTACTGTAATAATCACCTTATCTCAGCTGAAGGACTGCATCAGAAAACTGTTAGAGGGCTGGGTTATTTGGGATACTGGCACCAGACATTTTCTGTTGGTTTGCAGTTCTTCAGTCTGAAAACTTAGCCAGTTTCTGTACTGCTCGGTCAGATTTACGTCCAAGATATTATCAGTGTTATTCAGAAGCAGTAATTTTCAGGGGAGAAATCATTCTATCCTTTCCTTTCCCATTCTCATTTCTGAGGATGCTGATTTGTTAACGATCCAAGATGATGGATGATGCCTCTAATCTTGAGATGATGGCGCACTTAACCAGAACCTGAACGCATTCATGTGAGGGACCATATAACATGGAGAAACTGAGACTGTAAAGCCAGCTCATGTGAAGAATTATTTTTAGGACATAAGAATAAGAAGTTCTTTTACAGAATTTTTCTACAATTGTCTATAAAGTGCTTTTACAGAGAAATAACTATCATGGCCTATCTCGTGACCAGTGGAAAATGGAGGTATGAGGGTTGGACTGATTTGTGACAGAAGTAGAGAGAAGAATGGAAGAGACTGGATTACTTCCAAGCCTCTATAGATTTTCTATCCATTGCCATACTGGTTGGATCACGTTGCTTCCCACCTAATATTTTTGTCCCTGGTAAGCTTTGAGTTCGAACTGGTGATGGCTTGTCATGCCCTAGTGTCACTAGCATGTTTGTTTGAGTGGAGGGAACCCACAAAAATGAATGAAGAAATGTTATCTTGAGCCTTTCTTAAATGTCGGCATTCATTTTTAATAGAGCTTGCTTTAACTTGCTTTCGTTCTTCTTTTGTGTGGTGAGAAGAGTATTTAAGTATATTGAATTTCACTCTGTTTGCTGTAGAGATACACATTAACACATGGTGAGGATTAAATGTAAATATACTCTGCTATTCTGTCTTTCATAACTAATATTATTATCTAGTTGCCCCCTTAATCTCAGTTCCTTCCAATTTCTTTACTTTCAATTACAGGGAACACATAATGTCCATGTCATCTAGCCTGTATGGCAACCAAAAAACCCAGTTTGCCCAATAGACTGGTAGTATCGGTAATGGTCTTCAATACCAGGGTCAAAAAGACTCAAGCACAAAACTTAGGGTTGGTTTCTTTTCGTGCAGTACATGCTATTTAGATTAGTGCAAAGATTCTGGAAACCTTTCTTTCTTAATTTTGTTAATATACTTGCTTTCAGTGTAATCTCATCTTGCATCCATCTGAAGCACAATACTGACTAATCTTTTCATTTGCTAAACCTGTTTACTAAACCCTGAGTTTCCCAGAGCGCCGAGGGTAACACATGAAGGTGACTCAGGTACAGTTTAAGAATATAGAGTAGCCTGGAATAAAGGGCTCAAGAATAGCAAGTAGGAGTTATTTACAGCAATTTAAGCTAATCTGTCTAACTGTGTGTGGAAGCTGAACAGAGAGCCCTCGCGTGAGGGAGCAGTGATACTCAGCATGGGAGCAGTGAGTGAGCTCTGCAAGAAGAGATCTAATATGCCTTTCCTCTGGTGGCCTTCCTTTTTGAAGCAGATGTCACTAAAATACAGAACACCAACCACGTGAAATTCCCTGAAAGCTTTTGTGTAGTTTTACACGTGAAGAGGCAAGGGCTTGCACCTCTTCTCTTTCTTCGTAGACAATATTAATCTTTTTTTTTTAATAGCTTTAGATTGCCGCTCAAGATTTACGGTGTTCCAGTAATCACGTTAGTGTACAGACTGAACTTCAGGACCTGTATTTTAAGTTATTTACAGGTATCTCAAAATTGACTTTTGGGGATGAGAATGCTCTTCCCATATCCAGAAATAAATTACTTCTGGAAAGGGAGATAAACATCTATTTGGCTGTTTTAATCCATTGGGTTTAAATAGCATGTCTTTCCCCTGCAGAATTTTTTTTTCCCAACGATTTTTTTAAGCTCAGATTACTCAGAAACTTAGTGCTCTGAACAAGGGGGTCTGTGAAGCCTTGGCATTTGTAAAAGATATGGTTATGAAATAATGAAAACATGGGTTTTTAGAAGAATTTTACTCAGTTATAATTACTGTTCATTTTCCTAGTTTCAGAAACCTCCTGCTCATCTGCCATTGCTGCTTTTGTACATATGGATGATTTTATAATGCAGAGTGAAGGGATTAGCAGTGTTTTGTTAGTATTTTAATTATCATCAATTTCTCTAATCAGACCATGCCATTAACATTTATCCTATTCCATGCTTAATGGGAATCAGAGTTGAGGTTCATGTGCAACAACTGTGGTGTTCATTGTTCCTGGTTCTGTGTCTGCACGAGTCCTTATTTTATTGTAGTTGACAGCGTTAAATTTTTCTGGAAAACTGTTAAGAAGGTGAGAGAGAGTCCATGACAAAACGATCAAGGTACAGCCCACACAGCTGAATCTCTTGATGAAGAGAACTTCTTTCTTTGAGCAGACACACGGTGTCCATCACAAGTACTATCAGCGCTTGGACGGCTCATGTAAATGTTGCATTTCTTTGAAAAACAGTAATACAGTACTGAAAAGTGAACATGTTTTCAGCTTCATTTAATTATCCATAATTGTCTTCTTTCTTTGAATGACTTGCCTTTGGTAGCCCGACAATACCTTTTCTCTCCCCTTAGAATTTTCTGTGCTGTGAGCTGTGCCCTTACAAATAATTTGAACTTGTGGAAGTGGCAGGGGCAACTTTCGGAAACATGTAGCTGCCAAGTTTCCTGTGACATGATCTTAAAATAGACCAGACTGGGAAAAGAGGGGAGGACTGTCACCAAGCGCTGCTCCGCATGTCAGGACTGTTTTTACTTGATCTATATCGGCTGGTGAAGTCCTTTGTGAGCAGAAGAAAGAACCTCACCCCCACCCATTTCCTCTTTTCAGGCTATTTTGGGCTCGCTGTGAAGTTCTCAGTGTACTTTCTCAGCCAGAGCAGCATTGTGAGCTCCTTCTGGTAAATCACATTTTTGGGTTGGGGGGTGGGGAGGACTGTAAGGGAAGGACAGGAATTTGTCTTTAAACAGGTTGGGGTTTTTCTCCCTTTGTGTGTGCATGACTGTGTGCAGAAAAATATTCACTATTCCACTAAATGTCATAGAAGTTTCCAGATAATTTTTTTAACCAATTTTACCTAGATAGCTTTCACTTATGCTAGCAGGTGGTATTGACATTTTCTCTTTTCTGTTTTAAGGAGTCATTAAATTTAATGAAGAGCTAGTCCCAGGAAGAGGCATCAGGATCTTAAGGAATTTGTGCAATATTCAAGCTGAATATTCTTATTAGCGCATGGTTGAAAAATGCCACTGCCTAAACATACATCACTGATCTATTTCTGTAATGAGGCGATAGCCTAATTATTTTTTTTTCTCTGAGGTTTCCACCAGAATATCTCAGTTGTTTTCATGGAGATTTTCGTTACTCCAACCACTGTGGCAGAAATCAGAATTGGAGTCCAGTTTTCCATGTGGACGTAAAGAGTTCTCTCCTTTGTTAGGTCCATATTCCCAGAAAAACATGTAGAGCAGAAAAAAAATTTCTGAAAGAAGATGTTGAAGTGTGGGAGAACACTCTCAGATTTCTCTGCATAGAAAAATCAGGATTATATGAAACATAGACATGTAAAAGGAGAAAAAGAGAATGAGGGGAGGGTTTGAAGGGTTTTATCATGTGTTTCATTGGGGCTTTTTGCTGTTTTTTGCAGAACTGCACAGTCCTGCAGTTCCTCAAGTCCTCAAGACTGTTACTACTTGAACCTACTGAAGGCTGAGCAGTTTGGAGGAGGAAGGATTTATACTCACTGCAAAATTTTCTATGTGATGTTGTGAATACTAGCTTAATCCTAGGCAACGTTTGGTTGAAAGGCTACACTTGGTTAAATGTAAGCATTTTCCAGAGAACTCATGAAAAAAGTCCTCTGGGGGAATGCAAAAAATGACTGATTTGATTTTTTTCTGATCTCATTAAGCTTAAAATTGAAGAACAAACCAGGAAAAGATTATTCGGATCTTCCTGCATCATAATAAATTACCATAACAAACAAAAAAAAAAGACTCGTGTTCAGTATCTGAAAATTCTTTGAAGTTTGCCTTTGGGAAAAACGCTCCTTGTGCAGTCATGGTAAGGTCAATTGACAGTTCCTGACTTCTCAGCATGGACTGATATTTATTTTTTTGCATTGTAAACACATCAGTCTTCTGGGTACCAAACAGGTACTTTTTGCTACCATTTTAAAAGGGAACGGGTATTTTCCAGGAGAATCAGTTGTCTTTGTTTTGCCCCCAAATTATAGTTTCACCATTGAGAAATAGTCTTAATGCCTCAAATGTCTTTTATGCTTAAATTAGACCTGGAGGAGAGTTGGGAAGGAAAGGACTTGGTAGTTTTAAATTTCTACGTGACTTATTCTTGGGTTTGTTTGGTCTGTATTAAAATCCTAAATAAAAGTCCATGCTTTACTGTTAACGCATGAGAATGTTTTGCAGGTGTAGAAACTTGGAGTCAATCCCGATAGCACTGTGTTCTCCCGGTACTTTTACCTTGTCCCGTCTTTTCCCTGAGCTGATGCACCCTGTCTGCAACATCTTACTGTTCTCATGGCAGTGGCAGTTCCTTAAGCTCTCTTGTGGGTTCTTCCATCACCTGATGGGCTAGCGCAGTGCATATTGCTATTATTTTTCTCAGAAATACATCCTTAAGTCTCACTCACTTGTCTGTGCACCAAAACCAAAGTACGTTTTCTTCAGTCATCGCTACCTTTTTCATAACGGTCCAGGATACCAACTTGCTAATTTTTTTCCCTAAAATTCATAAAGCTTCAGCAAGAACCCAGAAGGCTGGGAGGCGTGTGCAGAACAGTCCAACCTAGGTGTCCAAGCCTGACTTCCCCAACATAACGTGTAGTTTTCCTATTTGGCTGGCAGGACTAGACCTGGAGTCAAATGTATTATATTTAAGTTGTCTCAAAGCTTGCTGCACTGTTGTTGTGGGGTTTTTTGTTAGTTTGTTTAATTCCTTGCTGCTGAAAATCTCTCCTGCAACCTCCTGCCCCTCACTTCTGGCATCAAAAAGTTTAAATAAATGGCGTTTTCATTTTGGTATGGTGATAGAATTCGTTAGAGGCCAATCCAGAGACCTTCGTGGGTGTGTTTTGGGGAGCACAGGCTTGAATTCCTGTAAAAAAATCATGTGAAATAGCTCCTTGTGAGTATTTCTCTGTAGGCAGCTTGTTTTATGACGGCGGGTCATGGAGAAGGATGACGTCGGGGCAGGGTACGCAGGGGGAAACGCATGGGGTTTCTTTGTGGGGGTGGGGGAAGCATTTCCACCCTGGTGAGCCCGGCACCGACAGCCCAGCCCATCTCATGCTGCTTTATGAGGAAGGTTATTGTAAGCAGCGAAAGTGTACAGGGTCATAAATTCTGGGATGCATCGACGTCTTGGTGCCAGTCCACGAGCAGGAACTTTTCTCAGCCAGGCATGGTTCCAGGTGGCCGGGGACAAGACAGGGCTGCGTATTTACAGCCCCGACAGCCTGTTGCTAGAGATTGCTACCACTGTGCAATAGCCCTCGTTTGTAGTAGCTGGGTTGTGACATTGGCATAAGATACTTTGTGCAGCTGGGCCACGCCAGTGCCAGATACGAGTCCCGTGGTACGAGCTGACCCAGCTGCACTGAAAGTCTCATTCTTTTCTCTGTCGTCTTTTTTTTAATCAACAATGCGAAGTGAGGGTTACAGCTACTATGCTCTTGCACCCACGTGCATAAAATACGTAGACATGAAGCAAACACAATTCTCTTCTGTCTTGCCTTTTCTTTAAGCATTGTAAAGGATTCTTCTTAAACATCTGCAGTTGTCCAAGCTGCATATCTTGCTCTCCTAAAGGCAGAAAGTGTGGTTGAAAAAAAAAAAGGTGTGTTTGTATGTGTAGATATATATATAAATAAAATATATCCCTGTTTCCCTGTTTTCTGTTTCAGTTCTGCTTAGGGAAGAACAGTTTTAAGTATTGAAATAATGCAAGCTGAACATTTTTCTAATGAGCATCATTTTATTTGAGTCGGAAATACTGAAATAGTGCACATTACACAGGTCAGCAACTAAAGCCCAATTACATAGTTATTTGTAAATTGTCCAATTGCGAAGGGGCAGCAGTCAGCTTTTCTTTCCCAATCTAGAGCGTCTCTTAGGTATATATTTACAATTCCTACACCAGCTTCATAAGCATAAAATGAGATCCAAGTCTCCTATTTGCCTTGAGGGTTTTCTAGATTGGGAATGGACTTCGTTTTCCAAGTTTGTCTCTAATCCAATAAAGAGGTTTGAAGCATTACTATAAAAGAATAGATATAAAAATATAATTAATGAATATTGGATAATGCTGATAAACAAGTGAAGAAACATTTTTTTAAATCTTCAGTGATGGCAGTCTGAATCAGGATTTAGCTCACAGCAAATTGCCATTCTAAAGCATTCAAAAATAATTTGCCAAGACATTAAAAAAAAAAAGATAATTGCTTAAAATAGTAATGTTAACAAAAATCAACAAATGACATCAAACCAAGAAAAACTTCCAGTTCTTTTTATTTGTTTACTGGCTTTTTATTTCCTCTTGGGGAACTCTGAAGCCAGATTTTCAGGCTATCCTTTGCAATTATGGGAACCCGGAAAGATTAGTTTTTAAATGCAAGCCAAGTTTCTCAAGAAGAAACATGACTCCAGGAACTGGGACTTTAAGAAATAAAGAGCAAATGCCGCAGTATTTGAGGTGGCTTTGTTGACTTTTGACTTTCCCACAGGCCAGAAGAGCCATGGTCCTTGACAAACAAAGACGATGGTGCATGGCTCCCACTAAGATCTGCTTGCGCATGGCCTGATGTTGGCAGTTGTAGGTGCGAAACGCTGTGTGTTATCAGTCCCCGGCCGAGCGGTGACAAAGAGCTTTGAGGGCCAGCACGTAATAACGTGGAGAAGGCATGAGAGGCCAAGCGCTACACACCGGGCTCTGTCGTTCCAGTTTGTCCCTGTTTTTTAAGTAGGAGAGCATGGAGCGATGTGAGAAACGAAGGGTGGAGCTGAGTAGTTGCATGAGTAACATCTGCAGGACTGGGCCTGATCCTCTTCCCACTGAAATCAACAGGCATCACGCCAGACCCGGCACTGGGACCAGGATCTGTGCCAGCAAAGAAAAGGGAAACCGATTAGGCTCTTTCTGTGGCCTGCTCAAGGAGAAAGTATTTAAAAAGAAAAAAAAAAAAGGCATGAATTGGTGAAAATAAATGATATTATGAAAATAGACACTTTTGCTAATACCCATAGGGACATGTTTTGTAAGCAATGTCTTTAGTTCTGCCAGTCTTCCTTCAGACGTGCGGGAAGCTTGGCGCCTGGTTGGAGGAGTCAGCCTCTGGGTTTGGAGGTGTGGGACACGAAGAACTGGAAGAGGAGATAGACGGCCACTTGCATCTCTGTGGCGGGGTTGCCGTGAGGACAGGGAACGTGTTTTTCTCAGCTTGGGAACGTTGCATTACAGCTTTAAAAAAAATGGAAATACCATCCTCATGACCTGGATCTTTTCCCTAAGCTTTTCCTTTCTTTTCTTCTTTTTATTATAGTTAATCTTATTTCTAAATACCAATTTTCCTTACCCCAAGGAATTTAGTACGTAATGGCATCTTTACCTCTTTCTCTACCCCAGTTAAGTTTTTGAGGTGGTTTTTCATTTCTGAAGAGGGCTTTTTGGGTTGGGTTTTTAAGTATGGTAAATTAGAGGAGAAATAGGTCAAGCGATTAGTAACTGCTGGTTTGCCTTTAAAAGCAAATCACATTAAAAATGATTCTTCATATTTCTCAGTGTATGTGCCAGCTATGTGTAATTTTAGCTTGTGGTAGCAGCAATGGGTCATTTGGGGCAAGGGAAAACAAACCCTCTGGAATCAGAAGTGAGAGCAGAGTAAGGAAAACAACGAAAGCACATGTAATTATTTCCTAAAAAAATGTAGTGCTCCAGTGAGGTTTCATGAATCCTGCGTGTAGGACAGTTGCAGCTTTGAACCTAGTGTGTTTGGAAAATTGCTTACCTTGGTAGTGCAAGCATAACTGCTTGACTGATTTTTGAACTTTTCTGTTTAAATTAAATAAAGTGAAAATTTTCTTATTCACTGTTTTGTCAGCTTGTGGGCCATAAGCAGAGCTGTTACAGTGCTGGCACATCTGAAAACATGCTTTTATTTTACCTGGAGAGTTTTTCAGGCATCAAATCGGCTCATAGTGAAAATACCCACACTGTGTTAAAGCAAACTCAAGGGTAAAACGTATGTACTTGGCATTCCTCAGACTATAAAGCTGTATGTTTTACTGCTAAAATTTTGCTCCCTCCTCCAGCACTGTTCATTTTGGGTAATCGTAAATGTCACCAGGTGCTTTTCCAAAATTGACCGCAATGATTGCGTTGAACCTTTTGAAAGACAAGTCTCATTTGTAAAGGAAAGATTATCAGTGACTTGTTTGCTATACTTCTAAAAATTGCTTGACGTGTATTTCTAAACTGGTTGGGGAGCTCCTTTAAACTCGTCGTACTCTGAAGCTCTCTTAGTTAATGACTGCAGCTTAGTCTGCACTAGAAAATGGTACGTCAGCGAGGGTTGTGTGTAAATCACTCTCCTAACACATTCAGCTGTGCCAGCAGAAACTGGAGGGTAGATGAAATTATTTTAAAAAAAAAAAAAAAGATTATTTTGCTGGTGTAGCTTGTTCCTTCCAAAAGAGAGGTTTAAACTATACTGTCTGAGGGGTTCTTTGCTCGTATAGGCTGTGTAGGGGTAAGAGACAGTTACCTGCGTAACTTTATGAACTCCCCTAAGTGCTCTCATGCTAGGAGAAATATTTCCTGTCACCAAGTTGGCCTGTTTTCAGAAACCCTTGCCAGCCTTACTTAGACCCAAGCAATACTGATTTAATGTCTTTTTAGAAGTGAATTCATTTAAGTTAGTGGAGTTCCCTCCTTGTCCTGAGGAGCTAAAGGGCATTTCTTATAGTCAATCTGATCAGCAGAATGTAAGTTGCAACCTGATCTGAATTCAGTGCTGACCTGGCTTTGGGCACAGCGTCAGGCAAGGCACCTCCCAGGGCCCCTCCAGCCTGAAGGATTCAGTGGCTCTGGGCAGGGCTGTGCCAGTTCATGGGCGATGGTGCAGCATGTGCTGTATGCATAAGAATGACTTATGTAGCCTTCACAGGTGCTGACAAGGTGATCCAAGAAAATTGCCCGAATGGGTGAAAAAAAAAGATCTTTTGTATCGCAGATGCTTTCTGAGTGCCCGGATGTTTCTTCTGCTTCATCTGGTGATTACTATGGTTCCTCTGCACCTTGCCATCCCTGGCAGGTTTCAAAGGTGCAGGGCTAGCAATAACAGCACTGTTAAACTCTAAGTTTTACAGAACCGTAAATTCCTGTTGTTTTTCCGATGTTGTATCTTTGACATGCAGTGGTGCATGCCATGTAGAACAGCTGTGGTCCATCTACCATCCCTCCCTTGCACTCAGTAACCTCAGTGAGCTCGCAGCGTGAAGGAAAATGGCACAAAATTTTCCAATTCCTCCTTCAGCGTTCAGAAGATTTCTTTTTTTAGGATCTTTTCCTTCTCTGTGGCACAGAGGTGATCGTCCACATGGATTTGCTGAGCATGGTCATGGGGGGTTACGGAGGAGATCTCTCATCTCCTGCCTCTTTGTCACTGTGCTGGCATCACTTATGTTCCCAATAGTGTGGTGCCTCTCCGATTTCCTGTCTCTACATGCCAGATCATGGGAGCTAGACAGTCAGCAGCGCTGTACTGGGGCCGGAGCCAAAGAAGAGGAGCAAAAGACGTGAGCAAAATTCTTTCCTTGGGTGAAGCTCTGCACTAAGGGTCTTAGGTTATTGACTTGGAATGTCTGACCCAAGTCTTTCTAGCAATTTGAAGGTGGGGCTTATAACTGGAAGCCCTCCTATCCCCTCTTTTTTACACTATCCTATTCCAACAGTGTTGCCATTTGAGCTGCGTTTAAATTCTGTGGAGTCTGCAGGGCTGTGAAGAAAATCCTGGAACTCCTGTTTTGCTGTCCCAGTGCTCCACCGTGTACTCAGATTTCCCATTTTGTTTGCCAACTCATTCTGAGACTAAAACCAACATAAAGACCCAGCGTGTTCCATGTGAACACTCAGATCCTGCAGGAAAAAGTTCTGCAAAGCAATCTGAATGGTAACAGGAACGATGGCTTATTTTTGGACTTCAAAGACACTCAGCAGTTATTTGGAGACTATGAAAGTCTGGAATTGATAGCACTGCAGAGTTGCAGTTCTAGTCAGCTGGACCCGTGTGTAAGCTGGAAAAACAAACCATGGTGTAGATATTGCTCAAAGTGCCTTACAGTGGCAGAATTTCATTTTTTGTTAATGGAATTTATCTGTTTTGTGATCCAGTGCAACTTGACAGAGCGAGCTAGTTGTGCTGCCCGCTGTTTCTGAAACTCCCTTTACAAGATCACCAGCCACTACAGGGAGCTGCTTTCCAGCTAGCATGGCACAGGCAGGCTGCCCTGTTTCCGACTCTCATCTGGAGGTTTTTTCCAGATCCTGCCTATTCCCCGCAGGTCTCCCTTAATTGCTGCCATTCTTGCTGGCCCTTTGTTGGATGACTGGCAGGCTGTCACCAGATCCCTCATCTCAAATCCATCAGAGGAGTAGCAAATCCCAGCTCTCTTACAGGGACTGTTCCATCCTTTCGTGACCTGATTTAAACCAGGGTTTTCAGTATTGAAGATTGGTTAGCAATTTTTTTGATGGCATGGGAATGCTTGTCTGAGAATAGCTTCATAGTTACGCTCTTATGATCCAAAACAAACAGAAACATGGGTCTATGTGCATCTGGTTGCTGTAGGGTAGGCTGTAGGGCTTTTCGTTCATTTGGTTTTGGGTGGTATGGTTGTTTTTTTTTTACTTTGAGATGTCACTTGAAAAGAGATTTGTCCTAATATTACAATAATCCATGATCTGGAGGCAAATGTATGTTTGATGATGCTGTAGTGTTTATAGAATGATTAGTTTTTTATTTTTGACAGGTCTTTCCTGTGATAGGATCTGTGCTTTGGGGCTGCAGTCTTTGCAAAACTGAGAATGAAGACGCTCTACAGGATTTAAGATAAATCAGTCTCTTTCTCCTCTTGCCTCCCATGGTGAATTTGCTCCCGTAGTGGTTGCATAAGGCAACCCAGCTGAGCAAAGCCTCAATAAAAGAGAAGCAGCTTGCTACTTGCTTTCTGTCAACTTGCCACACTCCTTCTGTACACGCTGCTCTACACCAGTTGCAGATTACCACAGTAAATAGCTTCCAAAACTCCAGCAGTCCTTTCTCCCATATGCCTTTGCTTGTTAGCATGGCCGAAAGGCTTTTGTGCTACTGCGGCACAGCTCGTCCGCTGATGCTGCATGGTAGAAACCAGTTTATTATCAGTGTCCTTTTTGATACTTTGATAGCCCTGGCTGGTCATACGTTTCTGCTCCTGGAAAAGGAGTGAATTGGGTATCTGGAAATGTAAGCAATCACAAGCTTGGAGTTGGGCAGCCTCACTTGAGGCATTTCCACTGAGGGCCAGACTCAGGACTCGGAAGTCTTTGGGAGGAATCTGGAAATCCTTCGCTGGAAGGGCATGCAGAAATCCAAGGCAGCAGTATTTTTCCAGCATGCTGGATATAAGTAGCCCCTCAGAATAAGGAACTTTTCACCAATCCTCATTTACCTTATGTTCAGAGCGTGCGCCCTGTAGGACTGGAAATTGAGACCGTACTTCAACAGGTTGTAAATGAGCAGGTTTTAGGCAATTTGGATCAGGTGGTGTGCAAGGCTTGCCGCATCGGTGGCACGATCCCTCTTCCAAGTTGAACTGACTCGCAGCTGCTCAGCTCCTCCATTATACGGGGTACGGGTTTCCTGCTGTCCCACAGGATAGCGTGACAGCTCTGGCTTGCAAACAGCTACTTTTTCGCTATGTTTCTACATTGTTTGCTCCATGTAAGTTAGTGAGGTACCTGTTCTGTAGTGGCGGGTACAGCATGAGCCTACACTGGCATGCTCTAGCTACCTTCCTACATACTCACTTTCATCCAAGTTGTACAGTATGAGGAAAGACTTGGCATTGTCTTCCTGACTTACCAAATCTTGTATTAGTCATGTCTTTGGGAGATGGTGGCAGTTCTTCACCTCCCACGCATAGCCTAGATATAGTCTTTTACTGGGCTCAATATGGATTAAAAAAAAAAATCCTAATTCCCCGGCTTCTTTAACTGCAAAAGGAAATAATTCATAAACGTTACAGTTTTGTTTCTCTGATGAGAACGGTAGCCTATGCTATCAACAGTATTTCTTGTTTCCCTTCCCCCTCTTGCTGTTGCGGTAGGGCGAATTGCATCATTTTTAATAAGATTAGAACTATTTGCATTTTAAGGTGTTCAGGGTATTAGCTGGCGGTGTGTCAGTTTAGTCTGTCTGAGCTGGCTTTGGTCACCTCCCATAAAGGTTAGAGAGTTCAAAAATATTGTGCCTTGTTGAACTGAGAGTCTAGACATGTCTGGAGAGATCCTTAGTTTTCAGGGTTTGTCTAAGCTTTGTTTCAATAGGGGTGTGAAAGCTACCAAAAATGACAAGCTAACACAAAGGTTTGAAAGTCATTTGAGTACTGTGTGGGTGAGAAATGCCTGTATCTGTACTCTTTAGTCAAGGAACAGTAAAAGGGCACACATTAAGAAAATAAAGAGCACCGTCAAGCAAATAAAAGGCCCTTTATGTGTGTGTAGAAATGGAGAAGGAGTTTGGGATTGCTCCTGGCTTTACTGTAGAAACTTAGGTGTGCTGTTCAGACCTCTGCGTGCCAGGCTGTAGTCCTCTGTCTGCATTCGGCCTGATCCGTGCAACCTTTCCTGGATGTGAGCCAGGCGACAGCCTTCCCTAAGGCTTCAGGAATGAAAGAAAAGAGCAATAAAAATGCAAAGTATTATTCCCGCAGGACTGCACACTTTGCCACTTCTGGAAGCCTGACTGATGGTGGTGGCCCCGTGCTCCGTGCAGCCGTGGCCATCCCGCTGTCCTGCTCAGGTACCTGCCCTGTGTGCCACCTTTCTGTTCAAGAGGGCTTTCTCTGAAGAACTGCCTTCAAAAGGCCCGTTCCCTTTTCTCCTCCTACGCCAGTGAACCTCTTTTGCCTTTTGAGGGGAAAAAAGCATATTGTCCAAGAACGTGGTTTTCAGGGGAAGATCTCGAAACAAGAAGCAGAACTGCTCCTATACCAAAAGCTCTCTTGAATCGTGGAGAGTTTAATGGGTCTTAACAGAAGTTGGACGGTTGCCTGGGCCTTGACAGATGCTGCTGTGCATTGTGTGCTCTCTGTAGGAGTCCCTGTATGCTGGGGTCATCTTACCTTGTGTAGGTACTTTGAAGTGGTTGAGGTGGGAATGCTTAAGGATATGCCACGGAGAACGGTTTTGCAGTTGCTGACAGATGGACAAAACATCGGAGTTACACACTGTTTTTCTCCCCAAAAAGCTTGTGATTTCTCAACTAGCAGATGAAGTAACCTGGGAAGAGGACAAAGGAACAGTAACATAAGCGAAATATCCCCATTGAGGTTTCCTAGAGAGGAATTTATGCAGAACAGGAGCTATTTGGTTCTGCAAGTTTCTACAGGCAAATTATATTCTTGACCACTCTTCAGTTCTCCTGATAGTTGGAGTATTTCAAAGCTCTGATTCCTGGAACTGTAAAAATAAGAATGTCAAGTTTCATTAAAAAAGATAGAGTAAAGCATGTTTCTAGCCTTCCTGACTGCAGTCTAAATCTTTAAGGCATGGCCTTAGTAAACTCAAATGTTTCTAAACAACAGAAAACAATGGATACGTATTTTTTTAGTCTTGGGATTAACTTCAAGTGGGCAATACTAAAATTATCAAACCTTCATGATCAGTAGTGCTAAAGGCTCTTGAAGGATTTAACCGCCTCAGCAGTTACATTTAATTTGAAGTGTGGAGAAAGAGAGCAGCCAGTTTATTTCCCTAGTTATTTAGGCACCATTGGTGATATATTTGTGGGTTTGTATATTTAATACAGGCTTTGATGTTTTCCCTTATGCATCTTTTTATTATATAAATAATGTCCTTGTTTCTTACTGTTTGTTGTTAGTGTGTGCAAATACATTCATCTTTTGTTTCACCCTTCCCTAGTGACCTGTTACATTTAGTTATAGGATATGCAGAAAGGAAATAATTAGTCTAACTTTGATCTGCCCTTGAAATTGCGCTGTGCTTTTAAACCACTGTAGAAGAGGAACAGTAAGTTTGTTTCTGCTCTCCTCAGCAGCAAAGCACAGAGTGAATCTAGGCATTGTAAACTATTGTCTTACAATAGCCTAAAGAGCCACTTTTTAACAAATGAGTTGTAGATGGAGACTTTTCTTTCCAGTGCGGAGATGCTGCAGATAGCGCAGTGGTGTGCCAGGAGCTCCTGAACTGTGAAATCAGAAGAGACCATTAGATCATCGCTTCTGAGCACCCGCGTGGGTGCCTGTTTCATCGCACCCGCTTACTTTCATATAGTCCCTCAGCTTAGTTTGGGGTTTTTTTCCACTTTTTTACATTGAAGCTTAGTTTGTCGTTGATTCATTTCTGCATACCTCTATGGCTTTTCCTTTTTTTTTTTTTTCTTTTTCATTTTGGCATTCTGCTTGGCACCGCAGGAGCAAATTATTAAAGGTTCCCTGCTCCAAGGAGCTCTGGGGAAAAAAAAAAATCTGCCAGAAGTTACTTGAAGTGGGCTGAAATTTGCAAACTCTTAAGGGAAAACCAGGTATAGTTTTCTGTTCCTGGTCTCCATAGTCTGAAAGGAAAGCAAAGTTTGGGTGATAGAACAAAAATTAAACAGCTTTGAGATTTGTTTTTTCCAGCTGCTGGTGGTGAAGGAGACTCTTGGGTAGTACGGCCACAGCATTTGAACTGTGTGTCCATCTAGTTAATTTGCTTTTACTTAAGTTGAATCTTTCAGATTGCCTTTTTGGTTTTTTAAACCTTTAATTATTTCCCAGTGTGTGTTGTTTTATAAGACACCAAAAATACTAAAGGATAGGTAGTAGGAAGATAGGAAACAGCTTTATTTCAGTTGGTATCTGGACCTTGTTTTCACCGTTTCTTTTACTGCTCAGAAAAAAAGAGAGCAGAAAGCATTTGGAATACAGAAAATACAATGAGTGCTAATTTCTCCTGCTACTTGCCTTAGTCTGGCTGTGCCTTTACTGTGTGTGGCTTGGTGGGAGATTGTCCTAGTGCAACAAAAAGCTGTCTTGGTGATTCAGTAGATGGTCCCTGATATATGGGAAATAATATTTGCTGTCAAAATCCTAAAAAGGCTTCATTTGGGGTGGTGGGTTTTTTTTTTTGCTAGGCAGCTGTTGAGCTAAGAATACCCAGAATTTTGTACAGTGGATGTGAGCATTTTACTCAATCGCACCTCCTGTTTCCTAAGCAATTCATCTTTTTTGTCGTAGTTCCAGATCTCAAAGATCATAGATGTAAGGACTTGCCTTTTTTTAATTATGCAGTGCTCAGGCCACTGCAGTTGTAATTCTTGACTGAAGGATCCTTATGTTCCTGTAATACAAATAAATGGTGAGAATGGACTGATTTTACCAAGATGTTTAACAAGCATGGATGAAATATGAAACCAAGGTCTTTGTAGATTCTCATAATTAAAGATCCCACTGTATCGTTTGTATTATTTTTTGTTACTATTCTTATTTGGATTATCTATTACTAGTATTGAGCGATGGTTTCCAGTCCAGTTCAAGTATTTTTTTTCCTTTTATCTATTAGCTGTGTGTATTTCCTGCCCAAAGGCATTGTGTTACTGCTTTAAGACGACGACATCCCCTGTGCTGTACCCCAGAGCTAGATGCAGTAGTATATAAAAGTGTCTTTACACACTTCACACTATTATGATGCTAAATTATTTAGGTTTTTCAAAAGGCATTTAGTCCTCTGCTAAAAGAGGATTCAAATGTGTACAGCAGTAGTGGTTATTACTCAATGTATGTTTGTCCATAAATGCATATGAAAGATAGAGATGTTAATTTTAGTTTCACTGAGTCTACCAGGCTGGAAACGGAATGTAAATCTGAGTATGTATCTCTCTGTTGTGTTTTGCCTCTAGCAGCTTTTAGAATCACAAATGCACATTTTTAATGACTAAATGTAACATTAACAGAGAGCCATTCTGCCCCAGTTGTTTCATCGGAGAATGGACTTGCTAGAGCCTGCTTTTAAGTAGCCATGTCTGTCTAACCAAGGTTTCTCCCTTCCCCCTGAAAAAAAAAAGAATGTTTAAAAGCAGAGAAAATGAGATTATTCATTTCTGTGCAAACTTCGGAGTGGCAGCTGGAATGCGAATTAAAAGGAAGAGGTCGTGTATGGCTGCACATCAGACACTTTCCTCCAGGAGCTGGTATTTTTGCTCAGCCCTACCACAGGTGGACAGGAGGCTGTGCGGTACCCCCGGGGCTGGGACCCAGCGGTGGTGTCGTGATGGGTAACCTGCTGCATTCTCCGGGCGTGGGTGTGGAAAACGCCGGCAGAGGTGGAACACTGTAAAGGGTGAAGGGACACCATTAGGTTATTATATTTTTCTTCCAGTTTTTAAATAAAGCCCTGCTGCATTTTAGGAAATTAACAGCAAAACGAAAACATTTTGGAACGCCACCGTAGCCTTTCTCTCCGTTTTGTATTTCTACACTCCCTAAACACGGGGCGCCGCTTTGCTGGACGTTGGAGCTGGGAGCACAGGCTTGGCAGTGTTGCTGCTGCCTGCTTGCTCTTTGCAGCTGCGATTTGGAGAGGGCCCATGCCTAGATGGTGGGACCAGCCTTGGGCTGAGGCACCCGGGGGATGAGCAGCTTCCCCATGTCAGTGGGGACACGGTGGTCCAGCGTCCGCTCCTCTCCCCCGGCATGCCGCAGCAGGGAGCTTGCGGCTTGCAGAGAGCGGGAGGATACTTGGCATTACCCCGCCTATACCTGCGGGCAGTTTCTGCAAAGCAGCTAGCCTCTGGCATCTGGCTCCTGTGTGAGGAATGGGTATAAGTCCCGTTGGACAGGCTTTGGGGTTTGGGGGGGTCTATAAAGGGGAAATGGAGCTTGGCCAGCTAAAAGGCTCCATGTGGCATCAGCTCCTGGCACCTTCCCGTTCCCTTTTCTTTCCCCGTAATGTGAAAACTGATCATCTTAAACGAAGTGGTTAATGTACATGGTTAAAAAAAAAAGAAAAAAATTCACTGCAAGGTTGATATGAGAAAAGGCAGAGAAACTCTTGACTGACCCGAGGACGAGGGCGATTCAGAAAGCTGTGCAGCCAGCTGATGATGAGATAAAGCGCAAGGGATTGTCCCTTCTCTGTCCCACTGATGCCAGCAGGTTGGGAGGTCTTTGCCAGGCGAGGCGTCCTGCCGGCTCCCTAAAAACGAAGGCTTTCTGGGGAGGTCAGGGCTTTTATGCTGCTGCACCCTCTGACCGGGCTCATGTGGGGAAGGGAAGAGACCTTGGGTGAGAGGCAGCACAACTGCTTTTAAGGGTATGACCTTAGAGGAAGAGGACTTGGGAAAGCCAAAGATAAAGATGGCCCAGAACATCCTTAAGGCTGCCAAACCTAAAATTAGACACAGGCTAGGCTTTGTTTTCCTTGCAGGCTCTCATGCCGCATGCGTCTTCCCCCAGTTATCCTACTCCGCGAGGACGGCGAGTGCTGACGCTGAGGAGCACTTGACTCCCTGGGAATAGGTTTCTTGTGACTTTCTGTGCTCCCCATCGTCACACGATGGGAGCAGGCGGGCGACGTGGCAGAGCTGCCGTCATGTGCCAAAACTTTGTTGAACTGCAAGGAGGATCAAAAATTATTATTGGCGACCAGATGAGGTATTAAGTGCAGAGTTGATGTAAGGAGTCCGTGCACATGACACAATTCACTGTGTTACTTACACAGTGATTTAAAATGCGGGATCAGGAAGAGGCAGCAGAGGGATGCTGGATACCACATGTTGTGGTACACACATGTTGTAACCCTTCCCTCAGAGGCTGTCCCTTATGATTTGGTGGGGCATCTATTAACAGTTATGCCCAAAAAATCCACTTTTGCCAGATGAGGAAAAAAAAAAAGTTTGAGCATAGCTTGGCCATTCTGGGTGGGCCAAAACAATGTTGAAAGCTTATGCTTGGGGCTGCACTTTTGTGCAAATGCAGTTTCGTTCTCATGTCAGCGCATTAAAATGGAGTAGTGTGACCGTATAGTCACTACTGTTTAAGATGGTGTATCTGTTAAGCAGACATGCTGTTAAATCAGACTTACTCTGTGAGCTCGGAAACAGGCTATCTTAAATTTATTCAGAATTCGCTTAGCACTGTTGTGTCCACATTATGCAGCATAAAAGCCTGTTAGATACGTGTGCGCCTGGGAGCCCTGCGACTGAGCAAGAGCCTTTCTGATCTGTTTGCCAGGTTGCTACCAACGCTGTATGAGACTTGGGCAGTTTTAGAGGGGAGGAGTACAGGTAAACCTGGCTGCAATGGTATTTTTGGCTTCTCTGCTAGCTGCCGTGCAAGGGACTGATCGGCCCAGGACATTTCAAGAATGCAGAATTTGGTTTTTCATTTTGCTTCTCCCTGCCTGTCCTTCTGTTTCCTCCATCTGCTTAGGGAAAGCAGCGGTTTTACAGCTGCCTTCTTTAATCCCCTTTGACTGGACTGCAATTTTAGCCGAGCGGTACCTACATTATAGGGAGGGAGAGGCACCGAGTATAATTCTGCACCAAGGGTTTTACACTTGTCTCCTTGCTTGCTGCGTAGCCAGGATAAGTCGTAACCATTTCTCCAAATCCCCGTGAGTTTTTCTTCAGAATGAAGTGATTAACTTCTGCTGTAAACTTCCCCTTGTCTAGGGCATCCAGGCCTTGCGCTGAGCTTGACAGCATTCAAGATCTCCTGCCCACATAGACTATTAGGTTCTGCTTATCCTTCGTTTCCACTGCCTGGTGAAATATTAGATAACAGGGAAAGAGCTTATCTTACATGCGTCTGAACTGACAAATATGGCAGCCTTTCAGTAAAAAGGCTAATGCAGACGAGGCCTTTTTCCTGGCTGGAATAAGAATGAGGCCGGCACTTGTCTTCTGCCGCTGACAACGGTCAGATGCGTGCGGCATGATTTCCATAGCATCCAGACAGTCGGAGCACCTAATATCTACCTGTCTAGTCAATACATCAGCTTTGCTAGAGCGGGGAGCTGAAGTTTGTCATTGAGGCGGGTTTCTAATGCAGCACGAATGGATCTTTCAGCCGTACCCCAGGGTAAACATTGTAAGCCTGGCAAATTTATTTACCAGCAGTGACAAATAACGGTGTCAGTCACTTCTGTTTTCTTCCCTAAATAAGATGTTCTCTATAAATGCCCTTATGGATTTAATTTTTGTAGCTTTAAGCAGGGGGGAAGTGGAAAGGGGGGGACTTTCTGCTGTTTGAACAGGTTAATATTAGTGTTTATTTCCCTGTGTTTCTGCACATGAAAAATTAGTTTAAGTTTGGACTCGATGATCTTAAAGGTCTCTTCCAACCGAAATGATTCTATGATTCTAATAACCTTCAGAGGGACCCATTTCAGGATTTAACAATTTGAGGGTAGCAGCTGGGAAACTGTCCTGGTATCAGTATTGAGGGGAATTTTGCTTGAAAGCATAGCTGAGAAACAAGTCTTTACTGTGCCAGGGCTACCTGGAGGGGGGAAGAGGAGCGGGAAGGAGGGGGCTGCTTTGCCCCCGGGGCGCTGAGCAAGGCCTGTTACTCATTTCAGAAGTTTCTTGGCTCATCTCAGGCATAGAGCTGTGCTTGAAGTTTAACACTTCCATTTTGAGAAAGAATACTCACCGTTATAATGTGGTATATTTCTGCATTGCATTCATACAGATATTTTGGGAAGTTGTTTTCCCAGCCATAAATCCTAAACTGTACATTCGCTGTGGAATTCTCAGCCACCAGCTAAAACCCAAAGTGTCTGACAGCCCATGAAGCTGGGGATCTAGTGGGAGAAACCAGTAGCCTTTTTAGAAATGAAGGAATAGAAGTTAATGGGTGGCTTGCTGCAGTAGGGCGAAACAGGAGTGTGCACTGAATGGAGGAAGTGGAAAGAGTTGTTAGTTGGGCAAGCCAGACACACCTAGACAGCATCCTGAGCTGCTGCCAACCCACACGGGGTTTTTGGACCTTTTCCAGGCTTTGTTCCTGAAAATAAATTGTTCAAGATGGGAAACTTTGAAGGTTGCGTTGACCAGTGAGCCGTGCCTCTGGGTGTGAGCTTTAAGGGAGAGAACGCAGGCTTCAGATTTGGGCTAGAGGCTCACGGAGGAAAAGCTGTGATCAAAGTTTAGCCTACATTTCATTTGTTTGCAGGAGGTGGTCTGCAATTTTTTTGTTGTTTCTTCCTTATAAATGGGATTTATTCTGGCCTCAGAAATTGAGAAGAGATAAATTGTCGATCTGATTATTTAGTTTAGCTGTTGACTTGCTTTGTAGCTGCAATTCCTATAAAATGATCACCTCTGTATCTATTTCACAGGAGCAGCACGTGAAGAAATTAAGTAACATCTATAAACCATTCAGAATATGTAAAACAATGGTTATATGCTAACTGTTAAGTTAGTTATTTAATGCTTTGATAGCCATGTTGCAAAACAAATGAGGAGGTGGGGATATCTTTTGGAACAGAATATACTGCAGTGCCTGCCTTGATCTGCATTAGACATCTGCACTGTGAAGTACAAGTGATGCTGAAAGATGCACTGAGAAAACAAACGGGTTACAGTACTGTCGTGTTAGAAATGACAAAATGTGTAGGCAATAAAGAAACTAAAACTACTTCAGTTTCAGGCAGAATTGTAAAGTATTAACTGAAGAAATATAGCAGAAAAGATAAAATACGAACATTTTGGAAACTGGGACTCAGTGAGTTCTTTATGTGATAGAAATTCACACTGTGCTGAAAAAAAAAGAGCAACTTTTTTTTTTTTTTAGCAGAAAAACAGACCCTCCAAATTTTGCGATTTAACACTGGGAACCACAACTCTTACATCTAAAAGTAAAAAAAAAAAAAAAACAAAAAAAACCAACAAACCAAAAAAACACCTTCCTGAAAATTTTTGGAGGTGTTCAGGGTTAAGCTGGCTTTGAGGAAGACACCTACAATGAACAAAAAGTCCTAATCTGAGCTTTCAGAGCAAGAAATAGGAGAGGACATGAAGGAAAAATGCCAGAGTCCTTTTAAATTCAAAATGTCTAAGCCGTCTGCCCAAAAAAGGAGAGATTCAAGCTGAGAGCCAGTTTGCGTTGTATGACAGATTCATGTTCCTTATCTGCACAACCTTGGCTTGAGCAATTCCCTTCTTCCCGTCTTCTCTGTGTAAAACAGAAACCAGATATATTGACAGCAAGGTAAAGTTATTCGACGTGTCTAAAAAAAACAGGATGAGCGCTGGAAAGGGTGTGCCTTTTCTAATTAATTTAGCAAAACTGTGCTGATATGATGACATGCAGCTTCCAAGGCAGGAAATACAACAGGTAAGGTATCAGCAGCAACTCAGCCTCGCCGTCCTTAGTGTTGTACAGCAACATTTCTCAAACTTCATCCATGAGCCATCAGTGATGGGTGCACTGAGATTTCTGCCGTGAGACCCTTTTGTGTACCTGCCGCAGCCAGGGGATCAGATCCCTGAGAAGGGAGGTGGGCCGGGAAGCTCTTGCTGTAGGGTGTAAACTTTGTGAGGGAAGTAATTGCAAGTTTGTGCTGCACTTGGTTGAGACTAGAGAAACAGGAGTGGCATGGGATGTACGCGGAGTATATACTGCCCTGCCTCAGGGCGGGGGCTCTGCGGCCAGGTCTTTGCCACATGCTGCAGGGAGTTTGTACGCGTGGTCCTTGTGGTCTGGTGTGCCTGGGCATCGTGGATGGGAGAGGGGGTGCACGTGTGCACGTAGCTGTTTGATGAAGTCCTGCGCGCAGCGTCTGGGGCAGGCTGAGATACCGTGTGCAGGTGGCCAGCACGTGCCTCCGATGTCAGACGCATCCCAGACCCCGCATGCTCGCTGAATATGCACTGTGCTGGCAAACTGCACGCTCTCACGAGCCGTTTGTCTGGGACTTGTGAATGGCAGAAAGCCTGGTCTGAGCTGCTATGCAGATCAGGATGCCGGGCGTCCTGAAATCCCGGACAAATCCCCTTAGCGCTTTTGGTAAATCTGCAACTGGGATTTACCATTGTGACAGCACATCCTAAGTGTGGTAAAAATAGCCTGTCTCCCAGCATTGCAAACCTGACTTACGTCCCACAGTTAATGGGTGAGCAGTCAAGGCTGTTTCTTGAATTGTTGCAGGAATGCATGAAGTGGTCCCGGTGGCAGGGGATCACAAAGCGCATTGCAAAGCGCTTGCCTGGCTCACGCAAATTCTCTGCAGCTTTGCCTTAAAACTCAGCAGATCAGAAGTATGGCAGAGACCCCTGATCTCAGGCTGAAAGGGATGATGGAGAGATCTCTCTGCCCTTTGCTTCTCCAGAAGGCTGCGTCTGCCCTGCGCTTGCCTGGAGGCAGTCTGGAAGGTGTGGCTGTGCGGACAGTGTCCCCACCTAGGCTGGGTGGAAAGCACAGCCCTCTCCCTGGAGGCTGCATAACAACTTGATTTTATTTGGTTTTAACCCTTTACCTTAATCCTAATGAAAACCATGTTTTTTATTAAAAATCAGGACCGTGCCAAATTTGAAGCATCAGTAGTTTTGCTACCCCAATGGGGTAACGTGGAGAAGTGAGAGGGAGTGAACGTGCTTTTCCCGCTCTGTGTGTGCACGCACACGTGGGAGAGCGCGGTTTCTCTGTAACCTTGAAAACAAGTATCTTACTCTCAAAACTTCCTCTCCAACAAGGAGATTCACCCAGAAAGTCTCGCCCCACCCAAACGGGGTGTAACAGTATCTCTTTAGTGGGCTACACCAAAATGCTACCGGTGAGTCAGTACAGTGTCGGATGTACAGTCGTACAGAGTGGGAACATAGACTGAAGTAGTTTGAAATGCAGCCTCCCATCCAAAAATACCAGCCAACCAACTGTAAGATACATTAGCTGTCAGTTCCCGGTGTGTCTGGTGAGATTTCCAGCAAATTTTGGTTTTTGCACAGAGGAAAATGCCGTGGCAGCTGCTTGGGGCCGGCCTTTTGCTCATTGGGAAGGGGCACCTGTCCATTTGCCACTGGGCAGATTTTGAAAATGCACCTTTGTGATTTAGGTGCTCACATGTCATCTTCAAAAGTGGCTTAGCAGCCCAGATTTCATATGGTACTGGTGTCAGGCAGTGTGTGAAGACTGAAGTGAGCGAGGCCATGCTCTGTGGAAGCGCTGCGTAGGTGCTGCTGTGGTACTGAGAGAGAGAAGAGTGGGGACGGGCAGGAGAGCTGAAGGGACTTCCCTTAGGTCACTAGCAGGTCTGTGATAGAGCTGGAGAGAGAAGCTGAATCTCAGTCTGATGTCGTCGCTAGTAGACCATGCATCTCCTTAAATATCTCCTATGCCGTACATTTGGGGCAGTCTTGTATGCTCGGTATGCAGGGTCTTTTCTCCTTTTCTTTCTCAGTCCCTGAAGTCCTCCTATGAGACACTTCAAGTTTAATTGTATCCTACCCGATCCAGTATTATGCTGGTAGCACAGGAAAAAAAAAGGGTGGAGGAGCAGTGTTAGAAAGCACTCCTCAAACCTCACTGAGACCCCAGCTCTATCCTGGAGTCTGTTCAGAAACATCCATCCCTCCCGACTGCCTGGGCTCAGTAACATCACAGCCCACCGAGCGGTGGGACCCTGCTACTCCATGTATGAAGCAGCATTGCATTGCTTGTATCATTAGGCTGCTGGCTTTGTTTCTGGCTCTTGGCTTCCGTCCTGAAATGACAATGTCATCGGAACTGCCTAGAGGTACAAGAGTTACCCCGGTGTTACACAGGGTACAAGGGGTTGGTGGTCTTCATGGTAAGTGGTCAAGCTGCCTTCCTATCATACGTGGAGTGTCTTAGAAGTGGCTTGAGTTTGTAGATACCATTAATTCTGCTGAAAAGAAGAATACTGTCATTGGGTGGGATTGGCCTCATTTTATGTAAAGTAGATGCAGATTTAAGCTTCGTATCGAGTTGCTAGGGTGCTGTCCATCAAGTGATGTTTGGAAATCGTTTTTTAGAAGCTATGCCAGTTTTGACATGCTGCTTTAATATTTTTCTGGCTGCAACAGGGCAAGACATAGAAATCTTATGTTGTCACCACACAGAGCTGTGAAGCGTTCTTTTTTTTGTTTTGCTTTCTCTCTCTTGCACTCTGTCATATGGAAACCAGATCAAGCTTATGAAATTATTGCCCACAAACTGTGATCTTTTTTCTCTTTTGTGGTGGGAACTGACAAGTCAGTGATGGCTTGGTGCTGTTGGTACTAGCTGTTCGTGCTGCACGCATTTGTATGTATCAGGAAGCACCGAATTTGGCGTGCTTCTCGGTTGGCACACAGGCTGGTGAAACGTCAGATTTTTAATTGTGATAAAGTTCACGAAAGAAAAAATTATGGCAGATGTTTCCTTTTGTCAGAGCCGAACTGAATCATTAAAATGTGATATGATGTACTATGAACAAGTCAGTGTAAACACCATCCCTGTGAACATGTCAAAAGACTGAAGAACGTAGACCATTCATGGTAATGTTAAAAACCATGTGGTCTGAATGCTATATTACCAAGCTTTTCTCTTTAAATGCGGAGCATGAATCTTATGAATTTTTATTGCCTTTATAGAAAATGAAAAGATAACATATTCTGCTTTGGTAAAAATAGCCTGGTAGCTTCTGCAACGTGGTTGTCATTTCACTGGTGGTTTACTCAGAGGTCTGCTTTTCACAAGCAGCAGTGAGGTATCCGATTCCCATTGAGCGCTGAGCTCGCTCGCCTCATTCCCTCTTTTCCAGAGGATGTATTTTTGGGAAGTCTTACTCCTTTGCCAGTCTGAAGGAAGCAGCAGAAACGCTGCTGCTTGCCGAGGAATGCCTGTGACGATGTGTTAAAACTGGCTGTTGTTAAGTGGTTATGGAAAAACTGCAGGAAGCATCCAACGACCAAATTCTCTGTGGACTTTCTCTCCCGCCTCCTCCTCACATCTCCTACGTGAGGATTATTGTCTACACGCTCACTTAGGCCATTAGTCAGAAAAGAGGTGCATTAGAAACTTCCTGATTTCCATGAGCTGAGCACATTATATCTGAGTTATTCTCATTCTTGCTGGCCCAAGAAGTCTTGACTAGATTCTGATTCTTATTCCCAGTCTTGTCAGTTCTCAAGATTTTACTGTAAATTAAGTGGGTTTTTTAATGCTTCAGCTGCTGGAATCAAGGGAGCTAACGAACACCTTCATTTTGATTCAAAGGTCAAAGAAACACTGGAAGGATGTGATCGAAGTGTATCCCAAAGTGTTGTTTTATGCCACTCTTCTGATTTCTGATTTGAGGGAGCCTGACTTAACAGTTTTGGAATGCTGGGGATTGGGAATAAAATAGTCTGTTATATCATAAAGTGGGTTATAAACTGTAGCAAATCCAAATAATTTTGCATGTCAAAAATCTCGGTCCCCATCTCTTTTGGGGGTGCACTGCAAGTGAGGTGAATGTGTTTTGCAGACCAATTTAAATACTCTTAAACTGTGGCCCCCTTCTACAGATCAATTACATTAATTTATTGGGGAAAATTTGTGTTTGTGTGCGTGGACATACACAAATTGTATACAAACAATGTATTTTATTTTAAGCGGGGCTGCAGAAGCCAGAAGTAATGAACTTAGTAAAATAGCCATACAGGATTCAGTGATAACTGTTGTTAATGGCAAAGCGTCTGTAGTTTTTGCACCATGGCAATTTGTGGAAATGCAGTGTGCTTTTTTAAATTAGCTTAAGTTTTTACACCTTTCTTGCACTGTAGGAACTTAATCCATCACGAAACCTCGTTAGAAGCTGCGCCATTGTATCCTGAGGCAGATGTGAAATTTGTGTGAGTCACTGATTTGCGATCAAGCTGAAGGAAACTGAGTCTACAATTCTTAAGAAAGAAGCCGCCCATTTGGGACGCATTTATGCAGCTCCTTTTGTATAAACCATTAGTGCTGTAAACTATCCATTATTGTTAGGAGAAGAAATTTAACAATGCAAATAAAACAAAATACTGTGGCAGAACAATTTTATGCTTGATTGTAATGTTTAATGGCATGTTCTCATAAAGAGATTTTCCCATCCTTCAGACCTATCATGTCCGTGACTCACTTGATTTCCGATGGTTTGAACATCCCCCATTTTACTCCTAGAGTGGTTTTCTCTAGATCAATTTCTGTAAACGTGCTGCAGCATGGGGTTATCCAGGGTTAATTTCCCTTATGATTACACATCCAGACGGCATGTATGTAAATGCTGCAAGACAAATGATAAGAAAACTGTAGGATAAAAGAAAATGAAGAAGCTTCCTTTGTTTTGCTTGTAAATCC
Organism: Calonectris borealis; assembly: GCF_964195595.1. Taxonomy (NCBI): domain Eukaryota; kingdom Metazoa; phylum Chordata; class Aves; order Procellariiformes; family Procellariidae; genus Calonectris; species Calonectris borealis. The sequence goes on from NC_134313.1 coordinate 59,988,381, forward strand.
ATTTTCAGTATCGATGTATTTCCCTTACTAACTTTTAAATGTTAATACTAGCTTATATTGGCATTGTAGTTCATTAAAAGCAGTATTTTTCTGTCATCACTGACCTCAAATTTTGCATTATGTTGATTCCCATTCTCCCTCATATCTCTTTGGATACTTTTTCCAGGTTCCTCTCTTCATCCTTTACTTTCAGGTACTAGACAGCACTCAGTGAGGCAGAACTTCGTATCTCTAAACCAGCTGATTATATTAATGTCAGAAATAAAATACAGCTCTTCACATTCAACTTGTATTTTTAGTACCTTATTGTAATCCTGGTTCTGCTTTCCCTTCTTATCTCTGTTCTGTGTCTTGCCCTTAGGTTTCTTTTTTAGACCAAGGTTGCTGGGTTTTCTTGTGATCTTGAAAGGTTTCTGCACTGTCCAGCTTTTTGAAGTCTGTCCATACACCTTAGTCAGAAGGTACTAAAATATCTTGATAGTCTTTTAGTGTGCTGTCAAGTGCCCATTGTTTTCTTTTCCTGGCTGCCAGGGAGTTTGTTGGCAGTTGAGATTTATGGAGTGAATAATCCACCTGGCAGGAGACTCTCTGTATCTCCAAAGAGTGTTCTTTAGCGGAAGAATGAACGTTCCTTTTTGTGTGTAAAATACCGCTAATAGCTTATTTAGCAACCTATATTTCTACAACAGTTCAGTTTTGTGTTGGAGGTGGATTCTTGCATATGCATAGATTCTAGCACCCATGCTAATTCTGTCTCTCATTTAACTTTCATCTGTTCCTATGGTAAGATAATGCATGATGTGATCTCTCAGCTTTTTAATGTGGTCCTTAGTGCATCTCTTCTAGCTCCTGTTTGAATGGGCTAAAAAAAAAAATAATAATGAGGGATGATTCTTCCCTGTACTTGCTGGGAATTGCCTGGAAACCACGGGGAGCTTAGGCAGGGTTGTCATGCTGCAACCACTGAGACTCCACAGAGTCCAGTACCAGGTACTAATTGCAATTACTGCTGGGAGAACTCTGAATAAAAATGGAATTAAAAAAAAAAAAACATTGTGATCCTTTCTTGCCTTTTCTCTTACTTAAATGGCTCATTTTTACAACCACTGATTAGATTTAAGCTCAAAATAATCCAAAAGCTATGGAATATCATCAAAATGAAGGATGGAAGGGGTTGCAGTATTTTCAGTGCAGCTGATTTTGTTCACGAGTTTTTAATGGAACTAAATGGAGGATTGAATTAGTCAATGATTAAAGTAAGTGGAAACCACTGTATAACAGTGTTCAGCGTAACAGGTACTGTGTGAAATTTTGGTTCTCAGCCACCCAGTTGCTTCGTTCCTTTAGGGATATTTTCATGGTCTGAGTAGCCTGGGCTGATTATCACCTTCAGATTTACAGCTGCCTTTCCCTGCCCAGAGTTTCTCTTTCCTTATGCATCAGCACTAGGAAATTCCGTACCTAGGAAATTCAGCAGTAGCAGGGGAGCATCGAAGTTACCAGCAGCATAATCTCCAGGGTAAACAGGGCCAGCATATTATTCTCACTGTACCATTTAACCCTGCTGGAGGAGATGACTGTAAATTGCCTGTGTCGAGCCGGCGTGCGAAGACTAATAGAACTGCAGTGGGGATAATTCATGAGTAGATTTTCTCACTTACCAGTGTAAACAGAGCTAGGGCTAGTCAGGTCTGAAACGGTGATCACTTTTAAAACAGCATGTTATAATTCAGTGTCCCAGATTGAACCCTCCTTCCAGCACAGGGAAACAAACCACTGCACGCGTAGCCAGCACATAGACCACGCAGGCTGTGCCACTAACTATGCATATGAAGGACCGCTTTGTTTTTCTAGGAAACAAGATTTGGAGGGAACTGTTTAACTGAGTATTGCAAAGGGTGATTTAAAAAAAAAAAAAGAGAGAGAGAAATCACATTCACTCTCCTTCCTATTAATGCAGAGTAAAGAACAGCTTTAACGGGGAGTTAATTTAGAAGCCTTAAACACTGTCCTCTTCTGCGTCACATCCCTCCACCAAACTTGCTTCTTTTGGGTTGTGTCGCTAATCTATCCACACTGCTCCCAAGGCTTGTTCCTTGTACCTAATCACATTAAACACAACGATATAATACAACTAGATACGCACCTGCTGGCAAAGAAGTTACCGGAATTCACTGCCAATGAGAAAAGCACTTTTCCTTTCCCTGGGGTGGTGCCATTCCTCAGTATCTTTTTCTGACAACCTTAACCTATAAACTCCAGATTTAACTGAAAAGGTGAAAATTTACCCCAGGAGGTGGCAGTTTGAGAGGTGGGGGTGAGGGGCATTTGGTGGGTGCATCTGCAGTCGCTTGAAGCCTGACGGGTGGCAAGAAGGAGCCGGGGCCGTGCCCCCATGGCCGCTAGCTTGGCATGGGGCTGGGACTGCAGCATTGGGCCGCGATTATCCGGGTGGTCCCAAAGACCCACGGGACTGCTGTCAGGGCCCTTTTGCCCGCCTGGCTGGCGGGGAGGCTGAAAGCACAGCTCCCCCATGACAGGCACGTGTCACCCCAACATGGCTTTGACCGTGAAGCATCGTCCTGGTGCTGCCTGGGAGAGGCACGTAAGGACGCGTGGCCCTGTGTGAAGTGTTAATGGTTGTAGATTTGTGCCTATCTCAGATGGTTTTCTGGGCTGAAGTTTCGCGCGTGGCTCCGAGCTGTATCACAGCACAGGGAGGGGGAAGCGCTGCCGCACACTCCCCCGCCGTCCAGGTTCCACAGGTGAGTTCCCCAAGGGGCTGACTGCAGGCAGGAGGAAACACCCCCTTATTTTCCAGTTTCAAGACTGTGGTTTTTCTGTTACTCTTCAGAGTAAGGGCTGGCCAAGAGCCTGCCCAGAGTCAGTAATGTCTTTAGAGAAGCAGAGAAAAAAAGGGGTAAGTAGCGGAAACACAAAACTCATAGTGAGAAAGCAGCATCTGTCCAGTTTTAGTCACCAAAGCATGACTGTTTTCTTACACCTAAGAGATTAACATCTTTACTTTTAGTAAAACAAAAATCAGGTTTTGTTCTTGCGGGTTCCAGAAGGAGTTTTTTGTTTTCCTAGTCAAGACTGAGGAGACAGATCAGTAAACACGTCCTTTATAAAATTTCACATAAATGTTTCCAAGTTTAACTAGCCCTTGGCTTTATCATTAATATGCTAGACTTGTAATGGCTTGTGGAGGAGCATTACGACTCGGTGTGCCAAAGCCTGCTTAGGGAGCTTCAACCCTGTCGCCAGAGCAGCCGTCCTGCTCAGAGGTCACGGTGGAACCTGTTACCAGGAGGGGAATTTTAGAAGGAAGCAGGACCCCCATCCTTGTTGACAAAACAGCTTTTATGGGTTATCTGGCACTTGCTGCGCAGTTGTTCAGCCCCTAAAGGGTTTGATTCACATTAAAAACTTGATGATGGATTCTTAATAAATAGGTAATGAGCCAAATATTGTTCTGAGGATGTTCTTGAGGATGCTTGTCAGGTGTGTTGCTTATGGATACAGCAGTCTGTTACCATTTTGCAGTCATTGTGCCTGCACTTGTACAGTAATATTAAAGAAATTTTGGTGGGTAGGGAAGTAGTGGGCTAGAGCGGGAGTAAAGTATGTAAAGTATCAGTCTCTCTATGCACCGAATTCCCAGTCTTGCCAAAGCAATTGTTTTATGCTGTAGGTTAATGCCCTTCAGGAACTGAAAAGACTCTAAACATCCAGGCTTCAATTGCAGGAGACCAAAGTAAAGGAGCAGCATTAATACTAATATATTAATTTTATTTTGTTTTCTGCTTAGAGTCTTTAAACTATGCTTATCTGAAACCAACTTCTCATTTTAAACATGAGGTTTGTGAATGATATATGTGGGTCAATCTTTGGCTCAGAAACTTTTACACTTCAATCCTTGACAATGGAGAATTTGTGACAGGAAGATAATCAGCCTCAGCAGCAATTCTGTAAACACAAAGCAGGTCATGCTGATACAACAGCCATGTTTAAAAGGCCGGTCTGTTGAATTAATTGTTTTCAAAGTAGTCTAGGGGCGATAAGATTGTAGTATTGAAGGTGCTCCACATCTGCTACCTGTACTGAATTATTTCCCTCTGCTGGTAACGGTGCTGTAGTCAGTTAATACTCTGCTCGCACAAAAGCATTCCACAATTTAAAATCATCCTGCTCTTCTAGAAACTCTCAAAGGATATTTATTTACAGTCCACAATCGCTGTTCCCCAGCTTGTCTGTACTGTTTGGATTGGGGCTTTAGACCTTGCAGTATTGAGCTAAACATCAACAACAGTTTAATAAATCCAGACAGTGGGGAGAGCCTGTAACCAAACGAGAGGGCCCTGCTGTGTGCAGTGGATATGTATCTCGGGATGTGTCTCCCTAATATTTTAAACCCCCTGACTCTTCCTAGTGCAAGCCTGATGGGTGACCGCAAGCTGGCTTACTCCTCTCAGCCTCTTTCCCCTCCTGGCTTTTGCTACTTGACTTCGAGTCAAGGGATCTTTTTTTGAGACTGGTCCATGGGGTTTGCAGATCTGAAAGGCGTGAGGAGCAGCCTTTCCCGTGTCCATGGTCGCCCCAGAGCATGTCCTGGGAGCTTGGAGCGTTGTGGCCGTGCTGTGAGGGGGAGCAGTGCTGGCGTGGGGCTGTGCTGAGCTAGCCAGCCTGCTGGCAGCGGGACGTGGAGCCTCGCCAGCGCTGCGGCCCAGCTCCTCTGCCTTCAGCAGCTCCCAAGACCTGGCCAAGTGTGGACCAGAGGATGAACTCTCTTTTCCTGCTCACGTAGACTCGCACCAATCTTACCCGGTGCTTTGGGATGCTACAATAATCCAGAGAAGTAACTAGGAACGGGAGGAGGGCTTGGCCGTGCTGGTGAAGCAGGTATAGGAGCAACACGCCAGGAGTTGAGGGACATAGTGCTAATGAGGGACGTGGTGCTAACGGGGCTTCCTGGCGTGGCAGGGCCTCCCGTGGGGCTGTGCTGCTCCTGCGAGCAGCAGTGGTGGGGACAGCCTGCGAGTCCCTGCTACCGCCTTCCGTTTGACTGTGAATCCGGGTTGGGATTGGGATGGGGAACCCATCTGCCTGAAAAACAGCCAAGCCAGAAAGGCTGGCTCAGCAGCAGGGCTGGGGCAGGTGGAGGGGCTGAAGGGGAGGCAGATGCTGCTGGAGCCGGGAGTTTTGCTAAAGAAACACACCGGCGACTGGAGCCCAAGTCTGAGCGTCTCCCGTGTTTTCTTTCCCTTCCCCTCTACTTTCTTTTTAACTTGTGCGTGCGGATCGCTTGAGGTTATAGGCATTAGTTCTTCTGCTGGTTATTGTTTTGCAGTATTGTGCCAGGATGCGTCTCCCTAATATTCTACGCCCCCGACTCTCCCTAAACCGTTGCATAGTGAAATTGCAGCCGCCCAGCTCGGGAAGGTTTCTGCGGTGACTGTCGCTGGCCGCGTACCTGCGGCGCGGGAAGGAGACGAGGGCTGGGGCTGAGGTTGCCTTGCCGGTGCCTTTTCGAGTCGGTGGAAACGGGACGGACGCGGGGTCCGGGTCGTCAAAGAACTGGGGAAGGCGCGTTGCTCGCCCCGGCTCCTGGCTGGGGCCGGCAGCTGGCGGCGGCGGCGCCGGGGCGGGCGCGCAGCGCGGGCTCCCCCGCGGGCGCGTGACGGCGGGGCGGGGCGGGACGGGGCGCGGGCACGTGCGAGGGGGCGGGGCGGGGCCGGCGGCGGCGGCGCAGGCGCGGCGGGACGGGGCAGGCGGAAGAGCCGGGGCGCCCCGAGCGCCCGCCGGGCCGGGCCGGGCTTAAAGAGCGGCGGGGCGGCGGCGCGGGTAAGCTACGCACCTTCCTCCCTCCTGCCCTCCCAGGCCCCGCGGCGGGGCTCGGGGAGGAGCGGGGCGCCGTGGGGTTTTTTCTTCTCTTTTTTGCTCTCGCCGGTTAATTTTTTTTTTTAATTAATATTTTTGGGGTTTTTTTAAATTCGTGCTTCTCCGGACAGAGCGCGGCGGGGCCCTGCCGTCAGGAGCCCAGAGGCGCCTCTCGCGTCCGTGTGTCCGTGCGTGCGCGCACACGCGCGGCCGGGGGCCGAGGGCGGCCGGAGCTGGCCCTGCCCGCCCGCTCCCGCCGGGCCGCCGCTCCACGGCGCGCTGCCCGCTGCCGGCGGCAGCTGGTGGTCGGTAGCTGCGATCTGAGCGCCGGGGCTGGGCCCTGCCGCTGCGCTGGGGAGAGGGACGGACGGACGGACAGGAGGCCGTCTGTCAGCCCCCGCGTCGGGCTGAGCGGGCGGCCCGAGGACGGTGTCCCCTCGCCGCATGGATCCCGGGGCTGCCGGTGATGCGGTGCCCGCCGGGGGGGCTGGCGGAGCGGCTTGAGCCCCCCGCCCGCCGGAGGCGAGCATGTCCAGTGAGCGGCTTAACAGGACAGCGGTGAAGGATGCGCGGTTAAAAGACCTGTGGTTGGACAGAGGTACCCCTTCGTTCGTCCGGTGTGTCTGCGCGGGTGGGGCTGCTGCCGGCTCCGTCCCCGAGTTTCCCGGAGCGAAAGCCGACTTGCAGCCCAGCCCGCTGGGAGAGCGCTGGCTAGCAGAGCCCCGGGGCGCAGGGGAGGCTTTCCTGGCCTGGGAGGGTCTGTCTGCGGAGGAGGATTTAGGGTGCTTGCGTGATTGTTGATAGGATTGTAAGTTACTTCTTTTTTTTCATACTCTTCTGTGAAGGTGTTTCCATTCAACGTATGGTTGCCTTTTTCGTGCTGTGCGTTTACCATGAAAAATATTCTCCTGGGAAAAAATGTATGATAAATACTGTTTCCTCCGCGTGAAGAAACAGGTATATGCGAGTGTGACAGAGAGACTTGGGCAGGTAAAAATGCATCGTTTCTTTTCCAAAGCTCGCCCCAGCCTCTTTCCCCGTTAACCTATAGGCAGAGGGGGCAGGAGGAGATGCCCGCCTGGAAGGCGGTGCTGCAGCGGCCCTTGGTGCCCGGCAGGCGTGGGGCAGCGGGGCAGGAGGCGAGGCGGGGGCCGGGGTCACCCCTGTGTGTCAGCAGCGCCAGAAACTGTCCACATCGCCTTGAGCAGTGCCGGTAAATAGAGACGGCTGCTGCTGCTTTTGTCTCTCTGCTTTTTCCTGTTAATAACCTAATGAGCAGCAGGAGGGCCAGTCAGGAGGAAGAAGAGATTAAAAATCACCTTCCCTTTCCTTTTCCTCCACTTTCCAGCGAGGAAATCCTCCTGAACGTCAGTAGAGTGTTTCGTTGCGTTTTAATGTTTGCGACGTAAAACTGGACTTGGAAAATCCTGTGTGCTCACCCCTGTGTGCTGTGGTTTTCTTTACTTTTTTTTATTATAAGGCTGTGTTTTAGTCAAACACTTCCAAATGATTCCCCCCTGGGGGAAATGCTCACAGTCCCAATCCTTTATTTCTAAAGGAGAGGTACCTTCCCCGCCACTGAAACGCTGGGGCCTTGATAAATTTAGAAGACTCTGCCCTTGGCAGATAGAGAAGTAACATGTCATCCCAGTGATCTTTGCATTCTAGGAAAGCCTAAATCAACATTGCTTGTTTTGCATGTTGCCCTTTAGCAACAGTCTCTCAATTTCCAATCTAAAGTAAAAAAAAAAAGTTTTGGGTAAAGAAACCCTTTGATACTTAGTAGCCGCAGAATGTGAATTGCAGCAGTTGTCAACTGTGTCAAGTCTGTATTCTGTGCTTCTGAGCCAAGAAAAGTTGACTTTTTACTTAAGCACGGTTTTTGTGGGTTTGTTTTTTAATTAATTCTATGCTTCCTGCTTTTTGATCTTTTGGTGCTGACATTGTTAGCTTCCAATGACTCAAGAGAGGAGAAGGAAAAAAAAAAAAGATTGCTGCATATGGGATTGATAGCAAAAGCAGAGCAAAGCACTGACTAATCAAATTTTCTGAAAATATTGGTGGTCTTGATGAGTGGATGGTACCTAACAGCAAAGAGAAATTAAACGATACATGTATTGTTGCCTTTCACTCTTTCCTTAGCCTTAAACAAGTTTAGTTGCTCCTACTGAGACAATTGCAGAACCTCAGCACTTACATGGTGGCGTGCCTGTGCCCACTGGTAACTTGTGTCAAAGAGCTGGCCCTCTGCACCAGCCTCCATGGGACACCAGAGCACTTGCAGCTCCTGTAGTCTGAGGTTTTGCTCGCAAAAGATCTTAGAATAATGAAACAGCCTTGGGTTTCCTTTAGTTCCACCGCAATTGTTTTGGACTTTATATGTGAACAGCATTTTTCTAGCTCAGTTTCATAGTCGTGTTGTGTTTGCGTAAGCGTACTGCTGTTACGCAGAAGGCTGAGGATGACTGCAAATGAAAGAGATAAGCGGGGGGGAAGCTTGTTTTCTCTGATGTTTGCTTTATTTTCTTTCTTTCCTCACTGGCTTTTTAAAACAGAAATTTAATATTGGTTCCCCGAAGTTCATGTTTCGGCACCCAAAAGTAGTGCCATTTTTGGAAAGTGCTGAAACTGAGCAGCTTGCACTGCTTCTTTGCTTTTTCTACCAGCCTAGCAACCAAAGATCTCCTCTCATTAACTGGAGTTGTCTTTCAAGATGAGAGCATCCTCTGTGAGCAATGCAGTTTCCACAGAAATATCAGCAACTGTGTAATTCCAAAGGGCAATTTCTCCCCTTACATTGCTCATCCTTGCTGCTCCAGTGTAGCCGAAAGGGTGCAAGAGTGACTCATTTCTAAATATACTTAATATTTGTGGTATAGGCAGGACTTCAGATAAGATGATGGGCTCTGATGAGGTTCATCGTAATTGTATCTCTTGCAACAGCCAAGGCTCCAGTTTCATTTTTAACCATAGTGGAACATACCTTGTTTTAGAGTACCAGGTCTCTTTTTAGATTTTTACCTGAATGGGAATGTCCTAAAAAAGTTAATTTTACTCTAGTTGGAGAGAAGTAAGTAATTGAAAAAGACATTGTGTGTAGATTCAATAGGAAAAAAGTTTGTTTTCCACTTGATTTAGGTGGCTTTCATGCTATTGAGCTGATTAAAAAAATTAAGGATAGTTTACTAGATACAGTGTCCTGATTCCTCTCTCTGTGGCCTCTGCTTTGAAGCTCATGGAGCCCTCTGGATTGGCATTGCAGGTGGCTATTAAAATAGAGTGGGCTTTGTGTGTGTTTTTGTTTGGTTTTTTGTCCCCAGTGAAATTGTATTATCCAAAAGGCTTGTCTGTAGTGTTTATGCTGAAGAAGTTATTACCTGTGAAGGCTGCGGAGAAGGACCACCAAGAAGTTTCTTAGCTTTGACCTGTAGCCACTCATACTGGTTGATTGGCACTGCCAAAAAATTAATAATTTTCCCACTTTTTAGAACACAGTTTTCTTCATGAAACTTTGCGAAATGGACAGCAGTAACATCTTACTCCAGATCAATCTTGATGAAATACTGAGGATTTTTCAGATTATTGCTTTGATGGATAACATTCTGTGTGTGATTGACATATTTTTCTCTTTCTTTCTTTGTTTTAGCTGAACTGGAGTTTGTTCAAATCATCATCATAATTGTGGTTATAACTGTTATGGTGGTAGTGATCATCTGCTTGTTGAACCATTACAAACTCTCGACACGCTCCTTTATCAACCGACAGAGCCAAAGCAGAAGACAGGAGGAAACTTTGCAGACGGTGAGTATGAGTCCCTTGCACCAAATTCCTTCTCCTTGTGCTGTACGGGTCTGCAGCAAAGCCTCCTGAGGAGCTCCGGTACCGGTGACTGCTGGAAAAACTTCTGATGTCACTTTTAATACTCCCTGTAGTTGGGTCTTTTGCTGAGGTTGTATTTGTCAGTATAAAAAAAAACCAGAACGTAAATTTAAGAGATGCTGTCTTTGATTATTTTTAGACCCTGCTATGTTTTCTGTAGCCTATTTTCATTTTGCGTTTGGAGGCTCAGATGCGACATCCTGTTTGCTGCTGCTGTAATTCAAAGGGGAGCGGAGGGGGAATGATCACCTGGGTTACAAAGATTTGAAATACAGGTTGTTGTGACTTTCCATATATTTACTAATATCATAGAGTTTTATCACTGTTACTGTTTTGTGAAGCTGCAGTAACTGTTTGCTGGATCCAAAACACTGGCCCAGTAAGGGCCCAGGAAAATGTAATGTTTGTTTCACTCAAACAGCAAGAAAAATATTAGGAAAATGATCCCTCCAAGGACGTGGAGTGGTTACAGAGCCAAAGGCTTAAGACCGGATCTCCGTTGAGACTTGTTAAGGCTGTCTTTAGTCAGCCCAACAGTAAATGGGCACCTAACTTGCCTTGTGAGCCAGGAGTTTGCTGGGTGGGATGCACTGCTCCCTTGTGAGGGTTAACCACAGGGTGTCCCTGACCTTCGGACATCCCCCCAAGCCAGGCAGTATCCTGTGATGTTGTGGGGAGGTCCTTTTCCTGATGTGCTTTTCTATGTCCTCGAGGTGGTGCCCTCGGGCTCTTTGATGAGTGCGATGGCCAAGGGGCCATTTGTGAGCCTTTTGATGCATTGAATTCCTGGCAACAGCGTTGGGTTCACAGCTTCATTTCATTTCGCTGTCAAAAAAAATTGATTGCAGTTGGAAGGTGCGGTCCCATAATGGTTTACACCAGTCGTAAGTCCACAGTCTCACCTTTCTTTCCATGCCGATCCTATGTTTCCTTCTTCTCTGTGCTCCTTAGGGAGCTGCCAAGGTCGTGGCGAGAGGCCTCAGGGGGCTGGTCTGGCTGAACACTAATTGCTGTTTTCCCCCCACAGCTAGATTTCAGCCAGATCAGCGAGCGAAGTGCCCGGGCAGGGGAGGGAGCGCTGGCAGGGGAGGAGGCAGGGGTGCCGCAGCCAGGGCTGGACCTGAGCGGCTGCTGTGGAGCTGCACCCCTGGCTATTGGCAGCTCCCTCCTGAAAGCCAGCTGTAAAACGTGACGAGTGCAGGGTTCCCGAAGCTCTCGCCTAGCCCGTCACCTCCACCCTTTTGTGGGGTGAATAGCTTTTACCTCGGAGGCTGCGTGGGGAGGAAAGGAGCAGTCTCCTCAAGGGGAGGTCGTCTCATTCCCTAGCACTTCAGTAGCGCAGGAATATTTAGCTCTAATTTGGTTACGGACAAAACTGGAACTTGTCAAACCTTAACCTTCTGGACTTCAGGGCTGGAAAAATTGGCTAGATTAATTTGAGTGTTGCTTTGAAATGGATGCCGTAATTCAAGAATCGCACTTCTGTCTGAAAAGTGTTAGCTATAATTGCTACAAGTACCTAAAATGAAATAATTTGAGATAAAGGAAACGCATTTTCATCTTCACAAATCTTTTAAAACTGCAGTAAGCTGTCAAATGCATGAAGTAACCCATTATTTCCTTTGTATGGTTCGTTAGTATTGTCTGTTATCAGAGCAAGCAGTGCCTGTTCTCTTGGATGCGAGGGAGGAAACATCACCTTCTTGTGAAGAAGAGCACGCAATTTGGCAGTGGGGACTTGGGAGCTGCTTTAGTATCCAGAGCTGCTCTTAAATCATTTTAAAAACACTGACTCAGTTTCAGTTTGATGGCACCCTTGTAAGTAATGATAATCATAGCCAAGTGAGCACTTAATGGGAATTGATGATTGGTTGGCAAGAACCGGTTACTAATTCTTCCGAAAAGTCTCTGGTATAGGTTTGTCATCACTATTACTCATCTGGATTTCTGATAAGCTGAAGCTGTTCTTAAAAGAAGGTCATACTTGTGGAGAACAGGACTTTGGAGGTCTCTGAGGTCAGATGTCAAATATGTTTGAATTTTCCTTTGTCTCAGGTATTAGAAGGAAATTCTGATAGAAACTGGTTGTGCGCTGCTTGCAGTGCAAACCTTAAAAGTAGTGTGCAGTGCATGAGGGTCAGGAAACTAAAGCATTTGCTCTGTGATGTGAAACTGGAAACGACCAGTCTGTTCTCACTGTCCACGTTGGAGTGAATTGCACAAGGTAAACAGATGGTGTGAGCAGTAAGATGCAGGTTAGATTACACTTTTAAAATACATTTATTTTGTAACCAGGCAGGCCTTGTTCTGTGTGCAAATGCTATCAATAAGTGGATTCTCTTCCAAGGGAATGTGTTTTGTTGTTTGGTTTTTTTTAATATATAGACTCTGAAAACAGATTTAAATGTTTATTAACTACTAATGTCTGAAGAAAATACCATTCTGACTCAGGCCTTCTCTTGGTGGAGAAATAGTGAATGGAAATAGAGGAAGTTCAGCTGTATTTCTTAAAAGAAAAAGGTAAAGCAAATTAATTGACCGTTGGCTAGTTCCTGTAGTGAACTATGAAGTGAGCCCCCTTTCACGTAACTGAGAGAGCAGAGGTGTACCAAGATGAAGAATCATGCTTCTCCTATTCAGATGGGCCTCTTTTTTTTTTTGTCCTTTTGTTACCTTCAATTTTCCTTTTCTCAAGCCTGTCCTATTTCTAGATAATCACGCCTTCCAACAGCTGAGCTGTGGCTGAATTGCACAGATTTCTGGCCCCGTAAAGACCAACTATCGAACAGATGATCTTTTATTCTGTTTTTTCTAGAAAGTGTGATAGAAATGAACAGATAATTTATCTACTACCTTTATTGCCAGTCTCACACCTGTAAAACTCATGGGGTCAGGCCTTCAGAGTAATGAAATAAAAGGTATTTGTGGGTTTCTTCTTTGTCTGGCTGAACCTCCTTCATTTTCAAAAAAAAAAAAAAAACCCACAAAAAAAAGGCCTGGAAATTGAAATTCTCATTGTTTTCCAAGTCCAGAAATTGGAGTATTAAAAAGAAGATAAAATAAAATAAGTGTTAGTAACACTTGAAGGGCAGAAAAGGGACTGATCCCTTTTCTTTGACAACTACATGCTGAAAAGTGGTTGTTATGTTCCTGTTCTGTAAATATGCTTTCCTGTGTGACCACCAGTTCATCTTTAATTTTTTTCTTTTCTTGTTGTTTTTTTTTTTTCCCCTTTTCATCCTCTCTGGAGTCTCATCTTCCAATCTTTCCCCTGGTCTTTGTTTGTTTTATTACCTTGGTTAGTGTGCCAAGGCCTTAAAGGGATCACAGCAGGGGCAGGACAACCTTTGAGTGCTCAGGAGTACTGGATGCTTCTGCAGCAGTGCTGCCGAGGACGCTGCCTGCCCTCCCATGGCGAGCCCTGCCCTCTCCTAGCGTGGCTATTAAAACATTCAAAGCCTGTTTTAACGTTAGCAGAAATACCAGTTTTGGGTCATAACTGCGAGAGGTGGAACGATGCTGAGTGACAGCCGTGTTGGCGTGAGCGGCAACCTGAAGTGAGCGTGCACGGCACTGAAGGGTGTCCCTATCGCGATGGATAAAATACGGAATGTTTCCCCCTGCTGGCTGATCCATCAGCAGTGTTTGGCTTCACAGCCGGGAGCGAGCCAAGGTTTGCAGAGCATCTGAGGGGGATGCGAAGGCTGTAGGTGTGGAGTATTCTGGGAGCATCCCCAGGGCCGCCCCACTAGGACACCACCACCTCTCCCATGGGAGCCACGGATGCTACTGGCAGTGCCGGGGGTTTCGGGGCAGAGCCACGTGGCAGCCTTTCCAAGGCACATCTGGGCACAGGGTATGTGCGTCTGGTGTCCGGGGAGGTGTGTGTTGTGGTGTTGCTGACTGTGCCTTGGGAGGGCTGACGTATTGGGAGGGTAGCGCTGCTGGTAACCAAAACCATCCTGTTGGAATGTAGGTAGCTGTGGCCGGGCGGCTGCGGCAGCACTCTGCTGTTTGCTGGGATAAAACCAAGACAAATCTTGCGTTCTGATGATTAACTCTTAGTGTCATCACCAGTGATTTCCAGGGGGATGTTGAGGGAGAAGAGATTAACTAAGTGACTTACAGGGAGGTACTTAATGAGCTTCCGATGTTCCTAAATTGATTCCTTCTTCCCACCCTGCTGGCTTGTCTTGCATCTTTTTCTTTTATAAAGTGGATGTTGAAGGAGTACCAAACACTTTGACTGCCCCAGGCCCACTCCTGGCAGCGAAGTCCCTGCATCCGTCACACAAGATGCTCAGCCTGACCAGCCCCCGCCTCCCAGCACAGAGGGCAGCATGGCTGCTAGGACTAGTCAGCTTGCGTCAGGACCTGCACTGATAATGCCCATCTCGAATGCCAAGCTCCAGGAGCACAGCTGTAAAAATACTGCCCTCCTTCTTGGAATAGCTATTTCAGAATATAAGGGGAACATCAGGAGGGTGACAGAAAATACTCAATAATATTGACAACTCCAGGGATTTGTTGGTGATTTCAAATGTTAGTCTCGCCTCTTGGCCTTTTAAATTACTCCTCACCGGTGCGAGCATTATTCCTTCTGTTCCCTGCTGGCATCCCTGGCCCACTCGTTCTGATTTTCTTGCTGACGTGTGCAAACGAAAGAAAATCCCAGTGGGAGCAAGAACCCAGTCTATAGCTGGGAGAGAGTGCGAGTGCTGTAGACCACCCTGCTTTGCCAAACCTTTTCCTTTGCACCAGGCATCCGTTGGCAGGGGCTGGGCGTGCGCTGTGCTCTCCTGCTGCCTGCGTGAGGGCGGCAGGCTTGCCTCTCCTCAGGGCGTGCTGCCAGGAGGGACAGTGTGCGCTGGCTGCTGCTCTTTGAAGTCTACCACAATTAAGTCTCAACATCTTTATAAGGGCAGGATCATCTAGGAAATCTGCAGGTAGGACTAGAAGCGAGGGGCGCCAGCTTCGGGTGGCTGCTGACTCAGTGTGTCACCTTGGGCAACTTGCTTCATCTCCAAATAAAGGAGGAAGGATAATAGTACTATTTCCTTCACTGGGATGAAATGAAGGTTATTTAAAGTGGTAAAGTGCTGTGAAGTTGAGGGAAATAAAAGTTTTAAAGCATGAAGTAACAGAAATAATCACTATAAATGTAGGGAGGGAGACTACATGTGAGAGGTTTGATGCTCTTCATAATTATCTCTCTCTAGTACTTCTCCTTGGTGCTGTGCTCTGCTCTGCCAGATGCTGTAACCTTTCCTGCCCTTGGGAAACACAGCTTTTAAAGGGAAGAGCAATCCTGCTGGAATACTTGTCATTCTATTGGGGACAACGCAATAGTTTTACTTTGCTTGTGTTCAGTAGGGAAAATCTTGTAATCTTAAGAGCTGCGATGGTCTCTATTGCCCAGGAAGAGGCAGGGAGGAACGAGCCTTCCCGGAGCGATTTGAGCAAGCCGCTGCTTTAATGTGGTGTAATGTATCACTGCCACCTAGGGCCAAAATCAGAAACTACACTGCTATCTGAAACGCTTCATTTGCGAGAGATGTGTATATTTTTTTGTGTGTGTGTATATATATATGAACATATAAAAAACAAAAATCCGAGTTTAATCGAGGGGGAAAGAGGGACCTTCTTAACCGGTAATGTATTTCAGAAAGTGAAAAACTGACTTTTGTTTCTCAGGAAATACAATTTTAGGTAGAGTTCTAATTCTCAGAAACTGAAAAGTGGAGAAAAACTGAAAGTGTCCTTAAGAGTCAGTAGAAAAGCAAAGTTTGGATTATATGGGATTGTTGTGGTTTAACCCCAGCCAGCAACTAAGCACCACACAGCCACTCACTCGTTCCCCCACAGTGGGATGGGGGAGAGAATCGGAAGGGTAAAAGTGAGAAAAGTCGTGGGTTGAGGTAAAGACAGTTTAATAGGGAAAGCAAAAGACGCGCACGCAAGCAAAGCAAAACAAGGAAATCATTCACTGCTTCCCATCGGCAGGCAGGAGTTCAGCCATCTCCAGGAAAGCAGGACTCCGTCATGCGCAGTGGTTACTTGGGAAAACAAAACGCCATCACTCCAAAGGTCCCCCCCTTCCTTCTTCTTCCCCCAGATTTATATGCTGAGCATGACGTCATATGGTGTGGAATTGGTCAGTTGGGGTCAGCTGTCCCGGCTGTGTCCCCTCCCAACTCCGTGTGCACCCCCAGCCCACTCGCTGGTGGGGTGGTGTGAGGAGCAGAAAAGGCCTTGACTCTGTGTAAGCACTGCTCAGCAGTGACTGAACCATCCCTGTGTTATCAACACTGTTTCCAGCACAAATCCAAAACATAGCCCCATACTAGCTACTGTGAAGAAAATTAACACTATCCCAGCCAAAACCAGCACAGGGATGCTTCTGCTTCATTACAGTTTGAGGAGTTTTTCTTACTGAATGTAAATTTTTACCTGCAATTTATCCTGAGTTAAAAATTCTTCTTCCAGTAAAGTTCTTTCCCGATGTCTGTCAATGTGCTGATGCTCAGCCAAGGTAGTTGGATGACACTGTGTGTTCCAGGAAGCACAGTGTTTAAAAGTGTCCTCAAAAAGTCATCTTCCTAAACTGTTTAATTCTAGAGGCTGTTAACTGTTGTAAAAGTACAAATCAGGCAAATTATCTTAGCCTTATCTAGTCTCCTAAGCTCTAAATATTGAGTTAAATAATCATCACCATAAGATAATTAAGTAACCACCCAGCTGGATTTATTAAATGATGCTGTTATTTCAAAACCTAATCGCAAAATTAATTTCTGTAAATTATTGTGAAACCCAGGAATGGCTGAGGTCAGCAAAAGACATAGCTGGATCCCTAAGATTTTTCTCGCTTTGGTGTTACTTGTAGGAGCTAGGATTTACCATGGAGACTCATCCTTTTTCATTCCAAAACCTAACACTGTTAAAAATTAATACAATATAGGGAACGAATGCATAAGCTTTGTCTCCCTGTTACTTTTAAGTATTGAAGCTCACGCCTGAAGACCTTTAGGAGCAAGTTGAAGTGGCTAGCTGCTGAGAACCTGTAAGAAGCAGGTAAATGATATATTGCCCACAGACAAAAATGGGTAAATTGCATTTGCTCAGGTTTAGCGTGGATTGCACCTACGTGAGAACTACTTGTACAAATCCCTGGGCGTTTGGTGTGAGGGGGCATCCAGCAGGACTGCCAGCGCTGGATTTGCTAGCTGGGAAGCGCCTGTCGGCACGTTGCCAGATGGTGCGGTACTGGGGCTGTGAGCTGGCACCAGGCCTGGCGGCTGGTTAGCTGTTGTGCCCAGCCGAATTGCTTGTGTCTGTATCACCTCGCTCATGGGATAAGAAGTCACGGAGTGAAAAGAAGTTGAAAGTAGTTTTTTTTATCATTAGGCCAATCTACCTTGGTATTTTGAATAATAAAGGGAGAAACAATATGAGGGAATATAAATACAAATGCTGTCAGTTCTTACTTGATTTTCACTGGTCTGAGCACAGGGAAATATTTTAGCTGTCAAATGAAGGTCTGTAAGTAGAAGGAGAGAGCAAGAAATAACACTTTCCCTCCATTTAAGTCACCCAGATTGTTCGCGGCAGTCCCAGTGTGTTATTTCTTACATCTACATTTTGTGGAAAAAAAAGTCATGGGGATATTTTCCTTCTGCAACACTGAGGTTTTTCCTTTCTTCTCCTCTCAACCCCTTGCCATCACCCCAAGAACAGCGGGGTAGGTGGGCACCAACCCTTGGGTGAGGTCCTATCTACCCAGTGCAGGGGAGGGAGGATTTCTTTGATGTGAAGACTTGAGAAATGTAGATAGTAAGTCTCTCATGGTGGATGGAGCAATTTCAGGAAGGCAGAGTGGCTGAAAAGACCAAAATTGGGAAGATGGGGCAGGCACCTGTTTGGATGCAGTTCTCTTCTTCCAGACAGATGCCAGCTTATGTAGAGGAGATGGCAAAGTGCAGAAAAACCCCTATAGTATTTCAGGACAAGATTCAGCAAAGCACTTCAGTGTGTTAAATTTTTATTAATTTCCTAACTTTTCTCTTAGCCTTGGGAAGTTAGCAGCAGGGCACATCTAAATAAGTAGTGCAGGCAGACCCGAGCGGAGTCTGCCTTTGCTGCACAGCTCAGTAGCGAGCTACTGCGTCTGGCTCAGGGGCACCTAATGAAATGTGTGCTATGTGAAAGGATAAGGGCTTTCTAGTGTGTGATATTAAGCATAAAGGATTTTCCTGTTCTGTTGTATCTCTCAAATACTTACAAATATAAACCCCAAATACAGAGAGCCATTCATAATTAAGCACTGGCATGTTGTCCGTTGTCTGTTTCTGTTTTTTTTTCCCTCCTCTCTGTACTCTTCTTCCCATGTTGTCATATTGCTCTCCTCTTAAAATTTAGGAAGCCCCTCTACATGTTTGTATCTGTCACTGCGGGTGACAGTAAGTTCAGTGTACAGTAAGTTCATGTCCTAGAAGGATTCAGGTAGCTGAATGCAGGAAGCCCAGTTGTCTGTCAGCTCCTTCCCTTTCTTCTTGCCTCTCTCACTGTCCATTTTAAGAGTTGTCCATGCACTAAGTAAAAGTGTACTGCCTTTTCCTACGTTGGGCCAGTTAGTCTGGGCTTATTCTAGTGGTGATGAGAGAATCCTGTACCGTGGTACTGGACCGACCACGTACGCATGGTGAGGTTGGTCCGCATGTGGTGTGTGAGCCTGGTATTTTCCAAGCGTGGGCATGCTGAGCACATGCTACCCAGCCATCTGCTTGGGGAGTTCCTCTGGCTCCAGGGACAGAGATCTTGCTGGGGGCTGGCTGCTGCTGAATGATTTATTCAGCCTGCTGCTCTCTCCAGAGGAAACCTTGGGGAAGGGAGGAGCTACAGGTGGCCAGTAGGACACACTGTCACAGAGGCCATGTTGTTAACACATCCTTGCATCCTAAGGATCTCACAGCCTTGGTGTTCAGCTGCATCCCAAGCTGTCTACCTCCTCGAGTAGTCAGCCCAGAGTGGGGAAAGCCTTTGGGCTCCTTTGGTCTCATCGTCTTGGTCCGACTATCCCAGCACCCTGGTTGCCCTCTGTGGGGTCCCTGTAGCAGGTGCCGTGCCTCCAGGCAGGGTCTTTTACTGTACTGGGATTCAGGCGTCAGCAGTAGAAGTAATGGGCAACTCCACTCTTCCAGCAAGTTGTTTCTGTTAAGACATTGCTGGTACCAGGTCTGTGTGCGTAGGCTCGGCGTGCAGGTCCCGCTCCATCTCAGCGCGAGGAATTTTTCGCCATGCTGCATCTCCTTCGGCTCTTCTTACTCTCCTGCCTTAGGAGAGGTGGGCCCTAGGATGGGAGTCGTCGTTTCCACTTCCACATTGGAAACTCTCTTTCATAGGGGAGTTTAAGTAACACAAGTGGTGGTGGTAGATTGAATTCCTTTCTGGGTTGGGTCATTGGTTTTGCCTTTTTTCCTGTCTTCTGAGCCTGAACACATTAAAGGCGAGACTGAGACAGTTGCACTAAGCATAAAGCTACACACTATTTTATTTTTCAAACCATCACTCAGGAATCTGCTGTTGGGCTGTGTATGGCCTGTAGTTCATGGGCAGTTAATTGAGCATTTTAGTTTCGACTAGTATGTTTTACTTAACAATTGCAACAGGCTTGGAGCCTGCTGGGTCAGCTGCTGATAACTGGATTGTCTTTAATTGTGCAAATATACCCTCAGATATTTCAAAGTGAGGGCATCTGGGTGATGGAGGGGTGGAAAGGAAGGTGAGTACAAGTATGTATATACACGTATATATACAGTTATACAGTTACAATTTCTTCTATTGACAAAACCTTATATAGGCACTGAAATACATGAATCTATGTAAGATTTGTCTTCTGTATCAGGCCTTTGCAAATGGGGATACTTGCAAAGGGAAGTTGTAAATGATTGCAATTGTCAGCCTCACTCTATCTCTGCTTTCTAAAGCTACAGAAGAGAAGTGATTGACCGGCTTTGTTATTCAAAGCATTTCCCTTAACAGCTGAATCCTGTGGGAGATTCCTCTTAGAGCAGCTTTCCTCTGCGGTGGACTCTCCTGACAAGATCACAGACGGCTTTCGGTCTCCGAGTGTCATGATGAACATCTAGTTAGGTCTATTTTTACATCTGAAATATGTTGAAAGATGCTATGCAGAGAAGAAGCAACACAGTAAGATTTGAAAGTAGTCTATACAGGGTAATGCTTTTGGGGACAGCATGCATTTTCCTTCCTGTTCCTGAAATTTCTTATGTCTATAAAATGATAAAACTTGAATTAGCACCAAGAAAAATAGTCATGACCATACAATGTTTTGATTTTCTTTTTGCACCAAAATTGAAATTCTGTGCTTTCTGCTGCTCTTATGTGTCCTTTTCAGCTTCGAAATTTTCCAATAAAATAAATCCATTGCGGTAGTTACTGCTACTCTAAACAATTAATTGAGAAGAAAAATAGTGATACACACATGTTGTTCTTCATCCTTTTATTCTGCCCTGAATGCTGGTACAATGTCAGAACAGCCTTTCAGAGCATGAGAGAGAAAACACTTTGACCTGAGAAGGTGGTTGGGGAAGTGGTTGAAGAGGGGAACTGGTGGCTGAAGCCTCAGCTGCTTAATTACTGTTTATGGTGGCAACTGGGCAACTGACAGTTTTGACCGGAATATACCTGGGTTTAGAGTGACTGGTCACTTCACTGAGATTACAGATGCCAGGTTTCATTGCGAACTGTTTTGGCTCTGGTGTTGTAATTGGCTGGCAGGTCAGCTTCATCGGACCTGCCGACCGTGCTGACGTGGTCTTCTCACGGGTTGGGAGGTGAAGGGTACCCGCTCAGCACACAAGTGCTGAAGTGCCTCCTGTCCTCTCTGCATGTTGCCATGCGCTCGTAGCTGCCACCGGCTTCCTGCGTCCTTACGGCCTGTGAGGCTGGGTGCTGTGGCTGGCGTCTTGGCACTTGCAAAATGGACCAAGCATGACTTGCTTGGGTGCAGAGCTGTTGTTTGTTCTGGTTTTGGAAAGCAAGGGATGGGACATTACTTGTTTATCACCTTTCTTTAGGTGGAGACAACCAGTCCTTAGAAGCTGACTGCTCCTAAAAGTTGTGGTATTTGAGGTAGGATGGTGATGTGATCCATTAATTTTTCTGTCTTGTTGTGTTTTTCTACATTCCAGGAAGGGTGCTTGTGGCCTTCAGAAAGCTCGGTTTCGCGCCAGGGTGCTTCAGAGGTACAGACAGATTTCTTATTATCTTCACCAATGTGCTTTCCCTTTTCCTGTTATGTATATTTGGCTCCTCTCAAAAGCATGCATCTATTTAGTAAATAAAGCTTTTTCAGTGTAGATCAAGAGCCAGGTTCATGTGGACATCTGAGCCTGCCTTAACTCCCATTCCATAAACGCTTAAGACTTTTTCATTAAAAGAATGAAATTCTACCTACCTGACACCTCATCTCCATACGCTGCTCCCTGTATCACAGTAGGCATTCACATGTAAGTGGTAGGGGTGTCTCTCTCATGCGGTGGCTCAGTAATTTGTGTATTCAGTGGAATCTGCGAGACCAGTTGCTCTTCTCCCTGTGTTTTTCCTGGATTTACAACACATATCCTATCACCAGTGTCTTCCAGCTAGCACAGATCCTCGGTCTGAGTGATAATTTGTGGGTGTGTTGCTCCAAGTGGCCCAGCTCACCTGTGTCAAACAGTGAATCTTCCTGGTGGCTGACCTTGCATCCATGAGGGTCGGGGGCTAAAGACCCTGCATGGACCTAAAAAATGAGAAGAGCAGTTTGATAGATCTAGGTCTAAGAAGGTGGTGTGTCTCTCTAGATCTGGGATAGACCAAGTGAGGAGCAATAGCTTCTCACAGAGCGTCTTGAACTCTTCCTCTTGTAAAGCCTGACCTTCTCCAGGGCTTAATATGCCGGGGACATTTTTTCCACTCGCAGTGCAGAAGCCTTGCAGGTCCTCCCCGGAGGCTGAGTTCTGGATGAGAACTGAGGGGGAGGAGGACACCTGATACACTCTGGTAGTGAAGGCGTGAGATATGCCAGGCCTTTACAAAATGTACTAAAATGACCATCTGAATTCTTTGGTGATGCAGGGTATTACATTAACTCTGAGTAGGAGGGGGAGGCTCAGACTGCAGCTGAAATTCAGTATTGGGACATTTTCATAGAACTAGTTAATTGTCAAGACTAGAGAGAAAGTGCTTCTTCCTATGTACAGAAACAATTGTTTTCTCTCGGCTCTGCATGTTTTAATGTCAGAAGGAGCTGTGTGAGGTCTTGGTCTTCCTTCGTGAATTGTTGTCAAGTATCTTGTGTTAGATCCTTCCTGCAACTCCTACCTCTTCTTTTCATATGCATGTGTGTGGGAGCACGCTGCACAGTATCTGCTGGGTTTAATCTTTTAAGATAGGTGGCAAAGAGAAGTATTTTCTGTTTTATCGGTTCTTCGTAAATACGGAGCACCCACAGTGCTTTGCTCAGACGTGGAGTCACTGTCTCTCTCTTCCCATTTCAGATCATGTATGCTCCAAGGTCCAGGGACAGGTTTACCGCCCCATCTTTTATGCAGCGGGACCGTTTCAGTCGCTTCCAGCCCACTTACCCTTACATGCAGCATGAGATTGACCTTCCTCCGACCATCTCCCTCTCTGACGGGGAGGAGCCACCGCCGTACCAAGGCCCGTGCACCCTGCAGCTCCGGGACCCAGAACAGCAGATGGAGCTCAACCGGGAATCTGTCAGAGCACCACCCAACCGAACCATTTTTGATAGCGACTTGATAGACATCTCGATGTACAATGGGGGCCCCTGCCCACCAAGCAGCAATTCGGGCATAAGTGCAACCAACTATAGCAGTAATGGAAGGATGGAAGGACCACCCCCGACGTACAGCGAGGTCATGGGGCATTATCCAGGCTCCTCTTTTTTCCATCACCAGCACAGCAACGCGCCTTCTTCCTCGCAGAGGGGGAGCAGACTTCAGTTTCAGCAGAACAATTCAGAGAGCACAATAGTCCCCAGCAAAGGCCAAGACCGGAAACCAGGAAACCTGGTCTAAGTTACTCGCCCAGGTGCATTTGAACTGAAGACAAGAGATTCAAGCAGAGCGGTGGAGGAAGACCCCCATGCTCCGGTGCACAATGTTGTTACGTTTCACGTGGTACAACTTAGTAAAACCAAACGTGCAAACCAGTTCTTTGTTTCTGATTCCTTTCAGGGGAATTGCATGCAAAGCAGATTGAAAGAAATACAAACTTCCATTCAGTTTGTCTACGAGCAGTGTTTCAGGGGAGAGGGGGGGATATATTATTTTTTTTTAATAAACTATTTCAATTATTTAATTCTAAAAGTTAACTTAGCACAGAAATGAGGCTTGTACAGCCTGTTTTATACTCACTGAATGGCAGAAGGAAGAAGGTGGTTTTGCTAGATAAATGGGGGAAGAATTGGCCAGTTTGCTTTTTTTTTTCTCCCAGGGTGTGGATTTTTTTTAATATGAAACAAAATTCCTGTTTTGTGTGCCAAGGTATAAAGTTGAGAACTTAGATGAATGCAAGGAATTAATTTGTGTTGTGATAAATGTGTTTTAAAAAGTTGCACTATCTTAATGTTTTAAAAAATATATATGAGGGAACTGTTTTATGTGAAGTTCTTCTATATGTTGTCTTTTCACCTGTGGAATAATGATAGAGCCCCAGAAGTAATCTGGAGGAGTTTGCCCCCCTTCCCCCGGGTTTGCTAGAAAAAGGGGACAGGACTTAGCCTAACATCTCTTGACTTCTACAAATCAAGAAATACAGGGACACTTAACTTGTCTTTGCAATAATTTGCATTCAAATAACAGTGCATCAATGAAGTGTCTTGGAGACTTTTGGATGGAAGAAGGCAAATATGAAATCCCAGCATTTTCCATCACGTAGGGTTTAGCTGTTTTGCAGTGTAGACTATTTGTTTCGTAAACGGCAAAACAAAATCCCAGATGTGTTAATTTGTATTGATTCTAACTAAGTGCTGCCATTCTTTTCATAATGCAGTATCGCCAGTACTTACGGTTTTAGAGATTTTTGTCCTCGCTGTAGGCTGAAATGTATTTAGTCACATATCATGACATTATGCAATAAATTGTTTAAAAATGCAAGGTGGGTTTTTTCCCCTGCAGCGCTGTTAAAATACGTGAGAGACTGTTGTGCTTTTCGCTCTCCATTTCATCCTTTAGATACTGAAGTTCAGTCCTGGAGATCCATCCTGTTGAAGTGAAGGGGCCTTTGTAGCTATAACCCCCCCGTGCAGTTCCCGCAGCAGTGCCGAGGGCGCTCGCGGCAGTGGTGCTGGCTTCTGCGGCGTCTCTGGCAGTGACGTGGGAGCATCAGTTGCTCTCACTGCAGGCGGTTTTGCTCTGGGCCCTGTTGCGGAAACCCTCCTCCGTGCATGTCACCCGGCTGACGCCAGCAGGACTATGCTCGTGGGTAAAGACGACGACTTGCGTATTAACTTAGTGTCTGTAAGCCCTAGTTTTGCCATGCTGGTCTGAAAAGTAGTTGGAAAACGTTACCTGCCTGTAAAATGGCGTGTGGGGTATTTCTACCCTGGCTGTTTCTGTGTGGGAGCACAGGCAGCGCTGGAAGGCAGTTGACACGTGGTTATCGTGGCATCACAAGCACATGAAAAAGCACAACTTGCACTTAAAATGCATTTCAGAAATGGACTTAAAGTAAGAACCTTTAGAGTCTTAGCTTGAATAGTTTCTAATGTATCTGTGTATGTGTGGGTGTCACAGACCTTTTCACTTTAAGATCTTTCACTTTTTTCGATTTTCTCAAGCCTTGTGCTTGGTTACGGGCAGCAGCGGCTGAGTGCCCTGAGCGCGCTGTGGAGGAGTGCCGTGCCCTAGCGCCTGGTCCATGGCTGGAGGCTGGATTTCTGCAGGACTTCTGTTCACCGGGGGCTCTGATGACTGAAGTGCATCTTTGATCTATGCAGAGTTTTAATGCCAAAACAGTATGCGTGTCTGTGTGTGTTTTATGGGCCTCAGTGTAGATTATTTTCTTCATAAGGTAGTTTGGTTTTATTCTAGTTTAGAACATGTTTGTGTAACTGTTAGTCTGAATATACAGCCTCATTTGTCTCTGTAATTGTTTTTTGGTCTGAGTCACGCTGGTAATGCACAGTAAAGCTGCCTTTTCATTTATGTGTTATTTGAAGGGAGAGAGAGAGATTGTATGATGGAATTCATTACTTTTTTTTTTTCCCCACTCAGACTCGCAGGACAGGTGTTTAGGAGATGACTAGGTGGCTGACAGTCAGCTAGGGCTCTTGTCATGTCTGGTTCCTGGGAATAAAAGCTGTGAAATCAGATTTTTGCAAACAATCTATGAACATAATTCTTAGTTTAAAAACAAAAACAAAACCAAAACAAAACAACAAAAAAACCCAGAAGACAAAACCAGAAAATGTCGGTTTTGGTCTTTAGTGACTTTTGTTGTCCTTCAGAAGTGAGCTTTTAAGTCAGAGAATGTGTGTGCCTACACAGATACTGTGCTGTTGCCTAAATGAGGGTTATTTAGCCGAAAAGCCTTCAGGCGAGAACAGCTGGAACTCATTTGTCATGACAGAGCACACCTGGACTGGGCCCTGGGCTTGGACTGGTTGAGTACCAACTTTTCCCCATGCACAGATCTCAGCAAAGTGAGCCTTGAAGTTGCCTTCAAAGTCACCTCTTGGGAACATGCTTTCTCTGAAGACAGCCCTTTGCCATCTTTTGCCATCTCTGCATGCCAGTGGATTTATGCACTTCCCATTAACATTGTCCAGTATGATGCGTGCACTGTTGTCTCTTAATTTCTCTTGACTGAGGAAGTTTTACTTTGCGTGGAAAATGTAACCTGTTCCAGTTCTGTAGAAAAGATTTGTTTTTAAAAGAACGTAGTATTTGCTCACCTAATGGTTACATTTCCTCTTGCATCTTTGCCTTCTCATCGTATTCTGCTGTCCAAAGCTAATGTGCAGCCAGTATACCTGTCAGCTCTGAAAGTGTAGTCACCTGTTCCTTGCTATAGGTGAGCTTGCAATCTGCTGCTTTTGTTTTGG
Source organism: Calonectris borealis (assembly GCF_964195595.1). Lineage (NCBI taxonomy): Eukaryota > Metazoa > Chordata > Aves > Procellariiformes > Procellariidae > Calonectris > Calonectris borealis. The sequence goes on from NC_134313.1 coordinate 60,014,272, forward strand.
GGCCTCTTACAGGAGTGAATATGGTATTTTCTGATGAATATTAGTGATCTCCGATGGGGGTGCCGTCAATTGTATAACATTGCAACAGTGTGTGTTTTCTCTTTCTATTTTTAATTTTGTTGCAGTGAGAGAGGATATGCCCTTGCTAACAGAACAGAATGCTAAAAGAAGGAATATCAGAATTAGATAGCACTATCAACCTTTACAGGCTTAGAAATCGGCGATCTCTGAAGATAGGTAATTCTATGAAGCATTTATGGAAAACTCCCTTTGAAAATATCCAGAATTAATAAACTGTATTCCACAGCCATTCAAGTGAAGCTTTGTAATTTAGAAAAGATTTCTGCAAACATTGTAGAGTTAATCCTGTAGATTATACCTCCATACTGGTGTTTTGGTTTGTGTGTATCATGCACAAAACCCACATAATATGTGTGTGGAGTTTTCTATGTGATGGATCGTATTAGCCTGAATTCTGGTTGCATCTCCTGACCTTTGCCCAGTAACCCATCTTCCCAAAATTCAGTCCAGTGATGTCCCCGCTTTAGAAATTTTCAAATTAAAAGATTTTTTTTTTTTAAATGTACCTTTAAGAAATAAAGCATTATGATCTCTATCCTACCGCAAAAGTTAATTTTTCCCTTATGTGGCTTGGCATGGCTCCCTTTTTGGTGTTAAATATGCCCCATCTTTGGTGTTTTCCTATGATCTTGCAGGGCTAGAAAAGGCAGGGGATTTAACAACAGAAAAGAGGTTTCTCTCCCAGTTTCCCAATGGAGCACTCAAGCACTTAGCTCTGATTCTGGCTGTACATTTAGCCTGATTGTTGTTGGGTTCATCTCAGTGCTGTACAAGCAGGCTCTGTGTATGTGATGCTGCTTAAAAGATGTGAGTGGGGAATATGAAGACTAGTGCCCAGTCAACGGAGCAGTGTTCAGATCCCTTTCCCGTAGCGTGTGGCACGTGCAGAATTCACGGTACTTTTGCGTAATAGGTTTGGTTTTTGTCAGGGGAGACCTACTTAAGCTACTCCTAGTCCTGTCACCGATGAACTCTGCACTTAACCTGGTCTCACTCTGATGTGACTTTATTACAGCATGCTTTTTCCTTCTAAGTACGAAAACTCAGATGCATGCCCCATGTGCAAGTTCTCGATGGCTAGTGAGGAAGGTATTTACGTTCCTGCAGTTGTGGAATCTGCAGGAACCATGGGTCAAGCTGTGCTTCATTTGGCTTTTTATTATTGTTTGCCCACTTCTCCCACCAGTTTGTCCCAGCTGGAAGCTGCTTCTGTTATCCCAAATCTCTGAATTTTTGTGTTGCAGAAATACACAACAAAAAAAAAGTGTCACTGAGATTCCCCCCCCCCCCCCCCCCCGAATGTGGTTCAGGGAAGGGCAAGGAGTGAAATGACATTGTTTCTGAAAGAATGCACTTTCTTTGCAATAGAGAAGAAAGCCTTGTCCTGCTGGAGAGTCCGGTGCGTAGGCTGTCTGGAACAGCTCAGTCCGAAGCGGTCGTTTCTAACCCTGCCAGGTAGTGAGGTATTGGACCTTAAAACTGATGCTGATCTGTAAGGAATGTTTGAATGGTTTGGAGAAGATTGATTACTAACCTTTCTCTGACTCTGAGCCCTGAACGCTCGTGGTAACTAAAGTAACCTGATTTCATAGGCAAAGAAAAAGAAAATAGTATGCTGGTGAAAATAGGTATACTCCAAAATTGTTCTTTTTTTTTTTTTCTTTTTCTTTTTTTTTTCCTTCCCCCAAGGGTAAACAGTAGGCTTGCTGGTACATTTGAAGGTATTTAGGATTATTCGCAAGTTCTCTCTGGTCATTACCATTAACTCATGTCCATGCACATGTGTGTGTATACATGCCTGCATGCAAACTTGTGCCTGTATCCTACCCCCTGATTATCTATATATTAGTTACGATTCCATAACCACCTTCCAGAAATGCTAAATGGCTATATATTGTGCTCTCAGGAACAATGACAGGTCATTTGTCAAACAGCTGGAGGCATGAGGAGTATTTGCTTTTCAGTCCTGTAAATGTCATGGCCCTGTTTTTATCAGTAGGGGAGTTTCTTGCTGTGCAAATTCTTGCCTGTGACCTGGTGCGCTAGTGCATCTTCCATCCAACAGCTCTCTCCGTTTGGGTGAGCTTTGAAAAATCCTTGTGCTTTTGGGACAACCCTGATGTAGACCTCATGTATGGATGTACAGGAAGGAAATGTACTTCATGTACCCTAAATCTCAGAAGCATGTTTTATCAAACCTAGCTGATGCTAAGAACCAAGTGATCCATTTGTACAGTGGGTTCAGATGAAGGCTGGCTTTTGATTACATCTTTGCTTTTTAGATAAAGGCCGTTGCAAATAATTTAATTACACGTATCTGGTCTTTTACTGCACTGTGTTGCCTGCTTGCCAACCAGTGCAATTACAGCTTTTCTCCTAAACTAGCCCCAAATGTGTCAATTGTTTAAATCCCTGGAAAGAGGCACTCTTACTGAATTGTCTGAGACCTGTTGAGGCCTTTTAGAGCATGGAAAAGTCCCTTGTGAGGATGTGTTGGACTTACAGAGGTTTCCCGTCCAAAGACTCTGTTCTGTATGTTTCGCTAGGAAATTGAAGTTTAAAGTTTTGAGAGTGGCCCAGCTGAAAATGTTGGTTGGTAAGATTTTTTTTTTTAATACTTAATATATTGTTTACCAGTCTGTGCTCATTAATCAGGGGTGTAAATTAGCTTTTGACCCACCTCCGATTGCCATTGCTATGCTGGCAAAAGCCCCATTGGGCACACTTGCACCAGCAAAAAAGAGTCATTTTCTTGGTACGGCTCCGCTTGGGGAATGAGCAGGAGCTGCACCACCAAGCTCAGCCTCCAAAACCAACATCAGACCTGCACTGCCTCTCCCCGGCAAACTCAAGTGTAGGTGATGGCTCAGTTTCAGTGAAGTGCTTTACCACACTAGTAAGTACCACAGACACGCAGTGGAGGGGTCTACTCGTGTTTCCTTGAAATCGCAACTATTTGCATTAAATATATTTCAGGGCCGCTAATGCCGTTTTTGTAACCATTCACTACGTTTCTCCTGCTTTCGAAGGGGAAAACCAAGCACGATTCTATATTGAGAAGCGTTGCAAACCCTCCTGGCTCTTACTTCTGCCTTGCTGTCGTCTCTTCCATTTTTAGACTGAACACAAGCAACCCGGGTATTGCTAGCATCGCTTTCCTGCTATAAGAGAGCTTACCTTTTTATGTTGGTTAACAATAAAGAAACAAGCTCGTAACCGAGATACTTCCCCCTTCCCTCCGACAGCCATGTGATTTACTGCCAGAGATGACTCTGTCATTTCTTTGCTATATTGCTGCTGCTGCCGCCGCCGCTGCTGCTGTTTTAAATGGTTTGGTGTGTGAGCTTTCTGAAACATCGTGGTGTGTGTAGGATCTCGTGGGTGACGAAGCTGTCTCTTTTCTTCTTCCTTTCTCTCCTTGGTTTGTGCTTGTCTGTCCGCCGTGGTAGGTTTATTAATAAATTATATATGTCCATATTAGATACAATTTTGAGGAGGTTTGCATGTCGGTAGTTTGTAAGCGACTAAGGTGCCTCATGTTCAGGTCTGAGCAGATAGGAATCCCCTTGCACTCGAGAGGGCCTGATCCAAAGCCCGGTGAAGTTGGTAGGAAGACTCTTGCTGACTTCAGGGGGCTTTGGATCAGGCCTTACGCTCCCACCTTTGTTGTGCCTCACTTAAAATGGTGCTTTTTCAGTTGTCTGTTTTTCTGGTTTTTTTTTTCTTTCTTTGTATGGTGCTGTGTATAACTTGAATATATTATGCACATATCCTACCCAATGGGTAGAACAAACAAACATACAAAAACAAATAGATGTTGTTAATACTGTAAGATAATGTATAGATGATACCAATTTTAACACTAAAAAAAATGGCATAGACTTTGTGAATGCCAACTTCTGTGCTTGGTCCTTTTTTGTAAGAAAATTTGCAAATGAATGCATACAAATGACAAAAAGTCTATGTATTTTATTTTCCTATTAAATATCAATATAATATCATAAGGGAAGAAGTTTGAACAAATCCTTTTTGACTAGCCTGTGTATAGCGATTGGTCGTTTGATGCATCTTTGCTGTGAAGATTTGTTTTTGTTTGTTTTTTTTTTTAATGTGTCACTTTAAGAAAAAGGAAAAAACACAAAACAAACGAAACCTCCACAGCTTTAACCTTGCAACTAGATGCTTCTCGTATTGGTTGTTGCCTCACTATTGCTGAGTTGGACCAGTATTAGTTACTACTTCTCCAGCAGATACGTTATTTATTATTATCCTTGATTACCTTATTTTTCCCTCAAAAGTTAGAAATGGGCTAAAACCTTTTGAATCTTTTTATCCACATCCTAGGCTCGAAGTGAAGCTCAGACAAGTGGGAACTGACCCAAACCATCCCCGCAAAATCAAAACTAGGCCAACGAGAGTTTTGTGACAACAGCCAGCCCTTGCTCCACGCCCACTACTGGTGCGCGATCCTGCCACTGCAAACTGTCTTAAGGCTTGGTGTGTAGCTGGGACTCGCTGATGACCTGCGTGGCTGCAGGGGTGCAAGCCTTAAGGGTAGCCGAGAAAAGAAGCCGCAGTTGGTGGTGAGCTGAATGCAGGGTTTGAGCGTGAGCTTCCAGTCGGCAGCGCTGCTGCTGTGTTGGCCTCTGACAGCAATGGCTTAACCCAGGTTCGTATTTAAGATTATGGAGAAATGCCTAAACCTGTTCAGACCCCACGTGGGAAGCGGTGTGGAAAGTGATCCAACACTTTAACTTTCTGCCAGGGTCCCTCGGCAGTTTGGTTCTCCCCTGGCGTCTCCGCGCGTTCGGCTGTCCGTCCCCGTGCCCCCGCGCGCTCTCGGCGCGGGCTCTCCGGTAAAGCAAATACCTCAGGAAAACTCAACATGAAGTTCTAGTGTAGAGACTTGCAGATGCTGTACTTATTTTTCTAAACTGTTTGTTCTAACTATCCCAGGATGGTAGGTGATATAAAAATTTATCGGTCCGAGGCAGACTAGTCCTCTCACAGATGGGTACCGACTAATCTTTCACAGATACTCGTGTCTCTATAGCTTTTTTATACTTGTCAGGCTTTAACCACAGATGTAAGGTAGCAATGTGTTGGGATACGTTTGAGATGGCGTTTTTTGTTTGGTTTTTCAGACGACTAGCTAAACGCTGTGCTAAAACTCAGGGGGCCTTGTCTGGGGCCCAGTGAAGTCAGTGGTGAGGCTTCCTCTGGTTTGAGTGGGCTTTCGGTCCGGTCCGTCACGCTCGAGGGTGGTGCCTTGGAGCACAGTCCTTCACGACTTCTCTGTCGACCTGAAACTTCAGCTACACGTTTGTCTGTAAATACCTTTTAAAAAGCCCTCACAGGAGTCCCGTATCTGAATGTTGATCATGGTTGTTTTGGTTTTTTTTGTTTTAAAGAAGTGTGTTAAGTTTTTTATGGCCAGTTCTGCATCATCAAGCCCTCACAGGTAGCTTGTATCCATCCCTCTCTATATTGAGCTGTTTTATCAGTAAGCATGTACCATAGGGAAATACGCATATTTCATGGCTGTCGTTTGTTAACTCATTTATTGTTTGTCAGGGCATAGAGTAATTTTTTTGGAAGTACACTTTGCCTGGCCACGTTCGCGTTTCTGTTTGCACTGCAGTACCACTTCTGTGCATGAAGGAAGAAAAAGAAACAAAAAACCCCAGGCCTTGACTAGGAAGACTCTGTACAGAGTAAACCTCCCGCTGGAGGAATCTAGGGTAGGATTTATCATAAGAAAACTTGCATATTGAGTGGACCAAACACGAGCATGTCTCCTTTTAGAGGCACTAATTTGCTTTGAAGCTGCAGTGGAAAGAGCAGACTATCTATTAAGTGTATTCACAGCTGCGTTCACGCTTTTCCGTTTACCACGAAGCACAGCAGGCAGCCAAGATTTTAAAAGAAGTATAAGCAGAAGTTACGAGAGCCTCAGGCATCATAGACCTGGACAGCAAAAATAATAATAATAAAAAAATTCACTTTAATATTCTGTAACAAAGCTTTTCTACTTATAGTACAAAGACTGCATAAGCGTTGATAGGGGTTTTATCTTTGTACGGCTATCAACTGCCCAACGCTGCTGTGCTCAGAGCATTTCACGATGGTATGTACATCAGTCAGGCTGTTACACTTAAAAATAACCATCGAATGCCTGTTTTTAGAGTGTTGACCCTTTCTTTGTTGTTTCTTGCTAGTTATTTTACAGTGTAAAATGCTTTATTGCTGTACGGATTTTTTTGTATTTCCAACATTGTGGCTTTCAAGATCACGTTTTCAACATGTCTCTTATTTTTGTCCATTTTGTTTCAAGCTATTCTGAAATATGTACAGCACTATCAACAATATTTAATCTTTCTTTTAAATTTTATTGTTGTAAAAACAAAGCTATTAAAAACAGTAAGTCTTTTTACAACTGTATTGGAATTTCTCAATAGCTGTTCATGTGACGCTATGACAAACCTGGCTTGCTTTAATTTTTTTTATTTTATTTTCCTTTTAACACAATTAATTTGTTGCTTTTTTCCCACCGTAACTCCCAGTTATATACAGGAAAAGATTTCAACTGTTGTGTATCTGACTCTTTTAATTGAGCAAATGGTGATGTCCTAGTTTTTAGACCTAAGGTCTGTTATTGCAATACTTTTAAAGGAAGATGTTGCTCTAAGTGCTGTTGTTAGTTTTAAATACAGATTTTATGCTTGTTCTTAATATGCTGTGGTTAAACCACAGCACAAAATTATTAAAAATCATGAAATGCATTTGTCTCCTGTTGAATTTATTTTCTCTTTGAAGTGAAAAAACCAAACCAAAACAAAAAGGGTGAAACACTAGAGTGGCCTTCTGTAAAACAAGTACTTGCCGCCTTCCCTGGCTGGGTTGCTGCTGGCAACCAGGTAGCTGATCATTAAGGAATTCGAGGGCGGACTCAGCCCTTGAAACACAGGGGAGGGCCCTGGGAAACAGATGTCTGATGAGGATTTTACGTCAGTGTTCTGACTTTCACCTTTGGTGATTTCAGGTGTTTTGGCCCTACCTCTCTGCCAGAGGCAGCGGTGTCCGAGCGGCCGCCTGTCACCCCGGTAGTTAACAGTCGAGATTCTTAATCTAAGCCACTCATGACTTCAGTTCCCTTAAGCTAACAACCCCCGCTCAATCTCATTTGAAGCCCGGGGTGTTGGTGGCTGCCCCTGGCACACCAGTGCTGACTGACCAGCCGGGGGATAAGCAGTGGCCCCAAATCACTGAGTTGCAAAAACTGATTAAAAAACAAACATAGGGGATATGGCTCATGGGGGAGCGGGGGGGAAAGCACAACCTGGTTTAAGAAGCCTGGGGCACGCTTTGCGTGATACTTAAACCGAGTGATTGTGGTACAGTATGGGGGAAAGAGAGATGCTGCAGGTAGTAAGAAACTAGACAAAAGGGTCCCGTGAAAGACCCTCGTCTTTGGTAATACAGGTCTTCGCAAGGTAGAGCAAACTATCCATGGCTGGTGCCTGTCACTTTGCTATACTAAAGCTTAACAAAACTAGGAAAGATTTTTTTTTTTTTTTTACACAGCAGTTAATTTCTGTTTAGGTATAAGTATAAAGTGATGCTTTATTTAGCATGATTATTAATGAAATCATTCTCTTGTATTCTATTTTGTACCTGTGCCTGTGCTTGCTGGAGCTTGATCTCTCTGTCGTTGAGATACTTGGGGGGACGTAGTACTTCCAACCCGGGGCTTTCTCACAGGTTTTTTCACGTAAGAGAGGTCTGCTGCGGGGGCCGCCATCCCAGCCCCTTCCTGACGCCCTGCTTACGGAGCAGCCTTCATATTACCCTCAGGTAGGAACCAGGGGGTGTTCCCCTGGATGCTGTTCTTTTCAAATGGCTTGGTTCTTTAAATGTTATAATACTTATTTTTGGTTCAAAAGTAATCGTTTTCTTTTCCTCTAACCACCCTGAGTTAGCTCTCCTCCATCTACAGCATTTTAATTTTTCTTTAGTACTTAGAAAATCGCTAGTTCCTTAGTGCTTAGAAATGCTCCAAATCTCCAAGCTTCTGCTCCTCCTCTGCTGTCTGAACCCTGAACTCCCTGGAAACTGCATGTTTTTTGAGCCTGCTTTGATCTTTTACTTAATCTGCTTTTAATTGTATTTATATTTGTTTTATAATATGCCATTCTGTTTGATTGTGTTTTAATATCTCTGCCAATGGTTGCAACTCAGAACTCGGCTATAAATGGGATGTCTCATCTCAGTAGGGTTACTTTTTCCTGTTAAAAGATTAATACGGTGGCTGCCGCAGCCCTGTGAAACCTCTAGGTCTGGCTTCCAGCAGTATTGCGTCTCATTACAAACACCCTGGTTTTAACATCCCAAACCCTTTTCTTCCAAAGACCCCTTTGTAATGAGACTTCGTTACTTAGACAAAAATTAATTAGGCTTCTCTCATTATCGCTGTTTTGATCAGTTGTGCTTTAAATGAGGTCTAATTAAAATGCATATTTTAAAAACCTTACTGCTGAGTCCTATTCTAATAGCTTGCTTCTACTGCGGCGATGCCCTGCTTTTGTGCAGTTTGCATTGCGCCGCTTTTACAGAAGTCTAGCAACTGATTAGGATAAAAACTTGCACGATTTTTTTTTTTCCTTGTTTTCTACATTTTTTTTCCAGATTGACTGCCAAATGATTGCTCCTGAGAGGGGGGATTAGAGCCGAGATACCAAATTCTTTACATGTGGTAAAACTGATGAGCTGAGTTTCTCAGTATCCTTTATAGTCAGTAACATCACTTGTCCCCAGAATGTTTCAAAACATGAGGGAGAAATTATGTGCTGTACTTGCTACTATTTAACTGCCTGTTTCTGCTTACCTTAAGTGTTCCAAGTTGCCCTTAATATGTTATTTAAGTGGGCAGGACTGCGTGATCTGTCCCAGTGATGTCCATCACGTGCTAAGCTGAAGGCAGCTTTGCTGGGATGCCAGTGGCGCTACTACCTGCAGCTAGAGGCGGGCATGAAGGCTTGCCCTCCTTCATAAAGGGACTAGTATGTAAACCAGAAGATGCTTACTGTAAAATATTTTGTACCCTTTAATGGTTTCCATGATGAAGCGCATTGCAGAACAGTAGCAGAAAGGTGCTAATCCTATTTTAAAGATGAGAAAAGGTGCATTAAGAAGGACGTGGCAGGTCTCAGCGCAGTCTGTGGCGGTGCTGGGAATAACCTTCCCATCGCCACCGTTCTCAGTCCCTCCCTCACCTGCGAGGCGTAGTTTCTCCCCGCTCACTTCTAACAGGCATGTACCGCTGTCTCGTATGGAGCTCTTTTTCTGTGTTTGGCTGATCGTTGCAGGGGTTTAAGCAAGCAGCCAGAACGTTGCCACCCCTCGTCCAGAGAAAGAGGGCATCTTTTTCATGGAGGCCAAAATGCCATCCTTGAGCCCCAGGAGCTCCCTTCAATGCCAACACCAGATCACTCCAGATTAATTTAACATTTGCAGACATTACAGTGATTGACAATCGAGTTGAGTGGAAAATTCCGGTTTAATCCCACTCTGTGTGCCACAGACATGGGCTCAGACAGCTTGACCTACATTTAACCCTGGGCAACAAGAAACTCTTAGGGAAAAAAGAAAAAAAGTAGTTTTCATCTCAAAGCAGTGAGAATGTTCCAGCTTATTACGTGTCCCCGTGACTATGCATACACCCATAATGGTGTTACAATGCTGTGAATATTTCATAAGCTGAGCCAAGTTTGCCCTACTTGGCTTTACTTGGTGAAGAAGCCATGTAAGTCAAATATAAAAGCGCGAATGTGCTTGCATAGCCATTCAGCAGGGTTTACGGCAACAGCAAAATGTATAGGAGCTAGTTCTTTCCTGACAATGGGGTTAGGCTTGTAAGTGCTGTAAAATTTGCCTACAGCTGCAAACTTCATAGCTCTCGGCGAAAAAGCTGATGAGCTGGTGACTTTCACTAATGTTTTGTCAGGAACAGCCTAACAGGTAAAGCTTGACTTGCTGACTGCAAAGTCAGTCTGGTTCGTTTGGCCCCCTTCGTTCTGCAGATCAAAGGTGCTGATAGTTACTTGAAAGTTTAACTGTATTTGTTTTGGGTAGTCGCTGGTGCAATATGAGGTGTCACAGCTTCTCAGCGAGAGGTGCCCTAGTGTGTGTTAAAAGCCATATGGCTGAGTGATAACTACATTAGCTACTCAACGTGCAAGCCCTCTCACCTTTTAAAATTAGGCTGTATCTTCTGCTGGTATTATGCCCGTAGATAAGAAAATATGCATGCTAGCTCCAGCCATATGCTAGGGGAAACAGACACTTTCATCTACTGTAAAATTATGCTCTGTCAGGAAAATGGTATCAGGTACACTAAAATCGCCCTCTGACAGTTAACACAGAAGAAATAAGGTGCCTGTCTGCGGTAAAAGTGTACTCAGAGTAAACTGTGTGGCTGTAGTTTAAGTGCTGCTTGTGCGTTGGCAATTTTACTTCCTTTTTTTGAAGGAGATTGGCTGTATACAGGTACGTACCATGCAGATATATGCAACTCTGCTTAAACACAGGACTACTGCACAACAATCCAAAAATGTAAAATATACTGTTAGTGACATTAGACAGAACTTGGAGTACTCCTTATAGAAAATTATAGTGCATTATCTTTATTTTCCTGGCTTATCTAATTCAGAATATAAATTAAACGCAGGTATTTGGCGAACCGAAGCATTAGCCATCAGTCAGCCAAGGCTGAGAAATTTCCCTTCCCCCACTAAAATTTTTCCGAAGTGTCTCCTTCAGCATTGAAACACGGCTGCCACGTCTGGGAGGTGGCTGAACGCCGAGGCTGTGTGCAGACACCTGCTTTTGGGGGAAAGGTGCTCTGAGACAGCTCTCAGCGAGTGCCTGGATGAAGAGCAGGGCTGTCGGTGCGAATGCGCTGGCGGGACGTGCTAGTCTGTGCCAGCCGAGGGCAGTTCGCACTGCTTACCGCAGAGCTATTAAGCATGAAGGGCGAGTACAGCCTTACTTCTCATCTCTGACTTCTCTCTGTTCTCTCGGCTCCACGTCCTTATGAGCTCTCTGGCAAATCTTCTGGCATTTATGGGCAAATCCGTACGAAATAATAAAAAAAAAAAGCGTGCGGTAATCTGGCAGCTTGTGTATTTAGAGCCTAACAATGGATCTGCATCTTGTCTCCATCTGCTTTGAGACCCCATTTGGGAAGACAGTAGGCACAAGGGCCAGGTAACTGCTGAGTTTGCGAGGAGCCCTTGCTGTCTCTCCGTGCCTTCGTTACTGCAGAGGGGCTGCCCAGACAGCGCTCTGAAGATACCAGTACTGGATCCGTTCCTCTACTAACCACCTAGCAGTACAGTTTCAGTTCAGATTAGGTGTAGATTCACAACTGCATTTCAGATGGATTCAACACAGCATCTCAAGTGGAAATTACGTCAGTTTTATGACTTTATTCTGATTGCAGGAGACCATAAGGTCCTTGATTCAGCATGAGATTAAAAGGAGGAGGACACAGACTGACTGACTCTGTAATGAGTCAGTCTGCCAATGGAATTGACTCAAAAACTGTTTGAGCAACATGAGATCATACATGTCAGGAAGCCATGGCACATGGAATCTGTAAACTAAGTATGTTAAACCTGGATTTAGCCCGTTGGTGAACCAACATTATCAAAACAGTGTTTGGCAGCAGCCTAACCCTTCAGCTACTCCAGCATGAAGCCGCCTAACACAGCAATATTGCCGCACAGTTCGTGAGTTACTCCTAGGCGATGCTGAAGCCCAGAGGTTGCAAATGAGATCTTGCCAAGAGCACCCATTGCTTTCTCCCTAAGCCCATCCATGCGTCGCTTTCTCAGAGAGCTGGGACACAGGTGATGTCCCAGTGTGAACCTCTGTTTTCCCATGTAGGACAGTTCTTTACGGTAATGAACAAGATTTAGGGAAACGGGGCTTCACCTTCAGAGGTGGGCACTGTCACAACCGCCATCACCCCCCGTGGCTCCTGGCCAGAGACCTGTGTTTGCTGCTGCGCCTGCGAGGAGCAAGTGCTCTCTGGGCACTCACGGAGCTGCCCCGCATCACGAGGATGTCTCACGTCTGGCACCTGCAAAGCACTGAGCAGCTTTTAGTTATACCAATTCTGCACAGAAAAAATAACAGATTTGCAGACTACATTTTTTTTTCTTTTAAGCAGTACCTTTAAAGAAAAAAAAAAAGAAAAACTTTTTAAAAACAGTGCTGGAGAATTCATCTGAGGTAGGTTCTCCTCCAGTTGTGGTTTAGTCTCTTTCTGGCCACTTGGCCAGACACAGAATCAGTTAGAAATCTTTCTTTAATTATGTCTCTTTATGAAACTCTTTCCCTGTTGTATTAGATTTGGGTTTTTTTCTTTTTTCATTCCTAAGCAAGTCTGTGTATCCTCCTGTGCTCCCTCCTCTGTGATAGTCCAATCAATTCATCAAACTCAAACCCGAACTTAACACTACATGTTGCCCTGCAGGCTTATGAAATCAAAACGTATTCTTTCTACTTAAGAAGATCGTCTTCATCAACATAGCCAGATAATTGCCAGGGGATAATTATGATTCTCTAATTATTATTGTTGCTGACAGTAAGTGACGAACAAAGATGAATGCAGCGCGATGCTCTAAGCTGGCACCCTGAAGGGGACACAACCAGAAAATGTGTTTTGAGTTTGGCTCCAGCCCCATCTTGGGCCACTATTTTGGCTCTGGCCTGTTACCGGGTCACAGCTTTGGCTCCAGCCCTGTTTGGGAGACGAGTGGGGCTCCAGCCCCTAGCTGGGCTGCGCCTTCAGCTCTGGCACTAACTGCAACCGCGACTGGCTCTGGTCCCTGTTTAGGCCATTATTTTGACTGGCCCCATTTTCGGCCATTGCCTCAGCTCCAGCCATCGCTGAGGCCATGATTTCAGCTCCGGCCTCGTCTTGGGCTGAGGCTTTGGATCCAGCCTGATGCCAGGCCATGACTTTGGCTCCAGCCCTGTGTCAGGCTATAACTTGGGTTCTTGCCCCATTTTGGGCCATGATTTTGACTCTGGCCCCTGCTCAGGCCATAACTTCAGCTGCAGCCCAATGCTGGGCTGCAATTTTGGCTTGGCCCCATCTTGGTCTGCAACTTTTGCTCCAGCCCTAACTTGGGCTGATACTTGGGCTCTGGCCCGATGTTGGTCACAGCTTTGGCCCTGGCTGTGTATCGTGCTGTGAGTTCAGCTCTGGCCCTATCTTGGGCCACAACTTCAGCTCCAGGCTGATATCAGGCCCTGACTGCAGCTCTGGCTCCCGACTGGGCTGTGACTTCAGCTCTGGGCCCATCTCGGGCTGCGACTTCAGCTCTGACCTCTGTTCAGGCTGTGAGTGAAGATCTGGAGCCATTTTGGGCCACTACATGGCTCCAGCCCCATCTTTGGCAATGATTTCAGCTCCAGGCCCTATTTGAGCCACAACTTTGATCCCAGCCCCATCTCAGGTCACAACTTTGTCTCCAGCCTGATATTGGGCTGTGACTTCAGCTCCTGCCTCATCTTGAGCTGTGACTTAGGCTCTGGCCCCTGCTCAGGCCGTAACTTCAGCTGCAGCCCAATACTGGGCCACAATTTTGTCTCTGGCCCTGTCTTTGGCTACAACTTTGGCTTCAACCCCCACGTCAATTTGCAACTTCAGCTCCAGCCCAGTATCGGGCTGTGAATTAGGTTCTGGCCCCATCTTGGCCTGCAGTTTTGGCTCTGATCCCTGCTTCGATCGTGGCGTCTGCTCCAGCCCCATCTCAGACTGCAACTTTGGCTCTAGCCCCTGTTTCAGCTCTGGTTTCAGTTCCATCCTCTATCTGTCCCGCTGCTTTGGCTGCAGACCCATCTCAGGCTGTGATTTTGGCTCTAGCCCAATCTTGGGTTATGGTCTCTGCTCCAGCCCTTGCATGGGCTGCCACTTCAGCTCTTTTCCAATCTCAGGTCACAACTTCATTTGTGGCCCTTCTTGGGTCACAAATTTGCTTCCAGCCCATGCTCAGGGCATGACTTCAGCTCCAGCCCTGTATGGGGCTGTGACTTCAGCTTCTGCCCTACCTTGGGCTGCTACTTGCCTCCAACCCATGGCCCCATCTCTAGCCATGGCTTTGGCTCCAGCCCATCTTGGGTCATGACTTTGGCTCCAGTACTAACTCAGGTGGCAACTGCTGCTCTGGCTTGATATTGGGCTGTGATTTTTGCTCCAGCCTGTTTTGGCCGTGACTTTGACTCTGGCCCCATCTTCAGCTGCAGTCTTGGACATTGCTCGGGCTGTGATTTTGGCTCTGGCCCCCATCTCAAGCCACAACTTCAGCTCCAGCTGCATATTGGGTTGTGATGTCGGCGCTGGCCCCTGCTTGAGCAGTGACTTTGGCTCCAGTCTCATGTTGGTTTGCAACTTCAACTCTGGACCCATCTTGGGCCGTGATTTCAACTGCAGCCTCTGCTCACATCATGACTCCAGCCCCATCTTGGCGCCACAGTTTTGGCGCTGATCCCTGCTGTGATCACAAATGTACTATGGACCCATCTTGGTCTATGACTTCATCTCTGACTTCATCTCAGTCTGTGACTTTGGCTTTGGACCCGTATTGGGCTGTGACTTCAGCCTCTGCCCTATACTAGGCTGCTACTCGCCTCCAACCCAAATTCAGCTCTCGTCCATGCTCAGGTGGCTACTGCAGCTCTGGCCACTATTTGGGCTGCGACTTTGCCTGTGGTTCCTGTTCAGGCTATTACTTTGGCTCCAGCCCCATCTCAGGCTGCTACGTGGGCTCCAGACCTATCTCGAGTCACAACCTAATATTGGGCTGTGATTTTTGACTCCAGCCCCATCTTGGGCAGTGATTTCAGCTCTGGACTGAGCTTGGACTGCGCCTTGGCTCTGGCCCAATCGTGGGCCCTGCTTTTGGCTCCAGCCCTGCTTGGACTTCCACTTCAGTGCTGTTGCGATTTCAGGACCAGCCCATCTCAGATGATTGCCGCTTCGGCTCCATCCCCGTCGGGGGCTGCAACTTCAGCTCTAGTGCCATCTTGGGCTGCTACTTTGGCTGCAGTCAGGTATCGGACTGTTACTTTGGCTCCAGACTTCTGCTCAGGCGGCTGCTGCAGCTCTGGCCCCTAATCTGGGCAGCGACTTTGGCTCCAGCCCCATCTTGAGCCATGACTTTTGCTCTGGCCTGGTATTGGGTCGCCACTTAGGCTCCAGCCCAATATTGGGCTGTGACATAAACTCCGGCCACATCCATGTCTGCAATGTTGTCTCCAGCCTGATATCAGACTGTGACTTCAGCTCCAGCCTTTGCTTGGGCTCCCATGACTACCCTGGCTCCTGCTTGGCCCTTGACTTCTGCTCTGGTGCTATCTTGGGCTGTGACTTTGGGTCCTGCCCAATATCAGGTAGCAACTTTGGCTCTGGCCCATGCTTGGGCTGCAGCTTTGGCACTGGTGCCAAATCAAGCTTTGACTTTGTCAAGCTATTGGGATGAGACTTCAGCTCCTGCCCCATCTTGGGGAGCAATTTCAGCTCTGGTCCCACCTCAGGTTGCTGTTTGGGCTCCAGCCCCATCTTCAGCTGTGACTTTGGCTCTGAACAGTCCTTGGGCTGAAACTTCAGCTCCTGCCTCTGATTGGGTCATATGTTTGACTCCTGAAACTTCAGCTCCTGCCTCTGATTGGGTCATATGTTTGACTCCGGTCCTCATTTGGGCATTATTTTGCCTCCAGCCCCATCTCAGGCTCTTAATTTGGCTTCAGCCAGATTTTGCCTCCAGCTCTTTCTCAGGCTGCTACTTCAGCTTTGGTGTCACCTTGGGCCATGACTTAGGCTTGAACTCCTGCTTGAGCAGTCACTTGGCTTGAGCCCTTACACAGGCCGCATCTTCAGCCCCATCTTGGACCACTACTTCTGCTCTGGCTCCTTTTCAGGCTGCTACTTTGGCTCTGGCTCCATCCTGGGATGCAACTCTGGCTCTAGCCCCATTTCAGGCTGTAACTTTGGCTCCAGGTCCTGCTTGGGCGCTACTTCAGCTTCTGCTTGGGCTCCAACTTCGTTTCCAGCTTCTGCTCTGGCAGGCGCTCGGTGCCTTCATGTACGTACCTATACCAGAGGCAGACAATGTGATGCCCTGCAGTGGTGTTATGTGCGAGTCAGGCAGCAGGCAGAAGCGGGCAAGGCACCAAAGCAGCAATTTCTCTGCTGCCTGTGTGGTGGCAGATGCCTTAGTCCTGGTCTCACCAGATTTCTGAAGGTTTTGCAAAGAGGTGGAGGGACCCATGCCCTCGAGGGCCTAAAGGGCAGGGAAAGGGACAGCCCTTTCCCATGAGGATGCTGAGCTGCCACGGGAGGAAGGCAGCCCGTGCTAGCATTGACTGGGTGGTCCTGCAGGCAGCGGAAGGCACTCCTAGGCTTCTGCCTGGGCTTTTCACCTCACCAAGGACTCTTGGCACTCTGCTGGGGAGAGTTCAGGGAGCCCTGCTGGGCACTCCCTTCTCAGGTCACTTGTTGGCTGCCTCAATGCCAGCTCCATGTGCTGCGGCCAAACTGTTTGCCTTCCCAGGCCATGGCACCTGCTCCTCTGTCCCTCCTGTGCTGCCAAAGGCACCCACTGACGCTGCTCCCCCTTGAGGGATACCGCTGCCACGTGGGAGCGTGCCAACTGCGCTGGCTTGGGCACCAGTAAGAGGAGACCCTGGGTGCCCCTAGCCTGTGGGCACAGTCCCGGTGCACTGCCTCACTGAAGGGGGATGGACGCTGGCTTCCAGCCACACGGACCCACACCATGTCTTACTGTCAATAATGGGAACTGCACCCTGGTGTTGTGGCAAGAGCTATGGAAATTAAGTTGTAAGTAAGCGAGATACAAGGATGAAAGTCAACTTTATCCTATAGTTAAAATTGCAGTGTAGCTGGGTACTTGCTAGGCACCCTGTGGGTGGCCCAGGAGCTCCTCAGCTGGTCTCCAACACTAATGAGACAATGCATTCATTCCAGATGAGGCTGACTTGAGACAGGATCACCGGTACAACCAAGCATTTGACTAATTGTCAGAAAAACTCTCCAGGTCAGATTTTCAAAGTCTTGAAGATTCCCCCCCCTGCTTTGTGTAGATTGATCCACATAATTGTGTGCTTTGTTAATTGACATCCTGGGTGGAAGATGCGGCTGTCCCAGAAACTCCTCGAGGTTCTCCATGCTGCAAAATTGACCAAAGAGTACACTGATGAGACACTTGCCAATGCAGAAATAGTCAGATAGGACAGGCTGCTGCACATAGTTAAGACAGGCGATCTTTTGTGCTTAGCATTGGTAGAGATGGACCACGTAAGCGCTGGAGTGGTCACAGGCCAGCTGGACATAGGGAAGGCAAGAGGATGGGGGGTGCAGGTACCAAAAGGGTATGTCTGTGTAACGAACAAGTTCTAACATGCCTGGGGGGCCACACACCCATCCTAGGACACCAAGGTGCCCCTGGGCAATCCCTGCCACGTGTAAAGAAGAGGTGAATCCTGTGAGCTGCACCGAGAGGTTCCCACATCTGGTCCCAGACTGGGAGGATGACCATACAGTATTACTAGGGCAGACTTTGGGTTTTGCAGGGTGCTGCAGGCAACACTGCCCACAAAAATGGAGAACTGGAACAAATGCCAACATCAGAAGAATGTGTGCATGGAGACAGTAAGGAAAAGTACACTAAAACAGAAAGAAGGAAGAAAAGCATCTATTAACTCCAATCCTACAGTAGAGCTCATTTCAGCAGCGTAAAAATTCACAGAATTATTTTTAATAATATTTATCAGAAACATGGCACTTTACATCTTCAGGGCACTGAATATACAATGATTATTCCTCACAACATCCCTGTGAGGCAGGCATTAGATTGCAGTTACTATCTGACATGTGGACAGAGGCAGAGAAGTATGTAATCAATCCTGCTCAATTAAGTTAATGAAGTTCAACTCACTTAAACATGGAGGCCCTCAGTGACTTGACTGAAAATGTAAGAGTGGGGCAGAGCTGACACCTTATCAGCTATATTCTTTTACTCAAGTCAATTACAATGCTCAGGGTCCAACTCTGTGGCTTCCCCACAGTCCCCTGCAAAAAACCACCTTTGTTAAACAAGATATACATGCAGAGAGTTGCTACAAAGTGAGATCTGTAATAGAAATAGGAAAAAACTACTTCAATTTAGCCTGTACTTGAATAAAACCATGAGAGAAGTTTGCCTGCCCAGTCAAATAGAACAGTTTCAACTTTAGTCCTTTATGACATTTGAGACAGCATTTCAGCCTTCAGCTATAAGTATTTGCTCGACCTAAGAAAATCTAGGGGAAAAAAGTTTGGTATACTGTAATCACTGTCTCAGAAATTATGTTTATTTCAGTTAAATTGTTCTACTGAAGTCTGAGGGATTCCTGAATAGGAGGAGGAACTTTTGGGCTTAACTCTAACTTTGCATGTATTTAAAAAGCCCCTTAGTATACAAATTTCTCAAGTAAACTTCTCTTTCAGAATTTTTTTGTTCTGAAAATGAAAGAGAACAGTTCTGTAAACTTTAACATAATAAAAAAATCCTAGTTTTTAATATACAATTGTTGATTAATTTCATTTAATAACTTTCTTTCTACTGTAAATCAACTTTAGGAAACAAACTACTTGACAGTATGGCTACTGTGATTAACTCATCTTCCTATAGCTTTCAGTTGACATTTCTGAAAAGATACACTGTTCAAGAAAGATTCATAGTCTCAGCCTGTAAACTATCACAGCTCAGCTGAAGTCAACGTAGCCTTTATAATTCATTCAAACTGAGCAGCTAATTCATTGATTCCTTCATGTGCAGTATCAGCGATAATGGTCTGTCTCCAAGTTGAGAGACGATCATGATTAAAGAGGTCTGGGTCCACATACTCTGAAAACCAAAATATGTTGCCTTTCCCAGTAGAGAAATCTTCATTCTCATTCAATGGAAGATTCAGTCTAATGGAATAATGGCTGTGCACTATGATGGAAGAAGAATAAAGTCATGGCTTTTGGAAGAAACCATCTTCATTTGGGGGGGGGAGGGACGGGAGGAAGAGAAAAAAAAAGAGGGAAGAATAACTGTTAACACTATTACCACTGGACACATGAACTTCTAATCTGAGATCTGCTTTTCCTTCTGTAAATTGAAATTTTGTCACAACCTCTCCCCCAAGGAACTTTAACTTTGGTGAATATACAGAATTTTTAAAACCACAGAACAATTGTAGTCTCCAGACATGGGGTGGACAAAAAAAAAAGAAAGAAAAAAAAAGGGAGGAAAAAAGCTCAGAAGTGCACTTTTTATATCCTGCCTCACAAAGGGTTAAAGTGCTGAGTTTGATATATCCAAAAATTAAGTATCTCTCCTAGTCCTTTATTTTTTTAAATGAAACTTTATCTTTGGTTTCTTGTATCTTCTCCGTAATCTTATCCTTTGTTTCCTCCATCTTCTCTGTAATTTTATCCTTTGTTTCCTCCATCCTATCTTGTAGATATTCCTTTACTGGTGGTGGTGTGGACATGTAGCCACTCTTACGTAGATATTTAACAGTGATGGATGTTCCTCCCAAAGTCACAGTGTATCTGGCAGGAGTTGCAATCTTAAAGAAACCAAAGAACACATCATATCAATAAAACAGGACAATAATATCTAGTAAAAGGTATTTTTAATATTGAGAATTTATTTTGGCCGGTTTCAGATACTAAAAAGATCTATTTATAAGAAAATAAGCCAATTTACAACTCATCCCCCAGAAATGCATACCTTTTACTTAAAGTATCCTTTTGAGAAAACCAGCAAAGGCATTAGACTTCCATTTTAAAGAAAACTCCCTGTGCAGCTTGTGGGACGAGCATTAGGCATCTCAGAATGCAATTCAGAACAGACAGTTTGAACACTGAGCTATATAAGCAAAGAGGAAATACTGACAAGAAGATATGCTTTAAATTCGAAAATTCACAAGAGTATAGGCATCTTTCAGTCCAAAACTAGGACCCACACATAGAAAACTAGAGATAAAAGAGACCTTAAGAGGTTAGCTAATCCGAGACGCAACAAATCAGGTTTGTTATGCTAGATAGACTAACCTGTTCTTTCAGAACTTCAAAGATAAAGCCTGCACAATCTTCCCTTTGTAACCTATTCTAGTGCTTCCACATCTTGAAAGTTTCTTCCAACACTGCCAGATCTCCCAGCTATAATAAAATCTTTATATTTAACCACATTTATTTATTGGTCTCTTTTAGGCACAGGAATAATTGGCAGGAGTAGTACTTTCACGTTTTATTTAAAGGCGTTATTTTCCCAAACAACAGCTAAGAAGCACATCACATTTGGAAACAAAACAGGTAAGTGGCATTCGAAGCAAATACAGTACTTTGTTTTTGCATGATCTGACATGTTTCAAGTTTCCCAAATACGGATTGTGCACATATAAAGCAATAAAAAGAGACCCAAACCTGAATGTAAGTAATTGATTCAAATAGACAATGAAAGTACTTGACAATGATGGAGAACTAAGGTAGGAAGACAAACTAGCAAATCCTCTAGGATAAAAATAACTACTTTTATCTGGAAATCATGAGGTGTTTAGACTTCACCTCTTTATCCTTGTTAATTTTGTCAGGGATACAGAGGAATAACTTAATTGTAATTAAATCTCTAAGGGCAGACAATAGTTCTGCAGCAAACAAAGAAGTTATTTTAGAAATGCAGATAGACTCCTTAAAGGAACACAGAGCCCATATCAACTTGCATGTGACTATTTTTACTACAAAAACGAATGCTCAAGTATGTTTAACTATCGAAGAGAGAAAACAGCATTAATTCTTTCTGCTGTAAACAAATAAACCCCGTTTAGTTCAACCAGGCAAGATTTAGAGCTTATTTACAAACTATAATTATACTTACTTTATACAACGCATATGCGGTTAGTGCATTTCCACTCTGGGAATTTTTCAGGATGTTTACTATGCTGTCTGGTAAGCCAATCAACTCTAGGAATGGAACAACATTCACTCCTCTATAAAAGAGAAAAAAAATTGACAACCTGAATTGGAATTTGAAACTTGAACAGTGATTTGCCATTTCCATTCTTTTGACTCGATTATACAAACTTTGTAATTTGATAGCAAAGTATTTTTTCATTTAAGCAATATAGTTACAGCATTTATATTTCTGTACATCTAGGCAAATTAATGTTCTTTTCAGCATTCCACCAAGAGGTGACCCATTTATAGTAACCCTGTTGGGCTGTTACCAGCTACTAACTTACCTGTGTCCCAGTTTATTATGTTTGGATGTAAGTAGATACAATGGTGGTAAGATAGCTACTCAGGCTCCAGTTGTGCAGGTTCAACTTCATGTTCTGTGTTGCCTAAAATTACTATTTTTTCTTTTTAAAATTTCAGACTAATCTGCAGCATGCCCAGAAGCACAGAATCCAGACTTCAGTGTCCTCCTTTCACTTTTAAATATATCAAACAAATGGAATGTGGCAAAAGAAAAGGAAGCAACATGTTGTACAGACAAAACTTCAGGGGTTTTGTGCCCAGTTGTTCTACGTTCTCAATACAAGGTGGCAAGATGAGTGGAGGGAGCTCTTATCACAATTTCTTTCTATTCGAAAACCAGGGAAGCTAACATCAGCATCAAAGAAAAAAAGACAGCCTGTCTTTACATTACAGTAGAAAGCTGCATGTAGTTATAGAAGACCTGACTTTCCAATATTTAGAGATGATGTATTATTAGTATCATTATCCATTTCTACCTAGTATTTTAAGCATTCTTCTGTGCATGTGATCACTTTAGCATCAGGAACAATAACAGTAACTAGAACCTACAATCTGACGGCCTATCCCCAGAGTAGAAAATGGAGACCTAGTAAGATCTGAAAAAGAGTATTAACCGTATTATTTAATAAACCACCATTATTTAGTCTCGTGTCATGAGCAGTCATTCTTAAAGTTACTTTTCCACTTCAAGAGGCTGCTGCTCCTGTGGCATGACAAAGCAAAGCTTTGTTATAATTAGTTTCTAGTTAAATATTTCAATTGTTTTCATCTGTCAAATACCTATTTTAGCAGCTAACTTAAGTGTTTCAAGATAAGTAATCTTCACTCAATCTGAAATGTGAGCATAAACCTGAATTCATCCAAAGCAAAATATTTTTATAGCTCAAGACCTTTATTCCTCTGACATGAGCTAAATTTAGAATGACATTTGGATCTATAGCTCCTAGAAAGGGCAATTATGCCAGCTGGTTAGAGTAACTAAAACAAACACTTGTGCGGTACGGCATTCTGATGTCAAAGCCCCATCCTCGCCGCCATGAACTGTCGTTTCATGCTTTCTATTATTAAATATACAACACTAGCAATCCAGAGATAAACATTTACTCATCTTTCTCAAACCATTTGCAGATAGATAAAACCTCTTTCAACTGAACTAGCAGCTCATAGCTGATATAATAGTTTTTTTCTAATAAATGCCATTTTCCAGTATCTGGCCCGCACTATAGCTGAAAGAAATTAAGATTAGAATACATAATTTATCTTTTTTTTAGCCACACAAATATTTAATTTCCAATTCAAACGTCAGTAGCAATTTTTTCAGTGGAAGGCAGGAAAGAGAGGAAACTAAAAAAGGAAAAGATACATATAGCTTGTGAGGAGCTCAGAGTGAGGTGAACGACATGAAAGTCCAATGATGAGGGAGGACTGGGGATGAAGGGGGGAGGTAGTGGTGAAATACTCCTCAAGTCCAATGGCAAAAAAAAGAACAGGTCTATAAAGATTTCACCTAGCAATTCGTCATCAGGATTCCAAATCCCTATCTTTACCTTGTGAGAGGTTACTAATAATTGCAATGCTGTTTACATCCATGCATATTTTGTGGAGATGAGCATTCCTTAAAATGTTAGCAATGTATCTGGTATAGAGCAGTAACTGCATAATAATAGTACGTACACGACACTCTCATGAGTCCTATATACTTCTGATATTTAATCTTGTGCTTCAGTTAAAAATGTAGCCTCATTTCCCTATTACATATACAGGCACTTTTTAACATAATTTATATGTCCTTTCACCTGTGAAAGTCAGTCTCAATTCAACAGCAGTATTGGGCACTGCAACACAATATCAACTTACTTCATGGCTGCATAGTAAAAAGATCCAAACCATACAGTGGAAGTCAGAAGATGCACTGGAATCATGACTTTTCCATACTGTTTAAAAGTTTTTTTGAATCTTTGAACAAGACTAATTGATTTGTCTTGTAATGGATCAGGATCTGAAGAATCTGATTCTACAGGGCTCTGCTTGGGCGTATCGGTGGCCGAAGTCAAAGGATTTCTGTCTTCTGGTACTTTGTGAGGAGCATCGGCTGGCTGTGATGAAAAAGCACTTTTCTTTGAGGCAAACTGTGCTGCACCTGCATGAAGACATCGTTTAGGAGGGTCCAGTGCCAGAATCACTTTGCATCCAACATTAGACAACACTGGTTGTCCTTTTAAGCACTGAAAGATACCAGTGCGAGGAAAAACCAAACATGTCCCACGCATCAGCTGAGATATAGTATGTAATAGACTCCGTTGCATTTTGTCGAAGCGTGGCTGAGGTTTCTATAGAGGAAACGAGAAGAAAAGAGTAAACAAATTGCATTTCAATAATCTGATTTCTAATTGCTCCAATGCCACTTGAAATTCTCAAATTTTAAATTGCTTTCTATTCTTCTACTTTAAAAGGTTTTCCTTATCCTGCTTTGCAGGAATTGTTACCTTCTACAATTAAGCAAATAATTTTAGATATCAGTTCTTCAGCATTCTGAACTAAAAATGGCCCCGTCACTTAACACACTCTGCTCCTCACAGCTAAAATGTTCATTCTAATCTCTAAAACCATTTTTAGATGTTTAGTGCTAACTACTGCTTTTATCTGCATAAGCTTGAAGCTTCACTTCTAGTAGCAACTGATAGTTTGAGTGATACTTCCAGCCTACATAAATGTAGTATGAACTCACTGAAGTGCAATTAAAATTAATTTTTGGTGTCTACATAGTCTTAGTTTTGGTATAATTTTTCATGTTCTATACTATTTTGAACTAAGAATAAAAGTTCATACAGTAAAAAAAATCAGTTATAATTATTAATAATCAATAATCTTAATAGTAACAAACCTAACCACAGCAGCCTGCCAGTATACCTCTGTTAGGAAGGGGGACGGTACTGTTGAATGTCATGTATTAACAGGAGCAAAACTGAACTGCAATTTCAGAAATATTACAATGCAAAAAATATTTTAAAACTGTGGATAACCCAGTTAACCTTATGATTTTGAATACTTAACAGTTACTCCTGAAAGTTCAAAAGAACCATTGAGAGATTCTCCACAAAAGAAGAGAGGAATTTTGTTTGGCATGTATAGACATCAAGAAGTCATTCTTTTTCCCCTCAAAAATGCATGCTTTGAACTAGTGAATGAAACACTAACTCTCTCCCTTCCTTTACACAATGACTGTAAGTTACAGAACTAATTTTCCTTCCCTCCAAAAAAGTGCCACTAATTGAGTTTATGTAACAAATGCCAGTTAAGTCAGTTATATTACAACTTTCTAATCTTTCTGATGCTTTTACATTTTTCATTATCATAACAATTCTTGATCCAAACTAAAAATCTTTCAAGTTTAATCGAAACTCCACTGTCGTCTTCATGTCAGCTTCCCCTTCACCTATAGCCTTAGATATATTTCAGTCAGGTGTTTCGATAGTGAATTTGTCTAGGCTGCTGAAAATGATCAATACCTCATAACATAAGCAGAAGTTTTAAAAAACTGAAGCCATACATACCCTTTATTACTTTCCAGATATACAACAGAAGTATGATAAGGTTTGTATCTTCAAAAAGTTGTAACTCTTCCACTAGTTCCCCACCTTTCAAATATATGTCTTGAACATATTGATGACTCTGCTAAAATAGGAAAAAAGGTGCATTTAGAGAAATAGCAACAACAGCAAACTAATATTATGAAGATTTTTGGTCAGCCTGAAACCTTGGTTACTGAAGAAGTTATTGGTATAAACTCCCCTTTGGATACTGACATGCTAATGGGAGATTTTTTCCTGGGTAACTTAGAAGTTCCTCAACTGTGAACTACTGTCTCCTTCCAATAGAGAAAAGTTTAATAATCCAAATGCATCTGTTGGAACATTCCTGCCTATATGTTTTCTAGATATTTTTATGTTATTGTTGTGCTTGAATTAATTGCAATTACTAGAATTACAATGTTGGATATGGGGAAAAGATTGGAGGAATGGTTTCAAACTCCCTGGAAGCTTCTACCTTGCCTGTGAAGCACAGACAGCCACTTTTGTTGAACTCATACTAACAGGAGGTATTGCATCAATATGGGAAAAGGGAACTCTTGTCTCTATGTAAGCAAGCAGTTACTCACTCCTGTTGAGTTATGAACTCAGTGGGAGCCAAGAAGTACTGCTGCTTATAGAGCAGTAAATCAGCTACAGGTACTGCCTCTCAATGAGTCAGCCTTCTGTAAGAATTCACTGGAAATAGCAACTGCTTGTGGTATCTCTGGTTTTACGAGAAGCAGAGATTCTTGCTGACTTTGTAGATCCAAATGCAATTGCTTCCAAAGAATTAGTGAAAACACTCAGCAAAACTCAAGAGTTAAGATGTCACTCTGTCATATGCCCACTACCTTACTGATTTATAAAAATTATAACCACAAACTGGAAGAAGACAACTACATTGCTTGACTATTGCCACTTACACTCCTTTCCTGAGGGGTAACACTCTCCACAGAGGACTGTTTTCCCCTCTCACTAATAGTACACAACAACATCTGCCCTAAGGAGATTTTCAGATTTTCACAATATCACACCCAGTGGACTCAGCAAAGCATATCTATCCACCTATGGGAATCTGGGAGCTCTTGAGTCAGACTTCTGCCATTCATCTATTTTCAGTGGATGGTACCCTACTGAAAAATACCTGCTCCAAACAAGCTTTGAAAATTGCCACCATGCAGCATGGGGGAAACCATGGTCAGCACTCTGATTTTGGTTTATTAACATTATTAACAGGACTCTGCATTCCAACAGCCTTGGAAGAAGATCATTCTTCTGTACAGAAGCAAGAAGAAACTGAACAAGTATTTCTGAATTTTCCCATTATATATAGTGTATACATAGCAGCATTTCTCAGAACACCGCTTCTAGGTCTTACTGTCCAGCACCTACTAACGGCACAAAAGTAACACCGTACCACACCTCTGATTCATTGCAATGGCTGCAGAACATTGGGATATGAAATAGCTTTCAGAGAGTAAGAATTCTCCTGAAGAAGCAATGGGTCACTACTATGTGTTCAGTACTCGTCAGTCAGTAGCTAACATAGTTGTGATTGGCAAATGAGTTTCAAGGCCTCTGCTCACAGAGTTAAGTGCACCGTATAAGACTTAAAAATAGAATGTCACTGATGGCTTTAAAGAGGGGGAACTACCAGGGCCACTGACACAGCTGGACATGCCATTTTTTTGTTCCTATATCCTCAGATGGACTTAGAACTCATTAACTAAAAGGTTTTTCTCCATGATGCAAGACCTGGCTGGTCAAAGGGAAGGTTCTCTAACTGTCTAGGGCAGATGCTGAAAAGGTCCTGAACCTTGTAAGCACAGATGGTAGTATGGTTCTAGCTAATATTCTGTGAAACAGCTTACTTTTGCTTCTCCACTTTAAAAAAGCTTTTTGCTAGATACTTGATATATAAGAAAAGGCTTAGATATGATAGTGCTTATATTTGAGAATAGAAGAAAACAGGTTTTTCAAAACAAGGTTGGAATTTTCCTAACAATCCTACTGTGTTTTATAGGTACGTGCTTTATTTTACTTATCTAAATGAACAAAGAAGAGACCTTTGAAATGTCAGTAAGTTGAGGATGATGCTACTATCCAGCAGCACTACAAGACTAAAGCAGGGAAGTATTATATTTATAATGGTTACAGCAGGATGTAGGAAAGACAAATAACAGATTAATAGAGCATACGCTTTATAATTGATTTTAAAGAAATAAATATTGTTAGGGGGTGATGAGTGCAGCTGCTCAATTGTAATATTTTAATTACTTGGCTCAACATTGCAAACAAATCTTAAACAGGACAGACAACTCAAAGTGCACAATAAATGTGGTTGGAGTTCCAAAGAAATACGAAACTGTAGTTGTTTCATCCTTCTAAAACATGAGATGAATAGAGAGAAATCTGCCCTTTAAGATGCGATTAGTGAAAGGAAGTTCCTAGTACCTTGTGCACTCAACACACAGCAGGAGAAAGCGTGTCAGCCTACAGATTTGAGGCACAACTTTATTCTCTAAGTATAATATTTCCTTAAAGAAATTACAGGAGCTATAAAAGTTATACAATTGCCCCTGTAACTTTAGGTTGTTAAAACCCTTCAGATTCTAAGGAAGTCAGGACAGTAACCTAAACGTTATCCACAATTACACCTAATGACTTTTCAAAAGTTTTTTCTTCATTTTAGTGTATTTCATTTTTTTCATGCTGTTGCTCGACGATGCAAAGGCACAGAAAAGGACAGAAGCTAGAAGCTTCAAATACCAAGGTGGAAAAGCAGCTGGTCTGTGGCATGAGAATTTTTTTGGGGGGCAGAAGGTATTTAAAAGATCTTAGATTTCTACATTAGCTGTCTCTTAAAAACGCCAGAAGAAAAAAAAAAAAACCCACACCCCAACAACATGGAGATGTCTAAGGACAAATACAGCTGTTCTCTGCTGTAAGAAACTCATCTGGTCAGTGGCTAAATGCTAGTAGGACAAACTACAAAATGAAATACAAACGCTTCTGGGATAAGGTCTCCTCTTCAGTGCTGTCATATTCTGGCTAACTATTTAGTAGTATCTCCAGCTGGCTGTAAACTGAGCTGAAGAGATCAGTTCAAGACAAACTCCTGGTTGGGATTCTTGGACATCCATTTAGTTCCTGAAGGCACGTTTGTCTCATGGCAAGCTATTAACAAGCTCTCTGACATAAAGGGAGAGTTCTAGTGGCCTCTTGAGTAAAAGTATAGATCAGCTTCTCATTGGAGTGCCAGAGGTTTTGTTTAGGAAACTTTGGTACTTCCATTACAATTTACATCAGCTTTGGCATAAAACCGATGTACTGCAGGAGTATCCTGTCTCTTGCATTTGCTCTGCTAAATCTTTGCCTTCCAGTGATTATTTTGTTCCCAAGGACAACAAAAGTTCAGGATCTTTTAATGTCACAGATTTGGTCTGCATGACTACCACAAATTCACAGGTTTGGATGCGTACTAACATTTTAAGCCAAAAAGAAACAAGGCATCATTGGAAAAAAAAGAGACGTAACAAGCAAGGCTGACATAGGTACAGCAAAGGCTGCTGTGGATATCTGCTGTTGGAAAGAGAAATCATGCCAGAGGTGCTGTCAGATGAAACCTTCATCAGGATAATTTGTATGAAAGCAGTTACCCTGTTACAATTAACATTTTTTGAGCTACCAGAGAAATTAAAATACGAGAATGGGGGTGGATGTAAGATGGCAAAAACTTTAGTTTAAGTTCTTTTGTAAAAGAGGTCAGAAAGCATCTGAGGGATTTGAGGGTATAGTATGTTAGAGTACACTAGATTATCTTCTCAGTTCTACCAGAAACACCCTGGACACAATATGTAAATACGGATGAATTTAAAGCATTTTTACTTGTTCTTTTGCTGTTTAGAAAAAGAACATTAATTATACCACAGGGGAGTTCCCAATGAAAATCCGTGAGTTTTTTCCACTCCCAAGGCACCTTTCTATGAAACCAGAGAATTAATTTACATTCTTGTCATTTTTAGTGTAAAATCAAGCAACTTTGAGGGTTGTGTGTTGTATGTACAGAAGAATTTTGAAAGGACACAAACCAAGTTTTCAGAAATCCTTTCCAGCTACCTTTCAGATTGCATAAAAAGCAAATGTACAGATATCTCATCCAAACAGCTCAGTTTAATACCCCCCCCCGTATTACTTACATTTTTACTAAATATAATAAAAAAAATTGTTTTCAGATTTAAGTTGTTCTTTTCAAGAACTTAGTGACAGTATATTTAAAAAAAACCCCATCTTGCCTAGCTAATAAACCAAAATAAGAAAAACACAACTGAACAGAAAACATATATGGGTTGCCTAAAAAGCTGGGAACACATTTTAAAATCATTGTAATAATAGTGCAATGCATGCAAAGCAGCATTGTTTTTTCTAAACTCAATGTAAAATATAACTATAAGCCTCTTGGTAACTGCAATGGTTCAGCATAGCATGCAGTCACTATCCATGGACAGGAAAATGGCAGTGTATAGGGACTTTTTTTCCTTTGTATTAGTACTTTAAGAGTGTATGAATGAGTATTTAGAATTTGTATTTCAACCTTTACTACTTTTGCAGTGTCCCTGATACAATCTGTTATTCATTCTAAACTAAGAAACTTGGTTATAATTTGAAGTTTGGGCATCACTAGCTGTCTAATCCTGTCTACTATTCAGAGATGTCTAAAAAAAAATAACACCACATTTCAGGTTAAAGGGAGTAATGCAAAATAAGTCATGGTGAAATTTATTAAAATCTTGGTAAAAAACCATCACGTTAAAACAAAGGAAAGAGTCAACTCTTGTAGACAAATTATGCTAAAACATTAGCCCCATCCCACCTCCATCATGTCTAATCTCCAATATCTTCACTTAGTAAACGCTATGCTATAATTTTTAAATTGATCATATTGCTACGGTTCAATACTGATATAAGTGGAGACAAGCCAACAACTTTTTTACCCTTATTTTATCTAAACTACTCTTGTTCTTACTAAAACAAACTTAGTGAAGTCAGGAAAGTAGAATGAACCCTCGTAGGGTCCTTATACACAGAGCAATCTTCACTACTACAATCTTCTGATACTTAAGTATTAGAAAGCACAACAAAAAGAAGCTTTAGGAAAAAGAAAAGTTCCTGTAGACATTTATACATTGGATTCAGAAGGCGAATAAAGCAGGAGAACCTAATGCAATGCCTGTGTGTGAGTTATAGATCTGGAATGCTTAACAGTTGATCTGCATCCAGTCAATATGACGGTGGTATCCCCATTTTCCTCTATATTGGAAGGCATTAGATTTTAAGCTTGCACGCAGCTAAGCATTATATAAAAGTGCAAATGTCCTCTCCCTAATTCCTCTAAAAGAAAGTATCACAGTCATCGGTAGTGCTTTCTGCTCTTCAGAACTATGTTTTTAATAACTGGGGCTATTCCACCTTTTAACTCCGTTTTCCTGCTTTGCAGTGCTGAACAGCTATGCTGGGTTCTTTCATTCAGAAGTTTCATTCTGCCCTCTACTGAATTTTTACATAATTACACCTCTTATACTAATACTACAAAAGGTCTCTTCTCTCCATGATTCCTTCCAACAAGTGTAAATTCGCTGGATCATGTTCTATGTTGGTTCCAGAGCCCCCCAAAATAACAGGCACATATCAAGGGGAGGGGAAAAAACCTGCCTTTTAAAGTGCTATCTGATTTGACTTTTTGTCCATTTGTCACTCTATAGACACGTCTGCAATAAGCAAGTTAGAAAAGTTATGCTTTTAGAGGTTAATTAAGCTTAAAAATAGGCATATACATCTATGCAAAAAAGGTTAAAAAAGCCCTTTGTTAGTTCAAAGCTGGCGTTGTACTAGTCCGCTTATTATTTTGCCCTTCTGCACATTACCTTTCACGTTAAGCTAATGATCAAAAATAAGACCTAATTCTGTCTCCTTTCTATTCCACTCTTATGTAATAACTTTCCCAAGCAACCCCTAAGAGCCTTTTTCGTCCTTGTATCTCCCAACGTATCATTAGCTCACTCCCCTCAAACACTTGGGTTTTTCTGTCAGAGGGCCATTAACACGGAGGTGTGGGGGCGTGTGTGTGGTGGTACATTTTGCAAAGCATTGGGAAGTTTCTACTAGCTAACTAAAAGGGTCTGCAAAAGGTAATTCACATAAGCAAGCCCCATGCCAGCAGTTTCCTGCATATGAACTCCCTCAGAAAAAAACCCACAACTGAACTGGTGAGGGGTTAGATGCTAAAACACAAACAAATAAATAAATACACAGATCAGTTTTCTACACTTCACTGAAACATTGTTTGAGAATCTCTTAGGATCTCCCCTCTTGATAGTTCATTGAACTTTTAATTGGCAGATTCCTCGCCTCTTTCAACTTTCACTGAGCATCTCAAGA
Organism: Calonectris borealis; assembly: GCF_964195595.1. NCBI lineage: Eukaryota > Metazoa > Chordata > Aves > Procellariiformes > Procellariidae > Calonectris > Calonectris borealis. Next base: position 60,045,745 of record NC_134313.1, read on the forward strand.
GTTCTGACTCTACATTTTAACACACACTGGAAGACATTAGAAACATTACTATTAGTTCTATGTTCAGGGTTCAGCTATTTTTTTTATGAAGTTATGCTACCTCTCTTTAGAGTCCAGAGCTACTGTGCATATCTCTTTCCTCTAACAGAGCCATCAATAACAGTCAAAAGGTTGCAGACAAAACTGAACTCCAGCTTGCTCAAGACTTCCTGCTATTCATAATTTGGATTCTAGTAGCCATGATCATTTAATAATCATCTTTCTCGTCACTCAGGATTTCGCTGACATATAAAATTCAGATTATAATATGTAATGTAAACAGCCCTTGGAGTTATAATCAAATATTTATTCCTGAAATGTCTCATGAAACAACTGGAGACACAACGCCGATACTGTGACTTCCACTAAAACATACGGTGCTAACGCAAATAAAGTTCAGCCTTTTTGACCAGGTCATAGAGTAAGAACTTAGGTATTCAAATACTTTCTCTTGACTAATTATAAAAGGCATTTATTAGGAATACGCTTAAACTTAGATCTTAGCATCAACTTTGTACAGCCTTCTGCCTCATCTTGCATTGTGACTCCCAAAACTGTCTTTTCTAGCCTTGAAAAATGCCATTTTTGCCACCTTGGATCTTTGCAGGTCTTGTCTAATTCTTCTGTGTCCCTTCCCTCCATAACCCAATCGTAATCAACAGTATTAGCTCTAATAAAATTGTTACATAATATAATTTGCATTTAAAATATTACAAAACACTTAAAATAACAACCCCCACCAAGTAACAAGTCTTTTACCCATCAAATTTACCCAAAGTGCTTCCAAGACTTTCAAAAAACGTGCTCAAGGGAAAACTCGGAAGCCTTACAATTAGAAACAAAGTAGGAATAAATGTAAACCAGCCCCAAACCACAGAAACCCCCCAGCTTCAATAAGAACAGAATTCACAGTGGAAGCATTAGGTTCAAGATTTTCTTCTTTTATTCTCTCACCACATTTATGTCACATTTTCCAACACTGAAAAGCTGTCATTTTTCCCAGTGAGAAATACAGAACGTTCATCTTTCAGCTGAATTACTGTTGGCAGACATTCACTTCCAGTATAAATCTTTTCTAAATATTCAAAGTAAGTGTTGAATTCTCTGTTGTGAATTCAAACTTGTCCATATGGGGAAATATGTGTAGTATCAATCAGAGTATCTTGAAAAATTATGTGTGAAGAGGCTGATCATAACATTTACAGAACACACACATGCTCAAAACCACACTCTTTATCTAATTTTTAGTAAATGCTATTCCCCCAATCTCTACAAATGAATGTGAACTGTTCTTATGAAAGAAGTATTATTTTTATTAAAGTCTTGACACCTGAGTGGATAAACTTTCAGTTTAATGCCTTACACAGCATCTTTTGCATAGAAGACATGATTGCTCATGTTCCCAGCTACACAAACAACAAAATGACACCATCTACAAGTGGCCAAAAGAGCAGCACTCACAGAGCTGTGTCTTTACACCAGAAGGAACTCTGATGGGACTTCAGTAATAGGACCCTAATAACGTTCCTGCTCACAGTCTGAAGTAGCAGATTTATTACATTTCAGTATTCAGATTGAGAAAGGAATCCTGTGACTGCGACGCTGCAACCTTTGAAAGCACACTGCATTCTACGAGATGTGATCAACAAAGCCCAAGGCTTGTGTTTCAGCACAGAAACATCCCTCCGACAGAAAGTACTATCATATGGCCTGAGACAGCAGGAAGCAAAAGATGCTATTTAATTTTAACATCAGCAAAATCAGCTTTTAAATCCACAAAATATTAAGTGCAAATAGTTAACTGACTGGCACACGTTGGGGCTAAGCACTACCATTACAGTTAAAAGACAAGCGCTTTCACGTTCTACTCAACTCTTCTGTCAGCCACTTTTGGAAGAGACTTGCAGAACTGCTGTAAAGCCACTCATATATTTTTATTTAGAATCAACAAAATCCATCCATCTGAAAAAACTACTGCTGTGTTTTATAATTTGTTCATGAGCAACTGACTGTATTAACCTCTATTCCCTTCCCTCATCCCACTCTGCAAGGACAGTCTACTCAAGTTCTGGAGAGCTACAGGGGATCATCTGCTACAACGCCCTACAAAGCCACAGTGGCAGCCATGCAACTTCTTGTTTTGTTTATATAAGAACTGTTACACATGGTCAAGGTCAGTTTTTGGACAAGATCAAATAGCAGCAGATCCATGGAATTAAAATTTACAGCCCAGCTAAGCGGTACTTTCATTTTCTGATGTGCACAGCCTAAGACCTAGTTTTACCATTCAGATGTCTTTGTTTAGAAGGAGCAGTATCATGTCTGGAAACATAACAAAAAAATTTCATTTTTTTGTTGAATCATACAATGGGTAGCTAGTTTGAAGATGATGCGGGGCGAACTGAGTGAAGGAAGGCACTGGGGTAGAAAGGATTGGAGCTGTTCAGAAGAAACATTGAGTTCATGAGAACACAGATCATTACCATTTGTGCTGCAGAAAAGTCTAGACACCAACCAGGGTAAAGCCCTACTGTATAATCCCAGTGTGTTAAAGGAGAAATGACTTCTATCCTTAACTGCCTGCTTACGAATACAGACAAAAGGTGGGAGGACTGATATAATTAGACACACCAGTCTGGCCTAATAACACCTGGTTAAACCATAATTTTCCTGACAGTTTGAAGCAATACATTCTTGACTTAATATGAACAAAGTATGCTGGACTTAACACACCTGTACTGGTATCTTCACAATCAACTGAATTTAGGAAATTAGGAATCAACTGAAATTATCATCTATTGATGATAAGGATTTTTTAACTGAATAATAACTTTCTACTCTTACTGTAATTTTATTATAAGGACATGGACATGAAAAATAATCTGTGGTTTTTAGAGGAGGCATCATGATCCAAGACTTACAAATTAAGAAAAAATGCTCTAACTTGAGCAGTATCTTTTTTTTGTTGTTGTTGTTACCATACTGCAGAATCCATTCGTCTCAAGTCAAAGAATCTACTAGAGGTACTTTATAGTCATTACGAATCTCTGACCCTGAGGTTGACCCTTGATCTAAAGTGATGGAACTAGGTAGTTACCTATCAGAATATCAAGATAAAAACCTTATCATCTGTTGTGATGATATTTTACTGTCCAGGAAGACTTCAATCATGTTTTGGGCCCAGGCTTCTGTTCTTCTAGCGGTTTTTATTCTATTCTTAACATTGAAGTATTGCTGATTGATGTTTAAATTGCTTCAGCATCTGATTTTCAAAGTAAGTTCAGCTTCAACTATCTGGGTTCACAGTGTATCAACACCAACAAGAACTATGTTGGATCTGCTTCCCAATCTGCAAAACTAACTGATTGCAAGGAATGTTATGGATTCAACTAGCAGTTTTACATTTTAAAAATCAGTACTCTTTCTGCTTTTGTCATTGAATTTGTTGTGGCCTTATCTTCAAGACTAGTCAGAACTCCCTACAGATCCAGAAATGTGTCAAGATGCAAACTGAGGGCTGTTATCTGGGATAAGGGGACATCAAGAACTCCCTGTCTTGCAAGTCAGACTTCAGTTTCTTAGTGATGCCTATAAGCATTCACACAGAGCTAGGTCAGTTTATCTGGAGAAAAGATCATCTACAGGAGGAGAATTACACAGATCCTGTTAAAAACCAAAACCAGATTAAGCCTTTTCTTATCAGCTGCTATAGTCTGTGAAGTAGATCTGTAGACAGTCATGCTAGACAATCTTTAACTTGTTACATTCCTTACATACTCTTTAACAGTCTAAATTTGCCTACTCAGTTTTTGCCACACGCAAGCCACCCGGTATCTACCTACCCAAATCATCAAATTATTTTTTTTTCCTCCCTGATGGAGGTGCTTCTCAAGCAGTGAGTGCAATTCAGTAATGCTGCCACAGAGGCCAGTCATACCCCTTTTACCTCAAACAGCCCTTGAGCAGAAAAGGAGATAAGACCTGCTGTCAGCTCCATAGGAGGAGATGGATGGTGGGAACACATTATCCTCTGTGAATGCATTTCCCACACAGAAGCAGCTGCAAGTCATATAAGCTAGCGGCACAGGCGACAAGATACATTCCAAATGAGGAGCCTGTTCCCTATCTCTCCCTAAAGTAGCAAAACTTTGGCAAATCATATTACTGTTTATACTTGTAACAGCAATGACATCTTGGGGTTTAGGTAAATTGAGGAACACTTTCAGTTGAAGCCTGCTTAAGAATTAGCTTTGGTAAGGAATTCTAGGACGCTTCATGTACTACTGTCCAAATTAATGTTTTCTCTTTTGGGCGAGCTTGTAGAAGGCATTTCAGAAATGGACATAAATGAGGCTAAACATGTAGTTTGTAATATCTGACATAAATCCATGTTTGACTTAACAGCCCTAATAAAAATTCTTACGACTTCTCAATCTGACTCCCTGGATAACTCCCATAGTTAATTACCAGAAGCAGATTGCTAATGAGGACCATAACTCTACACAACTTTGCCAAAAGGGTTGTGTCTCGTTCAGCCAGCCACTGCCTCCTATGGATTCAGAGACCTCCAAAGCCAATCCATACAAAATGTAAGAGCAAAAAGTACCGAAAGCTCAAGATGAGGAAGAAAACATAATTTTACCAGTGAACAGGCAAGAGGAGCAAAAATCAGATTTCTCAGTTTTGAGATTCTTCTACCGGGGGGAGCCAGCCCTTTGCACGTATTTGTCACGTGCCACAAGCGAGTCACCAGAAACCGCTCAAAGCATTTATCAGACAAGAAAATATTTGTACAGCCACTTTAAGTAGTGTAAAAAGCCAAGACACGCGCAGAATCAGTCGTCTCGGGAGAGAAACACCTTAAGGAGCGTAACCTAACGACGGCCCTTTACCGGTACAACCGCCAGAGACTCGCGGCCGACATTTCTCACGCCAGACAAAACGGCCCCGGCGTTTGCAGAAGAGAGCGCAGCCAGGGGGAAGGCACGGAGCTCCGAGCAGGCATTCGGCCCCGGCGCCTCTGAGCGGACCGTCCCGCCCAGCCACCGGCGGCCGCACGTCAGTCAGCCCGATCCCCCGGGGCTGCGACAGCCGGGGATGGGGGCACCCCTGCGCCGCGGGGGAACCTGCCCGCCGCCCGCAGGTCCCGCCGCTCCCCGCCCGCCGCCACCGCCCGCCCAGGGGGGCTCCGGGAGGCGCCCACACCCTCCTTCTCCCGCTCCCGGGCGGCACCCCCTCCCCCGGGCCCCACCAAGCGGGTACCTTGTGGCCAAGCCACCGCTCCTCCTCATGGGCCCCTCCGAGCCATGGGGACGCACTGGGCGGCGGTTGACCGACGGCCGCTGCCGCGCGCGCCGCTCCCGTCACCTCCCCCTCCCCGCCCCGCGCGCGCGGCAGGGCAACGTGCAGCAACGCCCGTCCCCACCATCACCTTGAAGCCCAGCGGGGCCCGACTGCGCAGGCGCGCGCTCCGCCCCGCCCCGCCGCCTTCTGGGGCTCGTAGTCCTCTCCTTCAGGGGGCCGAGCCCGGCCGCGGAGCCACGTCACGCCTTACGCGTGCGCAGCGCCGCGTTTCCCCCCCGCCCCCTCCTCACCCGGACGTGACGCCGCCTCTCTTGCCGCCGCGCGGCGGGGGCGTCACTTCCGCAAACAGGATGGCGGAGCGCTGGGCTGGGTGAGCGCCGCGCGCCCTCCCGGGCGGCCCGGCGGCGGGGACGTGAGGCGCGCGGCCGGGCGGGCGACGCGGGGCGCGCGAGGAGGCGGCGCGGCGCGGGGCGAGGCGAGACGAGGTGGGCGGCGCGGGGCGCGGACCCCAGGCCGGCCCTCGGCCTCGCCGGCAGCCGAGGTGGGCGGCGCGCGCGGGAGGCTGCGCTGCGCCACGCCACCGGCCGTCGCCAATCGGGTGGCGGCGCGGCGGCGCGCGCTTTGTGCGTTGTTGCGGTGGGCCGGGCCTCGACGGGCTCCGGCGTCCCTCGGAAAGCGGCGGGGCGGCGGCCCGCCCGCGGGAGCGCCCCGCCGGAGGGTCCGTGCCTGCCTGCCGGCGTCGGGACGCGCTCCCTCTCCTCCTTCTTCCCCCCCTCCCTCTGCGCAGCCCCCCGTGACGCAGTTAACAGTCGTCAGGGCGCAGGCCGGTAGCGGGGGGGCGCTGCAGCGTCGGTCGCTTCTTTGCGCTTCCAGGGCGGCGAGCGCGGTCCCGTCCCGCCCGCCGTTCCCCGGGCGGTTGGAGCTCTCCGGCTTTTCTTCCGAAGGAGCTGCCCCCCGGGCACCTGGTTGCCGTCGGTGGTTCTGAAACTCTGATCGTTCCTGGATTTAGGCCTCAGAAGCATCAAGTCGTACTTGGAGGCCATCTGTTTTGAGGAAAGCTGAGGGGTCTCTGTGTAGTAATGAACGTGTTTTGACCCTCCTTAGGAGACAGTGGAATGTGCCTGTTTTTTGTTAGACTGATATAGGCCACTGTTTTAGAAAAGGAGTTGCCCAATTATCCTCTCCTATGGTTTATTGAAAAGTAGGTGCCCTGCTTCCCTGGGATGTGCTGGAGACTAAATGAGCTTTGTAGCAGTGATCCCGCAGTCCTACCGACTGCATAGATATTTATGAAGTGGAGATAGAGAAATGCAGTTACAGCTGAAGAATCCTAGTATTAGTGAAGCTTGAGGCATGGTGGATATTCTTGGTAAACTTGAAAATCCACAACTGCTATGAAAATTTGCTCTTTAAATCACCTTGATTTTTTGTTTGAGGGCATCCATTTGAAAGCATATCAGATTAAATAATGAATTTATAATTTGAGGGACTCAGACAGCTTGTGTTTCTAAACATAAAGTGATTTGTAGGTTACTTTGTATGGGGAGGGGAAAAGGGAGGTTACAGGCTCAAAAACAGTAACACTTTGCAGTTAAATCAATAAGGATAGCTAAGAAAGACTCAAACACGAAGAGTAAAGATTTATCTTAATTTGATCTTATTATAATGAGAGTACTTAGAAATTCCACATACTTTATTGTGTTGTCTTTATTAAATAACTAGTCAAATTTGAAGTCTATATGTTGTCTAGTGCAAAGGCGTGTTATTTTTTTATAATGCCGGTATTATGATTGAAAGTCATGACCTTAACTATGAGTAAGTGAAACTCAACACTGGAAATAGTTGGTGTTTTTTTTTCTTTTTCCCTTTATAGATTTCCATTCTGATCAATGGACAAGGGGACTAACCTGTCAAAAATGGCTGATATAACCAAGATAGAAGAACAGGAAGTGGAGAAGAGTTTGGATGAAGAAGTGGAGAAAACACCTCGTACTTTAGAGGCAGATTCAGGTATTGGTTGGGAAGGTGATAGTTCAACTTCAGGTACAGTGCACGCCACTGAAAATGAAAAAGAAGTTGATAGTGTTAATCAGGACGGCAGAGCAAAAAGGAAGAATTTAGATCCTGAAGATGAACCTCCTAAGAAAGTAGTGAGTATCATTTATTTTGAGCTATGTTCAAATCCTTGTTTCAAAGCCTTAGCTCAAGAGAAGATTGAAAATATTTATGCTAAACATATGTGAACCAGCATGAAACACGAAATGTCAAAGTTTGTGGGTAGCTTCCTAGCAAAATAACAGGTGCAGAAGTTATCTGGGATTTAACGGAAGAGAAAGAGGGCTAGTAATCAGAATGTTAGGAAAACTGATCTCAGCACATGCTTAGTCTAATTCTAAGATTATCATTCCATTGTCTATGTGGTAGCAATCTGGTAGTGTAGTGTAGGGTTTACTGGCATTAGTCCAAGTCCCATATCTTGAATTGATATGTTTTGTATATTGTTATCCTGTGCGTTAGTGTAGTTATCTGTGCATGGCAGGTTCTTCCATAGGATAGTTTTGTCCTTTAATTTCCTCAATAATCATTCCTCAATCATTTAGAAAACTCTACAAACTGCATCCTCTGTGATGTAATTTCAGTATGATTTGTTAGCAATGTGAAGTACTGAAAGGTTTACAGTGGCTTTTTTTTTTTTTTTAAGACTGCAAGAGTAGCAGAAAATATTTGTCCTTTTAACTGGGAGGGTGAAAAGGGTAATGTTTTATATGATGCTGTCCTTTGTTATATATGAGCTTGTAGAAACTGATACTGTAATATCCAGTCTAATTTTGACCTTTTGGGATATTTGAGTATATTTTGAAAACATCTTTGACCTAATCTTTTGTTTCTCTGTTCAGAATTTTTCCAGGATGTTAATTTATGGCTAAGCAATCTAGTAAAATAAAGGGTGCCCTTTGTTGTGGTAGAAACGTTAGTAACCCTTTCGTCTTTTTAAAAAGGTAGTTCTGGGAAAAGGTTTAGGTGGACAAGAAATATGTTGGTTTTGCATAGCTTAAGGGTGTAGAGAGGTGATTGCATTGGACGCAGCTGCCAGCATCTAGATGTTATTGCTGCTGGCTGTTTGCAACTGTGCTTGCAGCAGCTGGGATGCGTTAATGGATTGTATGAATACGTCCCCCACACTTGTCAAAGTCAGCTATTCTAGCTTATGTCACCTTCAGTGGCCATTCAGGGAGCTATCTGTGCTTACCCTACAAAAGACTAGAAATGGACAAAATATTTGTTAGTATCAGTCAGCTGAGTGTGGTAATAAACAGATGATGGGGTCATAGAGATTCCAGACAAGTATGTCTGTGTTCATTCTGAAGGTTACTGAAATTATATGAAACAGAAGAATTCATGTAGTATATTAAAGTCAGTCAAGCCTTCTTTTCCCTTGAGGAACTGCTATTTGAATAATAAGATATTGGGATGTTGATTTTTGTGGCCAACTGTTGGGAATGCTTTTAATTGCTCTGTGAATTCATACTGGCTGGGGCTTTGTGGCACGTTTGTGGGTTTTAAGTGAGAATCCTTCATTCTCGTTTATACTGTTATTTCAAACACTTTTGTGCCTCACAGAATTTATGTTGGTTTTCCATGTTCTGTTACTTTGTATTTTATTTATAATTTATTTTAATTTCATGTATATAATTGAAGATTATTTTCAAGGTGAAGAAATGGTAGGAGCATAATATTTGGATGTAGACTGCTTCTCTGTCTCACATGAGACAGAAATCTCTTGGAATATTTACAGTTAAGGCTAAACCAGAGACAGCTAACTGTTAAGCATTAAATGGGATATGTTGTCAAGTCGTTACTCTCATTCCATTACCATGGTCTGTTTAAAGCTCTGGCAGTGGGATCATCCACTCAGGGCTTTATGCGACATGAGCTAGTTGGCATTTTGGTTAAATTGGCAGTTTATACACTTCTGTTAGATGTAAACACTGAATTTCTGAAACAGGATTTTTGAAGAAGCTTAAAGTTCCTCGAGAAAGAACATCCTCTTCTTCAATCCCAGGCTTAAGGGGAGTGAAACTGATTCTTTGGGGGTGGTGAGAGTATTAGAGAACTGAAAGATAAGTGTTTCTGTGAAGGGAAGATGCTGGGCATCACCCATCAGAAATTACTTGGACCAACTGAAAAGGGGATTAAATTTTTAAGGGAGTTGTCTCTGTGATAATTAAAGTACTGACGTCAGTACCAGGACAGATACGGGAAATGTTTTTATATATATAATAATGGTGCTCTTCATAGTATTACTTGTTTACTTTCTTAAATACTCAAAGTGAACACAGGTCTTTTGATTAAATGAAAAAGTAATAAAAAGAATTCATTGCTTGAGTCTATTCCTTCCCTCGTTTCTACAGCATGAGATAGGCCATGGGCAAGCTGTAGCTGCGCATTATAATGAACTTCAAGAAGTTGGATTGGAAAAACGTAGCCAGTCTCGCATATTCTACCTCCGAAACTTTAATAATTGGACAAAGAGTGTCCTCATTGGTAAGCTTCCTTAATTGATTGCATAGACTTTAATAAAATGTAACTATTTTTTTGTACCAAAATATAACTTTTTTCTGCTTTCTGATGTTGGCACTTTGTCTCTTAATACATAGTAAGATTTTCAAGTGCAATAAAATATCTATATTTATTTTTATTTTGAATCTTTGTGATAGTGTTTTATATTGTTGGAGTGCCAAATATATGCTAAAGTTTTAAAGATTAACTGATCTGAAAAATAGAAAAAGTTCATACTGGAAACTGTTCTTCTTCGTGACATTTTCAAAGAGAAAGGTACAGCTGTAAATCATAAAGAACCTATCTGTTTTTGTTAGATTGGGCTGTTCTTGTTATTTAAATCTATCTCAAATAATTTCATAGCCATTTTCCCAAAGCAGTCTGTCCTTAGGTCTAGATTTAGCAGTTCTATAGGAAACTTGAACATGTAAATATTTTCTGTATTACCCATAGTCAACGGTTTAAAAAGGTGAAAAACTAGAGGATGTAGTTCTTTAAGAATCAGCAGCTTTTTATAAAAGGCAAAGTCTGCTATCCCACAAATTAATTCCAAAGCGAAGAAACAAAACCATCAGATATCTCCAAACAAAGAAAAGAATTACCGTCAGAGCACCACAGATTCATGAAGAGGGATCCATGCCAGGTGATGTTGGCACCATTTGTCTTAGCATGCTGCTTTTTGTTGTGTTGTATCAGAGCAATTAGAAACTATATTTCAGTTTATATAGAGACTTTCCTGGAGCCTGTGTTGAAGCCTTTCAGTCAAGATGAATTTCAGTAGTGTGGTGTTACAGTGATTGTATCCAAACATATTTCATGTCTCTTACTGTGAAGAAAAGTTGCTAGCATGCTGATGTGTTTTGCATAATATGCCGGCTTCAGTCAGAGCAGAGGTAATCTAGACAGAGTGGAGATAGAAGAGAAAATGAAATTGGTATATGTAGGGTAAGAAGACAGCAAACAAGTAGCTAGTGTTATTGCAAGGCCTGGGAGAGCGAGTGGAGAACATTAGGCATTTTTGTAATGTGACCGCAAGGAAAAGTTGTGGCTGATGCATTTAATTGGCTTTTACTCTTCTGCAAAAGGCTTTCCCATACTTTCAAATAACATCTGCCTTCATTATAATGGCAATGAAAGGGAACCCTGTTTCCCCACGCACGCACGGGGTAGTTGTTTAGCGATGTGCAGTTTTGCCTTTGTCTGCCAGGGGAACAGTCAGAGCTCCAGTCACATTGCATGCAAAGCACATTAAGCACAGAAAATATTCATTATCTTCTCCATAGTTTTAAAAGTTTGTGGTTGCTTTCATCATTAGTGGTTTCTAGAAAAAAAGATTTAAGTCTGTAATGTTAAGAAGACTTACAGGCAAAGTTTTAAATGTTTTAAAATTCTCAAACCCTTTTGGTCCTTTAGGGGTCTCTGTACAATACAAGTGAATTAGAGACACCTGTATATGCATTCTTCCTTTTTATTTTTCTAGGTGAATTTATAGATCGGGTACGACGGAAGAAGAATGATATAACTGTTTTGGATCTAGGATGTGGCAAAGGTGGAGACTTACTGAAATGGAAAAAAGGCAGAATTAAAAAACTTGTCTGTACTGGTAAGAAGACACAATAACTTTCCAGGGAAAGTACACCAGTGTTTTATGGAGAAAAACAAGCCCATCTCCAGTCTTTTATTATTTCCTTTTTTAGTAAGCCCAAGAATGCAATGATAAACCTTCTGTCTTTTGTCTTTTAACCTGAAGACGTCAGCTTGATTGCCACTGTAAATATAAGAACCTTTGATTTTCTGTGTAATGAGTTTTCAGTTAAACTCATAAATAAAAACTACTATCAGTAAAGAAACGCACAGTTATCACAGATTGTCTTAGGCGAAGTGTAACACTGGGGGAAAGATTGACATTTTGTATTTTATGTCTTTTTCCTCAATCTAATCTTTTGTAGTGTTTTTAACTGTTCTGAAAATATGCACATTAAGAGTTACATTTAAAAAACTAAAACAAACCCCACAGGGGTTTGACAGAAAATAGTCTGATTAAATCATTTTTCATTTAAATAGTTTGCTTAGATGTTGGGAAGGAGATACCTTCTTCCCTTCTCCCAAAAAGCATGCCAAGAATAATCAGAGGAAGCATTACTTAACTTCAAATTTATCAGATACTAAAATTTCATAAAATTCCTTTAGTGGGAATTATTCTAGGTATTTTACATTTTACAGTTCTTTCTTGCCTTTCTTTTTCAGTTGGCAGTCTTCAAATACAGTTAATGAATTTGCTTACAAAGTTCTTATGTAAATTTATTGCATGTTGTTAGTTTCAGTGTAATTCAGTGAAACTATGTCTGAGAGAGGAACCGTCTTAAAAACAAAAAAATTCCCATGATGCAATATATCAGCATATATCATAAATAATTGCATTTTAACATCTTATATATTTGTAAGAAGATGAAGAGCTTTCAGTACTCTTGGAGAAGCTCTGGTAGCTGAACTGTTTTAGCTAATGCATACCAGACACTTAATGCTACCAGCATTTAGTATCAATCACCTAGTATCCATCACTTGAAATTTTGGAGGCTTGCTTTGCACTTTTGAGGATGGGAGCTTTCTAAAATTTTCAGATTACAGCTTTTGTCTGACGTAAAGGCTGAAAATGACAAAGAGTTATAATCCCAAACACCTCCTGCAAATTAAGTTCCTTCTCTACAAATTGGAAATAAAAACATTTGTTCCCATCAAAGTAACTGAAGATCAACTTTTATCCCTGCTGTAATGGATCTGCGGTGTTCCAGTAATCATTCCAGTTTTCTTGTCTGGGGAGCAGTTTACACACTCTTTTTTTTTTTTTAAATTTCTCTCTCTCTCTCTCTCTCTAGATATTGCTGACATTTCTGTGCAACAGTGCAAGCAGCGATATGAAGACATGAAAGCCCGATGTCGTTATAATGAACATATTTTTGATGCAGAATTTATACAAGCAGATAGTACCAAGGTACAGTTCCTTTGCTTTATAATATTTTGGAGATTTAATGTTCTTGTGTTAAGCAAGTATAGAAAGTGATGCTAGTGCTGTAATATTTAGGGCATGTATTTTTTTAAAATCAGATTGTTGTACTATCAGGAGAATCAACCATACTGGTTACTGAGACGTAGTTAAATGCATTTTGTTACTGTTTTACATGGTAACATTCTTGAAGCCTGAATGTCTTTTTCAGGTGATAAATCTGGTGCTTTCAGTTTCTTTCACTTGACAAGGGGAAGGGAATGATGACTGACTTCTGCAGTTCTGGGAGCCAGCATGGGATGTTGGAAACTATCTTGGTGAATGTGTTTTTTATGCTGGAATGAATAAGGGACGTTTTTTGATTTGACTTGTACATTTTGCTTCTCCCAGTACTTTTTTTTCTAGCAGCATTTTAATTAATATAATAGATATCTTCAAAACTTGTGTGATAGAGCAGATTTCTTAGGCTGTCTGGAAGCGATACTGAATACATCGCTGAGACTTAGGAGACAGTCTTGTAACCATCGCTGCTTTTGCTTCCTAGAAATGCAGGCTGAGAGTGCCCTGCTGATGCAGGCTGAGGGTCAGAGACTACCTGGTTCCAACATATCTGTGGAAAGCATGAAACTGTTCTTCCCAGCCTTGCAGGAAGGGTTATTGGCTTGAGTTCTTGGTTGTCTCTCCTTCATTCAAGGAATGGTTGCAGGTTCCAGGTCATCTGTCTCGGCTTAAAATTAGTCAGAAAAGAGAGGAGAGGGCCTTGGCCAGGAGAGGAAGGGATATTTTCACGTTGCTATTACAGCTCAGTCTTATATGCACGTGTATTTTCTGTTGCACGCTCTGTTCTGTCTGTCCATGGACACAAAAGTTCATCTCCTTGACTTTGTATCTCTGTCATCTATGTTGCATATAATGCAAAATCTCCTTCTCACAGCTTGTCCAATTCTACCTACCTTTGTTTCTCAGTTTCCTGTATTTATCCCTCTCAAAATGCAGAGAGAGAGTAAATGAACAGATAAAATTGCTATGGGTATATGAAGTATCCATTTTTGTCTTGCCACATACAGAACGTTGACAGTATGTGGCATGAACTGATAGAGACTGAGAGTGAGTGGGTAGATGGGAAGTCTGGGATAGGAGAGAAACTCGGGTAGAACTGTTAAGTATGAAATATGTTAAGTACAGAATGCATATCATGGGCCTTGGGGAGAACCTGTATGCACCTGTGTTATTTATGGTGGCTTCCTAGTATTGTATGAAAGAAGCTTGATCAAGAAGAGTTAGAGAACTGTTGAGTACAGGGTCAAACTGTGGCTAACTTTAACCTGACAAATTTCAAGGGCTCCAGGTTCTTCAGAGATACTGGTTACTTGGTCTGGGGTGGGGAGGAGTACGTTGGTACACATGTATGTGTGTGTGTGAGAATACAGACAAATAAATTTGGTGGGCAGGCAATTTGCTGTATTTAAAACAACCCCTCCTCCTCTCAATTATATGTTTAATGGATCAGTTCTCATTACAGAGACTTAGTAAACTGAAAATTCATTTTATTATAATAATTGTTTCCAGCTAATCGGTGGCCGGTTATAAACCCTTAGCAGTAAAATATCTCTGGAAACTATTAGGTAACTAACCTTGGGTTTTGGCCTTTAAGGTGTAGTGGTGTAACTTGACAACATGAAAAGAATTTGAGGACATGATAACTTTGAAATGTGTATGTGTATTCTTGTTGTTCCTAAATGTTATGTATGGTTTTCTGCGTAGCAGAGGACTTTATCTTACTCTTACCTTTTTCATCTTGTTCTTGTTGAACTTGTGAAGGAGTGGGGGCTGAAGGGAAAAACTTCAAAGAATTATGGAAGTAGCGTATTTCGTTGGAAGATATAAGTGAGTCATGCTTGTTTCTGTAGCTTTTGTTACAATTTTTTTTCTCCTTAATTTATTTCAGGATCTCTTGTCTTCCAAATACAATGATCCAGATATGCGCTTTGACATTTGCAGCTGTCAATTTGTTTACCATTACTCATTTGAGACATACGAGCAGGCTGACATGATGCTTAAAAATGCTTGTGGGAACCTCTCTCCTGGAGGGTATTTCATTGGCACAACTCCAAATAGCTTTGAACTTGTGTAAGTACTTTTATATTCTATTAGTCTTTCAAAAGTCTGTGAAGCATTGTTAAGTGATAGTCGTTCTTACCGAGCTCTGATATGTTTGTGCAAACAAAAGCAAGTTTTTTGCAACAGTTTTGGATTCTAGTCAGGAAAACCTAACTCATGAACTTGACTCAAACAGGTAAACCTGTACTAATCCTTGTCTCTTGCACCCATGGCTCTTCTGGTATAGAGTATATAGATCTTCATAAATAAACCCTCTGTAGCGACTTGAATAGTGGCAAGGTAGCCACAGCCTGGGGAATAACTGTCAAGGTTATGCAGTGGTTGTTCCGAGAAGCCTGACTTGTCCATGGAGACCGTCTCTGGACTAAAGGTTAATATTTTAGGTCCATTTAGTCCTCGGTATGTTATATAGGAGTGATGAATTGTTAAAACCAGGTATGCTGCTTCTCTTCATTTCACTGTTTCATTGCCTTATTAGATAAGGGAGGCGGGAAACTACAGAGATCAGAGATCACTGGATGTACTGGGAAAAACACTTTCAGGCCTCTTAAGCATAGTTTTTTCTGCCGGTTAAATTAATAACTGGTCAATTAATGTTTGTTTATATCTCATTTTATAGAAAGCGACTTGAAGCTTCAGAAACAAATTCATTTGGGAATGAGGTGTACAGTGTAAAATTTGAAAAGAAGGGAGAATATCCCTTGTTTGGCTGCAAGTATGATTTCCACTTGGAAGAAGTGGTTGATGTCCCTGAGTTCTTGGTTTACTTTCCATTACTGGAAGAGTAAGTTAAGTTTTGAATTCATTACACAATGAAAGCTGTGAAACATAATAAGCATTTGTTTAGTTGTGTGTCATTGCATAATACTTGCAGAAAATTATATTTTGGCTTTCTTATTATATTTTTCAGTTCTTCATTTTTGTTCTTGTTCCAAATTAAGGAGGTTTCTGCATTTCCATCCACAACTGTAATCTGTCCATTGCACTCAGTTGAAGGTGCTCTGGTCAGAAGCTATGAAGACTTAAACTAGGTCTCACACAAGAATGTCTGTATCTGATATGTTGGATCTGTCAGCAAACCTTCAGTGCTGTCAACTTTTTCTTCTTTAATCTTAACTTTTTGGGGGGATTCATTCTACCTTTCTTTAGTTCTTCAGCAAGCCTTCTTGTATATCCTCTTCATCATGGTGCCTCTTTCTTGTCTTCTCCAACTTTCTTTGGATGTTCGTAGCATTTTTCCTATGACTTATTTTTTCTTCCTCTAAATCTTCTTCATCTTCTTCATCTGTGAGCATACATTTTGCTGTTACCTCTATGTGAATTCAGATTTGCCTTTCCCAACCTGTCTCCTGAGGTACAGACAAATGTTTCCATGCTGGGGTTTTTCCTGCCATTCAGGCTCAGTATAGTTGTTAAACAATATTAAGCTTTCCCTTCAAACCTGTATATTTTCACAGACTTCATTTGTAATTCTCTGTGAAAAATACCAGCATCTGTCACTGACACCTGTAACTTCAGTGTTGTATGACCACAATGTCTACATATAATTGAGATATGTAAGGCACTAAATCTAGTAGAAAGAGGTTCTCTAAATATATCCATAATACCTGATGTGGCAGGGTGATGATACTGCAGGGAAAGTAGCGTAGTCTATCTGCAAGTTCAAATGGACCTTACTTCTGTGTGTTGAGAGAAGAGACGTTTTTCTATTAAAATGTTTGTAAATGACTTCTGTGTACATTTTTATTGTCTTAATTTAAAAAGTACAGTTTGTGGCGGTAAGACTCCTAAATGTCTTTACTAAAAAACCAAATTCTAGAAAGGGTGTAATCCTAGTGAATACCATAAGATGTCACTGTGGCTTAAAATTGTAACTTTGAAAATAAAACGACAGTAATTTTGTGGTTTCCCTAATTAAGCTTATTATTTTGACAGAATGGCGAAGAAGCATGGTATGAAATTAGTCTACAAAATGACATTTCGGGAATTCTATGAAGAAAAAATCAAGAACGAGGAGCATAAAATGCTGTTAAGAAGAATGCAGGCCTTGGAGGTAAATATGGAATTAACTTGTTTCATTTAAATAGCATTTTACATCTTGTTAATTAATTATTTGTGCAATAATTGAAATTCCTGTTGTGAACATTGAGCAATTAATTAACGGCTACCAATAGAAGAACTAAACTCCTGTGGCTGAAGGTGTTACTATGGTAGGTTGACCTTGACTGGCTGCCAGACATCCACCAACCTGCTCTCTTGTTCCCTCTTCCCAACAGGATCAGGGGAGAAAATAAGAAAAAAAACTTGTGGTCAAGATAAAGACAGGGAGATTGCTTAGCAATTACTGTCATGGGCAAAACAAACTAAACTTGGAGAAGATTAATTTAATTTATTACCAAAAAAAAGGGTAGGATGGAGAGAAACAAAAACAAACCTAAAAACACCTTCGCCCCACCCACTGCTTGTTCCCAGGCTCAACTTCACTCCTGACCTGTCTACCTCCTCTCCCCGCCCAGCAGCGCAGGGGGATGGGAGTTGCGGTCAGTCCGTAACACTTTGTCTCTGCCACTCCTTCCTCCTCACACTTTTCCCCTGCTTCAGCATGGGTCCCTCCCATGGGATACAGTCCTTCACAAAGTGCTCTAGCGTGCATTCTCTCCATGGGGTACAGTCCTTCAGGTACAGACTGCTCCAGCATGGGTTGGTTCCTCAGAGGGTTGCAGCTCCTGCCAGAAAACCTGTTCCTGCTTGGGCTCCTCTCCATGGGCCACAGCTCCTGCCAGGAGCTTGCTCCTGTGTGGGCTCTCCACAGGCTGCAGCTTCCTTCAGGGCATGTCTACCTGCTACAGCGTGGGGTCCTCCAGGGGCTGCAGAGGGACAACCTGCATCACCATAGTCTTCTCCAGGGGCTGCAGGGGGGTCTCTTCTCCAGTGCCTGGAGCACTTCATCCCCCTCCTTCTTCTCTGGTCTTGGTGTCTGCAGGGTGGTTTCACATTTTTCCTCACTCCTCTCTCATAGCTGTTGCACAGTTTTCTTTCGCTTTCTTAAATATGCTTTCCCAGAGGCGCCCCACTCGTGGCTGAGGGGCTCAGCTGTGCCCTGCGGTGGCTCCCTTGGAGCTGGTGGAACCGTCTGTGTCTGGGACAGCCCTGGCCTCTCCTCACAGAGGCCACCTCTGCAGCCCACCACTGCCATCACCTGGGCACCAGCACCCAATAAAGTGATTCAGTTTTGTAGATAAAATTTCAATTTTGAGACAAGTTTTCGTTTTTATTAAGTAGTAAACAGAAGCACAAGAATCATGCTGGTGTCAGATAGCGGTAACGGTAATCCATTTCTTCCTCGGCAGAGGGAGACTGGAAGCTGGATCTTTGTGCAAGGAATATCGATTGAAAAGACAGAAAGTAATCTTTGTAGGAATAGAAGGACAGGCTGTGTTTATCGAAGAAAATGGTACTTAACTGTAACTGAGCTTATGTTTTTGCCCAATGTTTTTGCTTTTTTATCCTTAAGCTCTTATCCTGGATGACTTTAGCAGCTTCAGAGAAGCCATCTCTGAGGCTTTGGTTTTATTCACAGTTCTCTGTGCTTCCCTCCTCCCTCAAACAGTAGAATTTTTCAGCATAAAACTATCAAGTCAAGTATCTGGTGACTTATTAAACTGAGTCACATGGGCTGCAAGTGGTCTTGACTGTCCTTGTTGACTCTGAAAGGGACGGTGCTTTGCATGGGCTCATATTGCCAGTAGCATGGTGACACAGCCTTTGACATATCAGCTTCGTTCTCAGTCGTTGAGGTGAGCAGCTCTGGTGCCGGCAGGATCCGCAGCAGCGTACCCTAGCGCGGTGCACAGGGGGGGTCTCCTGAACCAGGGGAACCTCAGGGGGAGCCGAGAGACCTGCCAGGAGCCCGCAGCTTGCACGACAGTGGCTGACGAGACCTGGGTGGGTCTAGGGGTGGCCAAGGCCCACCCCCCCATATAAAAGAAGCCCTTAGGGAGCACTAGCGACCAGGAGTGCCACGAACAGGGTGTGCAAACAGGGTGTGGCACGTCCGCAAGGGCATGGCACGGCATTTTGCGCGGCAGTATGCGCAGCAGGGTGTGCAGGAAGGGTGCTGAAGCTCTGCCAGCTCAACCAGTGAGCAATGGTATCCATCCGGCAGAAAGCCACGGTCTCTCTAAGCTCTGCACCCACCATGACTGACGCAGCTTCCCAGGCAGAGCTCTGCTGGGAGCACGCTGCCGCCCAGGTGCCAGGCTGCGGGCTGTGCCCTGCTCTTACACCAGTGTCGGACGGCAGCAGTGAGCACATCTGTGGGAGCTGCGCCCAGGTAGAGGAACTCCTCCGCTTAGTGACAGAGCTCCGGGAGGAGATGACTAGGTTGAGAAACATCATGGAATGCGAGAGAAAGAGAGACTACAGGAATTGCACCCTACCTTCCCTGGGACAGGCCTGTCAGGCAGACAGGACGCATGATACAGAGGATTCCCTATCCTCTCTCCACCTGGCTGAACACAGTGACTTAAAGGATAGGGGGCAATGGTGACAAGATCCTGCCCAGTGCAGCAGGCACGTTTTCTCTGTGAGTACCCCACCTTCCCAGGTGCCCTTGCATAATAGGTGCAAGGCTCTGCAAGTGGAACCAGATGATAACGAGGACGATGGTTCATCTAGCTTGGAGGTGTCGCTGAGGTTAAGTCGGCCTACACCCTGCGTCAAAACCGTTTCCATAAAGAAAAGAAGACGGGTCATTGTCGCAGGAGACTCCCTTGTGAAGGGAACAGAAGGCCCGATACACAGATCAGACTTCTTAGGGAAGTCTGCTGCCTCCCTGGGGCCCAGGTTAAAGATGTGAAGAGAAAGTTTCCTACCCTGGTACAGCCCTTGGATTGTTATCTATTATTGATTTTTCAGGTAGGCAGCAATGAAGTTGCAACAAGAAGTCTGAGGGCAATCAAGAGAGACTTCAGGGCCTTGGGACGACTTGGTAGAGGGCACAAGTAGTGTTCTCTATCCTTCCAGTTGCAGGGAATGATGAAGGAAGAAACAGGAAGAGCCAGCAGATCAATACCTGACTCTGAGCCTGGTGTCACCAGCAGAATTTTAGGTTTTTTGATCATGACACCAGGCCTGCTGGTGACAGATGGGGTACACCTGTCTCAAAGGGGGGAAAGGATCTTTGCAGAGGAGTTAGCAGGGCTAAGCTTTAAACTAGATTTGAAGGGAGAAGGAGATAAAACCAGGCTCGCTAGAGATAAACCTGGCGGCAGCATGCCAATGTTTGAGGGATGGTGTGCTAGCGAGGTCCTTTGGTCTGCTGCCTCGGTGGAGGTAGGGGATGAAGATCCATGTGGCAACAAAGACGCAGGGTTATTGATGTGTTAGAAACCATGGAAGAACCTGAGAATGGTCACGTAGGAATTAGGGCTTCTCCCCCAAGAACGGTGGTGGGATCAACAGCCCAACTGAAGTGCATCTACACCAATGCACGCAGCATGGGCAACAAACAGGAGGAGCTGGAAGCCATTGTGCAGCAGGAAAACTATGATATAGTTGCCATCACAGAAACATGGTAGGATGACTCGCACAACTGGAGTGCTGCAATGGATGCCTATAAACTCTTCAGAAGGGATAGGCAAAGAAGGAGAAGCGGTGGGGTAGCCCTGTATGTTAGGGAGTGTTTTGATTGTCTAGAGCTTGATGATGGTTACGATACGGTTGAGTGTTTATGGGTAAGAATCAGGGGAAAGGCCAACAAGGCAGATGTCATGGTGAGAGTCTGTTATAGACCACCCAACCAGATGAAGAGGCAGACGAAATATTCTATAAGCAGCTGGGAGAAGTCTCACAATCGCTAGCCCTTGTTCTCATGGGGGACTTCAATTTAACAGATGTCTGCTGGAAGTACAATACAGCGGAGAGGAAAGAGTCTAGGAGGTTCCTGCAGTGGGTGGAAGAGAACTTCCTGACACACCTGGTGAGTGAGCCAACTAGGGAAGGCGCCCCACTGGACCTGTTCTTTGTCAACAGAGAAGGACTTGTGGGTGATGTGATGGTTGGAGACTGTCTTGGGCATAGCGATCACGAAATGATAGTTTTTGATTTTTGGAGAAGTAAGGAGCGGGGTCAGCAGAACTGCTACCTTGGACTTCCGGAGGGCAGACTGTGTAGGAGCCTGGTTGACAGAGTCCCTTGGGAGCCAGTCCTGAAGGACAAAGGAGTCTAGGAAGGCTGGACATTCTTCAAGAAGGAAATCTTAAAGGCACAGGAGCTGGCCGTCCCCATGTGCCAAAAGACAAGCCAGCAGGGACCATCTTGGCTGAACAGAGAGCTTTGGCTGGAACTCAGGGAAAAAAGAGAGTTTATGACCTTTGGAAGAAAGGGCAGGCAACTCAGGAGGACTACAAGGATGTTGTGAGGTTGGGAGAATATTAGAAGGGCCAAAGCCCAACTAGAACTTAACCTGGCTACTGCCGTAAAAGGCAATAAAAAATGTTTCTTTAAATACATTAGCAACAAAAGGAGGGCTAAGGAGAATCTCCATCCTTTATTGGATGCGGGGGGAAACATAGTGGCAAAGGCTGAGGTACTTAATGCCTTCTTTGCCTCAGTCTTTCTAGTAAGACCAGTTGTTCTTGGGATACCCAGCCCCCTGAACTGGAAGACAGGGATGAGGAGCAGAATGAAGCCCCCATAATCCAAGGGGAAATGGTTAGTGACCTGCTACCCCACTTAGACACACACAAGTCTATGTGGCCGGATGGGATCCACCCAAGGGTCCTGAGGGAGCTGGCAGAAGTGCTCACCAAGCCACTTTCAATCCTTTATCAGCAGTCCTGGCTAACCGGGGAGGTCCCAGTTGACTGGAGGTTAGCAAATGTGACGCCCATCTACAAGAAGGGCCGTAAGGAGGATGCAGGGAACTACAGGCCGGTCAGTCTGACCTTGGTGCCGGGGAAGGTTATGGAGCAGATCGTCTTGAGTACCACACGTGGCACGTACAGGACAACAGGTAATCAGGCCCAGTCAGCATGCGTTTATGAAAGGCAGGTTCTGCTTGACCTGGCCGGTCACAAGTGGTGTTCCTCAGGGCTCAGTTTTGGGGCCAGTTCTTTTTAATATCTTTATTAATGGTCTAGACAAGGGGATTGAGTGCACTCTCACTCAGATTGCAAGTGACATCAATTTGGGCGGGAGTGTTGATCTGCTCGAGGGTAGGAAGACTCTACAGAGGGATCTGGACAGGCTGGATCGATGGGCTGAGGCCAACTGTATGAGGTTCCACAAGGCCAAGTGCTGGATCCTGCACTTGGGTCACAACAACCCCATGCAACGCTACAGGCTTGGGGAAGAGTGGCTGGAAAGCTGCCCAGTGGAAAAGGACCTGGGGGTGCTGGTCAACAGCCAGCTGAATATGAGCCGGCAGTGTGCTGAGGTGGCCAAGAAGGCCAATAGCCTCCTGGCCTGTATCAGAAATAGTGCGGCCAGCAGGACTGGGGAAGCGATCGTCCCCCTGTACTCGGCACTGATGATGCCGTATGTCAAATACTGTGTTCAGTTTTGGGCCCCTCACTACAAGAAAGACATTGAGTTGCTGGAACATGTCCAAAGAAGGGCAACGAAGCTGGTGAAGGATCTAGAGCGCAAGTCCTGTGAGGAGCGGCTGAGGGAACTGGGACTGTTTAGTCTGGAGAAGAGGAGGCTGAGGGGAGACCTCATCGCGCTCTACAACTACCTGAAAGGAGGTTGTAGCGAGGTGGGTGTCGGTCTCTTTTCCCAAGCAACAAGTGATAGGACAAGAGGAAATGGCCTCAACTCATGCCAAGGGAGGTTTAGATTGGACATTAGGAAAAATTTCTTCACCGAAAGGTTTGTCAAGCATTGGAACAGGCTGGCCAGGGAAGCAGTTGAGTCACCATCCCTGGAGGTATTTAAAAGATGTGCAGATGTGGCACTTAGGGACATGGTTTAGTGGTGGACTTGGCAGTGCTAGGTTAACGGTTGGACTTGATAATCTTAGAGGTCTTTTCCAACCTAAATGATTCTATGATTCTGTAATTCCAGAAGTGAGAGTTGTCTTAAATTAGTGGCCACTTACAACTGAGGACTGCATTGTTAAGTACAGACCATTATGCAGGAACTGGGATCCTTAATAAGTGTATATTAGTTTCGAAGAATCAGTTGTATAGTTCTGTTACAGCTCCTGTGTGTTATTAAAGCATTTTAAGCATTCTGCTTGAAATCTTACAGTTGCTCATTTTTTAGTACTCTGCTTAAGAGATGCTAGTTTGTTCAATTGCTGTTCTAAAAGAGGGTATATCTCAGTAATACTCATAATGAGCTGTACACAGGCAATAATTTTTAAAGTTATTCTGTTTCCCCTGTTTTGGACACATAAGGATATAAGTTATTTTATAAATCCTGGCTGTCAGATTTTCTGGGAAGTAGGGAATATCAGTCCTGATCTTATAGGTGCTATAAAGGAGAGATCTAAATTTAAGAACCTTTTAATAATTACTGACATTTGTTCTGGACTATGTTGTGACAAAACTTTGACTGATGTGAGTAATGTATCTCACTATGCAATTAATATTTTTTCTTTTTTTTTTCCTATGTTGTCCAGCCGTATTCTACATTTGGTGATTCCAGGCTTGTTTCTGATAAACCTGATGATTATGAGCATGCGAAAGAGTTCATCAAAGATGGCAAGGCAAAGTTACCATTGGTAAGTTATTTATTACTTCACTAGAGCAAATGGTGTCTAAAATTGAGGTCCTGATCTTTCAGACACGTGGTGCCTTCTTCATTTCAACGGCAATGAAATTGGTATGAATGTCTCTGTGCATGTGAAAAATCGTAGAGCTGCAGGGCTGAGGAGTTCATCTAATCTATAGCCCATACTCAAAGAATCAAATTCACTTAGTTTGGTAGCTATTAAGAAATTTGTAACATGCAAAAGGGAAAGGATATTTTGCCATCTTCCTTGGCAGCTCTTCTAACATAACTCTTCTTAATTTGAAGAATTTTCTTGTGTTTCTGGATCTTCTCATTACCAATTTAAAACTTTAGTTTTTTTTCTTTTAATCCTCTGACAGGAGAGTTGAAAACTTTCTTCGTAATACTGTATGTATTTGAAATCTTAAACATTGTCTTTCTATTGTCTTCTTTGAAGAAGATCCAGCTCACTTCTCAGCCGATTTTATTAAAGTTCTGTGAATGTTTTTTTAAAATCTGCTGTGCTTTCATTTTTTTTTTAAGAGACCTCCTAGAATTAGACTATTCCTGCATGCATAAAACTAAATCCATATATTTCCGCCCTTGATTTTATTAAATATGATATTCTGTTCACATTCTGGAATGAAAAGAAACTTTCTTTGTGATGATCGTAATCTTACCTTGTACAAAACTTAGTCTGCTATCCTGTCATATATTTTTCTGCATTTCTTCTGTTTTGGCAGCTTGGTTTATGACTTCAGAAATAAAAGAATACTGAACCATATTTAATGGAGGTCATATTAGATTTTAGATCAGTGGTCCAATTAAATACGTTTTTTCTGCTTCTAGTCCTGTCTTCTAATGCACATGCTACCTTTCTGAGCTTGCTGTCTTTCTCGTGTTTTTATAAAGGGTTTTTCTTTCTTCCATTGTCCTAGCAGTACATGACCATGTTGGAGTTGTCTGCAGCTGGTCCCCTCCCAGCCTTTCATTCTTCTGTATTGGTCTCAGAGTTGGGTGCATGATGGACAGGAGCCCGCACAGCTGTTGTTACTGGGAAGCAAGCAGGAGGACAGGCAATGTCTGCTGTCATTTTTCCCCAGGAACTGCTGCCATTTGGCTATTCCCTCTCCATCCGTAGCCAGGCTAGCTCTTCAGGGTAGTATATAGCTTTGTGTTTGCTTCTGTCTGTGCATTTGGGGAGTCAGGCTGAATGGAAACCTTGCAAAGGCTTGGTTTAACCTAACTATTCATGCTGAATGGTTCCTGATAAGCATTGTTGGCTCTTTCAGTCTGAACTTTAGGTCTTTTTTTATGTGTTGACAAGAGAGAACCAAAATTGGAGACTAGTTTGAGTAAAGATTGTAGTTTTACTAAAATCATATGCAGTTACTGATAGATGGCATCCTATTTCATTGTCACAGATATAGCATGAGGTCAGCTTGAAGTTTTTCTGCTTGGATTTTTCTTTTTTAGTCATTAGTTTATCTACCGTTCGTGTTCTGAATTCTTGAAGATGTATTCCTTTTATGGTATATATAAAAATCCTACATCAAGAGGGAAAAGAAACTGCTCTCTGTATTTGAAATCTAAAAAAAAGAAAAATGGTTCTTTTAAGAAATAAGCTTAAGAACATCAGAATGGTCAAGTCAGACCAAAGACCTCTTTTGCCAGGTGCTGTGTCACCTGGCAAAGAAGAAATCTGCTTGAACAAGCCTTTTTTCACTAGCGTTTTAAAAGACGAATCATTTCGTCAGGATTGGTCAGTGGGTAGCATATAGGCTAAATCATGCCCCCAGAGAGGACTCACTGGAAGGGAATGGAGTGGGCAGAGCAGAAAACCAGCTTGTTGTTACCTCATGCTTCTTAATTGGTAGGGTAAATGGCAGCAGCTTTTTAGTTGTGCACTCGCCCTGCTTTCATCTGAAAGGAGTAGGTTTCCTAGGCTGCAAGGCAGGCTGTTTTTTCACAATGTGTGAGCTGAGTTGGGAGTTAGTCTCTTGCAAATAGAGTTTTTGTGGGCTGCAGGGAGGTGGAGGCAGACAGTATTCCCGGGGAAGGTGGGAGCACCTCTTCTTGACTTCTGCACAAGTGTTGGGCATCTCGGGCTGGAGAGCAGCTTGAGCTGGGTCAAGTGTGACTGATGTGTGGTAATAGACCGAGCGTGCTCTGCATTGCAGAGACATCCAGCCCATCCAGAACCCTGTGTAGTTCAGGTGTGTTCTGTTATCTGAGGTGTTCCAATTCCCTACTGTCCTAGTTATTGGAGTTGTAAGTATCTGTGGTCTACAGTAATGCTCTTCTAGTCCCTAAAAAGCCAGCCAGTGTGGTGGTTAGAAGTTGGTCTGTGAAAGATTGATTATCCTGAGTTAAATTGGTGTTTTATTGTTTCCTCATTGTTTGTTGAAACTGTGTTTTTGGGTTTTTTGTCCCCTTCTAGGGAACCTTGAGTAAATCTGAATGGGAAGCAACAAGTAAGTATTGTTTTGAAAACCCAGTATTGACTGAACGATTGCTATGGAAAGTGTGTAAAATAGCCTGTTGGTTATGGAAGAAAACCCAGATTTTAAATATAAAAAGATTTTATTATTCATGTTATTCAAATGCCTGTGTATAGGTTATGTAGTGCACTCATCTCAAGAAATTGGGAGGGAAATGCATAAAATAGTTCGGAATTTTGTTTTATTTAAGTAGCTTCTAGCACGCAAACTTTCAGGCTAACATGGTTTGGGGAAGCCTTACTTAGGATGTATGAAAAGAGGATGCCAGTGTTATTTTGCTACTGTTAGAGGATTAAATACTATACTTCTGTTTGGTACACTTGGGATATTATACTGTTATAAGTCAGCTAGAAAACAAACTCTAGTAGGGACATAGATTCATCAAAAATAATACAAATCTGTTTTGGGAAGACAGGGACTGAAGCTTTACTCTTTGCCTGTAGTCATATACGTTTCAGGAAGAAGCAATTAAAGCATGGATGGTGAAGAGGTATTTGAATGTTTTATAAAGGGAGGAGGAAAACGTCAGTGCCTGAGACACCGAAAAGGATACACTATTGTTAAATATGTTATGAAATTTTGTGAGCATGTGCCATGGAAAACTTTTATTATCATTTTTTTCCAATGTTGAGTCTAATAAAACTCTCATATAAGAGACTGAGAATTCAAGGATAAAAATTGACTCCCAGAGAGATTATTACTAACTTCTGTGTAACTGCAGCCAACCAGCATTTGCATTTTTGCAGACCATTATACTGGTTGTGTTAGTGGTTTAAAAACAAGCAAAAAATGCTGTTCAATTCATGAATGAAAAAATCTTTAGTTAAGGTGTTTACTTTCTTAAATTATTGTCTATTTTTAAAGGTATGAATCATAAGATAGACACTAATTCCAGCAATGTAAAAGTATTATGTAAACTATTAATCTAATTGAGAGGGACTTTTTATACCTTTAAAAGTTCAGTGATGACTGTATTTTCTAAGTCGTCTCTTTTTTCAGAGAGATTTGGAGTACAGAGCTTCTGATAGTTAGGGTATAAGCACAGCTTGCTCGTTACATGGAACTTCACTTTGCTTTATTGCTGAGGCTTGTCTTGAAAGATTTGCAATGTAGCTATGGCATCTCATCCATTAAAACAAAAGCTGAGTTCAAGTGAAAATCCATACATGTTTAATTAGAGTCATGGTCTCAAGAAACTGGTTTAACTTATCTGTCTGGTATGAGACATAAGAATTTCTGACATAGCTGGCATTGATTATATGCCAAATAAGTTCCCAAGGGTGCTGGTGTGGATTGTATGAGTATCCATTTCTAGAATCATACTGTTCTGGAGTTGAGAAAATGCTGTCTAGCGCTTGTAAATATTTCTTCTTTGTCCGTGATATTTTAAAAGAGCAAAATTAATAATTTTGTACCGTGAGTTTATTCACTTTTTAATTAAAAATTAAGTTGATCATTTCACCTCTAATTGTCCATTAGTGTGTGTATGAAGGAGTCTTTAAACTTAGTTGCATATGACTTTTTATGTACCTGTGAATGTTAATTATGTGTAGAATGGCATAGTAATTTATGAATTACATTCACATTTCAGTAATACCGTTAATTAAGTTAGAGTCACATTAACCATATCAACAGTATTTAAAATATTTTGCTTTTGTGCATTCTTAGCTCTATTGTGAAAACATGTCTAAACCATGCTGGAATTGAATGCTAGAGTTACTCATTGGGAAACCATAGCAGTTTTTATAATTTCAGTAACCTGCTAACAGCTTGTTTGGACAGAGTATCAACCTGTTTACGTTTTGAAAACTTAATCGAGTGGCAGAGGAAGCTGAAACTTTAAATACTCCATTTTCTTTTTTAGGTATTTACTTGGTATTTGCATTTGAGAAGCAACTGTGAAAAACTTCACGTATTGGATGCAGCAAGAAGAGATCATATCCATGTGCAAGTTGGAATGGTCAGAAATCCATTGTGGCAACTATTTTTTTATTTTTTATTTTTTAATTATCGGAAGTGTGCAGGACACTACGACAAACTAGAGCAAGCTCATGATTCTGAGTTACATTGCCTGTCTGTGACAGATGGACTTGTGTGTGTATATATAAGAAAGATTCTGAACCAGTCTTTTTAAGCATTTGTAAGCAATCTGCACGCTCTCAAAACTCATGTTTGAACTTGACACGACTTCATGTTAGAAACAAATGTTTTATTAGTAGAAGTATGTTTGTGATTACAAGCCTGACCCTGCACTTTCTGAAGTTGATGGAAGAATGACTGTTGACTTCAGTGGTGCAGAATGAGGGCCTAAATATCGTACTGCAGAGCTCAGTTAGTTCATAATGAGATATATTCAGACATGTAGGGTATGTCTACATTGCATGCAGAGCTAAGTGGCAAATAATATCTGAGTCAGTTTCAGTATCTCTGTGCTGTGCTCAAGCCTGCAGTGTAAATCTACCATAGTAGTATTCAAGGTGTAGTTTACATGGTAAAGTCCCACGATGTTCTTGTTTTTTGTGCTTGCTGATATGTAGTGTCACTTCATGGTGCTTTCAAGATTAAATTAGTTTGTTCTGTACAAAACTGCTCTGAAAGAACTGAAGTTCTAAAGTTTTAAATCTTTATGTTGTTTTTCCAAATATGACTATGCGGTGATCAATAATAGCTGCTGAACTTAGATTACATTTTCTATTGTATTAAAGACTCTCCTGACTTTTTGGTAGTTTTAATGTCTCCCAAAACTTATTAGACAGATCTTGGATGTGTTTCTTACTTGTTTCATAAAATTCCAAATGGGCTCGGCAGAAGGATGAGCTGTTGGTGGTGATGGGGACCTCACTGCAGTCCTAAGGCATTAGGAACATGGTCACGTACTGGATCATGAACTAGAAGAGGAGCCTGTATAACATTTAAGGATACTAGAAGTTCGCTCTGGGAGGGAGGGCTGTATATATGTGTACACACCCTGGTACATGTGGATAACAATCCCCAAATTAGAGCCAAATATTTTGCTTGGGAATGTAATCTAATGATATCAGTAGGCAGAACTGTGCCTAACTACCACCTTAACTGCCCGTCAGTCTCTTAGAGCTGGCTTGGGGATTTCTGACGTGGTGTTTGCTCTGCTTTCTACGTGCTTGTAGCCACTGACTACTGAGAGGGCGTGGTTACTTCACGGTTTTTCTCTCCCTTCTTGGGCTAACAGTAGCTGTTTGCTGCTGTTGGCTAGTATAGTTTATATAGAGATGAAATGTTGATGGTACATGAATATTTTGAAAAATTATAATAAACCTAGGAAGGAACATTTCTGTTACAAAGTTAAGCGTTCAGATTATTTGAGTTTGTAGTTGTATTGCCTTCCCCCTGTAATTAGGTCATACTCCTCCCTCCATGACTCCTGATTTATTTTTTTTTATTGTATAGAACACCTTCACCAAAGCAATAGAATCACAGTCAGTTCTGCTGCTGAAGTTAAGAAAACAAGACTCTTCCTTGTCTGCTAGAATTAGTACTCATGAAACTAGCTGAAGAATGCCGACACTTTAGAAGTGCTGAAATGTTTCATTGAAATTTGTGTGTGTCAAAGCTAGTTTTGTTAAATTTCTTGTACCAGATTTGATTTGCAAGTACATTGTTATGCTATTTTTGGAAGAAATCAGAATAATAAAAAGAGGGGAAATACAGTGGAGTGTCTTTCCTCTTTTAAGCAAATTTCAACATATTACAGAATCACACAATGGTTGATGTTGGAAGGGACCTCTGGAGGTCATGTGGTCCAACCACCCTTCTCAAGCAGGTTCGCCCAGAGCTGGTTGCTCAGGACCATGTCCAGAGACCTTTTGAGTATCTCCAAGGACAGAGACTCCACAACCTCCCTGGGGCAACCTGTGCCAGTCCTCGGTCACCCTTACAGTGTTTCCTGATGTTCAGAGGGAACCTCCTGTGTTTAAGTTTAGGCCCATTGCCTCTGGTCCTGTCGCTGGGCAACACTGAAGAGAGTCTGGCTCCATCTTAACACCCTCCCTTCAGGTGTTTGTACACATTGGTAAGATTACCACCCTGAGCCTTCTCTTCTCCAGGCTGAACAGCCCCAGCTCTCTCAGCCTTTCCTCATAGGAGAGATACTCCAAGATTTTGAACATGATTGGACCCAGTATTGACCCCTGGGGTACACTGTTAGTGGCCTCCAACTAGACTTCGTTTCACTGATCACCACTCTCTGGCGCCAGCTGCTAAGCCAGTTTGCAATCCACCTCACTGTCTGCTCATTGAAGATGGTGTTAAAAGCCTTCCTGAAGTCAAGGTAGACTATATCCACTGCTCTCCCCTCATTTACCAAGCCAGTCATTTATTTCATCATAGAAGTTTATCCGGTTGGTCAAGCATGACTTCCCCTCGATGGATCCATGCTGACTACTCCTGATGATTTTCTTGTCCTTCATGTGCCTGGAAATCGTTTCCAGTATCTGTTGCTCCATCTGTTCCTCCTCCTTGCCCTTCTTGAATATAGGTGGCATTTGCTTTCCTCCAGTCTTTCGGCACTTCTCCCAGTTGCCATGAGTATTCAAAGATTATTGAGAGTGGCCTTGTAATGATATCTGCCAACTCCCTCTGCACTTGTGGGTGCACCCCATCAGGGTCCATGGACTTATGCATGTCTAGTTTGCTTAAGTATTCCCTGACCTGATCCTCTTCAACCAAGGGCACATCTTCCTTGTTCCAGCCTTTCCACCTGGTCTCTGGGCCTGGGATCCCTGAAGGCCTGTCTTGCTTCTTCACAGAGGTGAAGAAGGCATTTGGGACCTCAGCCTTTTCCATGTCCTCCATGTCCTTTTCCATGTTCCAAGCACTGGGCTCATGTTTTTCCTAGCCTTCCTTTTTTCACCTATGTACTTATAGAAGCCCTTCTTGTTGCCTTTGAAATCTCTGGCCTGATTCAATTCCAGGTGGGCTTTTGGCTTTTCTAACTGCATCTCTGCATGCTTGCACAGTGTCTCTATATTCTCTATATTTCTAACTGCATCTCTGTGCGTGCACCCTCTGAGTTTCCTGTGCTTCCTTCTTGTGTTTGAGTTTTGCTAGGAGCTGCTTGTTCATCTACGCAGGCCTCCTGGCATTTTTGCCTGACTTCCTATTCATTTGGATGGGCCACTCTTGAGCTTGGAGGAGGTGATCCCTTGAATATTAACCAGCTTTGTTGGGCCCCCCTTCCCTCCAGGGCCTTATCCCATCAGATTCTACCAAGCAGATCTTTGCAGAAGCCAACTTCTGCTCTCCTGAAGTCCAGCGTTATGCTTGCTTTTTGCCCTGCTCCCTCATCTCAGGATCCTGAACTCCAGCATCTCATGGTCACTGCAGCCAAGGTTGCCTTTGACCTTCACATCGCCAGTGAGCCCCTTGGTGGTGGTGAGTATGAGGTCCATTAGAGCACCTCTCCTTGTTGGTTCCTCTATCACTTGGGTCAGGAAGTTGCCATTGATGCTCTTCAGGAACCTCCTGAATTGCTTACGTCCTGCTGTGTTGTCGCTCCAGTAGATATTGAGGACCAGGGCCTGTGAACGTGAAGCTGCTTCTAGCTGTCTGTAGAGGGCCTCATCCACTTCTTCTTTCTGGTCAGGAGGCTTATAGCCGACACCCACTATAATGTCACCCATACCTGTCATCTCTTTAGTCCTTACCCGTAAGCTCTCAGTTGGCTCATTGTCCATCCCAAGGCAGACCTTTATGCATTCCAGCTATGTTCTTACGCAAATGGCAACTCCACCACTTCACCTTGTCTTCCTGGCCTGTCTTTGCTAAAGAGCCTGTATCCCTTCATTGCAGGACTCCAGTCATGCAAGTCATCCCACCATGTCTCTGTGATCTCAGCAAGATCATAGCACTTCAGCAGCAACTGGATAGCCCTGCAACATTTCCTGATACAAGATGTATCTTCCCAGTAGAACTGGATGGCCTCAGAGAAGCAAAGGAGTGTAGAGCATCAAGGCCCTCAGGATTGCTGATGAAAAAGTGAAGACAGGGGAGTGCCAAGGTCATCTGAGCTGCATGATTTTTTGCAACAGAAGGAGTTTTGGCAATCCCTTGAATTAAGAAAGAATGGAGGAGTGACACATGAAGGGTGCTACACCAATTAAGTGGTTCAATTTTCAAATTCACTTTACATAATCAAGGAATTCAGATTAGAAATGGCAACTTAACTTTGTAGTTCAGTTTATCCTCTCTCACCTAGGTGTTGAGACATTTGAGTTGGGAACAGGAGCTAGAAGAGGTGCAACCTTTTCCTCTACTTCCTTCTGTGATGGCAGCAGTTGAGAACTGTGGTAAAACCCAGTTGCTCAGCATGTAGTTGCTGTGGAGAGCCAGCACAGCTGAAAAAACTGTTTTGCACTTACGTTAAATAGATTCCTTGCCTCAGGAAACACTCAGTTCACCATGAAGGTGGATGTATGAAAATCCCGTTTTAACTAATTGGTTAATGTGTTCAAAAGTACAATGATTTATATGTATAATTTTGTGTTGATAAAGAGTCAAGCCAAAAACCAGCCCTTTCATTTGAGATGAATTCAGTGCTCATGAAAGATGCATTTGCCGAGGTAAGGATGGAAGACTTGTTCAAAATAAAGGTACTTGGCTGCCAGTGGCAATTTGTCCTAACTTTTTTTCTCCCATCTTTTTTCACTTTTGAAAGAAGCAGCTATGTATTTTGTTTCCTTGTCATGTAGCTGAGGTTATGAGGCAACGAAGTTGCCCAAGCACTGTTAGTATAGGTAATTGTTCCTTGTGGGGTTTAGGATATTCTGCAACCTTACAGCAAAAATAATGAAATGAAATACTGTATTTGTGCAGGAAACGTGTCGTGCTTCAGTAGGTTACCGTGGTATCAGTGCTATACTGTATGAGTTTCCTTTTGTGAATTACACACCAGCGTGGTAGAAATTCCTGCAAAGCACTTAAGCATGTGCTGTGTTTTGTGCTTAAGTTTTAAGCAAATGCTTAAGGAGGCATGTTGCCTGGTAGAACGTATTTGATTGACTTAGGAAGCTAGACTTGCTGCAAATCTTACACGTACTCCTGTTACAACATTTGAATAGTTTAATTTACATAATGAACATCTCAGTCCTTTGACTAAAAGTGTTTTCCTTTTGAGTCATAGTCTATTTAATAAAGCACTCTCTCTTCTAATATCTATTTTTATTAAAAAGAGTAATTATATGCTGTATTCTAATTGCTAAACTGTGTGTAAAGACTTTGAAAACAGTTAATTTAGGGAACATTAAGCTGGGTAGCAATAAATTTAAAACATCTGCAGAGTAATCAAGGGGTTGATAATAAATCCACTTTTGCAATGCACTTACTGCTGATGTAATAATGCTTCTGGGGGGAGAAATGGCTTGTCTAATATCAAGCAGGATTAACATTAGTCTTGTAATCTCAGCCCCCAGTGTTCCTTGTATGCTACAAATGAGAGCCTCTGTCTGTACGGAAGTGAGGGAACAGACGTCTGTATTGTTACTCATGAATGCAAATAAGTGTCCTGATTTTTCAGAAGTGTGAAGCGCAAAAATCAGGTCATTTAAGTGCCAAAAGACATGGAGACAAGTGTTTGAGTGGTTTTTGAACAGGAAACCTCATTTGAGATTTAAAGAAGAAAGTCTGAAATATAAATCGTTGTGCTGATGACGTTATGAATACTGTGTACTGAACTAAAACCTGCTAATATAGTTTAGTTTTTTGCAGCTTCAGTGTGTAGCATTTTACATAGATGTGCTGGTGCTGGTGAAATGGCTTTCCTTTAACCTCCCTTATAGCATTCCTCTTTAATACATCACCATCATAGATTTATGTACTGCCTTGAATGTTTCTGCTACTTAGAGAACAGATGTAAGGCAGAACAAAGCTAACTTGATAAATTAAGTTTTGATAAGTTAACGGTTTTCTGATGGTGCATAAATGTCATTTTGATGGAAGCTGTCATCTTTTCTTCATTTTATTGAAGCTGGTTCTCAACATGGTCGTCTTTTTATTCGCTTTAATGTGTCTCCCAGCAACTGAAATTCACTTTCAGGGTAAGATGTTCGAACATTCAAGGTCTGACTGATCAGTGCTGTACACAGTTGAAACCCAAGGAAAGGATATTCTTTTAGTTCATAGGCCATATTGTTTCAATAGACAGCTTCGTAAGAGTTGCGCTCTCTCTGAGTCTTACAGTCTTGTCTGAATTCACACAATGTTTCTGGAACAGTCTGATAGAAGGGTGTGCTTCTGCTCACCCTTAATTAATCACTAATTGTGGTTAAACTGGAAATTTATTGCACTTAGTCGTGGAGTGAACATCACCGTGGGGTTCAGTGTAACATTTTCTGGAGTCACACTTTCTCACTCCCGCCTAGGTGCTTGGCTCTTTGTCTTATCTTTTCAGGTTTTTCACAGTCTTGGAATAAGACTACTCAGCTGATGACTTACTAGCTCCCAACCAGTAACAGCTTCCTTCTCAGTTTGTACTCACTTCTTCTAACTTGACAGTGATGGAATTGTTCTGAATTTAGGCACAAAAATAGTCTTTGTTTGTTCGTTTAAAACTACAAAAAAACTACATGAAATAATGAACACAAAGACAGCCTTGGTTTATATATAAAATACAGCTTTTAAATCTCTAATATTTATAGTCCAGGAAACTGCTCTGTAGAGTAGTAATTTTCTGGTAGCAGAGTTATTCTGAATTCTTTGGTCCAGGTAGTTCTTTTCTTTCTTCAGTTCCCTTGCTTTTGACGCCTGCCAGTGTACATCTGTACAACAGACACCTGGAACCGAAGCCTGCTTCTTTAGAAAAGAGCTGTGAGCGAGCTGAACAAATAACAATAATTACAGGGTTGGAAATTGTTGTGTTCCCTTCATAATTCATAAAAGGTTCTATTAAATGTTTCTTCAGCTAGAAGCAGATCACTGCTTCCTCTTAACAACAGCCTCGAGGAAAAATTGGGCTGCCTTAAGGGTGTGTAGGGGCCCCCTGCACCTTGAGTATAATGGTCTGGGGTGCAGGACCTGTTAGAAACTGGGGGATCCGGGCTGATTACTGTCAATCTGAGCCCACAGGAGGCTTCTGGGCAAAAACATGGAACCCCAACTGTGAAAACCAAGGGGCTGATTGCATAGTGTGCAGTTTGTCTAACGCCTGTTTAAGGTGAAATTTATATAAAATGGAACGCAATCTGAAGGGAAGACGTAGTCCTGGCTGCCCTAAAGACATACCTGTCAGTGGTTAGGTTGAATTTGTCCTTTTGCTTGTGGGTTGTATCGCTTGTTTGTGGTGTGATAGCACTTGCATGCTAGATGCTGTCCAGGTAAGTGAAAGAACAGTTTTTCCTCTAAAGAACAGTTTTAAATCAGAAGACAATGATTTTCCAAGTTGCCCACCTGGGTGGACCTTTGCCTTCAATAGTACTATGGATTTGTGCCTGAATAGAGATGAATTGATGTTTTATTGTAATTTTGTACGAATATTTTGGCAATTTCATAGAATCATAGAATGGTTTGTGTTGGAAGGGACCTTTAAAGATCACCTCATCCAACCTCCTGCTGTGGGCAGGGACATCTCCAACTAGATCAGTTTGCTCAAAGCCCTGACCAACCTGACCTTGAACACTTCCAAGGAGCGGGCATCCACAACTTCTCTGGGCAACCTGTCCCGGTGTCTCACTACCCACATAGTAAAAAATGTCGTCCTTATATCTAATCTAAATCTACCCTCTCTTAGTTTAAAACTGTTACCCCTTGTCCTGTCACTACAGGCCCTGGTAAAAAGTCTGTCCCCATCTTTCTTATAAGCCCTTTTTAAAGTATTGAAACACCACAACAAGGTCTCCTTGGAGCCTTCTCTTCTCCAGGCTAAAGAATTTCAAGCAAAGCAGCAATATTTTATAGTGTGTTGGTATTTAAGAACATCCAAAATTAGTGTACCAAAACCTGGCACTTTATCATAGTTCTTGCCACCAGATGACTACATCATTGCCCAACAATAAATAAATATGTGCATTAGCCCTTGAGACCAGGATTTTAAAAACCTGTGCCACAGCTGTTAGCCCAACATCTGAGGCAGGAGGATGCACAGAAGGCAAAGAGACCCTACCAAATGGTTTAAGACTACCTAGGACACTTAATGGATACAATAACCCATTTATTTCTGGTATATAATTTTTTATATAAAGTGCATGTTACTTATATCCGCTTTGACATCTTTGAAATATTTTTCTTGTTCTTGCCATACTTTCATCCCTGCCAGAATATAAATTACAAAATCACTGCTGTTTTATGAAATTAATCTGCTGATGGAGATGGGGTTACTGTTTTACTAATCACTAGCAAAATAATAGAAAAAAAGAGGCAAAAAAGTAAGTTTTATGTTTTTTCTTTTCAGAGGTTTCTGTTGACTCCTGAAGTAAATGGAAACTAAATGTGCAATTTGGCTGCTGTCTTCAGTGTTTCCATATGCCAAGCAAAATTGGCATATTCTTTCCTGAGAAAAGAGGGAAGATGTCCTGCTGGTAGAAGTCCATTAATTCTGCAGCATTGTAACCTGTCATTCTCACAGCATTATTTAGGAATCTCAGGATGAAACAATGGAGTTTTGTAGAGAAACCACTTTCAAAAGACTGGCTGAAATGTTCTGTTAGCTGACTTTCACCTACAGCTGGCCTGGCAGAAGAGGTCAGTGTATTAAACTACTTTCTTCTATTCTGACATTACTTTTGTAGTACAATTTTAAATTTTAGTCATCATTCCTGTTGTCAATTTGTGCTAACTCCAAAGATGACTTAGGTGCATTAACCAAAAGCATCTGCAGTGTTTGTGCATCTGTGCATGAGTCACCGCTGGTGCCTGCTGTAGAATTTTTTGGCTCAGCAACAAATTTCATTGTTTTTTGCTTTAAAAATGGTCTGTACAGAGTAGTGTAGCACACCTTACAATAAACAAAAGAACAGATAAAAGGATTTTTTTTTTTTTTAGTTTCCTGTATTTTCTTTTCCCCCTTGTTCTCTATTCTGTCAAATGCTGTGCTGAAAGGGTGTTTTTCAAGTTTCCTGTGGGAGTTGATCAGTTCAATTATCGTAACTGAGACTTTTATAGTGAGAATATTTTGGGGAGAAGAACACTTATTAGTAAAATGCATTATTCAGCTTTGCAGGATTTCCTTCAAACCGTAGTGTAGAATAATCACTGCCCATTTCTTTGTTTTACTTGAAAGGAATCTCAGTAAGTGGCGGTCACTGCTTTAAATAATCGGTTCCTATTGGCTGTATGGAATACTTCCATTTCATGTGTGAAAAGGCCATGGTTCTCCAGTGCAAATAAGATTTTGATGGAAATATGCAGCAGTGTAAATATTCTGGGTCTAGCAGGTGAGGAGTTTTCCATAAATTGTCCACAGTGGGGAAAATACAACATTCTGCTTGTGGATTTGAGGCCAGAAGCGGTTCATGGAACAGAGAACATTCTCTCGTTGTGCTTTGCTTAGCAATTTCTACTTTAAATTAACGGCTTAAATCAGGTGAATATTTTCTTTCATCCTTTCTTGAAGATATGCTTGTCTCCAGACAGTATCTGTGGTTTTGCTTATCACGTTTTCTTCTCTCACAGCTGCTCTTTCTAGCAGCAATCTAGCAGTTACACACTGAAGCATGTCTTGTAAAAAGAAAAGCGAATTTTTTCACAGATGTGGTACCTTTCAGTCATGTGGTGTGCTGAACCTCCTATGTGGGCATGAAACTAAATCCTGATTGATTTAGGGTGTTAATATTGCCCATTTTGCCCAGTATAAAGATGACTGTGTTCAGTGTGGTGGAGAAAAACTAATTCGTAGTCAGTATTTCTGTGTTCAACTACTGGGGCTAACTGCATTTCCCCTCAGCCTAAATGGAAAATGGCGTATACTCCCTACAGAACGTAGTACTTTTTCTTTCTTTCAGTAATAAACCAACACGGGTTATCTTGACTTTGCACTTACACAGTAAAGTATTTGTTTTACTTCTGTCACCTTGAAACTCTTTTTGGATTTAAGCAGATTAGATCTAAAAACACAACCCAATTTGATCAACTTAAAGTGATGACTTATGTAGAGAGTAATGACAGGATTCCTTGTAGATCATTCACAGACTCATTCACTCACCCTTGTGCTGTGAGGCAAAACTTTATTCTGTTGTCTGGCTTGCTTGGCATAGGATTATACAAAGGGCTAGTAATATAAAAGGTCTCAGATCTCTAAAACCGGACTGAGGAGGAATTTTAAGTATTTGGATTTGAAATAATGATTCCCCCACACGTGCTTACCAGGTTCCAAATTCCTGTAGAAACCTCTTTCTCTTTTTTCTCCTCCTGTTTTTCTTGCTTTCCCCAAGTTTAAGTGCAGTTTTGCCTCTTCTGTGGCAGAGTCCTTGAAACCCTGATCCAGGCGGTTTGCTCAGACTATGTTGAGTAGAGTAAGTATTGCCTAGAAGAGTCTTTTTTCAGATGGACTTCATTGCCATCACGTTGCAAAGAGAAGGGACAGCAAGAGAGCTAGGGTAGAGGGGCCAGTATGGAGGCAGAGCGTGTTAGTTTGTACTACAAAACTTACATAAGTCCAGCTGAAATGTAATTTTTCTTTTAGTCACCGGAAACAGCAAGTAGGAGCTAAGAGGCAGAATAGCTCAAATTAGTGTGAACGTTTGCTAACAAGTCAAATAAGCAACAAAAGAATTTCCCAGGCTCTTGTTTACCTATGCTTAATAAAGTGTGAGAGAATGAATTACGGTAGATTGCTTATTAACAGGCAGCAGCTTAGTCAAGGGGATCTGTTGTCATGAACTACCAGAATGAAGTATAGATGTCTGTAAAAATGTCAGGTCCAAGCTGAAGACAAAGCTTAGAGATTAGTTTATAATCACTTT
This sequence comes from Calonectris borealis, assembly GCF_964195595.1. NCBI lineage: Eukaryota > Metazoa > Chordata > Aves > Procellariiformes > Procellariidae > Calonectris > Calonectris borealis. Next base: position 60,084,918 of record NC_134313.1, read on the forward strand.
TGTAATATACAGTGAATAGTTTTTACAAATGACATGCCATTTAGTCCTGCTGTAATTAAAGAATGCTAATGGGACATGCCAGACAGTGCTCTGCTGGGCAATTATACCAATTCACATAACGACGTAAAGCAGGCAGCAGAATGAATGCAGGGTAGACCTGCAGACTACCAGCAAAAGCTCAGGAGTCTGGGAAATGCTGAGCTAATACAACTACATGAATAAGTAATTGAATTCTGATATCTATTAATATGCTGATAGACACAGAAAAATGCAAAGTGACTCAGCAAAGGCTCTGGACGATGTTGCACACAAAAATATTTCTGGTCTCCTGGCTAGATGACTGATTTGTCCAGAAAGTTTGGTTTGTAGCAAGCAACAGGGGTACTCTGTAGTGTTTTAGCACTGTCAGAGAATCACTTAAAAGCCGTTTGGTTCACTTTCAGCTGCTGGTTATCTGCTTCTACATATATAACATAACGTTTTTTCTGCCTGTACCAAACACCAGTAGTTGGTAGATCCAGGTTGGCCCTCTCGCCTTTCTGTCCTGTTCCTATGCATTCAATTGCATTCATATACAGCACTGACACGATACTGTGTCTGCGAAATTTCGTGTTAGCCTTTGCTAGAGTCTCTCTCAGGGAATATAATTAAGGCATGCCTTCGTTCTTGTTTTCCCAAGGCCGTAGGTTTCTGACTTAGTTCTTTGGACCATGCCTATACAGAGGCCAAGAAAGTTCTTCTTTAGCCCAGCTGTTGTAGCCTTTGACCAGAGCCTTCCTTGCTCAAATCTGCATTAAAAATTGCTGGCAAGCCATATTCTGTGTAGGTAGTCAGAAATAGGAGCAGGGCAGGCAAGAGAAAAATGAAGTCACCAAAAATTTAATTCATACTTTCCACTAAATTTTATTCCCAATCGTCCTCTACGTTCTTTTATTTATTTCCAGAGGCCAGAAAAGTAAAGAAGAAATGATCAGTAATTTTTAATGAAATTTGGTTATGAATTATGAATCAATTTAGTTGATGAACATTTTTATTAAATGAAGGACGTAAGGTATTTATAATTGTTACTCTGCTTGGGAGAAATCAAATCTAGGGGAGGTGGTTCAGGGAGCACGAGTTACTCCAGGTACAGCTCAAGCTTATATGCAGATCTCCAGCTTGTTGGTGGAAAGTGGAGTAACTGCAACAGAGAACTCTTCTCTGCCTGGCTTGCTGATACTCCAAAAGGCAATCCCTTATTGAGGCAAGACATCCTCAAATGGCAGAAGTGAAGGCAGCAGGATCATCTTGAAATAAGGGTAGAGGATATTTCCTTGATATTTGGTGTGTGACTTTCTCTGTAGTCTCAGATTTGGAGGCAGCATTTCACATGCCAGATAGTGACAGTCACGAGAGTTGTGTGAAGCAGAAATAAACATGTGCCCAATGTCACTGTTGTGCCTGGTACTCAACAGTGTAGAAAAATACGTTCAAGCTACAGTTTTCTTGAAGGAAGGGGTCTAAGCCTGTAGGTATTTTTGCAGTAGATCTGTGTCAAAATAGAAGTCCACTTACTTCCAGTCCTAAAAGTATGACAACTGTGAACTTTTTTCTTCTCTTAAACTTTGTGAGTCTGTCTTTGCTTGAGCCCCGTCACGCTTGCTGAAAACCTTTGGCTAGCACGTGCTATTGGGATGAAAAGCCGCATGAAACTAAGATCAAGCTTCAGTCTGACTTTCACTGCGGTCAGAGGGAGTTTTCCCACGGTCTTCTATAACTTGCCCCTATTTTGCTGAGGATGTCCCACAGCTATGCAGGAGAATCTGGATATAACCACACTTTTTCATCTGTCTGGCAGGACTTTGCATCATAAACATTGAATCCAAACAAAAACCATATACTTTGAAAGGTTCATTTTATGATCTTATCCATTCTTCTTTTAAAAGTCAGTTGGTCCCTTGCCTTGGTGATTTCAGCACTAACTTTTCTTTCAATTTCTAGAAACCAAATGATACCTCATCACTTGGAAACTGTTTCCCTAAATCATGTGGGAACTTCAGGCACATTCAGAAGCAGAATTTGCTGGGAGCTGTAATTCAGAGACAAACCCATAACTGACACACGTAATTACAGCCTGACAGAGGAAAAGAAGTCAAGCGTAAAGTAACTGAGGTATTTCCTTAATCACATCAGAGCACTGACATAAATGGAAGGATACAATAACAGCATGGCAGTAGGTTTTATTAGTAGATGACATATTTGGCTGTTGCAGCCTTTAAAATCACTTCCAATGTATCTTTAAATTCTGCTTTTTGCATTAACCATTTGTGTTGGATGATACAATTATTTTCAGCCATCCTCATTACTTGAAAACTTTTTAGCATCAGAGCTATCCAGGTATCATATGGTGTCTGTTCTGGAGGATATTTCATCCAAAGGGCTGCAGGTACTTGCATTTGGATCTACTTTCCCTTGCACAGAAACAGCAGCGCTGTGTGCACTGTATGTTTAGGCATATGTATGTCTACCCTCTTGTATTGTGAATACAGTAGTTTTTAATGTAATAATGTAAAGACTCTTTAAGGCAAGAATCCTCTATTTTCTTTAACGTTTCTCGTAAGCTCCTAAAATAGCAGGAGCTGGGAATTTTCAAGGAGACTACAGGGAGCTGGGATCTGGCTTTGGTTCAAAAGAAATTATGATTTTTTGTCCCCAGTCTTTCTAGGCTCCTTTTAAAATTTTAACTTCTGGCTGTTTTCAGTAAGGGCCAGGGTAGAAAATACTGTGAAAAGAATAAAGTTATGTTACAGACTTCTGGGAAGCAGAAATAGATGGCAATTGGAACTCATTTGTATGTTGTGTTTAGAAGTGTCATTGCCCTTTCCAGTTTCCGGTGCTACCAAAGAAATGCATGTGAAATACTGATGCAGTCAGGGCTTCTTGTGCTGGAGGTGGCCTATTTTTGCTATCCTAAGTGTGTTTGGCTTATAAGTGGAACCACTATACCTTCTTTCTGGAGTAAGGCTGGCAATCCAAGGAAGTGGTTCATAGTTCTCATCAGCCTGCACAATTATTCCTTCAAACTAGTTCACAGTTCAACTTGTTCCTTGGTGTTGATTTTGCACAGACGGGCTGTAATCAGAATGCAGGCTCATCATACGGTCATATTAATTCTGAGCAGCCTGGTGGTTACGCAAATGTGAATGTCGAACACACTATTTGTCTTTTTCTGGCAATTGCCTCCATCCCTTTGCTGAGTAGTATCACATGTCCGAAAGGCATTTTGTCAGCTTCTTCACGGAGGAAAACCCAACGATGCTTAACCTGGGAGCGCCATGATGCACTGTGTTCTTTTCCATCCAGCCCCCTCTTTGTCAGCCCAAGACCAAGGTCAGGTTTCCTCACAGCAGCTTTGCATCAAAGATTTACGCTGCCCCAGTCCAAGACAGTGGCTGCATTCTCCTAAGACAGGATAACTTTTTCTTGTCTCCAGTGTTACAAAAAACTCTGAGCAATCCAGAGCACTAGCAGGGGCAGCATACTTTTTCAAGAGTCAAGATTGCTCATTAAGTGAGGGGGAAAAAGTGCTTGCAAACCTGTGTATAGCCTTGCAAGGTGGTAATACCCATCCTAGCAAAAGTTAGGCCTGCCTGCTTTCCCTTTGGGATGACCCACAAATGGAGCAGAAGCATCGCGAAGTCTTTTGTTCTGTGCTGGTACAGAAGATGGTGGTCAAAAGGTAACAGTGAGGTGTGAAAACAGTAAATGCAGGCAAGAAAAGTAGAAATTGGCTTTCCAGCACAGGGTGTTTCTGCCAGGCTCCTGTGTTTTTGCAGAGAGAGTGGTAATTTTTCACTGCCCTGTGTCACGGTGAACACCAGTACTCTGGCTGAATATGTCTAAGTAAATGTAGGAAAAGGGACGGTGTTCATATTACTCTGCATAGCCATATACTTTCTACTGCTTTACTGTGAATCCCAAACTTTTTTTCATGCATTTCTTTGCCTGCATCTGACTTTAAAGGGCTGCAATAGAAAGCAGATTAATTTCAGAGTAAACATGACCTACCTATTAACAAGAGCCTACAGCAGATCAGCCATACCAGAACAAGTTGGGATATATATTCTTCTGATGTGGTAGTGTCATAATGTTTAGCAGTTGCTTTGGTTTACCCTGCCTGTGACTGGGTCTGCATATTGCCATGTGACTTTTTTTGGTGAGACAAGCCATTTTGTCCTTCCTGGGTGGCTTTCCCTGGGGGAGCTGTTTGTAGCTGATAAGTCACCTTGTGAGTAACCTCAGTCATCACAAATAAAAGGCAACGCTTTCCTTGGAGGAGAAGAAGCAGGAGACAAGACCACTAGTCCAGAAATCTAAGATGGCTTTCTGAGTTGAGAAAGCTTTTTTTCCCTCTGACACACTGCAGTAGGGAGTAGAGCATGTGTGAAAGTTCCTGCTTTTTCGTCTCTCTGGCAGGGCTTTGCATCATAAACACTGATAAATATTTATCATGAAAAAACTCAGTCATTTTTTTCTTCCTAAGAGAAGTAAAAGTAGAAAAAAGTAAAACAAGATAGGCATAAATTTGTTATGATCAACTGATCACTTGTGGAACAAGGAGACATGTTAGGTGGTTTTGGCACCGGTCTTTTGTCCAACAACTAATCCCAGTCTCAAAGTGAAGATATTCTGCAGATCTGGGCACTATGTGACTTTTACTGGTGCAAAAAATACCACCTTTAAAGCTTTATATGTTGGTGGAAACTTTAAAGATCATATTATTGCAGTGTACACTTACATTTTCATCTGGTATTTTGTGTAGTTGCTGAGTTGGACTTAGCATAGGACAGCTACTGAAGGAATAATGAGTGACTGAGATTGGCTTCTGTAGCAATTTGGTCCATTAAACCCTCTCTACTACTCATTACTGCCCAGGAAATATCTTCTGCTTCAATTAGTACGGCGTAATTATATACCGGCTATAGTGGCTGTTTTTCTGCAGCAAGCAGTGGCCCTGCAACATATATTGCAGCCCTTGGAACCCTGTCAGATATAATCAGAATGAAGAAACAATACTACTTGCACAAGCTGAAAGCAAATTGCTCTTATTCTCTTGCTGAAGAAAGGCAAAAAGTAGCTCATAATTACAGACAAATTTTACAATTTTTATCACAACAGGTGAGCATGTAGGCTGTTACGTTAATGAGAGATTGTATATGAAGTAAGAGGTGCTATTCAGTGTGCCTGAAGATTTGGCTATAAACAGACTAAACCTCTGTTAGGTGAGGGTATAGTACTAAAGCCACCCACTGCTTTGAGTGTTTTTCGTATAAAAAGTCCTTGTATGCCTCACAGACGTTGGAATGATTTACCAGGAAATACAAGTGGAGGGTGGAGGGTGGCATCCAGCTGCACAAGAATGCGAAGAGGTGAAAGGTAAAGATGGTACCTATGGAAATTGTACAGAGTTTACTGTTGCCCCTCCACTTCGAAAGAAGCATCATGAAGAGTGCAGAGGAGTTGCGATTTTTTGTGTGTTCGTAACTTCCATGTTAAGACTGCTTCATTCACACGTGGTAAGGTGGATACCTCAGCTGCCAGCCTTACAATGCCAGCAATGAAAGCCACATTGTCTTGTAGACTTTTTACATCTCTCAAGTGATAGTAAAAATCATGCAGGACGAGTTAGCTGACCTGTCTTTGCCTCGTTTTCAGAGTATGTCCTCAATTATACCATACAGAGGTATAAATCGCCTTGCAAAGGCATAGCTTAAGCCACCTTCAGGATCTTTGGTGATGATGTGGGAAACCAATACTTCAGTGTAAAAAGGTTCAATATATTACCCGGACTTCAGGCTGAGTTTCCAGGTAAGTAAGATGACAGTGGAATCAGTAAAGCACAATGCAGAAGAAAGCTGTTCTTCCTATTTGTCCAGTCCTGAGGGAGGAGCTTGTAAGACTTGTTCTACACTGCCAGGATCCTAGCGCTGAACAAGTCCTCCTTAGTCACCAAAAAGGCCCAGAATGTCCTGTTTCCTCGACAAGGGTAGTAGCAATCAGATAGGGATAGCTTCTTTGTCTTAAATGTCTTCCAAGGACTTTAATAAAAAGCTCCTTCTTGGCTCCTTTTCAGGTATTTTTGCATATCTGATGTATAATTGTTCCCTCTTTATGTTGTGTGTGTGTGTGTTTCTGCCTCAGAGCAGACATGGCACTGCAATTCAGATCTGTCTGAATATCATTGCAGCCTGTCTTGTAATAGAGGCTGGATTTCAACACAGCACATTTCACCGGTTCTTTGTTTAACCTAAACAAAGAGTATTTCTTTTGAGGCACTGCCCATCTGCCAAGAGATTTCTTTCAAACACTGCAAAAGAGTTCTGTAGGTCTATGACTAATTGCTCAATTCTAGGAATTTTACTTGAAGAAGACCATCACAGACAAGGTAAAGTTTGTTGTCTTTGCCTCGTCACATAATACATTTTAATCTCTGAATTAAAGTGTAATAAAACCTAATAATTTTGATTTTTCTTAAATGTAGAAATGCAGTGTCTGGTTGTACAATTAGACTGCGGTGTTAAAGCATTGTAATACATATTCTAGACTTGTATTAAGGTGTTTTCCAAGTACAATGCTGTAATGCTTTATGTATTCCAACTTATTTTACTATAATCCCTCTTTTACATAGGCTAAACTCTGAGGGCATTAGCTTACTATTCATTGTAAAAGAGTTACCTTCATTGCCCAGTGGGCTTGCAATCAGCATATATGCCAAAAATAATAGATGGAATAGCACAAATAGTACCTAGACAAACCAATAGTGTCAAAGTCTACAGGAACACTGGAGAAATCAAATATGGAAAGTACTTGTACGGGGTCTGGCTGGGCCGGAGTTCATAGCAGCCCGTGTGGTGTCGTGCTTTGCATTTTGTGGCTAAAGCAGTGGTGATAACACCCCCGTGTTTCGGCTACTGCTGAGCAGTGCTTGCACAGCATCAGGGCTGTCTGTCCAAACCACTCCTCCAAAGGCCAGTAGGCTGGGGGTGGGCAAGAGGGGGAGGGGACACAGCTGGGACAGCTGACCCCCAACAGACCAAATGGATATCCCATACCATATGACATCGTGCTCAGCACTAAAAGCTGGGGAGAAGGAGGAGAAGGGAGGACGCTTGTGGTTATGGTGTTTGTCTTCCCAAGTAATCATTATGCACATTGGGGCCCTGCTTTCCTGGAAGAGGTTGAACATCTGCCTGCCGATGGGAACCAGTGAATGAATTCTTCTTTTTGCTTTGCCTGTGCACAACACTTTTGCTTTCCTTATTAAACTGCCATTATCTTGATCCACGAGTCTTTTCACCTTCCTTATATTTTCTCCCAATCCCATGGCAGAGGTCAGTGCAAGCAGCAAGGTGGGTGTTTGGTTGCTGGCCAGGGCCAACCTACCACAGTACAACAAAGCTGAATTTTAAAAGATTACTGATTTTAAAAATTATGTTTTAAGGCACCTTACTGGAAATAATATAAAAAGATCTGATTTTTTAAAGATGACCTGTTCAGCAGTCATTGAAAATCAGGTCCCTCGCAGCTGGGCATGCAAAGTCTTTCTTAAAATATCCTGCATGTAATAATGAGATAAAGCTACTCTCATTAGCTGCAAAAATGATTTGTGTGCCCTGATATTTGAACATCAGTGTGTACCACATAACAAAAGTAACATGGTAGTAAAACGAGCAAGTTTAGGGGTCTATGATCCTCTTCCTCCTGATGGCAAAATAATAAGTTACAGAGCTATAGGAAAGATTATTACTGGTGGCTACCTTTGTGTTATATATTTGTGCTCAACCTCCTGAGCAATACAATGTCATCTCTCACAGCTTCTGCAGTCTTGTCCTCTCTCAAGTACATGTGTTCATCACAAATACACAGCATAATATTTTGCCTCCTTGAGACCCAATTAAACACTTGTGTTGAATATTGAAGATTCTGTTTATCACTGCATTGTTTTAAGTTTCAAAATTTGGTAGCTGCACAATTAGTGTAATCAAGTGACAGAGCTGGAGAGAGAGCATGATTATGACTCTTGTTTTTACGCAGGCAATTAACAGTGGATGGGGAAGGTGCTAATTACTGTGGCTGGTCGCAATGCACTACCTAATTGCTTGCCTTTGCTAAGTTGGTTCAGTGCAGGGGGTCTTTAGAGAAGAACCTAGATGTTTTTTGGCAATTTGGCAATGTGAGCTGAGTGCTAGCTTCAGTGGAGCAGGAAGTTTTGTAGTAAATTTGTCCTCGATACCACTTTACTCATTGCTCTTCCAACTTCAGCAATAGAAGTGCAATATTTAATATTCTTTATTCACTGCTGACTTTGTAAGAAGCATTTTTTTGGCCAGGCTGGGATCACTTTTTATTTAATTTTGTATTTATTACATGTCCAGAAAGAAAAAAAAGCAACTAAGAAAAAAAAGAAGCAGCCATTATTTTTTCTTTCATATTTATATATTCATTAGAAACTACTGTGCAGAAAATCATTGAATTGATAATCTAAAAAGGAGATGAGGAAGAAAATCTGTATTACATCTGCAACATCAGCAAAACAACCTACCATTGAAGAGAGTATTTGATTTTACACTTCCACACTGCAGTAATGGCACATGTGCTCAAGGATATCAAACCCTAAATCATCAACATGGTTTTGAATAACGTTCCACAAGTCATGGCCAAGGTGAATTCCAGTAACTTCAGTGGGTAAAATACTGCTGTGGTGACCTTTAATAATACCAAAGGAATGGGGAGAGGCAAAGGGGTGAATTTCTGGACGAGGCTTTGCTCACACCTGAAAGTCACACCAGCCTGTTCAGTGCAACTTTCAGCTCCCATCTGTTTGAATCTGTTCCTTGAAATTTTCACAATTTCCTAATCTGTGGTCAAAATGCCCTTGAAGAGAAAAAGTTGTATTAGAAAGCAAATTGTTTTGAACTACTTATGGCCAAATTTACCATTATGTGCTTTAAAGATTGGGTAGAGTGCTCCTGTGAAAAGCTGGAAGCTGGAATTTTCATTAAAGCTGTGCCCTATTGATATTCTGAGAGCTCCCAATGCTTTCTCTGAAATCAGTTAGTATTTCTGCGTGTGAGGATAGGTCACTGTGCCTTCTCTGCCAGTAACAGTTGAACTAGACGTGCTATTAAGTCATAATTTAAGGTAAATGTATTCAGAAGTATGTCTATCTTACATTGCTCATCAAAGTTTCCCTGAAAGTCTTCCAAATTTTTTGACTTGATTTTAATGGTAAAATCCCAATGTGACTTTTACGGCTTTAAAAGAAAAAAATTACTTTAATCTTAAATATGATAGTTAAATATGATCGTTTGTCTCTTGACTGAAAGCAAAGGGCAGAGCTTCATCTAATGGGAAGCTTGGCATTTGCAAAATACTATTAGTTTATTGATCTTACTACTAAGAAAAAAGCCCACTTATCTTATGGATCAATCAGAAGGCACTGGCTTCCCAAATGCTATTTGAAAAAGAAATGATTCTTAAAGTAACTTTTTAATTTGGACCAATGAAGGAAAACTGGGGGTAGCGGAATGTATTTACATGGCTTCCTTTAACTTCTCGCCCCTGCCTGAGAAAGGCAGGTGATCCTCTTCAGGACCGTGTACCAGCTGGGGTTTCCTACCTTCTGCTCCAGCTCCACTGTCTGAGAGCTGTCTCCAGCACCCCGTGATGATCAGTCCTCAATGTGTGTGTCTACTCCTGACACAGATACAACACTTTACCTCTTATCACCTTACGTATCTTACCTGGAGAATAAACTGCTGCTGAACGGAAAACACGGTGTATGTGACGGGAGCCCCCGGCGCGTGTGCTGTTACCTGCTCCGCTGCCGCCTGAGAGGAGCGGTGGGTGCTGTTGGGTGGGCATGGTGAGTCTTCCACTGTGACGGGGAAAATTAAATCTGAATTGAGAAGCGTCTGCGTAAAAAAATTCTAACTGAAAACCAAGGCATGCTGCAGATTTGCAGAGGATCATGTTGTGACCTGAGGTTGTGTACTGCCCAAGTCACAAGTTTGTGTGCACATACTGGAGGAAGCTGGGGAGGAAAGCAGTTGTTCTTATCAGAAGGGCTCAGTAAACACAAGATTTGAAAACCCAAACCCCATATCTTTAAGGCTTGTCTGCATTAAAAGATTACTCTGAAAAGAGGTAAGGGGTTAATTTATACTATAGTTACAGTAGAGCTTATTCCACAGAGGCTTTCATTCTGCAATCGGATTCATGAACCAAAGATTTATGACATAGTAGCTAAGGTATTAAGAACATCAGAAGTAACATTTTCTGTGGCAGACAATATAGCAGCAATCAGAGGCTAGTGAAGAGCTGTTGTCTTTAACTCCAGAACTCTGACTTTCAAAACCAGTGGCAATGTTCAACTGCTTTTTTTCCAGACTCATCCCTGTACTGTATCATAATGGAAGCTTTTCCCCACAGCCTTCCCCCTGCTGCTCTGGTCCACAGACTGATATTCATAGCATCAGATGGTGTAGTGGGTGGTACGGCCTCGCTGTACCTCTGCCCTGCCCTGTTCTTCAGCAGGCACTGAGATGAAAATCCGCTCCTCCGTGAGCTTCAACCCCTGCATCTCTCTTACACAGCGACCTAATCTCATGTGAATAAATCTAGTGCTACAGGAGGGGATGTCAAAACCTTTGGCTGCCAGGAAGAAGCACTTGAAAGAAGTATTCGCTACCCAAGATGGAGTTGTAGGTAAGGAGACTCACACTACTGCCATTGCCCTACTCCTGTGCATCCAAACCTAGCAGTGTGTTTCATGTCTTCACACTTCCTGCTGTAGGAGCTGGAGGTTTTGGTCACCAGGGCACCCCGTGCTAGCAGAAGAGCTGGTGGAATTACCTCCTGCATAGATAACATTTCATCACAAAGACTGAACTCTGGTCCTTGCGCCAAAAGCTAATCTTCAGACATTATTCAGCTGAAGTCCATTATCTGACTGTCAATGCGACTGTGGCTATACCACTGCTTCAGAACAATACCTATCCTTCAATCAAAAAAAATTTGCTAGTCTCCTTTAAAGTAAAAACATTAAAACAAGTCTGAAACAAATTAAGGTTGTCCTGTGCAAGCCTTTTCAAACCCATGCAAGGGAGGCATATGGGGTAGAAAACTTGGAATTCTTTGTTGTTAATAGTAATATTGGCTTTTTTTGCAAACAGCAAATCAAATGCAGTTAGTACTAAAAGAAAAAGTTCATGCAAAAAGGTATTTAGATATAGCAGTTGATTTCAGAGGAAACTGGCAGAGCACAGCTTCTCCAAAAAAGCACAAGGATGGTATATTTTAACCAAGATTTCAGTATCAGGCCTAAAAGGTTTCTGTACCCTTTAACAAGGGCAGTGAGTACCTTGCTGACATAGTTGCTCTGGCTTTTTTTCAGGCAGCAAATAGAAATAGGCTGAACAAATGTGTCATTTCTCCTCTAAGTGGTTGTGTGCGAGGATCCAAATGCTCAGTTTCACTCAGGGCTTCCCTATAGACGGCAGCTGTTTTGCATTAGTGCCACCAAGTGAAAGTGGTACAACTTCTCACTGGAGGTGTAGTTGTACTGTTACAGCCCATTTCCAGATGCAGAGGCAGACGTTATACACAGAAACATCTCTACCCCTTCAAGTACAACAAGGTGTGCCAAGTGAAACCATCCTAGTAAAGATGTCACACCTCTACCTGACATATCTTTTCTAAACTAGATGAAAAAAGTTTAACTGGAATTTGATCTTCCTGTCATGATTGTGAGCATTTCCAACCTTCAAGGCAGAGCTGTAAAAAGATAATGATGCATTGGTGTGGTATTTACAGCTTGGCGTTCCGGGTCTCACTCCTGCTCTGCCAGCATCACTCGCTTGGCGCCGGATGACCCGTGTCCTGTTATGGGAAGGGAAGCTAGAGCTTCTCTTTTTAACCATTGCACCCTGTCTGACTTATTTTCTATCATAGTTACCCTGAACTTGGCATTGCTGTAGGTGAAATAAATATTACATCAGGCTGAATTTGAGCCCCATAACTATAGCCTTGAGCAATGTGTTCAAAGAGATGCCTACCACTTATTGAACAGCTTTGGGGCCCACGCTCTGGCTCAGGGCAGTGGTGCCTCCATCGCAGGTCCCCTCGGGGGGCAGGGGCTTCAACCCCAAGCCTCCCGCTTCCCAAGGAAAAAGACGTGCTCGTCTGACTTCGGGACTGCTGTCAGAGGCAATCTTTTTCTGAAGCTACACCAAAGTGAGCTCTCTGGAGCTGAAAAAGGATCAAAAAAGAGGAAGCTATGATCTCTGAAGAGTAGCTGGTCAATAGGACCCTCCTCTGAGAAAGGAGAAGCTGGTATTTTGGACCTTGTTCCCTGAACAAAGTGTTTTATCGTCGTTGCATTAGAAACGGCAACGTTTCTAGAAACGTTTCGTAGAAACCTCAGAGCACTCAACTCCTCTTCCTCTGAAATAAGTATGTGGTCTTTCAGGCAGGTAAAGACTGTGGTGGGGTCTGGGTCAGGAAAGGAGGAACAGGCAGGTATTTCCATGCTTCTGCTGAGGGAGGCTACCTCGTTCCCTTCGTCTACTAAATGGCTCCCTCAGCTAAGTAAGTTTTTTCTGAGCTAGCTCACCCCCTTGTTAATTGTGCTGTGCTTCAGTAAATACAAAACCCATTTGCTATGCATCCATATTCCTGTTAACAGATTTAGTTTGTTAGCAGATACACATCAACAAATAAGGTCAGTCATATTTATTTTATTTGTATGCGAAAAACATTTAAGCTAGCAGAACAGTTTTGGTTTCTAAGGCTGTGGTTGGGCACAGATTTCCTTTGGCAGCTCTGCTGGCTGCAACAGTTTCTGTCTCCTGTTGGCCACTTTTTCCTCCCCCTTGTAATGCACAGATGTGGATATATAGACCAGAGCCCAAATTTAGCAGAAAAATAAACATCCTTTTAAGAGGTTACTTTTTTTCAACTCAGAACTGTTCCCTGATCCTGTTTGCCATATGGCTTCCAAGTGTTCCTGCTGGCATGGCCAGTGTGGAAGTGAGGGAAGTGAGGGCCATAGCTGTGGAAATACACACGTTTCCACGCATGTCATACTGCGTGAATGCTTCTTTCATGGTTTCATTTTCCAGTGTTTATTTGCAAATGATTATTTTCAGATACTTCAGATAACTTTAGTTATGCCAAAGAAATAGGAAAGATGCAAACCCTTCCCCCAAACCAAACAAAAAACCAAACCCCCAAACCCAAAGCCCCCACTATATTTTCATAACTCTAGGGTGGAAACTGTATAGGGCAAGGTTTTCTAAAACTTCTTTCTGGAGTTAGTCTTTAAGTCAATACTTAATGAGCCAAACATATGTCCTGAATTTCAAAAGTAATGATCATTCTGGAATGTATTTTGGAAAAAAACCAATTCAATGATTGCATAAGACAACCTCAAGAAACACAAATAATGAGAAGTTAAGAATAAAATAAAAAATGGGCTGAAAGAATAGAAAGAAAAATTTTTAGACAGGGCTAAAGTGTTAAAATCTAATGTATTTTCATTTTATTCACTGTGTGTAGTGGACACATATTCACATGGAAAAAACATTATTATTACAATTGCAAGTAGTTGGCACGTTAGAGCCTGCAATATTAAAATTGGCAAAGACCTCAACTGTAAGGGATGTAGGAGCTGTGGTTTGACATGGCAGTAAAGTTAATGTTCTGATTCTCTGTTAGAAATGTGGCTGTGATGTAAAGCTCTGATGCAATACAGACTAATTCAGCTGGCTCAAATTTCTTTAAACAATTTTGATGGGTTAACTTGATACTGGCATGCTTTATGGCAGTGCTTGAACCGCCTGTCCACCCCGTTCTAACTCTATGTCAGATCAGACATTGATCAGGCATTGCAGGGCATAAACTCTATATTGTGTGCTAAATCCTGCACAAACCTTTAGGATAAAAATACTACTTTCACTGATTCAGGTGTCCTGAACTTTTTCTCACTGTATCCTCTAACTCATAGGAGCATGTCTTCGTAAGAAATTCCCATGGCCTTCCTGTTATTCTCTGGCACTTTACAAGCTCGCTATGTTACTCTCAAAATAACATAAGAAAAAGACATTAAAAAGAAACATCTAGTTACTGACAAATTTACTGTCTTTTAGGAAGACTGTAATGAAGATGAAGAGGTGCAAATTTCATTAGTTGATTAAATTATCTCTCTTATATTATCAATTCTATAATAATATTAAACTTTCATTTGCCTTTGTATTTTAATCAATTGTTGTATTATTTATAACTGAGAAGCACTGCAATTTTTTCCTAGTCTTGTTTAGTCTGCTGAGAACAGACTTCTGTAAATCTGAAAAAGAAAACTGTGTCTTACTTTAAGTTTCGTTTTGTCATTATTATTGTCACCGCATTAGTAGCAGCTAATTTTAACTCTCAGTGCCAAAAACAGTACTTGGTTGCAAACCTGAAATTAACTGATCATTCTCGACGAGATAATCGATTTTCTCTAGTTTGCTTCTTACGATGTCTTAAGACAAAACTCCAACTGTCCTAGAACTAAGGCTGAAATCAGGCTGTATTGGGAAGTGTACTTTGTGTTTCCTGGTTTTCAGAGTGATGGTATCATTGAACTTGATAATGTTGGTAACGCAGGTCAATACTGAATTGAAACGTATGCTAACCAAGTGCATTTCTTTCTCATTGCTGGAAATTAGGCTCCTTTTGTTTCATCCTATTCTTTGAATAAGTGCCTGTGAACTTGCTCTGCCTGCACATTTATTCTCTCGAGAAAAGTCAGGAGACTTGCAATTTCTCTTTGTCCCGATTATTCTAATTGAACTGAAACTTTGGATTAACTTGTTTGTCCCCTTCTCTAGAATAAAAAAAAGTTGCATATATATAAGCTGACTACACTGCTACTACTTCCCCTGAATCCAAAGTTAATTCTTCGCTACTCCCTTGTGTGTTTGTAAGTAGGTGTTCAGACCTTAGTTGTTCCCTGCTGGCTTTCAGGGAATTTTTCGTATAAGCTAGTCATTGATGGACCAGGACGTATCAACAAAAATATACTTGGTTTTGTGAACCAGAGCCATGTTCTGTAGCTGTGTGACATTACTGACATTAATGGAGTTATGCTAACGAGTGCAGTCCTTGCTGTTTAAACTTCTGTAACAACATTGGTGGTGGCTCTATATGTCCATGGGAGAGTACAAGGAGTACCAGCATAGTCCCTAGAACTAGAGGGCCATGGTATTTTTGTAGTATCAAACTGCTGCTCCATCAATGTGTCTTACATGGACATGTGGAACAGGAACTCCTATCGTGGTGTTGTTCTGCTCTAAGGTCTACACAACTGCATCTTCCCTTCCGACTCCCCAGTGATTTTCTTCAAAAGCGCTCAAGCTTTCTTCCTGTCAGCCCTGGAGACCATGAAGGCTGGCAACTCAAATACAGATTCACAGGAAGAATTTAATTTGATTTTTCCTTAAGATTAAAGCTTCAGGTTTTTTTCCAGATTTTTGAAGTGCCTGTCTTTCATCCCCCAAATGGAAATATTTCATTTGCTTTCATGAAAAAACCCCAGCTTTCAACTAGCCATAGAGTTTGAGGTGTATTTTAGGCATTCAACATCTTTAATAAGCACAAAGGTCACTTTTTCAAAGATGCAGCTTTTCACCACTTCGAAGGCTGTGACGTTTAGCCAGCATTGACCTCCACGCTGCAATAATTGAGGAGCTCAGCAAGAGGAAGTAAGAAAGATTGTAGATGCCAAGCAATTTTCTTTTTATTTATCAGCAGTTAGAGATGGCATGAAGAAATGTAATTCGATTGAGAAACCATGGCATAGTCCAGCTTAGCTCTTGCAGAAATCAATTTCCCAGTTGATCCAATAGAAATTGATTTCTTGGAGACACAAATCTGCCATCTTTTTTAGCCTGAATGATTAACCCATGCACTGGGCTTTCTGGGTTATTTTCATTAGAATCAGAGCTTGCTCTAGAGGCTGCCCTCTCTCTGAAATCACACTGGGTTTCTTTGGTTGTTTTTTTGGAGGGCCACGGCGGGGGAGAAAGTAAGGGGGGTTTTTTGATTCATGTTTCAAAACCTGCCAAAAAGAAATTATCTTCTTTTATAACCAGGCACTTTGTAAGCCCAGGAAAACCAGAAAACTGCAGTTTATAGGCAGCTTCACCAAACCAGTATGAATTTTCTCAGGTTCTGCTTCACTCTTAATACTGACTTAGACACTAAATACAGCAGGGCACATGGTGTCTGCTTTTGTGAGGGGTTAATAGTGCTCGAAATTTTAAATGCAATGAATTTGAGGGGCTCATGAGAGTCACTTGGTTTTTGTATGTCAGCGAACAGCTTGCCATCGAGGACAATACTTTAGTGTAAACTGATTTAGGTTCTTGCTAGTACAACTGAATGCACTGGTTACTTCAGTATGGAAGACAATATTCTGGGCTCAGACACAATACTGGACTTCTTTCCTTTCTGCAGGTCTGTTTGTTTCTGGCTAACATAATTTACCTTTTAAATTTTTACATCTTTGGTTTCAGCCATAGCAAAACTCCACATTTTCAGCAGGTGAATGCTAGAAGAGAAATAATTCCTACTCCTGAAATAATGTTGTTTATTTTTTTCTTTCAGGACACAGTGGTTAAAAAAACATCCTGACATTAAAAAAAGATACTGTATATTGCAAGCCTGTGTTGTAGGAAAGCTCAGAAAAAGTAGTGTAGTAAGGGCTTGACAAAAAAATTCAGTTCTGAGCTAAATGGTTATTATTTAATTCTCATTTCTGGTGCATTTAGACACCTCATTAAACAGGAAGTAACTGCATTTTTTACCAGCCTGAACAGAGAGTGAGGAAAGAACCTGTATATCAGTACAGAGATATTAGAAATAGCACTGAAAACTACTTCTAAAGAGAGAAATGTTGATATTGCTGCCATAGCGTTCTTGAAAATTGCCTGGGTAGCATGTATATTTACGTTTAATCATCATATGTATTGAATCAGAGACATTTGCACTTGCCCAGATAGGAACTGCATGCACACATTGTTGCATCTGCAATTTTGTGTGTGTGGCAACGTCTCTTTGTGGGTACAGTGAATTCATGATTATTCTCACCGTACGTCTTCCCGAGGTTGTCCTTCATCTTGTTTGTCATCCCCATGTTGGGCTAAAATGCCAACACCCGACTACAGAGACAGCCCAGGACAGAGCGACGCGGAGTTGCCAGGGCTCTCTGCTCAAACCAAGCAGCCACCCCAGTGCTCCCAGGGGAGGATTCACGCTGTGCTCCTGCGGACATCTGGCAGGAGGGAAGTGAGCAGCCGTTCAGGGGATCTCTTTAGACCAGAAGTTTATAAAAACCCAGAAATCAGAATTTTTTCACTCTTTCTGAGGAATAGGTGTCTTTTTATTCTCAGATGGACATGCAGGAAACTCCCAGGGAAGGATGACCTAAGTGCAGGGCACTGGGTTTAGAAGGTTTGTTGTTTGCTAGTGGTCTGTAATCGCTTGGGTTTTATCTGTTAATGTAAATGCAGTGATGTGCTCAGACGCTCTGTGCGGTGCCTGTTTGTACACGAATTTGTTCACATTTGTTTCATGAGGAAGATGGAAACTCTGAACCAGGGAGCTCACAACTTTGATGAAACTTAAGGAAAGGTGGAGTTAAGCTGCAAGAGAAGCCGGAGCTGGACCATGAGGGTAGACAGTAGAAAAGAGAAGCCTGAATTTCAGAATGGGTCTGTATCTTGGGAATGTGTGAAACTTTACTCTAGGGCAGAAGAACGGTGCCTATGTTTCTGACGAGGGAGGTTTAAGTTCAGTGTCTGGGCTACGTGCTAGTAAAGCAGGTGAGAGAGGAATAGCGGATGCGTGGCCAGCCTGTTCAAACCGGTCCTTTGAAAGGCCTTTGTCATCAAAAGGAGACCTCTGTTTCTTGAGCCAAGGGAAATAGTTGGCAGGCTGTCATCAGAGGGCAGGCCAGTTAAAATCAGAGAGGACTTCTGTGAAACAAGCCCCATGTTGGTCCCAGCTGGAACAAAATGAGTCTTAGGCTGGGCTACTCCTCCTTAGATCCCCTCAAGAAGAGTACAGATAAAGTCAGCTGGTTCTTGCTGGGAAAAGAATGATCTGCTTGTGAATGTTTGTTGGTAAATGGGTGACTGGAAGGTCCACCTGTCACCTAATGTGTGCCTGGCACTGGTGTTACGACGGGGACTGGAAAAGCAGGGAATTCTGAATGTGAAGATGGGGTGTTGTATGTCAGCATTCACTGAATTGCCTGTGGTCACTCTAAAAAAGTTAAAATGCTCAAATATCAGAGTCCCACTGAGAAGCTGAATTATACAACAAATTAGCAGCATTTTATATATATATAAAATTATTCTCATGCACAAGCATTTTATGAAGCAAATGAACAATGTGCTCTTAATGTTTGCCTTTGCCATACTGCAAAGCTCTTATTACCCTTTTACAGTTTAGGGGACTAGTTATGATATTGTCCAGTTTAGGTTATTAGGATTTTCTAAATTTCTAAAATGCCTTCTATACTGTATTGCATCTTTCACAGCTTTCTACTCTGATGCGAGAAGCACCACTGATAGGTGCTGAGAGTGGCCAGAGATGACCTCAAACCATTTTGAAGCACTCAGGTGAAAGGGGTGATGGTTGGAAGTGTTAGTGCAGTCATACTAAGTATGGCTGATCCCACCCTTTGACAGGACACAGTTTACCTGATATTTTGATGTCTTTTTTCAGCCTTGCTTTTCTGTGATTCTTCCTGCAAAAAACATTCAAGTGTTGATTTGAAGATTAGGGCCACAAGGGAAAAGAGTGTATTCACAATACCACTGCTTACTGCAAAGCCTAACTTTTAGGCTTTCAGCTGTCCCCTGCACAGGGAAGGGGACTGAACTACAGACGGTCTATCACCACTTCATTCAGCTTTTTTTATTTAAGGACAGGAAGTATTGATGCCTTTTATTTTTGACCTCGATTAATTGCCTTTCTTTATAAAAGGCTAGCTGGATGGTAATGCTGGGGAGGTAACAGTGGGAACCTTGATGGAGCTCAGCCAAAGCTACTCAGCACTGAGGTCAAGAGAAATAGTTTTCTCAGTTTGAGAAGTTAGAGACCATTTGTTATGTGATTCAAATGCAGAGAAGGCCACGATCTTCACTTCTGGTGATCCATGGGTTATCTCTTACAGCGGTCTGAGAGGATCCTCTGTAGCTCTGAAATACTACGCTAATGACAGCATAGTCAAGGAGTAGACAGAAGAGAGATTTCGTAAATAGGCCAAGAGCAACAATCCAAAGCTATATTTTGAAGGACAAATGTATTTTCATCAAACAGATAAAAATAGCTACAGAAGGACACTGGAATTAAATTGCTTCAATGTATTAGCACTAGACAAATTGGGTAGATTTGTATTAGCATCAGTAAAACTCTTCTCTGAACCTGTTAAGATTAGCACAGATTAATACCAGAATGCATCTGGGTGTAATAAGCTCTTCTTACAGAAACTTCTTTGGGGGCATGTTGTACCGTTGGCCTCATTTATGCATTCATTGATAAAATCAGTATCTTGCTGTCACGAAGGCGGCATGCAATTCCCTGCTGGTTTTGACATGATGTAACTTGGCCTACGGGTCAGGGTATTCACGGCCTCTCCTGTCCCAGCGGACGCGCGGGGCGGAGGGGAGCTTTGGCGTGATCGCTGGTGGTGGTGGTGGCAGCGGGGTCTGGGTGTCCCTGCAGTGACGCTGCCACGGCTCCCGTTCCGGAGGCAGGTACGTGGCTGGAGCGGCTTTCTGCTCTCTCTCACCGCTTCACAATGGAAAGAAATGGCATGGGACCGAACACAGGCCCTGACGTCTCTTTCTCTGTTGGCATTGTGTTTTACTTCTTTCTTATGTTCATTCGTCCTTTTGGGCCACTTTGGATCTTTTTGCCTGGGGCCCAAAGCAAACTCTTGAGTTCAGTGGAGTAGGGACTTCAAGAAGTGAGCATTTTTCTTACTCCAGGTAAGATGTTGCATGAACAAACCACCTTTTCCTGAAGATGCATTTTAGCATCCCTTTTGGCTATATGTATACCACGGACCTCAGGAGCACTCCCAAGGGCTCCAAACCCAGGCTCCTTGGTGTATGACCCTGCTGTGTTTGTTTCTAGGCTGCAGGGAGACCTGTGCACCCACACCCCAAGCCCCCAGTCCCCTCCCCTCCTCTTTCCATCTGTGGAAAGAAAATGCTGGTTTGGAGACAGGACGGAAGCTTCCGTGTGTTCCTCAGGGTGCCCGCTCTGTGGGCACTCAAAGGATCAGGTCTTGTGCTGTGTCGGTAGAGCCCCACAGCTAAATACCAGCTCAGGCTTTGTGATGCGTGGAGTGCTGTGTGCCCACACTGGCAGTCCAGTCATGATCCTTGTGGCCCTGGAAAACACCGAGCACTAACCTGTCTGTAAAGACAGAGAATTTATTTAACTGAACAAACAAGGGAGCCGAACACCAAGATCATGAACATCTGAAAGACCACTCTATTCAGTCAGGAGTCCTCCAGCTGGAAGGTGAAGCCGCCCTTGGATTTTTCCTGAGAGAATCCAAAGATCTGCTCCTGTGCCCCTTTACTGACCATCCTTATAATGCACCTGCATGCCTCCACCCACTGCTAATTGGGTGCCCCTTCAGCTACTTCCTTCTCAAACTATTATGCTCATAGCTTCTTGCTGCAGCAATATAATGACAAAACTCTCTTTTTTTGGAAAAAAAAAAGTATTTTTTGCATTTCATCCTCTAACATAAACAAACTACATCTATATCACTACCCCAGTTTCCAGGCAGGTAATTTTTCTGCCGGTTTTGTAAATAAGGGAGTTTCTTTGTCTAGTGTAGACGCTTGTACCAGGGTTTACGCCTGCAGTGTCTGGCTTGTGGAGGAAGAATCCAAAGGCTGATTTGTAATTTATATGTGAGAGACCTGGCATTGCTTAAGGAATAACAGCCAAACCATCCAGTCTGACGTGTGATTTATTTCTTGTAATCAGCTGGTCTACTGAGTCCTACCAGGTACAGTGAGAACTCTTCTAAAGGCAGCTAAGCTGGGCTGCAAAAAAGTTTATTAAACTGAACATACAGAGGAATTTGTAAATGGAAAGATGAACAGAATTTAAAGAAAGAGTGTAATAAACTGAAAAATAGGATACTGGAAGAAAAATAATTGGAAGTGGAAAGAGCGCAGCATCTGCCCATCAGTAGATATAGGAACAGTGAAAGAAGTAAAATTTTACTTTTAGGTATATGATTCCCAGGGTCTACAGTAGGAAAATCAGAAACTATGCAAAAGATAACCAAAGATAACTAAGATAAGTTAGCTAAAGATAACCTAGGAGAAATAAAACATGCTGTACATTAAAGAACAGAAAGAGAACTGCAGATGGGCATCCTCCAGTCTTTTCTTTTGGGCATAGCGAAGAACTATGAGCACACAGACAGGTTGGATACAGCAGGGAGTGTTGCTGTTCACTAGCTGGCATTACCTGCTCAGATCTAACAGCTGCACTTGAGCATAGTTTGCTACCTCTATTTTGTGATAATCTAAATTCTCTTTCCTGTAGTGGGGAGAAGGGGCATGCAAAGTTCATCTCCAGACTATAACTGTATAATGCTAGAGGAGCCATTTTACTGAAATGAATAAAAATGCTTTTCACTGTCTCCTTTGGTGCAGGGACTATTTGTACATAAGAACATTTCATACCATGGCACAGGTCTTTCAGTGTCCCTAGAGTGAAGCTAGCAGTAACAATAGAGGAAGCTTCTGTGGAATAGAAAATCAGAAATATGGGTTTAGCTGCATTATAACAATAAACTCTATCTGAACACTGAAAACACAAAAATGGCACAGGATACAGCAGTAAAATCTGTGTTTTTGTTGGTGGCGATTGTTTAAGAAAAATGCTATAGGTTAAAAATAAACATTTGAAGCTGTTATATACCACAAAAGACCCCCAACCCCTTAATTTGTGGAAAGGTGGTGATTTGGAGAAGCAGAGGCTTTTTATCTCAAGCTAAATTCAAATCATGCATGGTATTTGGCTGGTTAGTGGTTACATAAAGGGCATTTGGTAGTGTCAGGAAGGCGTGTGCTTTGCGTTCCTCAGTCTGCGTGCAGAAGCAGAGCCCATTTGCTAAAGAAAAACTTTCACTAATTTTGCCACCTTTTAGGTAAGGCCCAGAATGAGCATGGGCTGCCTGACTGATAGACCCCCCCAGAGGGACTTCAGCCATTGCAATACTGAGCACTGAGTTTCCCAGTTCTTAGACCCTGTGAAACCTGGGGGAATTCACATCCATCTTGGGAAGCCCTGGCTCCCGGCACGATGCACTGTGCACTCCTTCCACGTCTGCACCGAAATCTCTATTTTAGCAAGGGGACCGGAACACAACCGTTTATTTGTTCTTTTTTTTTCACACAAATTACCTGAGTTATATCTTCTATTAGTGGTGTGATGGGCTTGACTGTATGTTCTCTGAGTTTTGTAACAGTGTGGTTCTTATTCTTGCAAAATGATAACTGTGAATATAAGACAAATGCTTATAACAGTAACAAGCCTCCCACTTCAATAACAGTCTTCTGCTCTCACCTCTTTTGGAGTACTATTGCAGTATGAACTTATTGTCAGTGAGTACTAGCAACAGCAGAGAAAACAAAAAAGAAATGTTTTTGGAAAGGACCATGCTTAGTGTATTTCTCCTTTTAATATTTTAAAATATATAAAGCTCATAATGAATTTTAGATCAGATCACTGTTCACTTAGAAAGACAAGAGAAGACCACTAGATGGTGGTAAAAACCCAAGCCTTTGCTAACAAAATCTGTGAAAAGAGAAGTTCAGAGGGGCAAAGAAGGGGAGGAGGAGCCACAGTTTGAGTACTGAAGTCATTATTGCTTGGAGTCTAT
The DNA here is from genome assembly GCF_964195595.1 of Calonectris borealis. Classification (NCBI taxonomy): domain Eukaryota; kingdom Metazoa; phylum Chordata; class Aves; order Procellariiformes; family Procellariidae; genus Calonectris; species Calonectris borealis. The sequence continues at coordinate 60,107,926 of NC_134313.1, forward strand.
AAAAAGGCAGTTGCACAGTAAGTAATTTATACGTGGTCAGCCTTGACTCTATGGATTTAATCATTGCTTTTCCTCTATTTTTGTCATCCATTCCCACCAAGGAGTCCCCAGCCCCAGATGTTGGGTCAGGAGGGGGGGCTAAAACTTCTGCTCTCTGGAGGAAAGGTTGCAGGCGATGAAGAGGAAGAGCAGCTGAAGGAGCAGCTCTGGTAAACAGGTACAGTTAATTCTTGATTGCAAACAAAAGGTTACTTTTAAAAACTGAAAATTTGTTAGCTTGATATGCTTTGGATTTTATTTGCAACAAGTCACTGACAATCAGCTTTGAGTGTTCCCCTTATTAAGAATCTGATGGCTTACAACTTGCCCTGAATATTGTCATTACCAAAAGAGTATTGAATAAAATGCTGATGATCTGGAATAGAAAACTTATTTTTATGACAGAATTCCACCCATACCAATTCTGTAACCTTAGTGTATCCTGAAATGTATGGATTTGCCTTGGTTAGGTCTTTAATACTGTGCTCTTAATTGAGCATGTTAGTATTGCACAGATAAGCTGTTTATAACACAGTTCACGCGAAGTTAAGAAGTACAAAGGTCAGGAAAGCATTTAAGTCTTTCACTGAAAATGTTCAGTTCTTAATTGTGGCAATAATTCAAACTTCTATATATTGTATTCAAGTGAGCAGGTGCTGCCAAACCTAATACTATATTCTCCTGCATTTCTGGGGTCTGAGAATTGAGACTTTGAAAACTGTTTGTTGTTTGGTGTTCAGCAGAATTTCCAGGACATTATGCTCACTTCTGGGGGACCAAATAGAATAAATAAAACTATGAATGAAGAGTGCATGAATCTCTTCATTAGTTTGTGGTTTTCATTTCCCCATAAGGATGGGTAGAAAAACTCTGATTTAGAATGAGTAGAAGAATATAGTGTGGAAGAGGCAGGATGTGTACAAGCCAAATTAAATAGAAATGGGTGATATTTGTTTTGTCAACTTCTGCCTGTTCTCGTCATGCTATGTTTTTTTTGGCAGGGTCTTTTGCCTTTTGGAAAATGCATTCACCACACTCCTTGGAAAGTCCCTCAGAAAGAACAGAACGTGTTTGCTTCCAGAGATGAACACGTCCTCTCAACTGTATGTTTCTGAACTAAATCTGAGTGCCTTTGGCAGCAACTTTACTGTGCCTACTGTCAAGAGCAAGTCATCACCGTGTGAGCAGGTGGTCATTGCGGCTGAGGTGTTCCTAACTCTGGGCATTGTAAGCCTCCTTGAAAATATCTTAGTTATATGTGCAATAGTTAAGAACAAGAACTTGCATTCACCCATGTATTTTTTTGTTTGCAGTTTAGCAGTGGCTGACATGCTGGTTAGTGTGTCTAATGCTTGGGAGACCATAACGATATACTTAATAAACAATAGACACATAATTATGGAAGATGCCTTTGTCCGTCACATAGACAATGTCTTTGATTCAATGATCTGCATTTCTGTGGTGGCTTCGATGTGCAGTTTACTGGCTATAGCAGTAGACAGGTATATCACTATATTCTATGCCCTACGTTATCACAACATCATGACAGTGAAAAGATCAGGGCTTATTATTGCATGCATCTGGACCTTTTGCACGGGCTGTGGCATTATCTTCATTCTTTATTATGAATCAACTTACGTGATCATTTGTCTCATCACTATGTTTTTTACCATGTTGTTCCTCATGGTCTCACTGTACATCCATATGTTCCTCCTGGCTCGTACTCATGTGAAGAAAATAGCTGCTTTGCCTGGGTACAACTCTGTCCGTCAAAGAACCAGCATGAAAGGAGCCATCACTCTGACTATGCTTCTTGGCATCTTCATTGTTTGCTGGGCTCCATTCTTCCTTCATCTCATCCTGATGATCTCCTGCCCTCAAAACCTCTACTGTGTTTGCTTCATGTCTCACTTCAACATGTACCTCATTCTCATTATGTGCAACTCAGTGATTGATCCCTTGATCTATGCCTTTCGTAGCCAGGAAATGAGGAAGACCTTCAAAGAGATAATTTGTTGCTATAGCCTGAGAATGGTCTGTGGGTTATCCAACAAGTATTAAGAAAACAAAGCCAAAACAGTGAAGAGAATCTGAACGCAACACCTTGCCACACCTTGTAATTCTGCTGAAATGCCTGTGGAACATCTTTCTCCATTCAGCTGTCATGATTTCTGCGGCAACCAGAAACCATTTTTTAATATGTGATTTTACCTTTCCTTCCCTCCACGCACCTCTCTCACACTGGCGGTAGGAGCTACTCAGTGCATCTGTATTACGGGGAGAAAGAATATTTTGAATCTCATTTACCCTACTGAAGACTGGATCTTATAAGAGGATTATATAGGGAAAGCCTTATTTTTCTTTCTGCCAAATGCGAGTGTGACCTGCCATGCAAACGAGCCCATCAGCCTCTCAGTGTGTGTTTCTCCTGATATTCTTTGTCTCTCTACATACAGCATGGCTTATTTTGATGCCCAGATTTAACAGTTTTTTTGCTATTTCCTTCTGAAGACATAAAATCAGAGAAGTAGCTCCAATTATCAGGGTTCACATACCTCGCTCAACAGTTATGACCGATATATATGCACCAATATATCATCAGTCTTGTATTCCACTCATGACTGTAACTGTCATAAAATATGTATTATGTAAGAGGACAGCGTTACCACGAGATTTTCATACCTGTGTGTTCTTATCACTGTGGGGTAGGATGTAGCATAGGTGGATTTTAAGGCTGAATATGAAGACTGAGCTGATTCTAGTTTGTCTGTTTTCTTTATTCGCCAGGGCTAGGGACGTAAAGGACACATGGCCTCTAGAGTCATGTAACGTTTTGTGGAGATGGAAAGACTGGGTGAGTTGCTGCCTTTATATAGACATTAGAAAAGCGTTTCAGCTAGGAGTAGCTTTTGTTACTGGAGGAAGCTGTAGTGTAGATTGCATCTTTCAAGCTGGGAGAGACAAAACAAGTTTGGTGATCAGAAGGCATAGCAGGCAATGGCAAAACAGGGATTTCAAACACTCAGGCACATGTAACTATAACAGAGTGTGCTGACTTTTGCTCCCCAAACAAACAGTTTTTGTCTTTGTTGAGAGGATTCTAAGGTGAAACCCTCATGCCTTTTGTGTAAGTAATTTGCGTCTAGTCATGCTCTCATAAACATGCTCTGTCATGTGCAAAATATTGGATTTATCACAGATGAAGGAAGTGCAACTGTGGCATTGAATACTTGATGCCCATGGATGGTACATATGTTGCACTGCGATATAAGCTATGAAAATATTTCAAGCAGTGGTACCCTACTGACTAGATAGGGTCAGAAAATAGCTTGGAAAAATGAATTATTTCTTCCGAAAAGCTGAAAGAATAACCTTTGTTGTACTTGGTTTAGGGATGCTCTAAAACTGGTGTTGTCAATAGAAGGACTATGATTGATTCAATGGGTCTTATACCTTCAAGGTGGAAGTCCTGATCAGGTGTTAGGAAAATTTTTTTACCATAAGGGTAGTCAAACATGGGAACAGGTGCCCAGTGGTTGTGCAATCTCCATCCTTGGAAATATTCAGAACTTGACTGGACGCAGCCCTGAACAATCTGCTCTAAGTTGAAAGCTGACTTTAAGTCAGCCCTGCTTTGAATGTTTTGAAATAGATGACCTCGACAGGTCCCTTCCAACCCAAGTTATTCTCTCATTCTATGGAACAGCTTGCATATTATGATAAAATTATATTTTTTTTCCCTTCTAATTTAATCTCTTGTGTAAGAAGAATTGTAAAAGATTCTCCTCCACACATTTAGAAAGATAGCATACTTTGTGTCTTCATTTGCTTTGGAGGTCTCTGGCAGGATAAGTAGAGTGCATTTTTAGCACCTTATACCTTTTGTCTGCTGCCAACTTAAAAGATACAATGCCTCCAGCTCGCACATATCTCCCTCTGATATGAGTGGGAATGTTATTCTCAGTGGAGACACCTTATTATGTTGACTGTAAATATAATGGTTATATCAGTGCACTAGGTGCTGGAATCTTCCTTCAGCTATATCTGAAAATGGGCTTTCAGAGGTATGTTTGTGGTGAGTAACGAGAATCTTGCCTTGTTCCAGTCCGCCTCATAACCCTACCCATAAATGGCACCTAAGAGTAGGCTCTTGCTACTATGAATGTAAAGAGCAAAAAGGAGACAGTTCAATTGCATAGTGAAAGGCACCAGCTGATGTTGTAAATAAATCATTAAATCTTCACTGGGTATTGCAAATAAGACAGTCTTGTACATAATTGTAAATCAACAAAGAGGAAGCCAAAACGGTAATAGCTTTGGGTATTTTCTTGAACTGAACATTACTTTTTTGTTGGAAGTTTATTTGATGTATAAACACAGACATATGAAGAAGCTATTAAACTGGATTGCTGGAAAACCCACTATTATTTGTTATTCATTGTAACGTGTCCGCTAACCTTATAGATTATTCACAGAGGGAGTATTGCATTACAGGCTTTCACTTCTCAATTTAAACAGATGCCTTATTAAAAAACACATTATGAAAGAGAGTTACAGACTCATACAATGTATTTACATTCATACCTATGTTCCTCTAGGTGTCAGCATCACGCCCTCATTATAAGCTTTACAGGTGGGAGCTAAGACAGCTTAAGGGGGAAATTAAAGTATTTTCAAGAACAGGCTAGAACAGTTCCTGCAAAAAAAGGCTGTTTACACTATAGGAATGCATATAAAATACCTGTCTCTCTGAGGCCATGGCATGTTTTAACCTGTTTCTTTCTCCCGCTTAGCCACAGAATGAAAGCAACATTTAGCATGCTTTCACTTCTACCGGAGCTTGGAAAACACTAAGTATTCTGATAGATTGGGACAAGCAACCATTGTGTAAGTATGAAATTTGCTGTGAAAGGACAGTCATGGAAAAATTAGCTGCTAGGCTGTCATTGCACCGTGTCCCCACAGCTAATGGTGCTACTCCTGCTTACACTGCCAGTCATTTACGGTTTGTATCAGTCATTGGAAAGAAGCTCAAATCACACTATTTCTGTCCCAGAGCTCCAAAACCAACTTCTATTGCTCACTGTTGCTTTGATGACTGAACACTTCACTGCTTCTAACTTGTGTGTCACTATTTTAGAGTTTTTAATAAGAAATTATTTTGAACTCACTCCTGTTGCAGGTGGGGTAAACTTCTATAAACTCACAAAGGGTGGTGAAATTGCACCTGCATTTTAAGTAGATTAGTAGGAGCAGGGGGAATATTAAAAAAAAGCAACCAACATTTCTAGCTTCACCAGAACTTCCTCTAGTGAAGCAGAAGACTGGATTCTTCAGTCTGTAATAATGCAAAGGGTGGTTGATGGTAGCCATGTTGCTCTGTCTCCGGATCGCACTGAAGTACTTCATGTGTCGCTCTAAGTTTTGCTTGCTTTAGTAGATTGAAGTAGACGGTTGGCTTTTGCAAATGATGGCATTGCCTGGATAATCCCATACCCAGCATGCTCCTATACTAGCATTAGGAAAATCTGAATCTTTTCTCCAGGCCAAGGCCATGATAAGGTACCCGGAAATATTAGTTTTCCAAGAGCCTTAGCATCTCCTGTAACACAAACCCGTCATAACTGAATGGAGCAAAGAGGTTGTTTATGATCCTGAGCCAGCCCATTTTCCCAAACGGGCACAAGCCTGTCACAAAGGGCTCTAACTACGGAGTGCTGCCGCCTCTGGGTCTGGGCTGGGAGGGATGGGTGCTTTCAGCTCTACAACCTGCAGGCCTGCAACTTCCGTGCAGCCAGTGTCCAACTCTCTTTTGAGAGTGGTTGCACATTCCCACTGCTTAGGCTTTTCCTCTTAGAAAACCTTCTCTGAGTGGCTCTCTGGGGAGTTTAGTTGCATTTTTCAGGAATCCTGTGCAAAATAACTGCATAAACCACAGGAATTTCCTGCACACACAAACTTTAAGGAAGCAGAAAAGGTTTATACATCACTGGGAAAGCAACCAAGTCCCTCACACAGTCTGCTTTCTGAAATCTCAAAGGACTCTGTTTTGTCTCCAAAGCCTTTTTGGGGATTCTCCTCCTCTCTTGCAGTAAATCCTTCTGCTGTTGCTGGTTAGCCTCTTGCACAGAAGACCAGCTCGTGGTGACCGCTGCTGTGTTCAGGGATTGCAATGGACGGTCCCAGTCTTCAGCTGTGTTGGTTTGCATGCATGGTTAGGAAGGGTGGGTGAATAAGATATGGGATCACGGATGTGGAAATGGGGATCCCCATATCAGGGACAGAGAGTCATGCAGGCTGCGGTGGAGCTGCCTGCATAAGTCTCTGTGCTGCGTTATCTCCCTGGGAGATGCTCTCCTTCCTTTTCCAATCTTATCATGTATTACAACCTGAGCCGTGTGCATCTTGGATCCAGCTTGTTCTTCATACGGGACAGAAAAGGAAAATCTGAGGTATGTGTGTGTGTGTCTATACTTACATACATGCCTACATGTGTATGAGTTCTTACTCCCAAATACAGAGTACAATCACAAACGACATCAACAAACGAAATGTATGTGAGGATGTATAGTTTCTTTTTCCCTAACCTTTCCGCTCCTTGTAATCCAGTTATTTGTTATACTGCTTTCCAATTTGCAGCTTGTTTCTCACGTATTTCCTCCACCTGTGAACAAACTAACAACAGCCTGAATCTGAAGCAGAAGAAAAAACCTCAAGCTTTTTTTTTGTCCTGAGCTTTTGAAAATGGTAGTGAATCAGTGTGACAGAACAAAGAGTTCCCCTAGCACCTGTCACACTGTCTAGTAAAATTTAAATTCTTATGGTCCTTAACCACTATCCCTAAAACAGTTTCTTCTTGCGCTGCTTGCCTAAAAAACCCTAAGAACATGTGACTGGCTGTACTGAGCACTGAGACGGAAGGGTCTCCATCAAAATAAAGAGCAGCTGTTTAGGGGAATTATACAAAGTCTGGACATGTGCATGGTAATCCTCAGGAATACCCTTACAGCTTCCAACAAGCTATGGTTTAGGGGCTTCTCGGGCAGGAGGTCATATTTACAGCTTTGTGACTGATAGCTCTCAATGAATGTCTCTTACAAGAATTTATCTAATCACTTTTGGATCTCTTTATAATCACCTGCAATATCTTGTAACAGTAAGTTTCACAGTTTAGATATGTTGTGTGGAAAAATGATTTTTTTTTCTCTTATAAAACATTTGCTTGAAAGTTTTCTTCAACGTCCCTGAGTCCTTATGTTGTAAAGACGAGAAATAATTGATCCCTATTCACTTTCCCTGTGCTATATATTCCCCTATAAACTTTCTCTTTTCCAGCCAAGAATCCTAGCCTATCTAACCTCTACAGGTATTTTCATACCTTGTTGTCCTTATGCTGTTTTCCTAGATCTACTATATTCTGTCTGACTCAGGGGGGACCAGATAAGCATATGATAATCCAGATATAGGTGAAAACTAAATTTCCACTGTGTGCAAGTTTTGTTCTCTATTCTTTTCTCAGCAGTATGTAACAATATACTTTCATTTAGTACAACATGCTCCATAATTTGGAAAATTTCAAGATCTCTAAAAAAATTCCCCTCTGCAAATGCTCATAGGAACATGTACACTCTGTTCTCTAAATAGGCTTCCGTTTTCAATGGCGAGGGCTTTGGTCATACATCAGCATGTAAAACATATGCCCAAAATACGGTGCTTAGGAGCGCTTCTGTGTTTCCAGATCCAAGTACACGCCTTGGCCGTGTCCCAGGTCTGTAGCAGAACTCATCTGATGGACACAGCTTCCATCTCCCTACCTCTGATGGGAAAGAAGCCTGGCCACAGAGGCTGGAAGGGCCTTGCTGTGTGTCCCAGCCATGCTCTGGGTGGCTGAGGAGCAGGGACCCCATGTTCAGACAAAAACTTCTCCCAGAAGCCCATCATTTCTTGAAGGGTAGTAAGAATACCATTTGTGCAGCTACCTCCAGATGGTGATTCGTCACTCCTCGCCTTTCAATTAGGCTGGTTTTACACCTGATTAAAGCAAGATGAGAATTGGAATTATAAACTTTCTATGCTGGCTCCAGATGAGTTTCAAAGGCACCAAATGAACTTTTTTGATGCCCTGTTGTATAAATGCCCTAATTAACAGCAACAAAACAAAACAAAAACCCACAAAGAAAATGGGATTCATTTTTCTCTCTAGTTTGCCAGTTTTTAACAGGACACAGTTAATTTGGCAAGCAATAAGTGGTGTTGCCCGTAAATTAGTTTTTTCATTGGCTTTCGTGTCTTGCACAGAAACTTCATGCCTACTTCACCTACCCTGAAAAAATGCCCCTAGGAATACCTATCATCTTTGTATTATGCCTTTTGTTTGTCATAGCTTTGCTCTGAACTGCTTTCTGGAAAGCTTTGCATGGGTTTTGAGTCAGGATCTAAATCCCTGAATTTCTATACCCCAGCAGTTCATAGTGCTGGGATAGCCTTACATAGACCTTACTATTATTTCTGCTTCACAGGTTTCTTGTGCTTTTTAAAGGCAGGGGGACCCGTCCAGGATATTCTTCCTTTCAAAGGGTAGCAGGAAATACTCCTATACCTTAACTTTGTTTTAAATCTATAGGAACATAATTGTTAGCAGTGCCAACATTGACCTCAGCTCAGAGATACACTAAAAGTAGCTCTTTCCCAAAAGCTTTCCCTGGAGGACATAAAGAGCCCTGACTATAACAAGGAGAGGAGATTCCTGCTCTCTGCTCATACAGTGGTAGATAAGTGGTGGAGCTTGGGGAAGCAAGCATTTTAAACCTGTGTTAAGTTCACACTTCACTTAAGAGGATGAAGATGAATTGCTTTTTCCTGCTGTGAGGACTGGGCTGTACTAAAAGATGTCCTGGCAGACAAGCTTGTGCCAAATTCAGTTTTAGAGAAAGAGCCAGGCAGTGCTGGAAACTTGACCGAAAGTCTATGTGCAAAGCCCTCACCAGGTGTGACTGAATCCCATTCCACTGAAGTGTCTTATAAGACATCTTCTCCCCACAAAATTATACAGTAGGAATTCAGGATGTGGTAGCTCTCTAGTTCCTTCCTTAGAAAGGAAAATAACTATTTTAAACATTGGAAAATCAGTGTGTCAAGAAATGCATTTATTTCTCACGTTCCTCAGACCAAGAACCTGCCAGCTGTCCACAGTGGGGCCCCAGGATCCAGAGCTCTGACGGGGGGTCTCTGCAAAGTCAGCTCATAGGGAACCTGCTTAACTCACTTGGAAAAGGTAGGTTAAACCTTCGACTTCTCCTGGGCTTAAGTGCCCTGCTTGTAATCACAGTTTGTAAAGCAGGTGCTTAAAAAGCCCTTCTTTCAAATGGCAGAGGAAAGAGATGAATCACTTGAATTTCAAGTGCAGTTCATGTCCCTGCATAAAGTGCATAAAAAATGAAGAAGTAGGAGTCCTTGAATGAAGTCCAGGTCTTTCATCTCACAGTGAAGCTGCTAAATATTCAGGTTTTCACTATGAAAAGGGACGTTGGCACGGCCACCTTTGAATCTGGAGGTGGGTTTTTGAAGGTGTGTAGCCTGCTGTTTTAGTTACACTCTGGGAAAGTCTGACAGTCCCTCTGGTGAAACAAGTGGAGAAACATCTTTAATTTTGACTGGATTTATTTTTAAGATGGGATCTGCCGTCTGTAGCCCTCGGTGCCTCTGCCTCCCAAAGCAGAAGTGCTCAGCTTCCAGAAAACTGGAAGGTGCAAGGACTTTAGGTACAACAAGTGACAGGTGGATTTAGGCTCCCAGCTCCTCTTTCAGCTCCTTGGTTTTGTTAGCCACATGCCTGGCGCTCCAGTCATGCATGATTAATAACTGAACTTAGCCGTGGCATTTTAAGCAATACACTGGAACTGTATTTAGAGTGGGGGATATTGCAAACATGTTCAGCTTAATTAGAAGGGAATGGAAAAGAGGAAAGCCACCCTAGAGCTACCTCATAGGAGACAGCCCTGGCATACAGACGAGCAGGGGATCAAAGGCCTGTTGCACAATGTAATGAGTAAATAGATGACAAGTGCAACATTAGCTCTGGTGGACCTTTAGAGGGGAAGGCAGGCGATACAAGGAACACCATGTGTATTTCAGATGACCTTTCACTGAAAATGTCAATGAGAAGATTGTATTGAATTTGTAAATAGGGTAATAAATAACTGGACTGAATAATGAAAGTTTTAATGCTCAGGGAAGAACCAGAGCGAAGATTCCGGGAGGCTGGACACCTGGAATTACACATACTTTAAAACTTTGCTGAATTAATAATGGCCAGTTAAGTGCCAGCATTGTTAGTGCTGTGAAAAAAAGCATCTAATGACAAGAATATGGCTAATAATAATCAAGGAAATCTGTAGTGAACTAACGGAGTTGATAGAGGACAGGTCCCGCAGAGGCTGCTCCCAGACCTTGTCCTAGGTCACCACTGCCTGCAGCAGGTCCCCCTCACCCGCACTCCAGCTGTGGAGGGGGGTGTCTGTGAGGCCCTGACAGTCATGCACTTTGGGATAGGTATAATAAGCCTTCTCCATAGACAAATAGGGAGGTATTTAACCATCTCCAAATTGATTTTTGTTTTGTTTTGTTCTGCAGTTTACTTTTCTATGATATTTTTAGTCTTTCAGCTTGACTGGGTAAAATAACTTCTGAACAGAGCTGATTAAGCAGGTATTTAGAATTCAGTATCATCTCCCTTCCGAGAGTCTCAAAGTATTTTGCAAACACTGATGAATGAAATCTCAATCCATTGCTGCAAGATTGCTTGCAGAAGCATAGCATCACACTGAGGGTGAAGGTAGAGAGCTAAAGGTGAGTTATTTTTGAAAGTAGAGCCCTAAACTACTGATTTTGTCCCTTTGCGGTTAAGTAGCACTTCTCTGAAGTCACCACACAATCTGAAGAACTGGGCTTTGAGACACCAGAAGGACATCCACAGTGTGACATGGAGTGGTAGGATAGTCCCAAGCTTAGTTTTCTCCTGTACCAGATCTGAGAAAAAGGGTTATGCTCTGTGCTGTGGTACCAGCCATGTCTCTGGAGTCCCTGCGGGGCTGCAAGGGCAGGCAGGGCATTTCCTGCTCTCAAAAAGTGGATTTCCAGCCCTGACCCTTCCTCCTCTCCCCTGGAGCCCAGACACGGTGTGAGCACAGGAGGCAGCGTTCAGATACCAGTGCAGTGTTTGCTAATGAGGTTGCCCTCTCAGGGGATAAAGACGATTGGATATATTCCTTTTTTGTTTTTTTTCTAGTTTCTGGGCTGTGGCCGGTGGCCTATGAGTGGCATCTTTGTAACAGGTCCAGAACCTCTTTGCAATGTAAAAAACTGTTAAGCAGCAGCTATGATCACTTCAATGAATGGAGCTTGAATAAATAAATAAATACATTGCTAAGACATTGGTTAAGGATAAGGAGTGGGACACTGTGACTTGCAGGACGTGGAAGTGTCTGGAGGCTTTTTCAAACTGTTTGAGAGCACTTTGCACACTAGTTACCCCGCCTAATGCATCCTTGGTCCTCTGAAATGCTTGTACTGCTTGTACTGCTCTGCAAACAAACCAAATACAACCCATTTTCTTTATTAATTAACAGATACAGTCACAGTCAACAGGATTTCAAGGCTTACGGGTGTCATATTCATTGCTACAGACTTGGATGTTAGGTAAGGTAAGGTTTTATTAGACTGGCATGGCTTTTCTAATAAGCCAGGTCACAGGGGAAGCACACCTTAAGAGTTGTGCTTGATGGGTTTTTGCATTTTCCTACGATGTTTTAATTTAACTGTACTTTCAATATAATATCTGCTTTCGTTTAAAATGCTTTTCAGACAGGGAAACTTTGTAAGGCAGGGGCAGGTTATCGGTAGTACAAAGATATAGTAAAGTACCTCTAGACTGAAGTGACCAATGTAATTCAACTTGACAATCTATTGATTCTTAAACTTAATAATTTTGCCACTGGAATTCCTACCAGGTACTCTTATGAGAGCGTTTACATCCACCTTCTTTCAGTTTTGGCCTGTAGCGTGAGGCTCAGTAGTTCCAGAGGGAAGAATGCTCAAACAGTAGCTCGAGGACTTAGAAAGGGTGCTGGTAGTCTAAAAACATTATTCTTCATGCAAATGCCTTGGCAAAACCACAAACAAGGCAAAGACAGAAGCTTGTGTCAAATTCTCCCTGTTATTTTCTGAAGGAGTTAGAAAATTCTCTGTAAAAAAAGGGAAGTTAGAATATTAAATGCCATTTCTTGCTCTTGAAATGTGCAAATTCACGGAAATTAGATGGAGATTTGTTAATGACATCCACAGTTTTAAGCTAAGATTTTGCTATGACTTGAGGTATTTATAAAACCAATGGAAGCAATTTTTAGTCTACAGAAGTTATTTTTCTTGTATAGGGTAGCAATCACTTAAAAATCTTTTCTACTTCTCTACTAAGGGACATTTGACTCCCAATTTGTTGGGGGCATTAGGGCTATTGCTGATCAGCTGTCAGTGATCCTCTATTGCTATTTTGTATTGCTTGTGCTGCAGATGAGGCAGTTTTTTGTTGCACTTACAATGGTTTTCTTTCCAGTTTTACTCTTTCACCAATCTACTGTTCCAGTCTGGTAGTATTATGGGTCCACTGAGAACTTCTTCCTTAAGTAACCGTGGACTTCCATAGCAGCTAGGGATAAGCACTGCTTGTGCCTCCTGCAGCAACACATTCCTCTGCACTGCAGAAACAGACTAAATTTAAAATGAATTCATCCTGTGGGAAAAAGAAAATCAGTGATGGATGAAAACAAGTAAAGCTTTTTACAATACCTTAGTTTTACTAAGGCTGCTGTCTTTGATTACTCACCCTATATGTAGCCATCTGGTCTAAAATCCCCTTAGTCTATCTGCAGTCAGATGGCTTGAGGGTATTTTTTTCAGTTTGCAGGTTTTCCTTTGGAAAGATCTGTAGTTGACTGGCACCTGCTGTTCATTAACTTTATGGCAGCGTTCTTGGTTTAGTCTCCAATTCAAGCAAATTGATAAGAACAGTCTGCTCTTTACAAGTGCAAACCGGCTTTCTGAATTCTGCAGGACCGTTTGCATACTTGATGCCTCTAGGTAGGAGGACAGTGCTAGAGATCGCACGACTAGATGCAATATCCCTGCATAACACAGCAAAATATGGCACGAGGACTGACCTGGGGCTCCCAGATAATCCAGCCAACTAAATATGGTATTGTATTTCGGCAAAGTGTAACAGTCAGCCGCTGACAGCAGCGTCAGTGCCTGTTATGCTTCTCACAGTCTTGGCGCCAGCTTGTTTAGGGATGCTTCAGAGATCTCTGTGCTGTGGCCCAATGCAAGGGGTAGATGTACCCTGAGTAAATTGCTTAGCTGGATCATTGTCTCCGTATTCTGTACTTGTCAGATTTAAGTGCCTAATGATGTTAGATAACTCTTCATGTCATTTATTTTTGCAAAGTGTCATTAATCTCTGCCTCTTCTTCATACGGTATGCACGTATTTCATTCTGGAGCTACAATTAAGCAAGAAAACTTAAGTAAAAGGATTGTGTAGATACTATCAATGGAGTAAATTCTTCATCAGATGTGGAAATGTGAATTTTCATGTCTGGTGCCACTGTTGTATTAACATAATGAATTGAGAGGCTGTGAAAACAGTTGTGGCAAGAACTTGCTGAAACTGAGTTGTTAATAGTGAGGAACTAATACCTCAATGATTTTGATGCAGAAATCACAGATTGAGATTTTTATGGCCTTTATTACGAAGGACAGACTCGTTGATCATGTTAATCTGTTCTGGTCTTAAAATTTTGAAATAAGTTTCATGAAAAGTTAGCAAATGTTCAAGTCTCTTTCCCAAGAAGCTAATAAAGAGTGATAACTCTGTCCTTCCTAAGGGATAAATTAATATGGTCCAAAAGAAGTTTACCTACATTTACAAATGTGGAAGTTCATGCCAAAAGCTTTCATGAGACCAGGTTAAGACCAGAACATCAAAACTATACAAAGGTTAACATAAGAATTGAATCAGAAATCAGACAGTCTGAACTGTGAAGTAGCTTTGTACAAAATTTTGCTTCAACTGAAAAGTGTTGAGAGTATAATTAATTGATAAAAAAACAGAAAGAAGAATTAAGCTCATGGAATAATTTATGTTAAAATTAATTTATCCAGATCTAGCAGTGATATGACATATTTATTTCATCAGCTAATTTCCTGGAATTTTTAACCTTATTTGAATCAACCATGATTAACCTTATTTAGTTTTGCATTGATTATGGTTACTGCATCTCTAATTATCCAGAGCTTTGGTTATTTGTGTATTTTTTCTGCCTCCAAAATATTTAGTATAGATAGCAATGAATTACAAAGTTTGGAGGAGGTAATATGCAAGGGAATAACAAAAATCACCTTAAATTCACATCTGTCAATGTTCATTTTTAAATTCCCACAAGTAAAAGGATGAGCTGTCATTCGAGACATCCATTCAACCATCAGAATGGTAAACTGTGTAAATAAAATTGTAAAAGATAAATGATAGAATAATTCCTGATTGAGATGGGAGAACTTGTTTGGAATAAATTTAGAAATAAGTAAAAGTGTTTAATTATAGGTTCTAGAGCAGTTCTGAAGTTTTCAAGTGTACATTTAACTTGATTTGAGCAGAAATTCCTGTTTAATACTAACATCTATGAAGTCTGGATATCGTTTTAGTAGCCCCATAAACTAGCTGGTTAAGAATTATTTTCAAACAGTTGTCTTTACTTGCTAGTGCTTGTACAGTGCAAGATTTTTTTCAGTGGGTCCTCTTAAAACTCGTTTGAGTTCCCCCAGTGCAGACTGTTTTGCCAACTTCTCTGTCTGCAGAGCAGGGATTGCAGGGCCATTAGGAGTTACCAGCACCTTGACTTTTTGTGTCCTTGGCACAGGGAGGAGCAGTGAAGGGTGGTGTGGTACAAAGACTCTGGCTAAGAAGTTGATTGGCAAATGTATAAATAAGCACCATGAATCTTTATGCAGCGGGCAGGATGTTTGGAAGGAAGACACATGTTCCAGATGTCCTCTGATGGTATTTTTTTTTTCTTTTAGGCAAGATAAAATACAGGGAGAACTTTAAAGAGCCTGATTAATTGCCAGTTATATGAATGGTATTATGCATTTTACCATTATATAACCTATGATTAGGCGACAAAATAAAAGCCAGTCATTACTGGGGACTTGAGATATTCTTCCCTCAGATGACTGTTTTGTGCAAATTCTTACTATGGTGTTAAAATATTCTGATTTAGTTTTTTTTTCTCCTAAGGAATGGACTTAAAAGAGAATGAATGAAAATAACCATTATGCCTCAGCCTTTTTTCTCAAACTAAAAGCGAGTAGAAATGCAGTAAATGCAAGGTAGGAATTTCCCAAAGACAGTATCAGCTACAGAACACCATTAGACACAAAATACCTGAAAATACTCATCTTAATCCAACCACAAATTTCCTGGGAGTGCAATGGACTTTTAAAATGAATGGAGAGTTGAAGAGGCAGACTATTTGAATCCTGCTGGGGGATACTTCGCATCGTGTATTATTCTACTTATTTCAGTTCAACAACTTGTGGGCCAATTGTATATGAAGCAGGATTTTTCTCCTCCTTTGTGGCCTAGACTGAAAGTTGCAGCCTGGCCACAGGGGGAATAAAGGCACCCGCACAAATGCAAGAAGACAAAGCAAAAACCTGTGACTAAGTTTTCTCTCTTGTTCCAGTCATGTCATATTTGTGCATTCCCCTCATGTGACGGAGAAGGGAAATGAGAGGCACTACCCGCTTTCTTAGCGTGGGACACCGTGGGAAGTCGTTTTGCCCAGTTAGGACCAAGCAAACGGCTCAAGAGTACTGAGCTGAACATGTCATCCCATCGCTCCCCTTTATCAATCCAGTGCCACTGGGCTAATTGGCTTGGAAAGTGGGATCAGGATTAGGATTGTAATAAAGACACTTTAGTAAGTGTTATAATTGCAATCCTCACCCTCCTGCTTTATGTAATGTAAACACAGACTAATTCATACATGAACAATCACCATGTATGAGCCAATGCAGGGGTAGGAATAATCGAGACTTAAGGTTTTAATACATTTCAATTAGTAACTAGTGAACTTTCATGACTGGAGGAAAAATACACACTTTACTGCTGCCTCTGCCAGCCTCTTGTGCTACAGCTTATGGGGCAGGCTCACAATTTAATTAAAACAATGTTATTGTTTTACACAGACTTGCTTAACAACCTTTTTTCTCCTCTAAGGCTTGTGCTTTTGTCTATGGTGTTGCCTTCTTGCTTTGGAAAGTAACTTCTCAAGGTTTACCGACCTCATAATTATTCTCCGTATAATCTGAGCACTTAAATAGCAGAGAGTCTAACATGTTGGAATTGTTACTAAAAAGGGGAAACCAACATTGTATTACGAAGTAGATGGATTGGTTTGAGGGGAAAGAAGAAAAGAGTTAATTACATAGTCTGTCTGAGAAATAACAACTGAAGTATGGGATTAAGGCAACTGGGGCATAACAGTTTGTGAAAGTAGTCAGAAAGGAATTACACAGGGTTGTGCGCCAGCTGAACAGAGTGGCAAGGCCAGTGCAGGCATGGCTGTCTGTCAAAATGACAGTTTCAGAGAGACTCCCAGGACACAAAGCCTGCTAAAAAAGGGTGGCCACAGGGGCTCTAGTGACAAGACATTTATGATCATAGAACTGGAGCCTGACATCCCTTGCTCCTCTTCACGGTTAGTAAACCGACCTTGCTCTTCTCTCATCCTGAGAAAGGAAAGAGCACGCTCTGCCCATCCACCAGTTTCACAGGTAAGCTGCTTATTTTTGTCTCTTGTCTACTGCTATGCTATTTCAGATGCCAGTGTCTTTAGGACCTTGACCATGGAGGCCTTCTTGTGCATCCTGGTTGTTCTGAGATGGGCCTGGCCATGCCTTATGACAGCCGCAAGCCACACTAGAAAGTTTTTTTCTGATAATGTATTTAAGTTGGTCTTCTTATTCTCCTAATCTAGATTTGCTGTGGATGCTCCTGAAGCTCTCATGGAGTCAACTGCAGTTACTTCAAAAGTAGCATAGGCAGAATAGAGCTGATAAAAAAGAAAAATGTTCCCAAGACGTAGCTTCTGCTATTACCTGATTTACTCTGAAGAGTTTCCCCCCTGAGCTGCAGCATTTGTCTGCAGCCTTGGTCATGGCGTATTCCTCACTGGAACAGGATGAAGTCTTCCATTCAAACCACAGCTGAATGAATGTCCACAGGAGGACAAACACACTTTATGAGATTTTTAAGGTTCTGAAATTTGTCGTGCTTTGTAACCCATTTTTATGAAATGTGACAGTCTCAAGGTTTCAGATTTAAGTCTCAGGCTTTGCCTGTCATTTCCTCCGGGCTTCTGAAGTACCAGGGACCCCTTGGCTTCAGAAGCGTTCCCTTACAAAGGCCATTGAAGCTGACACCCTTCTACAGAATGATTTGGCTTTAGCAGTACAGGACAGTTCCGGCACTGCAAAAACCTTTCTCAAAAAAGGGTAAAAGGTGATCATTGAATGTATTTTCCGTTATATTTTCAGCTTCAAATGTACTTTTATGAAACTTCACTGTTTTTTAAAATGGAAGGAGTGATTCTTCCTGCTGATGCTCACCAAATTTTATTGGTGAGGAAAAAAGCTAAAAAAGAATGAAAAAGGAAAGGGAAGGAATTGTTTTATTTAGTTTCAAAGAGGGTTGGGCTTTCACTTTTTTTTGAAATAAAAGTTAAATTTTTGAGGGGGTTAAAAGTTCCAGATATTTTCTCTGAATGCACTTCCTGTTTTTTCACCAGCTCTACAAGATCCAAAATTATTTCATCTGTAGCTGGCCAAATGATTGGGTCTCATGTAGCAGCTTGCTCCTTCATAAGTTGAAACTGTATTGCTGTAACTCATCCTATGTTGTGATAAGCACCTTCATAACTGAAAAGCTTTATTTACTTTAAGACAGTCTCCGAAACATCTGAACAACAGCTGCCAAAAGGAAAAAACACTTTGGGTCTCTTCTTCTTACAGACTTGAACTCTGGACTTGAGTGCTAATTTTCCATACCCAATTGAATTGATCCAAAATGCCTGAGAGGGAGGCTCACAGATGCCTTGTTGAGTTATTTGCTTATGTGATTACCAGGAGTAAAACATTTCCACCCAGTAACTGTCTTATACACTGAAAGCGATATATGTGAACCTTTTGAAGATACAGGGGTTTCTCTGTCTGAGACGTCTCTTCTGTAGGAGCACAAAGGGAAAGTACTGTTTATCTGCAAATGCATTTCAAAGGATGTTACCGCTGAAGGAGTACAGTCTTGTGTTATCTTTTTCTTAGAAAAATCTGTAATGACAAGACCTATGAAGCCAGTTAGGATTTAATTTTTAAATTACTCCAAAGCTCTTTAGATCTAAAGGAATGGATTTCAAATTTTTTATGTATTCAGGCTTATCATTTTCCTATCTCCTTTTACATTAGTTGAGAGATGGTGTTACTTGATTTTTCACTGTTTTGTTGCTACAAAGGAGGGAGCTAGGAGATTTTTCTGGAGAGATGGATTACACAATAAAGATCAACCTTTCTTTAAAGACTGGAAACAGTGTCAAAACATGAAACTTATGTGTTTCTTTTGAATAATTCTGCTTCAGTGAGTAGCTAATACCTGTTAAATAACTCCCAAGAGGACGTAATACATATAATTTCCTACAAATGGCAAATTTGAAAAAGAGTGTTGCTCCAGTGGAATGTGGTAAGACTTTAGATAGCTGTAGGAATATCTGCTAGGCGAGTTTCGTGCTGTGGACTTCTGCCAATGTATCTTAATTGGCAAAATACACTTTGTACGAGTGTTGATCCTGCTAGATTGTCTGAACTGTATTAATGTCAAGTCTCTTAAGGGTCACGGGAAAAAGATGATAGTATTTAATTCTCTTCTGTATAAGCATTTGAGTGTCTTGCCTCAGAAACTTCAGCTTCTTTCATTTGACAGACGAGGAAGTATAGACCCTTGACTGTTCCCAATGTCCCAGTTGAAAGTGAGATACGCTGGTGGGAGCCAAAACAGGAATATACATCCTGCTTCTCCACTTCCAGTTAGTGAGGTTTCCTGCAAGTTCACTTCAGCTAAGTGTTGTTTCTGTAGAGCAGAGGCAAAAGTTAGAACAAAAGAAGTGAGCAAGCATTTGTATATAAACAAAAAGGATTTTTGCTCTCTCCTGTGTAATGCATTCTTGAGGAAGCATTCATTTGTAACAATATGTTTATGTATAAAAGAACAGCAAGCACAAAAATATAAACCTCCGAAAGTTCTATATACCCCTGTCTGGGTCTATTTTAAGACACTTCACTGCTGTATTTGGTAACTAGTACAATTGTACTCTATAGTGGTATAGTATATATTAAAAAAATGTGAAAAGTCCATAGATGACTTAGAATTTGAAGTTCCATCTTAAAAAGCAAAGAGGGAGCCAAATTCTGGATGGAAAATTATTGGCACATTTTCTCACATTTTCTCTTCCTTTAAGGTGACTTAGGTATTTTAAGAGATTAAAGATCCATCTGGTGCTACTCTTATTTTCTCATTTCAGCTTTACTCATAGTATTTACTAAGTATTTCTTTCTTTTTTTTTAATTGATCATGCTTCTTATAGTTGAAGCAAATATAATTTCTTTATACTGATGTACTGGTTTTGGCTGGGTTAGAGTTATTTTTCTTTGTAGTAGCTCGTATGGTGTTATGTTTTGGATTGGTGACCAAAACAGTGTTGATCATACAGGGGTGTTTTAGTTATTGCTGAGGAGCGATTACATAGCAACAAGGCCTTTTGTGTTTCTCATGCTGCCCCACCAGTGAGCAGGCTGGGGGTACACAAGAAGTTGGGAGGGCACACAGCCAGGACAGCTGACCCCAACTGACCAAAGGGATGTTCCAAACCACATGATGTCGTGGTCAGTGATAAAAAGCTCAAGGAAAGGAGGAGGAAGGGGGAACACTTGGAGTCATGGCCTTTGTCTCCCCAAGAAACCGTTACACGTGATGGAGCCCTGCTTTCCTGGAGGTGCCTGAACTCCTGCCTGCCGATGGGAAGTAGTGAATGAATTCCTTGTTTTGCATTGCTTGTGCATCCAACATTTGCTTTCCCTATTAAACTGCCTTTAACTCAACCCACAAGTTTTCACACTTTTACGCTTCCATTCTCTCTCCCATCCCACTGGGGGTGAGTGAGCAAGTGGCTGTGTGGGGCTGAGCTGCTGGCCGAGGTTAGCCCACAACAACTGACTACTTAGAACAGAACAGGATGGACTCATAACCAGCAGAGGCGGAAGAGTGTTTTGTAGAAGCAGCAGCCTTGCCCTTTTGCTGAGAAACCTGTGATGCATGAGCTACAGGTGTCACTATGGTCCTCTGAAGACCTTTTTCCAAACAAAACTCTGTGAAAGAATAATTTCCTAAGGCAAATTATGCTGCCACAGGTCTAAATATTGCAGGGCACTGAGAGCACATCTCTGTGAAACTCTGCAAAATTCTCTGGCTCTTTGTGGCATTCTGTTTCAAAAAAGAGTTTCTGTTCTTCTCAAAGCCTTTGTTGTGCAGTTGGAGGTCAGGGGATTATACAGGCACAGAAATAAGTAGATACAGAGCTGAATACAACTTCCGTGCAACAAGACTAAAGCAGTGACAGAGGCACTTCACAGCTCTCAAGTGACCCATGTTATTTTGAAGGTATGACACTGGAGTTCACTCAGACTTTGCCTTCCCGCTTGTTCTGTTGGCAAGGTGAAAGAAAAGGAGGAAACTTCCTCAAGCAGTTTTGATCTGCTTGAGCAATCCAAGTGACAAGGAGCCCTGTGATGAAAGGTGAAGATGTCAAAGATGATTCAAGATTTTCAGACAGAAGCAGAGAAGTTAATGAGTTGACTGGGATGACAACTTTCATGGAAGGATAGAGGGGACATCATAAATGAATTAGCTCCCTTTTCTGCTTCTCTCCTTTTCATTGTGCTGTTATGACAAGTCAATGAAGATTATATACTTTCAACATCAGAACTCTTCATGTTTTAAAAATTAAGCTCTCTCTTTATTAAGAAAACTATGTCAAGCATAGTTGCTAGTAGCAATCCAGCACATGCCGACAGACTGACTTATTTTTCCACTTTCTTCTCTTTTGCAACATATGCTGTCCTTGCCAAGTTCTTTATAACATCTCTTTACAGACGTTATTGTTGCTGAAGTGTTTTTGTGAAAGCTATTGACAATTCAGGGGGACTACAGGGATTTAAAGGTTATTAGCTCATCACGGAGAAATAGTTTTACTCTCTCCTGGCTGCTTTAATGCTACATCATGTTAGATCTTGGTGCTCTTGCAGTATGCAGTTCCCTGGATCATTCTTGTTTGTGTCACTGCTGACTGCAAGGTAATGGCTCCTATGCTGTTGCTACCAACCTTCCTTTGTCAACTTCAGGTTCCTTCTACATGAAGCAAACTGAAGTTTTTTCTAGGTCCTCCTGGTCTTGTTTGGCTCAATGAGCCAAGTAGTTTCATGAGTTTATCCACAGCTGCTGTCAGGCTACTGCCAGCACTACCCTGATTCTGTAGCCAATCTGAACTTGAATCGCTGTGTTGTTCTCCACTTGTGAATGCTGCATTTTCAGATCTTTTCTTGAAAATGAAGCCAATCTTCCTAAGCTAGTATTTGCCTGTCCATCCATCCTTCCTTCCTTCCTTCCCTTTTCCCTTCCTTCCAAACAGGCCTGCTGAAACACCTTGCTTCTTACCTAACAGGCCTGTCATCACATTAGACAGGGAAAAAGCAGGGATCCTAAATCTGCCAGTGAAGTAAAATCACTGAGACCACAACTTACGTGGACAGAGACTTCTGAGGTCAGCATTCGTGGCAGAATCCAGAAGCAGGTAGAACCTACCTGTATTAACTTGTCTGGGGGAAATGAAAGTGAGTGAAGGAGCAAGCCTGGGCTTCAGCTTCAGGTGGGAGAAGGTTGTTGTGTTCCCCTTTCCATCAGTCCCAGGATAGTCAGGATCAGGATTCTTTTTCTGATCCCCCAGTAAGCCTTGGAAGACACCTCAGCTTTAAAAATGTGCAAAACTGCCTCAAGCAGTTTAAAAGAGCACAGAATTAATGATGGACTTCTATTAGAAGCTTAAAAACTGTAAGTTCTGGAGGGAAATATGGTGGATACCTAAAGTATGTGACACTTGGAATGATATAGTCATGCACTGTTAGATGACAAGTTGGAGAAGGAAGTCTGCCTGGGAAGGGTTTTCGTTTCTTAGCCAGCATACTTCTCAGCATGCTCTTTTCTTCCCTACTGTTGTAGATGGGAGAGGGCTATAATCTTTTCCATGTGTGGACCAGGTATTGTAAGCAAAGAGTTCTAGTTTTATGTGCTGAGGTACTACATAAAAACAGCTATCATTCTGAGTATAGTTAAGCAAAATGACTATGCATCTATGGCGTATGTCATTCCACATGTAAGTGCATGTGGACAGCTACTGCTGATGTGAGTTCCTTATGAACTAGAGGACACTACAAGATTATCCCATGTAAGTCACTTGCCTAGAAAATTCAAGCCAGCAAGTAGAAATATCATGAAGAATTAAGGTACTGTGCATTACTGTTACTGTGGGCTCTACTCTGAGCTTGGTGTTGTGCGTATGCAAGAAAGTATGGACGTACGTGGAAACGCTCTTGCTGTATTAGGGAGATCCACTATACTGACAAGTCTGTCCACAGAGAAAGGAGCCATCTCTCTCAGCAGGAAACATTTCCCTGTCTCCATTGCGCAAGTGTTTGGGAAGGTCAGGAAGCTTGGTTTTACCCTCATGGCACCAGCTGGGAGAATATCCCACTGATAACACAAAAGTAAGAGGCAGAAGAATAGGTACTGGCTGGGATGTAGTGTCTGTTTGGGTTGTGGTTGCAACATACATCTTGCCAGGTCTTTAAATGTAGTTTCCCAGTGGCTCAAGAATGACTTCAGGCATCAAAGCTGGAGTGATTGCTGAGTGGCAGCATAGGCCTGTACATTGAAATCCACTTGTGCCAAAAGAATGTGTCCCTATATGATCATTAGAAGTGGGAAGAAATGTGTATGCAAACACAGACCCGAAAGCACAATACATTATCTTTATTTATGCTGTTGTGCCTGAACAAAACAGATCTTCTAATGACAAAGCTGGTCATCAGCCAGCAACAAGGTACCAGGCCAAATGCTCTTCCAGGGTGAAATACGTGGCATTCCCAGCTGCCTACTTACTATTTTTCCTTTGCCGTCATCTCTCCAGAGCTCACCGCATGTATTTATTCTATTGCCTACAAACACACTCTGTCTGTGAATCCTCAATTACTCACTGTAATTATAATAATAATAAAAGAAGCTGAAACATGGTTCCCTGAAATACAGATACTTATCTCTGCCTGGGTAAGGGACTAATTAGTAACTATTCACTCTGGCTTTCTGCAGTTTTAGGTTTTTTTTTTTGGCAGTACTATTGGTTTGTTTTTTCTACTCTCTTTCAAAATCTTTAGTTATGCAACAACTAGAGATGGAAAGGACTGTGGTTACCAACCTTTGTCCCCAAGATAGCTGCCTTCACATTATCAAAATGTCCTTTCCCAGTTCCATTTATCATCTCAAGTAACATTTATAGCTTTCTAGTTCCTGAAGAAAGTACAGGTTTTGGACTGGTTCTGTTTGAAACATTTTAGTTTTAACATAAGCTCTTAAAAATAAAATCAATAGATTTTTTTTTTGTGAGAAAAGTAGTTTCCTTGCAGAATGCTATTTTAATTAGCTGGGAAAAAGGTAAATTTATACACAAGACAATTAATCTATGAAGCGCTTTTTGAGCAATTTTAATTTTTATTAACACCATGTGTTAAAACAGGAGTTACAGTGGCTGGGAAAGTAATGAAAAATACTATGAATATAGCTGCCATGGTGGTAATGATGGTGCAAGTACTGAGATTCCATCTGACACAACTAGGTGAAGAAATAGTTTTTTACTTCAATCAACATGGCAAAAAGGAAGTGAACAACTTATTATTTTCTGATAGCCTTTGATTTAAGTAGATTTAATAAAGCTTTCTATGAAAGATAAAGAAAACTTCTTCCCTAAGTGAGATCTCCTGCCGATGTCACACGTCTGTTAATAAACCAGATCAGGATGTGTCTTTTAGGAGGGAATACATTATCCCCTTTAATGGAGATTCCATTACTGTTCCTTGGTTAATTACTATAATTGCTTAATTTTTCCTCTGTCAGAGATAAAAGTTTTTGATCAGTGGAGCTTTCAGAGGTCAGGCAAAATAATGACTTGTCTGCAAAATATTCTAGAGATTTCTTTCAGTAATCATTTCATTGGCTTTAAATCAACAAGTGCTGTCATGGGTGAAGGCATAAAATTGTACTGTGCTTATCTTCAACTGCAAAATAGGCGCTTTTTGCATCCAGAGAAGCCAATGGCTGCAGTAACTGATTGTGAAACTCCTGTCTGTAAAAAAGATGAATAGAAGTAGCAAGCCACTTACATTCTGACAAATAAAAAACTCTGCCAAAATGAGGTGGGAAATATAAGACATAGCTTTATACTCCCATTTTGAGAAATTTTGGACCTTTCATTGGAGTGCAATTCTGTCTTTGACACTGACATGAAAGCTGTCTTCATTAGTATAATAATTACATTCACGTAGTCCCTGTAAATAAAAGCTGCAGCTATAATAACTAGTAAGAAGATTCTGACTCTACAATTCCACGTTCATTTTTTTTCCAGCATTTGAATGAGTAATTCTTTAGGATTTTTAGAGGTTTCCCTTCACCATTAAGGTTTTGGACCCCGTCAGTGCTGTAGATCGCAACACTAATTCTGTTTTTTGTTTCTGCTCCATTGTATACTAAAGACAATGATGTGAAGTTCTTATCTTCCCTAGAAACCACCATCCCAACAGTGCATTTGTTAGTGAGAAATAGTTGTCCTTTGTGCTTTGATCATATTGGCCTCATTATTTGGGCTGTTTCTGTTTGTCCTTCCCCAAAAATGTATTTTTTTCTTACCAGTCAGCTTCTGTCTCTGAGGCTTTTGTACTGCTTTATCGAGTGTCTAACTGTGCTTCTAAAGTGGCAAAATAGCATGATAATGATATAACATTATTATCTATTTATCTATCTATCCTTTTCTTTATTCATCTGACAAGTGATACATGTTGGTGATCTAAACATGAGCTAACAACTCATGAAACACATCTGAACCTCCTAATCAAAATTTTTGGGTGGCTATTGTTAAACTTCCTATTTTTTCCACATGTACAAACAGCTCTGTGGAACTTCATCCCATGTCAGAGATATGCACAGACTGTTGAGAGCAAAGAATATGTGGTTTAAAAACTCAGTCAGTCTCATGGAGACAAACCTGTGGGATGACTAGTGAAATGTCAAAGAGTCACCCAGTATTTCTTTTCAGTGGTTTTCAGGCTAGGTAGAGCTCACTCCCTTTAAATGAAGGCAAGAGGGTTGCTCCCTGTAATGGGCTCCTTTGAGAGCCTCTGTTTAGACCAGATTCTGCATGGGAGCTCGTCCCTCTGGCTCTTCCAACTCCCCGCCTGCAGCAGCACAGCAACTTGTGACCTCTCTAAGGGACCTAAAGCCATACTGGTGCAATAGCTCAATTCTTTTATAGGACATTTGTGCAACCAGCAGGGAACTATAGTTGGGAAAGGCATTTTTTCCTAGAACAAAAAGGGTACTGAACAACAGGCATCTGTATACAGATCCAAAGGTCATGGGCTGCAAACCTAAGGGTAGACTTAACCAAGTTGTGCATCAGCATAAGGGACATGCAGTCCTTGTCGGTTCTTCCTCTTGTCTTGGTGGGTTGTCATTTTATCACCTCCTCGTGTCTTAAAAAAGGGTCTGCTTGCATTTCTGCTCCCCGATGTTTGCTCTAATGCAAGTTATTGGTGGACAGGTGAAGCTCTTTGTTTCAGACTGTTTTTCTCAGCTGTCGCATTCTCAGCCTTGGGGGTATGTACAATTATATTTGGTAATGCACTACTTGTCAAATGGTCTACAAAACATGCCAAAGATAATACATGAACTTACTCTAAGTCAGCTGAGGACAGACATCTGAATCTTGAACATGTGCACAGACATTTGAAATGTAGACAGCAAAATGTGGCCAGGGAGTGGAAGGGAAGCAATGCTGGCTGAAGTGTGGATACAGTCCTTCCATATATTACAGCTAATTTGCTCCCATGGAAACATATATTTGAAAGCTTATTTCAAGTATCTGTTCTTTACTCTCACCATTACGTTTTGCTACAGCAGTTCTGCCCTGAAGGGATGCTAGTATTCCTTAAGGGAAGCTAGTGTACTGGCTGTTAAATTCCGCACAGTAAATCCACTGCTCCTGTTATATCTCTTCGGTAAAAACAAGAAAGTCAAAACCCAAGAGTTAAAAACAGAACAACCCTATTAAAAAGCCCCTGTGATTTAAACAGGGGCCAAAATACCATAAACAATCACAGAGAGGTCAGTCTACACCGCTAAGTACTAAAACTAATTAATTCACTGCTCTGTTTGTTGTAGGGGTGATTTTTCTACCTTTACCTTCTTTCCTGCAGGGATGAATTGTGTTTGGGTTTCGACTCACCGTTGTTTTCTTCCCTCCCTGGAGTATCAGCCTATGCCTTACCTCCTGTTTCCTTAACCTCCTCCTCAGAAATAGAAGCTGGCTGCATTCTGGTCTCTATTTCCAGATAAAGTCTTTCTTGCCCAGCTAATCTTGATTATGTCTTTTAATGTCATGTACTAATTTACTTAAAGAACAATTTTCAGCTGCAGAGACCTACTGGTGTGTGTGTGCGCTGATAGCACAGAGTTCATACTTCTTGGGGTCCTTCAGCTACAATGGTGAGGGTGGGATGAAATGTTTTGTAGCTATTCCCTGTAATGGGGCTCAGATACTACTATTAGTCTGGCCCACCTTGGGTGTTACGGAGGAAAGCATGAGGGAGCTTCTACCTCTGTTACAAGAACGTTTCCTCCACATGGTCAAAATATGTCCTCCCCACTTTTCAATGTGTTTATTACTTAATCAAAAATCAGTGTGCACTTCAGGTAATTCACAGATTGCTAGGCTTTAAGCAGAAATGTTAGAATTAAATTCCTTTTCTACCACTACTGAATTATATACTGTTTTAAATTTAATTTCTAATACTCTATCTTTAGTCCTTTCTCATTTCTTATTGCTTGAATATTGTGCCAAGGAATTCTTTCACAACCTGGAACATCTTGGGAGCAGTGGTGCTTGACATTTTTCTCTTGATAATTATAACACTATTTCTACTGTTGCTAGAAAGCACTACTAAAATGAAGCCGTTCGTTTCTTTGCTTTTTCTTTCTCTTAAGGTTACATTTGCTGTCAAGTCCTTTGCTCTGCATCACCTACCCTGTAACTCTGGCTGCCTACCTGCCAGCAGCTGCCACGCTTTGCCGCAGAGGTTTGTGCACTTGAAAGTGTGGCTTCTCCTACCCGTACCCACTTTCAGAACCTGGGGGGACTGTCTCCCAGTGCTCTGCAGGTGCTAGCAAACATCAGATTTCTCTTCTGTGGGAAAGGCCTCTTCTCCCCACCGCTGTCCTGCTAGTCCCGCAGTCTTGTACTAATGAAGCTGGGCTCTGGGCCCCTGAGCTCACAGGCAAGACAATCTGCCTTGCAGTCTGTTGCGGGGAAGCTGGTAACTGGTCAGGTGCACAAACCACTCCAAGTATGCCTTTCCAGGACTTATTAAGCAGACCTGAGCAAAGATATTTGTTGAAGAGATTCACCAAGGGACAAGAAAGTGTCCTTCAGCTTGAAATTAGTGTGAGAAGAATTGAACTGATGTAAAAACACTTTCATTTCCATATAGCTTCATCTGTGACCCAAAAATACTGATATGAAAGTATCATTAACAGAACAGATGCATTTCTGAACTGCCAAATGCTCTTTCTGACTCTTATTCTAGGCATTTGTTTCACAACATTGCCAGTTGGTAAGGCACACTTCTTGTGGGGGAGGCTTTCTCATCAGTATAGCCAGAAGGGCTGGGAAGCAGACTGACTTAATTCAGAAGACCTTTTGTTTCCCCCTCATTTCCTATCATGTTCTTTCAGGAGAACATTTTCCAAACTCTTAAAGTGAAAGTCTGGGCTTTTACAAAGCTAACTGCAGGCAATATGAGATCATTTAGTAAACTTAAGTTTACCTGTCTTCTCTAGGAGACAAATTCTCCGTTACAGGCTTAGTGTAATACAGAGTGCCTCTTAACAAAAATAAGATGCTTTCTAAGTGGTTCAAAACCAGATCTTTCTTGTAATCAGGAGGAAGCAGAATTGCTCTCACTTTCCAGAGATTTGCTTTGCAGTTGAGCTTGCAGTTGGGAACTACGGTTATGCAGTACCTTTTTCATACTTTTTTTCTGGATGGTTCATGCTCCACAGTTTGCATAGGCCAAACAGCTGCCACTGAGCTCTGATTTTGCTGTGTACTAGATACCATTCTTGTAAAATGCTGCCATTGTCTTGGTTGTAATACTATGAGCTTCATGCAATAGACTAATGTTTAAAACACCCCTGCAGAAGTACGTAAGGCTGGATTCTGGTCTCTCTGTTACCTGAGGGACTTCTAGTTCAGACTTCCTGGGGTATCACTTTGTTAGATTCTTGCTGAAGTGAAGTACATCAGCAGTGCAGAGGGGAGGACCTGGGTCGCAGAGCTCCTTGACCCACAGGGGTGCTTCTGACCCACAAGTCTCTCTCTTCCCCCGCTCCAGTGAATGCTGGTTTCTTCACTGCACAGTTCCAACAGTAGGAACATCTTCAAGGAAGAGCAACCGGAAATTTTTCTACCTACCTAAACCCCTGTGGCCCAACAGTTGCTTTAGAAAGGCTGTAGATGGGGTTTTGAATTCTCTCTGTGTAAGAAGAATGTGAATCTTGGTCTCCCGCTTCCTGGGGGTTGCTCGTGTCACTGATTTTGTGTGCATTTGCTTGCAAAGAAAACAGAAACAGCTGTAGATGTTCCTGTTTTAGTCACCAAATTCCACCAAAGTCCTTCATTTTATTTAGTCCTAAAATCTTTTTTTCACAGTACTGCCTTTTATTCACATTTTCTGTTACAAATATAAGAAGGCAAACATTTGAATAGACTACTGACTGTTAGTTCAGATATGACATTAGGTAATTTTAGTCATTTAAGCTAAATTTTATGATCATGACTTAGTTGCTGGGAGGACAATCAGCTGAGGAAAGTATACTGTAAGGCACTTAGTTATGGAATGAATATAAAGAATTTTGCAGAGATAATGCATGAAATATTTTTTGAAACCTCAACATCTGAATTTCAAATGAATCTGCAATATGTTTTAAATTTTATTTTTGAAATACCAGAAGCACCACACTTAATCTGACTCTAATATGATTGACCCCCAGACATGATACATTAACAGGGACCAGGATCACAACAGACAATACTATGATGATGATTTAAGGAAGAAACTGAATATTTTTGAAAGGTACGGGGAAGAAAATAAAAAATAAATTAATAATTAAGCCATCAAGCACAAACATAACCCCTGTTCATATTATAGATTCAGGAGCTGTTTTGAATTCCTTCCATGAGATACGATATCACTTTATTTACATATATCCAAAGAGATGATAACACAGGAAATGCACTTTAAGGCTTCTTTGGTCACTAAATCAAATAGATGCAGGACTGAAACTGAAAGCCTGTGTGACTGAGTTGAAAGAACCTTTATGAAGAAAGCAATAAAAAGAAAGTATATCTATTGTATGTCTGTGAAGATACGTACAAATATTTCAATTCCTTTGTGACATGACATTGAGAAGAGCCACAGCAAGAGATCTGGGTGAATCAGATAGTCACAGCCTGTCCGTTCCTTCCAGGCACCAGGTATTCCTTCCAGCTGCTGCCACCACTGATGTCCCTCCTCCTTGGCAGCAGTAATGGCTGATGGTGCTCAGGATAATTTTTCCCTATTAGCCAGCTCTTCACTGGGATTTCTGAGGCAAGTGCTCTTTTTGCCATGTGGTACTGTAGCTCTGGCACTAATATGTCAAACAGAAATAACTGCTTCACAGGCTATGTCAGGTCTGCCTCCTCTCTATATCTTGCTTGACTATGGTCAGAAAATCTTGCCTTTGACATGCCGAGACTGACGTTGGTTCCACAAAAGATTACAGGGTTCGAGCTTGAACAACAGTTAAATAAACAGTAAATATCTGGACCATTTTGAGAACACTCCTGAGCAGCTGTCATGGGTTATTCTGTTATAAAAACCTACTGCTCTGCATTTTCAATATAAAATATTCTCAAGTGTTCAGACTTTACTTGGCACCATCAAGGCAAGAGTGCCGACCTCTGAGGCCATTTTATTATCACCCCTCTGTTTAACTCAGGTTGCCTTCTAACAGTCAGAGGAGTTTTCACCCAGTTTTCATGATGTGATGGCAGAAAGCTAGCAGATGGTACTCAGCACACAAAGCCATGTATACCTGCAAAGTTTACTCTCATCACTTGAAATGAGAGGATATTTTTTAGTTTATCCCAGTGATTTAAGGTAAGTGGATGTCCAAGGCTTATGCACAGAACCCAGTTTAACATTATTATCTGTAGTTTATTTGTCGGTTAGTCTAAGTCAGCAGTTTTTGTCAGTGTAAGAGCACAAAGGATGCTTCAGGTTGGGATATCTAAGAAAGCTGGTGCGACTTCACTAAACTAGTCTACTGCAAGCCATTTCCTTCACCTGTGGTTTGCCCATCCTTGCAGTCCTACTGCATCTGATTTCTAGACTAGTACTGTTAATCCTTATTTGTAGGATTAATCAATTGTGGTGGGTTGACCTTGGCCAGCTGCCAGATGCCCACCCAGCTGCTTTTTCACTTCCCCTCCTCAACAGGACAGGGGGAGAAAATAAGATGAAAAACCTTGTGGGTTAAGATACAGACAGGTAGATTGCTCACCAGTTACTGTCACAAGCAAAACAAACTTGACCTGGGGAAAAATAGTTTATTGCCAACTAAAATGGAGTAGGATGGCGAGAAACAAAGGCAAAACTAAAAAGTCCTTCCCTGCACCTTCCCCTTCTTCCCAGGCTCAACTTAATTTCTTCATTCCTGACTCCTCTATGTCCTCCTCTGTCCTGCAGTGGGACGGGGAATGCGGGTTGCAGCCAGTCCGTAGCAGTTCCTCTCTGCCGCTCCTTCCTCCTCATACTTCTTTTCTGCTCCAGCATGGATCCTCTCCTTGGGCTGCAGCCCTTCAGGGTAAGCCTGCTCCAGCATGGGCTCTCTGCATGGGTTGCAGTTCTTTCAGGAAATGTCCACCTGCTCCAGTGTGGGGTCCTCCATTGACTGCAGTGTGAATAGCTGCTCCGACATGATCATCTCCAAGGGCTGCAGGGAAATACTGCTTCACCATGGTCCTTGCCACAGGCTGCAGGGAGGTTTCTGCTCCACCCTCCTTCTTCTCTCACCTTGGTGTCTGCAGGGCTGTTTCTCTCACATTTTTTCTCATTCTTCTTTCACAGCTGCTGCACAGCGTTTTTACTCTTTCTTAAGTACGTTTTCATAGAGGTGCCACCATCTTGTCTGAGGGGCTCAGCTGTGCCCTGCGATGGGTCCATTGGAGCTGGCTGGAACCAGCTGTGTCTGGCATGGGGCAGCCCCAGCCTCTTCTCACAAAGGCCACCCTGCAGCCCCCGCTGCCAGCACCTGGGCACTTGCACCCAATACATCAATATTGAACAGAAAATGCAGTTGGGAAAAAAAAAAAGCAATTATTAGTTGTTATTGCAAATTAAGAACAAAAGCCCTGTTCTGGACTTCTCTGCTCCTTTCACTCATCTCTTGACATTCCTTTGCTTTGTTTGACTCTGAATGTTACTTTCTTCATTTCTGCTTCTCTCTCAGGTCTGCACACTTCTGCCCAGCAGTTCAAGATGAGTGTGTCCTACCCAATCCTAGAAATTACTTCTTTCTTCCCATCCAGGTCTCAGCACTGCCCTTTTCCCTCCTAGCCTGACCCTGGCTTTGCTGACAATGTTTCCAGCCTGGCAGCCCAGGGACCCCTCTGCCTGATGACCTTTCTCATGCCCCTGATACTCCTGAGCCACCCAGACAAAGCCTTCAGTAAAGACCCCTATGTACAGAAAAAGGCTGAACAATTGACTTAGTTCATTTAACATCGTTATTTTAAAAAATGATTATTCTTCAGCAACCCTTTTCCTTGGGTCTGTTCCCAGACTTCTGACAACCCCTAGTGCCAGCTCCTCTAATGGGAAACGCTACCAGTCTCAACCCCTTATTAACCAGCCAGCTCTCACTTGCAAGGCTGCGCTTCTTTCATCTGCCTGCTCATCCAGGAGCCAGCAGCTTCCTTTTATCCAAATTTCCCCCTCTTTTGAAGGCTCTGCTGTGATCTGAGAGGAAGCTAAGCACAGACGAGAGACCTGAGGCCTCCATCAGTTCCTCTCGTCTTGGCCTCTGACGTGGACCACTCCGTGCCAGGCTGAAGCGCTTTTTTCTCTCTTCCTTTTTTCCTCATTGCACAGACTGCCAGTTAAGACAGATTTAGCTGTCACACGAGATGATGTGATTACCCAAATTGCTTGGCTGTGGTTTCATTTCTCAAGTAAATGAAAATGTAAGACTGTAGACTGCAAGACTGAAACGGTACATCAGTGGAGCAGACTCCGTAGATCATTCTTTCAAATTCAAGTAAAAGCTCAAATGCATATTTAGCATGGTGGATAATATAAATTAATTTTGAAAGTGAGTAGCTGCAGGAGTCCCTGGGATTGGGAAGCTAGTTTTGAATTGGAAGACATCTACCCTAGACTTTCAGTGTCACCAAATACTGAGACCAAATTTAAATTGTCAGGAAGGGACAATTAGCCAGAATAACATACGTGATAGGATTTTAAAGGGCCTGAAGATATTTCTTGCTGGCTTTAGAGACTGTATTAAACTACATGGGGTTATGCTGACACCGAGGCTCCCTGCAGAGCTGAGTGCTCTCATGCTATGCCGCAGAGGCTCCTGTGTGGTTTCAGATTCTGTGAAAGTGGCTCCTAACTGCCTGATTTCAACTAACAGCTTAAAGCCAGGGTGCTGCAGGGGCCAGTGGCCACGGGGCTTCTCTGGGGTCCATCAGGGCAGGGCCTGGCAGCCAGGACTCATCCCACTGCCCCAGCCAGGAGCAGGGCAGCCCCAGCCCTGGGGCAGTCCCAGCCCTGGGCATTGGGCACCTCCTTGGGGATGGTCCAAGGCTGGGCAAGGGCATGGGCCCGCGGGCGGGCCTGGCTCGGCAGGGCCCATGGTTGGGCAGGGCAGGGCTGTGGGGAGCTGGAGACCATCTGTGCTGCAGTGTTGCTGAGGTAGGGGCTGGTGGCTCTGGGGGACTGACACGGGGTCCTGGGCCACAAAGGTGGAGGGATCCCCGGGGGTGGGCAGGGACAGTCAGACCTGGCAGTGCCTCAGGGCCATGACGCTGAAGTGTGTTATTGACGGTAAAGCTGCATACAGTGCAACCTGCCTTTTTGTGGCAGTTTGGGTATCCATGTAAATCATGCATCTGACTTACTACAGCTGGATTGTCAACAAAAGTATCTCCCCAGGCCACGTGCTCCATCTCTTCCATCCTTGGTCAGGTTGTCAGAGTGTGTAAAGTTGCCGGTGAAGTAACTCCTCTCATTAGCAAATGGTTTTTGACTAGCTGTACCTTTATTCATATAGTTCATATGAAGTTTAGATGTAACTGTTGAAGGACTGAAGTTGTAATAAATGGTAGTGTAAAGGTGCTGCTGAAGCAATAGAATGTGGAGTAACAAACCCATCTCATGGTCTTAATGTAAAAAAAAAATTATGGAAAGCAATAAATAATTTTATTAACTCATTAGGCATTTGTACTCCGGCTGGGTTATCCAGAATTACTTGATAGCTAATGGTCACTCATTAGACTATGTGTGACAGTTCAAAAGTATGATCTTTGTGTTATAGCAGTAATTTGAGGAGATTTGCAGACGTAAGAACTGCTTTCAAGTGGACATGAAAAGTTTTCTTAAATGGTCACACTCATTTCTCCAGAATTGTACTGTAAGTCCTTTTCTTTGAATCAGAAGCTCACAACGGCATTGTGTCTTCTGTAAAAGTGACACTTCAAACAAAGCTGTATCAAAGCACTATCAAATGATGAACACATAATATCTTCATAGACGGCTATCTGCTCTAATTACCTTGCGAGAATTAAAAAACAGACCCTGTGCCTGCTTGGGGAATAGATTCTGTTTGAATAAATGTATCATTTGAAGAGTTTAATTCAAATCTGACTTAAAAAGATTTTTTAAAAAAAGTATTGGCTGGAAATGTAGACATTTAGTACTGAAAAAAAAGTACTGAAAGTTCCAAGCCTCCAACGCTAAACCAAATCCAAAAAACCAACCAAATCAATAAGGTTGTGAACATAATCACAATTCGGTACTATTACAAGCAGTATTAGGTCTCACGATAAATAGATACTTTAAAATCCTTTTATTGTTTTCCTTGCCTGTAATTTTAGCTGTCTCTAAATGAAGTACCTAGCTTGAGATTTTTAAAAAGAGAAGGCTAACATTTGCCTCAACTCATATTATAAACAAATATTATAAATAAATATTGCTTGCCTTTGACGGTGCTCTGCACTTCAAGTCAAGTTTCTTTTTCAATTACTTAAATATTGTTTGAAAAACTGAAATTTTGTTCAGCTAATAGGAGTCCAAGACACCTGTTTTTCTGAAAGTCTTGCCTAGGACCATGATTCATGGAAGCAAGATTTTCCTCACATAAATAAAGTCTAAACTATATTTTCTCACAAATAAACTATATTTGTCTTGCTATTTTGTGAACAAAATCGAACTGCTATGCAAGTCTGTCTCTCACTGGCATACCAACTGCTTCAGTGGAATTAGTTCCCCTGGGTGCCTTTATCAGATTTGTTCACTTTGTTCCTGAACATGCAGTTCAGTTCGAAACAACAGAAAGCAAAACAACAGGAGCTTTTCTTCTTTGATTTTTCCGTAAGTGAGTAGGAAACGTTTTGTTGCCACAGGCGTGTGAAGTTCTGTGGGCCTTTCCACATGAAACATCAATTGTAGTCTTGCCTGTGATTTTCAAGGGACTGGATTTTCCTTCCAGGCTTATTAGCTTCTGGTAGGATCCGAGATGAACTTATTTCTCCCAATGCTAAGGTACAGTTCTGCCCCCCAAACACTTGTAATTTATAGCTGGGCAGATGAAGGAAAGTCCCAAAATCTGAAAAAAGTGTTCACTGTTACACATTAATGTATCAGAATAGAGTTTCAAGAGTGACTTCAGTACAATACAATGAAGGCTTCGCAAATCATGGCTTAAAGAATATGTTCAAAGAGCAACACAGGGAAATATATGGAGACATTAGTATGTGAAACAGAAAAACTTATTTGCTTGGAGACTGCACAACAGTTAGAATGCAAGCCAAATTTACAGCCAATTAGGAGATAACATATGGAGATTTACCCATCTGCTGACATGCAACAAATGCTGGCAGACTTAAAGATGAAAATCTTCCTAGAAGCTTTTTTAATCAAGAATATTTCGTGCTCTTCCTGAGTCTGCCTCCCCTGAAATGAAATATTTTCAAAAGAATGTTCCATTTAATCATAACTGGTGCACACTGAAGAAAAAAAAAGGTCTTATATGTGTCTTTTGAATTTTATATTGACTCTTTTATACAACTCTTAGGCTCAGCTTGAGATCCGATATTCTGCCGCAGATTTTAGCTGTATTGCAAATGCGTAGGATCTGCATTCCTTACAAATTTACATGGAGAACATGCCAAGTTCTGCTGTCCTGAACCCATTAAAAATGGAGACCAACAGGCAGTTCTCATAATTTACAGCCTGCTCTCTCTGTGCTTTGTCTTAGATCCCCTCATGTAGCAGCTTTTTCCCCACCTTGCTGGCTGTCTGGATATCGGACACACAGTCTAACAGTAACAGCCATCAAGTTTCTATCACCAGTTTAAAGACATAACCTCAAGCCATAAGTTTAAGTGTTGCTCAGGCATCATGACATGAACAACGGGATGTTGTTCTGAGTGTATCCACAGATGAGACCAGGTAAGCTACAAAGAATAGGCAGTTAATTGCTGGTAATGTTAGGTAGGAATCACTTCTTGACACTGCTTGGATCTCGTGGCAATCTGAGAACCAATGTCAGTAACTGCAGACATACTTCCAAGTCAAAGAGAACAATGTGGGTTAGAATCTGCCAAAAATTTGCTGCCTAAGTGTTGACTCCTTGTTTTAACAAGCTGGGTGGAAAAAAACATCTCACTGGGCCATAACGTACATAACCATGGCTGCTTCTGGTTTTGCAGGTAAGTGGTGGCTGGAGGCTTGGGGGTGCTGAGAAAGGCAGTGGGACAGCCCGGGGAGGAGTGGACAGGTGCTGGGTTACTGGAGGCCAGTTTGCTCTGCCCTTGAAGTGGGCCCAAGAGGAAGGGGGTCAAAGGTGTGCTGTAGGACTGATTTTGTATTTTAAGTTCTTACTTTAGGTGCCTTTCGGGTCTTAGGTCGAGGGTGAAGCTGAGGCATGGGTAATGAAAAGGAAGGAGTGAGCCCAGCTGCTTGGTGAGCAGTTTGTGCCCCAGGCTGTCCAAGGGCTCCTAGTGTGGGTCTGGAACCATGGCAGGAAAGTGCCACCACTCTCAGCCATGTCCTGAGGGTGCAGCACAGGCAGGGTGGTGTCGAACCTGTAAGGCAGGCTGGAGGTCTGGGATGAGGGTGGGCATAGCGCCTCATCTAACCTCCTTGCCTCAGGCTGCTCTCCCCTTGGCACAGCCTGCGGCAAGGTAGGAGCCCAGGTCCTTGTTGCAAAGCAAAGTGCTGGCAGTGTGGGGATGAGAGTTAGGCTCTGGCTCCTAGGGTCTGTGAGCGATGGCTTGCCCTCCTCTCTCCCTTGGGCCTGGGGATGCCGTAAGGAAGGTTGGTGCCAGCCAGTTCCTGAGACTCTTGAGTAGGTGGGGGTAGTCAGATGAAGGTTGAAGGCAGCCAGGTCCAAGTTGTCCTGTTTCCTCCAGGCCAAGCCAACACTGTCTCAGGGCTACTCTGAGCTGCCACATGTTGGTGTGGTAAAAGAAAGCAGTAGCTGGTGGTCCCATCTGGGGCCTGCTGTAGACATGGCCATGTCCACCCTCAGCCTGGGCTCTCACATTTGTCCCTTTCCTAGCCAAAACTGCCAGTGTCTCCACAAGATGAGCGGTCCTTTGCAAGGGACTTTATACAGAATTTCAATGATATATTTTACTGCTGAATTTTGGATTTTGACATGAGTCCATCTTGAATGTTCCTCTTTGCAGTGCTAAATGTATGTTCTTTATTGATTACTTCTCCATGTTTAGAAGTTATCCGTTAATTTCTATTGTACATATTTTATTAAAACTTACACTTGGAGATCTCAGTCTGAAGATGGAGATGTTGCATCTATAGAGTTAGAATGGACTTCCTTACAATGTGCAGTGACTTCTAATATGATGGAGGTTCTTAGCTCTCTTAACTATGTCTGTTTTAGGGAGGCGGATGGAAAATAAAGTTTTGAGGGAAGGTGCATTTCGTAGATATTTCATGTGTTGCAGAGTTAACATACGGGTTGCCTAAATAACAATTTTCTGTGCAATATTTTTTATCATTTTGAAGGTCATCAACTGTGTACACAGGCTGTTATGGTGCTGTAGGTCTTTTGTTTTGCCTTGTCTTTAATATTGTATACTTTTTTCTTTTTTTCTTAGGTCATTTTTTGCTGTGCGGCTTTACATTTGTTCTGCTTTTGATGGAAAGGAAAAAGTTCTCATTAAAATAAAATCATAGAATCATAGAATCATTAAGGTTGGAAAAGACCTCTAAGATCATCCAGTCCAACCGTCAACCCAACACCACCATACCCACTACATCATGTCCCTAAGCGCCTCATCTACACGTCTTTTAAATACCTCCAGGGATGGTGACTCAACCACTTCCCTGGGCAGCCTGTTCCAAGGCCTGACCACTCTTACAGTAAAGAAATTTCTCCTAATGTCCAGCCTAAACCTCCCTTGGCGCAACTTGAGGCCATTTCCTCTCATCCTATCGCTAGTTACTTGGGAGAAGAGACCAACACCCACCTCGCTACAACCTCCTTTCAGGTAGTTGTAGAGCGCGATGAG
Source organism: Calonectris borealis (assembly GCF_964195595.1). Lineage (NCBI taxonomy): Eukaryota > Metazoa > Chordata > Aves > Procellariiformes > Procellariidae > Calonectris > Calonectris borealis. The sequence continues at coordinate 60,146,357 of NC_134313.1, forward strand.
GTCTCCCCTCAGCCTCCTCTTCTCCAGACTAAACAACCCCAGTTCCCTCAGCCGCTCCTCATAAGACTTGTGCTCCAGGCCCTTCACCAGCTTCGTTGCCCTTCTCTGGACACGCTCCAGCACCTCAATGTCCTTCTTGTACTGAGGGCCCCAAAACTGAACACAGTATTCGAGGAGGTGCGGCCTCACCAGTGCTGAGTACAGGGGCACGATGACCTCCCTACTCCTGCTGGGCACACTATTTCTAATACAGGCCAGGATGCCATTGGCCTTCTTGGCCACCTGGGCACACTGCTGGCTCATGTTCAGCCGGCTGTCAATCAGCACCCCCAGGTTCTTTTCCTGTGATGTGTGATTATATCTGAACTCCCTTCTAAACTTGCATTTTATAGATAAAAATTTTTTTGTAATAAATATATAGGTTTGAAAAGTTTTCATTTTAGTATCTCTGTTCTCATTTAAGATATTTTCTTTGCTTAGTTCTATAGAAGCTTTCAGGTTTGTTGTCCCTTTCTTATATCTTTATCTGTAAGCCTAAGTCCACCTGAATATGTATGGTTTTGTCCATATTCCATACATCTTGAAATTCCTGTTTTTCTTAGTGTTCCATCAGAGTAAATTCTTCTATTTATCTATGAATTCTAATAGATTTTATCTTTTCCTCTCCTTCTTGTTCTAGCTGTGCTTTGGCTTTCTCGGTTTCATGGCTGCCTCTTACTAAATATTCTGTCTCTGTCACAGCTGAATAACTCCACTGAATTATTGTGAGGTTAATTCCTCACCATATGCTCTGGACTGCTTCAGGATGTTTTGCTGCTGAAAACTATTCTGCCTTAAAGTTTTGTGAGTTTTGTATTATTTTGGCAGGAACAATCAAAAATTTTCCCACTAGGATTTTGTAAATTACAAACTGCTTTTTTGCATCCTTCCAGACTGGCTAGCTGATTCCTTATCCAGGTGACTGATTTCCTTGGAGGTCTTTGAATTTTCTCTCCAATATTTTATTTTTTGAATTCTTTGTTGTGGCTTGTTTAGAAAGTCATGGCTTAATCAAAGTTCTTTTACCATCTGCGAAGCTTATTATTTTATTAAAGCAAACTGGCCCAAGGACTTCCAATGGGGAGCTGGCAAGCTCAGCAATTCCCTTTGCTAATCCAGACATGGCTTTGAGGTTTTAAAATTCAAAACCTGTCTTTGCTGCCACAACAACTTTATGTTGGAAAAAACTTTTCAGTCACTAAAAATAGCTTTTAAACCAAAACATCTTCTTCTCTTGGACTCACACTCCAAAAGTTATTTTTGAAAGTTAGAGAACACTAATTGCGTAATTTTAAGGAGACTAGATGTTAAAGAACAGTCATGAATTCACTTTTCCAGCAAAATCCAATTACATGTCCATATTTTCTGCTTTATCATAAACTTTTATATAAATGTGCAGCTTAGCAACAAATGTTCATTTCACTGTGATTTAAACAACAGAATTTTAAAGCAGTATACACCTTAAATTCAAATTACTAATACAAAATGAGTTGGCATAAACTCATCTCTGGGGTGATGCAATACTTGCTGCAGAAGATTTGTATCTGAATTTTTCTGAAATGACAAAAGATAGATAAGATATTTTTTTACTTGCACGAAAACTGTCGGCAGAATTAACTTCATCAGTAATATTTCTGGAAGTCTGGTTGGCAAAGATTTGTGTGCATACTTAGTTTTTATGCATTCTTTGGTAGCCCTCTGAAAATCACTGGCAGTATCCTACAAGCATAGTATTACTTAGGGCATAATTGTTAGTATTTTTAACTCTGCAAACTGATGTTGCACAGCACCCCATAGCTGTGCTTCTATAATCTTCATTTTTCGTGGAGTGTTTACCAGTTCCAGTTTGACCTGGCACAGCAGAACATCTTCTTAAATGTACTCCGTAATTCTGGGCTTCGGAATGCAAAAATCATAGGGTCGATGATCGCATTGCACATTATGAGCGTCCCATTCACATGGAAAATGGACATGTAGCAGGCACAGTAAGGGTTATGTGGGCAAAACCTTGCTAAGAGGATGTGAAGAACAAAGGGGGCCCAACAACAAAGGAAAACTCCAAGGAAAATGGTCAGTGTAATGGCTCCTTTCATGTTAGTTCTCTGATGGACTGTGCTGGTTGGCAGTGAGGCGATCTTTTTAGCATGAGATCGAGCCAGAAGGAACATATGGACATAGAGGCACAGTATAAAAAACATCATTAGAGGGAACAGGATGGTGAAGGGAATGACTGTTGCGGCTTCGTAAGAGAAGAGGGCAATAGCAATGCTACTGCCAGCACAGAACGTCCAAATGATTGCCAAGATAACCAAGGCCCTTCTTAGTGTCATGATGTTATGGTACCGCAAAGCGTAGAAGATAGTGATGTATCTGTCTGCTGCAATAGCTAGCAAGCTGAAAATTGACCCCAGTAAAGACAGAATAAACATGGAATCCATGGCATCATCCAGCTTTTTCTCAAAGTCCCCACGACGTGTCAGGTACCCCATTTTGCACAAGATGATAAAGATGTTCTCCAGAGTTTTGTACAAGCTACCTAACATGTCTGAAATGGCTAAACTGCAAATGAAGAAGTACATGGGCAAGTGCAAATTCTTATTTCTAATGACAGCAATAAGGACAAGCAGATTTTCCAGTATTCCAGCAGCAGCAACAGTGAAAAAAACTTCCTCTGGCACCACAACCTGGGTGCAGTCAGTGATATTTAAGGAGAAATCACTTATATTTTCGAGGGAAGGAATGCTTGTCTGCCCTGGGTGTTTGATTAGGTTGGAAGGTCTCTCAGTGCTCATTTCTTCTGGTCATGGAAAGATTCTGGATTGTTGTTTCCCAGGCTTGGCTTTATTCTGAAGCTGACCTGTCAGTCAGAACTTCCTTCTTCTGAGGAAGGTTTTCTCCTTCATCTGGAGCAATTTTAAGACTTAACTGAGATGTTTTGAATTTCTCCTACAAAAAAAATGTTGAAACATAAATATCAAGACAAAATTTATCACACAGAGAGGGTAAAAATAGACATTTGAAATATCACCTGTTGCAATGGAATGAACATAGATCATCATCAGAGAGAAGCAAAGTTGGTTTGCATAAAATAAGAGCTGCTCCAGGCTTCACTGAGCCTCAGAGGAAAACAAAGTGTAAATTCTCTTTTAGCTTCAAAGCAGTTTTAAAAAATATATGTAGTTTTGTTTACCAATGAGCATTCCACGTTTACTGAAACTGAACTGACAGACTTCAAGAGTTTGGCAATCTTTACTGGCCCAGCTGTTTGCTTTGAGAAAGTCTGGCATTTCTCACAAGACTTGCAGTATTATTAGACACAAATGAGACCAATGCCAAGATAAACTGTTACCCAGGACAGTAACATGTTTACCACCACACTGTTGATGGTGAAATAAAATGCCCTCAATTTAGATGTGAACATTTGTAAATATTGATATTTTTCTGAGGCATGCTAGATACCAGTGAAAGGCTTCCTTTTCATGTAAATTGAAACCGCCTTTTGATTTGATGAACATATTTCTAATGCAGATTAAGATCCAAAGTACAATCTTTTCTTGGCTGTATTTTACAACTATCTAAAAGACCAAATGTTTATTTCAGCATCAAGATGATGTTTTTCTTTCTCCATAATGATCCTGATCTAAACTACATTAGAGCATATATGAATCTTTCCAAAGGATTAGGCTTTTTAGGCTTTTCAGGCTTTTCATTAATGCATAAATGGATGTGATATTAATTTAGCTTGGATATTACCCATAAACAATAAGACCCACTTTTTCTTGTAGTTTTTATAGCCCCATTTGTGAAACACAGATGCTGTTGCTATTTGGAATGTCCCCTTTTCTAAAGAACTGATATATTCCCCCTCTGTTTTTAAATTTAAAACAGCTTTTAATTGCTTGGCACTTTCATACCAGTAAGTCTTGAAATTCCTTTGGACATTTGTTCATAGTGAGGGTTGCTGAATGCCATAACACACTTTATGTGTTATTACTGTTTCAAAGAGAGAAGCGAAAAGTTTTAATTACTTTGTATATAAACAATGTCCTCTGCAAGTGTCAGTGGGTATCTGTAATTAGGACAGCTGAACTGCTGCTTGAATATGATTAACCTTAATGCAGATGGATGTATTTGGCCACTTTTCAATGGAAAACAGGTTTCTGACCTGGGTTTGCTAATGTTATCTGCTGAGATTGCCAGTAAGGTGCTACCTGTGGTGAAGAATGCTGAGATTTGGACCACCAGCCATCATGAATTCAACAGAAACAAGCTCACTTAAGAGAAAGCATTCAAGAGAGTACCCATACTCATCTGAAAACAAAGTCTGTATAGTGGAATAAATGACCTGTATTGCACTGCAGCAGGTGTGGACATTCCCAAAGACAATTAGGTCAACATTTGTCAGTATGTGAAGGAAGGAGTTATTAACAAGAATAAGAGACTCAGCAATGTCTTTGTAATGATATGTTTTTCCTATTCTGACCTAGAGCTACTATCACAGTTAAGTTTTATGATTCCTAATCTAGCAATCTGCTTGACAACTTAATTTTCACTCTGAATAGAAAGTCAACACGGACACTTCAGGCAAAGCCTCATTTCAACGGGATTTAAACAGGACAATCAGTTGGCAAAAATGCATCTGTTAAGTCACTATTCTCTCAGAACAGTTTTTCAATAATGCTTCTTTGCTGATATAGTCATATTGCTGAACTAATCTGCCTGACAAATATGAAGGTTCCTGTACTGAAAACATGTAGTATTAGGAATGGCATGTTATATTACATCTGCTGCTTATAATTTTACAGTAACTTCATATTAAGTACAGCATTTGGTTAGAGCAGAGAACTTATAAGGGCTTTAGAGCAGTTACAGTAAACTGCTCTAATATAATATAATTTTATTATAATATATTATAATTACATTATACCACTTAATGTTGTTTTCAAACAAATAATAGAAAGCAAGAAAAAGATGTTCTTATTTCGGAGTTTCTTGTTTCAGCACGTATACATGGCTATTGCACACTGTTTTATTAGGGTTCCATCAAGGATGTTGCCAATTCTCTCCTTTTCTGATACTTCAGTGTGGTGCACAGCCATATTTCTGTCTCAGACCTCCCAGACAGAGATATCTGTGTATACAGTGTCATACACTGGTAGTAAATCCAGTGCTTGATCTACGCAATAGACGTTGTATCATACATCTGCAGTAAGTCCCACATTTACAGGATTCTTTCACTGCTACAAATCTACCAGGTAGTGTGCTTGAAGTAGTTTAACATTTCTAAGGAGTGTAGGACAGACTACAAATGGGATATAAAGCTGTTGTGAACACCTTCAGTGTGTCCTAAAAATGGACAAGTGGAAAAAGACGACACCTTGGAGCTTGGATGCATATTTCCACTGGCTACTGAAATTAGAGCCAAGGTAATTTCACACAAAGCTATAAATAACCATCAGGTGAAAAAAAAGTTCACCCTTCTGTGTTTTTTGCACTTCCAGAGACACCTTGGATGCAACAGATTTCCTCTCTACTGCCAATACCTTGCCAGTTTGCTTCATCATTGTATTATCCAGACAAAGGGTTCATGCCACCCACTACACCATTCTCTGAAAGACCTCAGATTTATCTTTTGCAGGTATCTCCAAAGTCAACCTTTCAGAGCTAGTGTTTCCGTGTCAAAATTGTTAAAAATAGAACACAACAGTTTAACAATAAAAAAGTGCCTTATACTACAATCATTTCTTCCTGGCAATGGCTGAACTATTTGGATTTTACTTTTCTCAAGGTCATTCACGGTCTAAGTTTGCCTGACTGTAGCAAGAAAAGTAAAACAGTCAAAAAGCAATAAATGACAAAAAAGACCCTTTAAGTTTGAAACACATTTGCAAATGTAGCTGTATCACGAAAACTGCAAAAACCTCAACCCATTCTTTTTCATGTTTAAATTAGGTCCTGGAGGGAGAAATCAACAGCTCAGTAACATTGGATATTCAGAAACATTATTTATCTAGAAAGAGGCAGTCTCCTGAGCTGGTATAATGGGCAATGAGCTGATGGCAATAGTGAAGTTACTAAAACTGCACATATTTGTAATATTATCAGCAATTTCTATTCGATTTGTAGTTATCTAAAGAAAGATGAAGCAGGAAACTGGGAGACTGGAAGCCAGGACCAGAAACTATACTGACAATATTGTACAAACTTGGGAAACAAAGAGAATTCAGACTACCTTTCAATTGTATTCATTCATCATGGTTATGGTTTAGCTCTTTACAACACCTGACACTTGCGAAGCATGTTCACACTGGTATATATTACACAGCTAAAAGCCAGCCCCAGTACTTCAGCTTGTGACAAGGCTGAGAATGCCTCTGTGGATGCTGGGAGTTCCCAGCACTGTGCAGGATTAGCCTTGGACAAAAAGCATAATTCTCTCCTGTGTGCCCAGTGCCTATTGATTACAAAAATTCAATTTTCTCTACAGTAGAAATGCAATGACTTAGCACCTGAAAGGTCTGGGAGTAAAAGGTCTGCACTTGATTTTATTTTTTTTATTGGATGAACACTTATTCATTAAATAAATAAACAACACACTTCCCTCCATCCCAAAATGTTAAATAAACTGGCCTGGTCAGCTGTAATAGCAACAAAAGTAATTTCAGCTGTGAACTATAATGATAAGATATAGTAAAGAAATTATATAACTGAAATACTGTATAATTTCCCAGGGTTTTATTTGCGTCTATTAATTTTTTACTAGAAAACCATACCTCCCTTTATTGAAAAGACTCCAAGCTGTATTTGCTCTCTAAACAGCTGGCAGTAAATAAAAACTGAAAGGGTACTGAGTCGTCTCTTCTGCTTTTGGACCACACAAAACAGCTGAGTTAACTAACCAATTATGTAGACGCAAAGATTTGTTTCTAGTGTTTCTAGAGTGATGAAATGTATTAATTCCCTGTCCTTCTATGTATATATATATTTTTTAAAAAAAGTAATTTACTGGGAATGAAAAAGAACAAGTTTTTGTGTTTCAGACACAGTATATACAGTATACTTCCCCATCCATTCAGTATATACAGAGGTACTTATTTGACACTTAAAATACCATGACCTTTTCTCAATCCCAAAAAGTCTTCAATGTGTTAACAAATGCCTTCTGATGATATTGTCTCTAGCATTTCATCCCCAAAGCTATCCGGTGTAAAAACACTCTTTGGCTTAAATATAAGTACCTCGGGCATCAGGGCACCTGGTGACCCGTTCAGCTTGGTTCTCCTTCTAAAACTTGGTCATAGTCGAACGCTAATCCCTTGTGGAGGTGGTCGGACAAGCTGTGTGTGACTGTTACGCTGTCTGGTGCTGCTTAGGGTGACCTTTTCCTGAAAATGCCAGCATAAGTCCCATGTTCAGTGGGTGGGAGCTACATATATTTTCAGTCACTTCCATTCAAGCTGCTACAAATTTGTATCAAAATATGTTTGACAAAAAACTATGGACAATTACCTTTTTTTCTTACTTCCAGCTTTGACATATATACAAGACATTTAAGAAGGAAACTAGCCACTTAAAAACATTGATGTGGAGGCTTAGTTTTTAAAGCTGTAAAATAAGTAAAAGGAGAAACTTTTTCTTTATTTTCTTTTTTTTTTTTTCTTCAATAGGTAAGCAATGGCTTTCATGGAGACAAAGAGGACTGGACCTGTTATAGCAAGGTAAGCTATGAGGACAGGATGTTCCCTACGCTTTCTAACAGACATTTCTTTTTGTCTACCAGCTGGGCTTAGCCCTGAACGAGCAGGTAGGTGAAAAAGGACACACAGAGCCTCATTCTGCCTTGCCCTGCACATGGTATAGTTCTTTACAGGTGTTGAAAGTAACTGAGTCGGAGGAATTACTCTACAATATTTACAGACTCTTAAGGGCTCTGGTAGCTTGCAAATTGCCTGCTCTACCTTCCCTAGCTTTTCTGGCCGTAGCTAAAGTGAAGATCACTGGCTGTCTCAGAGTACTTAAAATATCTCACTGTGATTAAAGTACCTCAACATGGCCTGTATAAAAATCCCAAACAGAAATCTGTCTTCTTGATGAACAGTAGCAGATCATATGTGAAACATCCTCAGCTGCAATTGTTAAACTCTTGAGGAAAATAGTTTCCTCAGATGGCTTGGGTTTTAAATCCCTCACCATTCATTAAACGGACCCAAATAACGCAGGAAGCATCTGAGAAGTTGTTACTTAACTTTAGTGGCAGCACGGTTGTTCAATAACATATAAATATTGCTCCTTTTTGTGAAGTGAGACGGAGCATTCTTTTTTTCTGTGTGGAGGAGAGCTGACTGGTAACTTTGTGAGAGGTTACAAACAAGCCGTGAGCCAGTTTAGCAGCTCGCCGTGCTGAAAGGCAAATTTCCAGCTCTCCCTTCCTATCTGCGCTTCTCTCTGCTCCTGCCCTCTCACACCTGTCATCTCCCTTGAGGCTATACAAACCTTTCCTTCCCTAAATAACAATAGTAATTATTAGTGTGTATATCTCACATTTCCTCCTTACACCCTGGTGTACACTGAAAATGGAGTATGCTGGCTGTGCCGACTGGTGCAGGGGCTGCAGTATGAGGTGGCTGCGATCTACGATGCGTAGCAGTTTATTCAGGGTCAACTACCCCTAACTTTGTGAGCTCTTTGACAATAACTACATTTCTACCAGTGCCAACACCATGTTGTTTCCATCCAGCTCAGACATCCCTACCAGCATAACAATCTCTGTACAAACCGCGGCATGAGTAGTTCCTTGGTTGTGAAACTCGGATGCCAGGGTTCCTCCTCTGCTACGGCTGATTAACCAGGTCCTTCCTCTTAGGAATCTATTCAAAGCCCTAAGGGCCCTTCCTTTGGGAATCCTGCTGAAAGTATTGGTATTTCCCAGGAGTGACTGAGAGGGCAAAAAAGAGTGCATTTGATAACTTTCTTTCATGCAAAACTCAAAAATGTCTGTATTTTAAAATATGCATTTTATGTTACAAACTTTGTTCAGCAAATACTGAACAAAATGACAGTTGTATGGCAAAAGAGTGACAGCATTAATTTCCATCCTGTTCTGAATGCGAACAGTCTCAGTTGCTTGCCTTTAGGTCTGACAGAAAGACCTTTCTAGGGAAGGTCTTGCAGAAACACGAGTTTCCCCTGCTTACGGCGGTAGGTACATACTAGAACAAAGTACCGCATGTTCAGAGAACAGTGAGATAACTGGACTCTGTGCTTATTTTTCATTTTTCCGTTGCTAAAACCTCTATCTTCTCATCAAAGTAAACATATGTCATATGAAAAACTAATTTAATACAGAATACATTAATAGAGGTATTGATATAAACACAGTCCTCTTCCTTCTAAGTCTTTTTTTTTTTTCCATTATTTAAAATTACATTCTAGGTAAAACAATATTAAAAAAGGATATGTGAAAACTGCGATGAAATATTAAGATAGTATGATAGCTGGTATTTTATCTTCTCATCCGTTGAAATTTTATGAACAACTCCAATTAGTATCCATAAGCTATTAGATCATTTATTCTTTTGCTTTGATCTCCCTCTAGTGTTCGATAAAATAGGATTAGCCAGGTATTAATGAATGATTACAGCTATTCTGGTTCCTCACATGTGCCCAAGACACTATATAACGTTATGTAGTCTTATTTAAATTTCACGAACTGGCATCAGACCTAGATAAATGTCTGTTGTATAAAAGTGTTCACTGCCATTTGTCCTGGAGATTTACTGCATCAGAATAATGAATATATGAAAATATATGATTTCAGTGTCTAGTACTTTCTTAGAACTAACTTCACACTGATAGACATAGAGACAATACTTTTTGAAAAAAACAGCAAAGAAACAAAAAAAGGGAAGTGTATACGTATACAAGCTAAATACAGAAAAAATATTGTTGTGTCTAAAGCCACACATGTACCAATTGGGCTAAATACTGGCAAAATGCTACTCGCACGATTGTAGCTTCTAGTGGCTTCCCTATAAGCAGCATTTCCAGAATGAATTTAGGCTGCAAATCACACTTGCTGAAATCTTAATTGTCAGATATGTATGTGTACACTGAAGAGAATTCTATATACTAAGTTTTTTCCCGACTTTGGGAACTGTGTAAAAAGAATTTTCTGACTGGATCAGAAACTGGACAGACTGGAGGTCTTGCAAAGAATACAGATGAAGAAAACCTGAAAGATGGGTTCATTTCTTATGGATACTTCTTTTTCTTTTCCCTTTAAGATCAACTTTGAAACAACACAATTACACGTTTGTTTTATGAATAAGGAAAAATGTCACTTTCAGGAGAGATTTTCTCACTCATATTTAAGCTTAGGTATATTCAATATGCCATGATTTTGTTGCCAACAATAAAAACTGCAATAAAGCATGTAAGCTATGCAGAAACTTATTGGCCAGGATTGCTTCTCTCTATACAATGCTAGTGTAGCTCCATTCAAAACATGCACAGCCCTGGGTATTTCAGCAAAGATACTGAAAGCAAGAAAAGATGGAATGAGTTCTCGATATACTTCAAAAAAATCTTTGCAACAGCAGAGAGGAAAAGGAATTATTTAGGATGTTTATGAAGGAAATGACAAGGGTCATTAAAATGACAGTGAGAAAAATAAACTAAAGCTGAAAAGTCAGGAAACGCTTTCTGATTGATTAACTCCTTGCAACAGTATTATTTTTCACATACAATTGCTGAGAGTGTAAGCTATGCTGTTATCTCGAGTATCTGGAACTAAAAAAAATTGCATAAAGTATTCGAGGTTATATAAAAATGCTTGTCTTGTCATGAGGCATAAACACAGAATACCCACAAAGTCATTAGTGAAATAACCCTCTTCACATCAAGTGTGTGGACAATTTATTGAAAATGAGCAATCTATAGAGAGAGCAACTAGAACTTGTAGAAAATCAAGGGCTGTAAATGCATTAATGCACTAGTGGCTGGAGTTTTGCTTCCTTATCCAGTATTTGCACTTTGGAGGGACCTTCCCACCAGTGCAGACAGCAGGCTGTGCCCTGGGGGGGGGGAACTTTTACAAGTCATTTAATACACAGCTGTCAGGGAAGGGAATGAAATTCAGTGAAGGTTTCCCCTGTCTTTGCAGCTGGACAATATATGTCATCTTGAGTGTTGTTTGGTTTTTTTGAAACACATGGAGTCTCACTCTCCATAAAGCTGCTGTTGCTTTGTGAATTTGTGGTACGTTAAGAAATATAATTATTAGTCTATTGTAATTTGTAACAACATAATCTACCTAAGGAAAAAAAAAATCTGCTGCTCCTGATGCAGAGGATTGCTTTGGAAGTGGTGTACTTACACCCTTCAGTCACATCCTTCACTCTAGTAGGTCAGTCTCAATCCATTCGAGTGACTTGGTGAAAAGCTACAATGATCAATGCCTACTAAATATACGTTTCTTTATTAAGACTGTAGTAGGCTGATTCATGTTTTTTTGAAACATTAGTTACTGTGCTCCAGACTTCATAGCCTGCTTTTATTACACTATTCTTTCTTATTTGCTTCCAGAATAAATTAATTTTAAGACTATGTATAGCTGTAACATTCTACAAGGAATGAAAAATAATAGTGAATTTGAATACAGGACAAATAGTTCTCTGGGATCATTGTAAAAATCAATCAAGAGGCCTTCAAGTGACATTTCAGAGGCCACTGCTCTGTTCTTATTCTTTCCAGTAAATCACTAAGTTTGCCAGTAATAGTGCCATCACAGAAATGTTGTTATCAACAAGTATCAAGGAAATCCCCTGTACAAAAAAGCATTAACCATTTCTTGAAAAAGAAGTTCTGAGTTTCTGCTCTAAAGAAAGCAGCCCTCCTAGGTGTTTTTTTAGGAGCCACCCATCTTTTTCTCTGGCCATGATTGCTCCAGTAGTTGCAAACAAAGCAATATTTAAAGTAGATGGAACATTTAGAATAATATTTTATATTTTTAAATGACAGAAAATGAGAGTGTGGATTTCTACTGCATTCACTGCTGTTTAAGTGCACTGCCTTGTAAACCCGGGTATGTCTTATTGAAAAAAAAATGCATGAAAGACACAGGATCTTCTTTCCCGAGAGCTACTTAAAAACACTATTGTGCTTTTTATCTTGCCACTGAGCTAATATGTTTACATCTTTTTATGCTAAAAAGGAAAAATAGTGAAAAGACAATGATTAAAAAATGAATTCAACAGATGGTTACTTTCTCTGGGAAATCTATAGGTTGGCGGCAATGATGAAGAAAACACCTCTTTGAGATGTGTCTTTTCAGAGCCATCTTCATGCCCATCTGTCTGGGAGGGAGAAATAATGAATAGGAAAAAAATGCGGGAAGAATCAAACCTAAATTCTGCAAGCCCATAAAAATCTGCTTGCATTTGGAGCAGTGGCCACATAAAGCTTTAGTCTGGTTGCATGTCGGCATCCAGTGCCGGCACAGCTTCTGCTATAGGTAGAAGTAGCCAAAGTCTCATTGAACAAGGTGTGCTGTCACCCAAACCCACCTCTGGAGGGGTGTGGGAGGTTTATGAAGATGCCCGAAATCGTATATTTGTGTGTGTGTGTGTGTGTCATCATTTGGCTTCTGCTTCTGGTCTAAAAAAGTAACAAGGAGAGTCGGAGGATAAATGTTAGTTCAGGTATCTACATCAACGTGTTAAATATAGGCATTTACTCTGCCTCAGTTTTCCTTGTGGTCCTTCAAGGACAGACACCTCTGCTGTCCTCTGCCCTCCTTTGTGTGTGCTGCAGACTGACACAGGATTAAGCATCTAAGAGTATTGGCAGTTAGAGTGCACCAAACCACAGAGTCTTCTGTCAGTAATACTCCTGAAACTCTGTAATAATATCAGGTAGATTGATGGAATTGCCCAATATTTACACTAGAGTAAGTGAGAACAGAATTCAGTCTCCCTGCAGCAGAGTGAATGCTACAAAGCTGTGCCTGGCAGGAGTAGCCTTCCTTGCATAATTCCCAGTCCAGATCCAGAAGAAGACTCATTGATGACCAGTTAGAAAGACTCTGAGAGATGTGTGACCTCCGGCTGATGCAGTGAAAAAACTGAGATGAAGCAGGCAAAGCGGTATCCAAAAGGTAAGAAACATTTCAGTGGAAGATTTCCTACTGTATAGCTTAACTTCTTCAGGTGGTAAAGGGGAAAATCTTACTCAAACTTCATAAAAGAGTCATAAAACCCCTGCCCAAATTTTGCTTTAGAAAAGAAGGATTGTAAGATGAAAGATTTTAGGGAACATTAGAAATATGGCACTTCCACAAATAACATTGCATCTTTCACTACATTCTGAGTTTTAGATAAATTTAGTAAACCCCCACTTACCTGCTAGGGAAACAACTTGTGAGTCAGTGTGTTGGTAACTCTGGGAGCGAGATTACTTATAAAGGAAATGAAGCTAACATAGTCTTTGCGTAAAGGAAAGATTGGAACATCTAAATCAAAGAGAAAGACAGTTGTCTCATTGGCATAACCTTGAATTAGGGTCACTTTAAAATAAATCATCCACTGTCTCTGAAAATATTTATAAGGAAAAAAAAAGAAAACATGCCCAGTCAAAGGGAAAATATTCTATGTTTCAGCAGGATTACCCTTTCAGCCACTCCTGATCTTTATAACCTCCCCTCCGAATATTTGGCAGGCTATAAATCAAGGAGTCTATTCACAAAAAGACGATGGTCAGTATTATAAATGGTGTTTAAACACTCAGGTAGAGGGTCAAGATGTCATAGGATGTTTGCTGCCTATCAAGATGATTGTCACTGTGTTTGTTTTTCAATCTAAGACCTCTACTAAAGACAGAGTTGGTAGCTGAACTGAAAAGTTAACGAGGTAGAGAGAACTCGTCAGCACCAAAGTCCAACTGTACTAGCCTGGGTAAATTTAAGTGATCATTACAGAGAACTGTAATTCAGGTCATGAAGGTAAAAAATGTACTGAGCTTTAAAATAGTTCATGAAGAGGTGGTAGTCCCTATTACTGAAACAAATAGGGGGGAATAGCATAAGTTAGTTACATTACCGAAAGACTTCACATTTGGGTCTATTAAATAGCACTTAAATAGCAGTGCCCAAAAGCAGAATCATATTCTTAACAGTATAAACTGAGAAAATTTATTTGCTTCCAGGGAATCAAACAAAAGCTCAAGCCTACTACAGAAAGGGTGAATTTGGGCTGAGGAACTGAGGATTTAATTCATCTGTGTGCAGAAGGACTGGTGAAAACACAAACCTGCAATTAGCAGTCTGACAGCTCCAGTGAGAGTTATTTGGGTCCCTGGCACATAATAATTGGAGGGGAAAAGGCTTAGCAACACATTTGAGGGGAGGGGACTTGAAGAAAAAAAACTTTAGAAAATGGAAGGTATGTTCACCATATTTGAATGACTTTCAGGTTTCCAAGGAGGAAAAACGTGCCTAACAGTGTATTGCATGCACAAAAAAGTCTGAACCGTAAGGTGTAATAAATAACTAATACGGAAAAAAGTCTGTAAATTTGTGCTTACATTTTATTTCGGTTACAGAGAAAATAAACACACTGGAGGCAGACAGTCCTCTTCACTCAGCCTTAGGCAACAAATAAGTTTGGATCAAGTCTGAATTGAGAATGAAGTAAAGAGTCAGAATTCATAATAACAATGTTTAGGGTCATGTACAACACAAAAATTCAATTTTGAGTTTTATTTAAGTCTGGAAAGTCAGAAGGTAATTGCTGTCAACAAGAGTGTGGTATATTGATTTCATTGAATTCTGGTGATTTACCAGGTTACTAAAAACAATTGGAAATATGATTTGCCCTATGATCTTTTTATTATCTTAAAACTTTTGAGCAGAAGGGCAGAAGGCTCTCAGAGAAGTCTTCTTCAGGTTACATTAGCCTGACACTCTAGTATGTCTCTACTAATATCTCAGATATCCGTGTTCAGTTGTAATGTGAATGTTACTCCTACCAGCCCAACAGAGCTGGGGCTGTAGGTGTGCGAGGGACAACATGGTGCCTTTTGTTCTAACTGCAGATAACAAAACTTTCAGCCTGCAGGAGGCACATTAAGTACAAAGCTGCTGCAGTAAAAGAGCTTGAGCTGCATTTACAGTACTTTTGACCAGCTCTCTGCTGCTCAGCAGAGACGTATGATGCTATGAGTAAACGCGCGGTGAATGTTTGAGGAAGCACAATGGTACAAAAGAGGAAGGCTAGTATTCAGAGATTTATTCTGGAAGGTACTGTAAGCATTTAGAGAGGGGATCAGAGGTGAAAAAAAAATTAAAATGCCAACAAACCACCTACCTAAGCACAAAACACTATAATTTCAGGCAGATCAGTTTTTCTAAAGTTAATGCGTTAATTTTCTGTTTTGTTTTGTGAAGGGAAGGTATGTAAAGATGAAAGGACGTGTCAGAGAGGGACCAAGAGTTATTCAATATTTTTTTGAATAAATATTACTGTGTAAAGCAGATGTACTATGATGAATTACAATGAAAAAGCAGCTCAAATAACACATCATAAATAAAAAATGAATCCCTGTTATCACACTGCATAAAATTTATTTCTATTTATTGAGCCATGAAATCAGTAGAGAATTCTAGTTTGAAGGTTGAGAATGCCATGTAATTAGAGGACATTATCACCTGACAAACTTTTTACAATGATTTTACCAGTTTTGCGCTTACAAACTATAGCTAATTTAATATTGATATTGTGTATGTTTTCATCCCACTGTGTTTCAATTCTGAAGAACACACCAGGAAATAAACAGTATTTTCACAACATGTGAAGAGAGAAAGAGATCTAGAAAATGTAGCAGTAGAGAGCTCTGTAAATAGTCCAGGCTTTCAAGAAGGAACCATGATCAGTAAAGCTGACTAGAAGCAGAGTGCACGCAAACTGGGACCTCAGATGGGCCGAGAAAAACACAAATGCTCTTTCCACAGTATACAAAATTTTTGCATCCAGTATACAGGGAAAAATTCAACTGTAGCTTGTTAGCTGTATTAAATACTTACTAAAGTCTCAGATTCTGTAGCCATTACCTTTAGCAAAACAAGTAAGTGAAAGTCAACTGCCTTCATCAGTGGATTTAGCCTGCCATTTGATTCTTGCTTAAAAATAGACCTGTTAGGTCAGATTTTCATTCCACACCATTCTCAGCATGCTATGCAAACTTACAGCTTTGCAGAAAAGGCAACTATTAGGCTACTCTGTCATCAGAAAGCAAACAATAATCTTTTAGGGACAGATGGCTAAAGAAGACATTAGCAGGAGAAGAGGTTTTCCTTAAGCAGAAGACAGCCTAATCGTGATTGTCTGGTAAATCAAGAATATGTGAATATTTACAATTTTATTACTGATAATCCAATATTTGCACAAAGGTGTTACTCGTTCTTTTTCAGTGATTTCGCAAATATGGAGTATGATAGAAAATTAAGTTTTAGGGGATTTCTGGAGGCACACTGGTAATGAATTAATCCCTGAGGCAGTGCCATATGGTCAAACAAATCTCCAACAAGAAAGGATTCAGCCAACTTTTTCAGATGTTAGCATGTTTTATCTTGCACACTGAAATATAGCAAGTATGATGATAACAGCTGGTATTAAAATGCTGGTAGAGAACTTTTTGGAGGAATTTGGGGTAGATAGAGAAGCCCAAGGTGCAACACTGGTATACTTCTGTCTCCAGCCATCACCTCTTGCTTGGTTCCCAGCACCTCACAGCTGAACGCTGTTGAGCATAAATGTATAGTTACGGTGCCAAACCCCTGGCAAGCTTGACTTCAATTAATCAAAAATACTTGCAGTAATATCAAAGGTAGTGCTGTTATTTTCTTGCACTAAGTAGTTGTATCTAGTGTATTGGAGTGAGGGGAAAAGAAGGAGGAGAGCTGGAGACTTCCCAGTGGGTATGCCCTTGCTTGATGAGGCATGGGAAAGGGCAAAGCCATGAACCAGAAGCCCACAAGGCAGGGGTGGCATGACACCCTCAGCAGGGCAGGCTGGAAAGAGTAATAAAAGAAGGGGGGAGGAGGTAAGGATGGCTATGTGATCTTGTTCAGACTTCTTTAAAATGGAGACCTAGTTTCCTGATCCTTTTCCGTTCCTCTGAGGTTAAGAGCAGTCAAACTCTGGTGTTAGCCCGTGTGGAGAGCTACAGCTAATTTTGTCAGCCCAAATGTCACAAGAGTGCACTGTCAATCTAAATGGCTTTTCATTTCAGATGCTTGACGTATGTACTAATGCAAATACGTGCAATAGAACTTCGTTTGCCCACTTAAATTTTTCTAAAAGGATTTGTATATGAAATTTTGTTAAAGCCTGCTATAGCATAATTAAGGAGTGCGTTAGACTCAGTACACGTAAGGGTTAACTGCAGTTGCATGGTCTACTTTAATGTTAACATTTACTAATTTTTAAATACTTGGATTTGCTATTTTTGTGTTAGGTTGTTGCAAGTGTTTTAGTTATAATATTGCTATTCTAACATGAAAGATTAGAAAAGTTTTAAAAGGAAAAGCTGGCATTGCTTTTGCCCTGAGAGACGGTTTTCACGCACATAGTGTAGTGATCAGGCACCATTGCTCAGATACTGGTGTTCAAGGTGACTGAAACATTTTCTGTAGATGTTCAGTACATTCAATCAATAGTATGTCAGGAGAATTCAGTAATCTTGTAAAAAGTACATTAATTTCTTCAAAAGTGCAAATGAGAACGGTCAAAAGGATTATATGTTTTTTAAGTGTGATTGGCTATCTAGGATCATCCTCCTTTTTTTCTTTCCTAATTACTGTTTGTTTTCCCTGCGTTCCCTCTTTATGGAGCTTTTGGGGGACATTATGAGCAAAGAAAACTTGAGGCATTTGTTAAGTATTTTGCACATGATTATCCATTATCAAAATTACTACATAATTATTTTCACCTTCAAAAACAAGTACTGTGATGCATAACAACAGACTTATCAATTCACGAATTTATTTCTATCAAGAACTTTATTCCCATGATTCTCTCCTATTTCTTTAAATACCTGCATTTTATTTTTTCTTTTTCGTACTATTTTTGCTTTTGGAGTACTGACAACAAAATAATTGATCTTGATGTAGTTTTCAATGAAAGCTATTTTCATTGATATAATTGCGTTTAAAAAATAAACATATCCTTAATTTTACATTACGCTTAGATAAATGACAACATTTGTATGTAGATTGGGATCAATATACTTGTTAAAAAGTATCTGTAACTATGGTAAAGAACTTAAAGATATTCAGTATTATATGAACTTAAAAACAATAAAGCCTTCAAGATGTATACAATTTAGGTTTATTTGGCAGGTCTAGTCTTTCAAAGTTGAGGAGGAGCCAATACTTTAGAAGGGAAGTATCTAGGACTTTGCATTCTCCTCTTCCAGAATCTCCTACAAGGTAGGAGTACTTTGCTTTTCTGCTTCTAGCCTTGTTTATGATAAGCATTGCTAATGGCAGACTGTGACACAGGTCATGTAGCTTTTGACCTGAAGTCTTCTTTGGGATAGCTTGCTTCTCTCATCATTCACTGTCTGATGGGGAAGCTGTGTTTTATTGCTTAATTGTAAAACATGCATCACATTAAGGACAGCAAAACAACTTTTCACATAAGGGGATAATCTGTTGAGTGGGTCTTCTGGTTTGCTATTGACAAGCAGAAATTTCATATTTAGTTAGTACAGTTAATTTTTAAAAAAACCTCATAACTTCCAAATAATTTGCATAGGATCACTATCAATGCAACAGGAGTAGTTTCTTGAACTGAAATTTAATACTATATTTGATTTTTTATTTCTCATTTAAAAAAATTTTCTACAGAAACCTGAATGTCTAAATAAAGTTTTATGACTTCGTTCTTTCTCTCTAGGTAGGTAGCAGAAGAAATATTAATGCCTGTTACACTAATTAAATCTAACAAATAAAAATATGCAAAGGAATAAGGTAATGACAGGGATAAGTATCACTAAAAGACTCTACACTTCCAAGACAGTAAAATAATTTGTCAATTTATTGAAATCTCTAGCTGATGATTCAGAGATTCGGGAGTTGCTTCAGCTGTTTTGCTTTTCTTCTTTCTTATCTTGCTCTCAGAAAAATCTTGAGCCCCGGGGCCCTCAGTGGGACTGTCTGAGGGCAAAAGCAGCAGTACGTCTGTCGTTGGTAGTGAGCAGGAGGCAGGAAGGGGGAAGAGTGTAATCCTTTGATAAAGCAGGTTGAAGTTCTCCTTTTATTTTTCCTGCTTCCTTTTCCTTTTGTGCAGAGGGCTCGTGATGGAGCATGTGAAGACTTCATGTCAGGCTGAGACAACATCCCTACAATCCTAGGTTTGCAACTGCAGTTAACCTGACCACCTGTACTACCTTTTGTTCTATAAAATGCTGATTTATCTTTATACTGGAAGCATTGACAATAGAGTTAAACTGAATGGAAGGGACAATATTAGAGAAAGGAATACCGCAATTTAAAGCATGAATCTCTTAAAACACCTCTAATGCAGTGACTGCATAAACAGAGAAGGGTTCACTGGGATGTCAAAGACAGCCCATGCAATTTTTATATCATTTAAACCCCAAACGACAGACAGGTGAAGATTCTGTTACTGCTGAAATGTGTTCATTTACTTTTTCTGGTGACCATTACATATCATTACCTGATAAAAACAAAAACATTGTCCAAATGGATTTTTAAGAACAATTTATCTGGTTATTCTCTAAATGCATTGCTATCTGTTGGGTCTCTTTTTTTCAACTTGGACTTTTAGAATCTTAGAATCATAGAATCATTTAGGTTGGAAAAAACCTTTAAGATCATCGAGTCCAACCGTAAACCTAACACTGCCAAGTCCATCACTAAACCATGTCCCTAAGTGCCGCATCTACACATCTTTTAAATACCTCCAGGGATGGTGACTCAACTGCTTCCCTGGCCAGCCTGTTCCAGCACTTGACAACCCTTTCAGTGAAGAAATTTTTCCTAATATCCAATCTAAACCTCCCCTGGTGCAACTTGAGGCCATTTCCTCTCGTCCTATCGCTTGTTACTTGAGAAAAGAGACCGACAGCCACCTTGCTACAACCTCTTTGCAGCAATAAGGTCTCCCCTCAGCCTCCTTTTCTTCAGGCTAAACAACCCCAGTTCCCTCAGCTGCTCCTCACAAGACTTGTGCTCTAGACCCCTCACCAGCTTCGTTGCCCTTCTTTGGACCTCAATGTCTTTCTTGTAGTGAGGGGCCCAAAACTGAACACAGTATTTGAGGTGCAGCCTCACCAGTGCCAAGTACAGGGAGACAATCATTTCCCTACTTCTGCTGGCCACACTATTTCTGATACAGGCCAGGATGCCGTTGGCCTTCTTGGCCACCTGGGCACACTGCTGGCTCATATTCAGCCGGCTGTCAATCAGCACCCCCAGGTCCTTTTCTGCTGGGCAGCTTTCCAGCCACTCTTCCCCAAGCCTGTAGCGTTGCATGGGGTTGCTGTGGCCGAAGTGCAGGGCCCGGCACTTGGCCTTGTTGAACCTCATACAATTGGCCTTGGCCCATTGATCCAGCCTGTCCAGGTCCCTCTGCAGAGCCTTCCTACCCTTGAGCAGATCAACACTCCCGCTGAAGTTGATGTCGTCTGCAATCTGAGTGAGGGTGCACTCAACCTCCTCTTCCAGGGATAAAGATATTAAACAGAACTGGCCCCAACACTGAACCCTGGGGAACGCCACTTGTGACCGGCTGCCAGCTGGATTTAAGTCCATTCACCACAACTCTTTGGGCCCAGCCATCCAGCCAGTTTTTTACCCAGCGAAGAATACGCCCATCCAAGCCACGAGCAGCCAGTTTCTTCAGGAGAATGCTGTGGGAAATGGTGTCAAAGGCTTTACTAAAGCCTAGGTAGACAACATCCACAGCCTTTCCCTCATCCACGAAGTGCGTCACGTTGTCATAGAAGGAGATCAGGTTAGTCAAGCAGGACCTGCCTTTCATAAACCCATGCTGACTGGACCTGATCCCCTGGTTGTCCTGTACGTGCTGCGTGATGGCGCTCAAGACGATCTGCTCCATAACCTTCCCCGGCACCAAGGTCAGACTGACCGGCCTGTAGTTCCCTGCATCCTCCTTACGGCCCTTCTTGTAGATGGGTGTCACATTTGCTAACCTCCAGTCAACTGGGACCTCCCCGGTTAGCCAGGACTGCTGATAAAGGATTGAAAGTGGCTTGATGAGCACTTCTGCCAGCTCCCTCAGGATCCCATCCGGCCCCATAGACTTGTGTGTGTCTAAGTGGTGTAGCAGGTCACTAACCATTTCCCCTTAGATTGTGGGGATTTTTTTTAATTGACATCTTTTTTTCTTACATTTAATTTCTAGCTTTAGGAATCAGGTGTTTTTTTAAAGTGCTGTTTGTATACTTTTCATATTCTGTCTAAAATAACATACTTATCATTTCTGACATGCAAAGAATAGAGATAACCAATATAACAGCTTTGTCTATTGCATTTTATCTTTCAAGACATTAATATTCAGCTTTTGTTTTAGGCTCATGATAGAAACTTAAGGAAAAGAACATTTCTTCAGGCATTTGTAGTTTTTTTTTCTTTTGACTATTAATTAGTCTATAACATGCTTTTATTAAATGCTTCATTAGTTTAATGTGACAGAAAATCAACAAAAACAGACTTTCATTTTGTTCTCAATCTAGTTTGTATCTGCCTACTTATTATTCCACCTAAACACATTTTCCATAAACAGTGTTTGGTTACCTGTTATGTATAATTGAAAAGGCTCTTATATTGTTCATTTGTCATTCTCAGCCATGCATGGGTATTGAGAATTGGAGCAAAAATTTGAGCATGTTTGTATCAGTAAATTGAATTTTTTGTACTCATACTAATCTTCAACAAGTGGCATTTGGGCTCAGTAGAAAGAAAACGGGAAGACTCTGTTTTTTCCTCCTTTTTAAAAATCTTAATTTAATTCCAAAGCCAGAGGGTAGTTGTCTTGGTAGGAGGTGGGGGCAGTGGAGCTTGTGGAAGCTTGACTTTTACTGTTTGGTACTCACTGTTCTTTCAGTAATATATTCACATACCAAAACAAATCCAGTAATGAAGGTATATAAATGAATAGATTTGCAGCACGAAGCTTCATCAAGATAAGTAGGTAGCGTAAGAAGACAATGGAAAGCAAACGAAGAAGACATTAGCTTAGTTTCTGTTGCTCCAGTGTCTGAGCACACACACCATCATCTTCAATATGTTTACCTGCACAGTACCCTTGAGGTATAAAACAGTCTTAACTCGTTTTTTCTAGTTGCCTCAGCCAATGGGTAATTGGGTCATGGAGAAGCCGAAAAGGGCCTATTTACACTAAGATAAAAGCTCCTCACAGCTAGTTTTAGACTAGGTATCAGTATTAGCTCAGCCGCTGTGAACAACAAAAGCTGCACAGAGCTGTGCTGGAAACCGGGTTTGCACGGGCAGCTGAACCCTGAGACCACTTCACTGTAACCTGCTGCTGCTCACTTACAGATCGCTTGCATGAGACGGTACTGACTTCAGTATCGGCTCCCCCCGCTGCCAGGTCCCAGTGCAGAGCCACCGCAACAGCACTTCTTTCTGGAGCTTATCTGGCTGCTTTGCTGCCGAAGGCTACAGCAGGGAGCACTGCAGAGAGAGTCGGGAGGATGATGATTGTGCTGGTTTTGGCTGGGATAGAGTTAATTTTCTTCACAGTAGCTAGTATGGGGCTATGTTTTGGATTTGTGCTGGAAACAGTGTTGATAACACAGGGATGGTTCAGTCACTGCTGAGCAGTGCTTACACAGAGTCAAGGCCTTTTCTGCTCCTCACACCACCCCACCAGCGAGCAGGCTGGGGATGCACAAGGAGTTGGGAGGGGACGCAGCTGGGACAGCTGACCCCAACTGACCAAAGGGATATTCCATACCATATGATGTCACGCTCATCATATAAATCTGGGGGAAGGAGAAGGAAGGGAGGGACGTTTGGAGTTATGGCGTTTGTCTTCCCAAGTAACTGTTACGTGTGATGGAGCCCTGCTTTCCTGGAGATGGCTGAACTCCTGCCTGCCAAAAAGGACTGTGGTGGTTTAACCCCAGCGGGCAACTAAGCATCACACAGCCACTTGCTCACTCCTCCCCTGGCAGGGTGGGGGAGAGAATCAGAAGTTGTTTTTTAAAATGTGGTTGTCTGGCCTCCCTTTGTGCTCATGTAAACTTTTAGCCTTCAGAGCATCCTTTTGCAATGAGTTCCTTAGGTTTAGACCCGTGGGATTTTTTTCTGTGGGAAGGACATCCTGCTTTTATTGTTTGGAATATGGCTCCTATTTTCGTTTTATGAAGGACAAGTTGGGTTTTTGTGGGGAAGAAAGACAGCGATAATGGCATGTTGAAACATATAGCCATGCTTTTCCTATTGGATGATGTCACGGATCAGGTCAATTATGTTCCTCTACTGAATAATGAGCTTTTTTGTCTCCGTTCCATGCATCAAGGTCTGTTTTGTTTTTTTCTGAGACCTAAGGGGCTGGACCCTTCTTCTGATTTGGGATTTCTGCCCAGGAATACCTTCTTCTCTAACTTCAGCATAACCTTTCCAAGGGTTTCAAATTTTTGAGCTGCTTAGTCCTCCAGGAATTTTGTACTATTTAAACCTCCAGGAATAAATAAAACTGAAGCTTAAACAAATATAGAGCCTATAAATGGTTTCTAATCCAAATAGACTTGTCTGTAGATTGATGGTACGAAAGACAATGCACACATCTACACTAGACATTCAAAAATGTGGGCAACGTGCTCTGGCCTCTTCTCCCCACCAAGAGGTCTTTGAACTTCTCTCACACTTAGTTATGGAGTGCAGGATCTTTATATCTCTGTGCACGGTTTCTTTTTTGCATCTCTAACTCTCCCTCTCACTCTCCTGCAAAAAGCTGATTGCTTTTGGCTTTAACTCCTTTTGCCAAATTACCTCTTTGCTGTAGTTTTCTGCATCTTTTGTCAAGGGATTCACCTTCTTACCTTGTAGTCTTATAACTAGCAGGCACTTTTCTTTGATGTGATTTGGTGGTGTTGGTGTATTTTGTTGCCCAAGGGGTTGCTTCCATTTAAATGCAAGATTGTCAAGGTTAAATGAATATTGTTGTTTATGGTCTCTCAGTAGCCCTTGGAACTGCATTCTAAATGTAATTAAAAAGCCACGAAGAAAGCAAACATTGGAAATGTGGGGATTCTTGATTTTTAATCTGGCTGTTACATATAATGAGTTGTCAATACTAAGCAATTTATAGGTGGCAAATGGAAAAATTTCCCAGATCATTACAGATGTTTAACTATTTATAAACTACAGTAAAATGAAGATCCTGTAACAGGAAAGATCACTGTGGTTGGTGAGAAGGTCTCAAAGAATGATTTTTGAACAAAGTCGCTATTGAATAGGGCCACGGCAGCCTGCAGAATTCCTGTTAAAAGTTGCCTGTTGGGGCCCTAGGCAGCCTGCAAGACAGAGTTAGAAATAGAAACTGCCCTGACAGACCTGTCCTGAAACCTGCTCCAGCCAAATTCCGTATATGCTGATACCTCACGGTATTTCCAGAAACAACGATTCTGGAGAGGGAGTTTCTTTTGTTTTATTTTTTTTTTTACCCCAATCTTCCTGAACTTTCTATGAATCACAAACCCAGGTTTTGAAGACACCTTGCTCCGTGGGACAATCTCTCATACCCATTCTCTAAGAGACAAGATGTAAAGGCTTCCTGCACCCACAGCTGGGACAGTTCCTGATCATAAAGAGTTTGACTTTTTCACTTCTGTTATATTTTGATTGGCTTACCACTGATATGTAATAGAAGAAGAAATGAGAACTTCATATTTTCTCAGCAGGACACCATTACCGCTGCAGTCCTTTTCTTCTCAGACTCTCTGTGTTTTCAGCCACCAAGTTGAATAAATGGGCCAGAGGGGAGACCAGGCTATTCTCAGCCTCCCTCTCTTTTCCAGCAATGGGCAGTGCAACCGAATCACCCCAAGGGAACATAAGCACTTGGGGTTTTCTCCACAGTTCATTCATTGAGATACAATTTGTAGGCAGTGTGAACACAGAATGTGTCTGTGAGATGGGTCCACCATAGACATGATCTAGCTAGGAAAACATTGGCACAGGTCGGCTGTGATCTTAAAGTTGTTGAATCGAACACTTTTAAAAAAAAACAGTTGAAAAAAAGATTTTTCCCACCAGGATTATTACATGCAATAGCTAAAGTTGAAACAGTTTGAAATACTTCCAAGAAGCCGAAGAATGAAAACATCTATAATGATCACATTGAACTGGAGAGCTAACACAGAATTCCTACACTTTGACTGTAATGCTTGATCTTTGATATTTTATATTATAGTTAAAGAACGCTACCTCCTTCACTATTTTAATCAGAAAATGTTTTTCTTCAGCAAGCTATGTGTGCTTTAACTTTTCATCTTATCTCGTTATAGTTCAGAGCTGCTAAGGAGCTATATTTGCTCTCAGCAGAGCTCAAAATAGCTTGCTTTTTATTCTGAAAGAAGGTACATATTTACATTAAGCCCGAAAGATGGAATAGTTCCGAAAGAGAAATAAAAAAAAAAGATTTGTACAGTTTGACACATCCAGTGTACAGATTATGAAAATTACTTCTATTTAGAGTTATTAACGACAAAGCAGTCATACTGAAATTTCAAAATATGGCAATAATGAACAGTCCATAATTAATCAAAATGATATTTAAATCTGAACTTCGAACTAATTTTAATTATCACTGTTTAGGATAATGATATGGCAAAAAGGAGAGTGACTGCATTTTGCCATCTGTGAGAGATTCATGTTCCTGCAAATTCTTATGCACAGCTATAAATACATCTGTGTGTAATTGTGGTACTGGAGCCTTGCTAACAACTGGAGTCAAAGGAGTTATTTTATTTTCCCACTAAGAGGGGTCTGTGCTACATGAGGAAGTACAGGATGCTCAGCAAGAAAGAGCTCAAAAAAAAGAAGTGAAATAGACAGTCATTATGCTAACAAAATGGAGAGTGTCTTAAAGAAAAGATTCCTGTAGAATATGCACATTTTCTTTTCTATTTATAAACCTCTCTACTGTGTAAAAGCAGCATTGCAAAGGGCATGATTGTGTATGCAGAATATTGAATAAATACAAAAGTTTTCATAAGCTGTCCGTGCTTTATGGAATTTTTAATAAAAACTGCCGCATGCAAACTCTAAGGCATCACCACTACTAAACTGAAAAACAGGGAGATGTCTCTTGTCCCACCTGCAGACTATCCACTAGGAACAATTAGATTCTTGCATAACAGCAGTTGCACGTTCAGAACACTTGCTGTCCCTGGATTAGACACCCACTAGCAGCTTGCTCAAGGAGCCTGAAAACCCATATTTTGCAGATATGATTGTTTGAAAATTTGGCGCACAGTGCTACAAATAGGCATCACTTACCAAACTGTCCCATGTGTCAAGTATTTGCCAAAATATGCAATTTCTAAAGGTACGTGCAAAATATTTTTTAACTTTAGGCTACTTACAAAGAGTTGAGCCTACAGCACAATGTCACACCCTATTCTAGTTCATTTATTCAGACTACAAGAGAGAGAGTTCAGGGGTGATCTGAATATAGCTTAGAGAAACCCAAATAGTGGCTTCAAAATAGAGCGTTTTAAACACCTGACCGAAATACAAAGGCCCAATGTTGAAGATGGATGTATTCAGATTGTCATTTTTTTATAGTTAACAACAGGGACAATGTGTGAAGGATAAAGTAGTGATAATTTAAATCAAGATGCTGTTCTAAAACAAAAATTCTTGTTCAAGCACAAATACTAGACTTGAAACAACGTTCAATGCATAGCATGTCTATGTCCTGTATTGTGCAGGGTGCCAGAATGCATGGCCATCGCAACACAGCTTAATTACTAGCTATTGCTCCAATCAGTGATATTAACCATAAACACCATATTCAGAGGTATTTAGCCACTGATTTCAATAGAAATGAGAGCCTGGATGCATCCCACTCGACACAGATTCTAGCGTCAGAGTGCCCTGAGGGTACTGTTCGTAATGGGCATTTCTCCAAGAGCAACCACTTATGCAGTATACGGAACTAGCAAATTATTGCTCTGTAGCAGTAACATCTAGGAATCACCTACCATCTCACAGTATTTTAAAAACATGTTTTCCAAACCAGCTGGCCATGTTTTAATATGATATAGCAAAAGAGATACTTTACAGGTACAGTTCATAACGGCCACATGCTGGGATGAATCCTTTGGCTTTTCTCAGGGGAATTCTATTTGTATAGCAATTCTGAGTAGCTTCTTTTCTTCCTCCTCAAGTGCAGGAAAAAGGCTAGTTCACAAGAACAGTGTTTGCAGTGGGCCCTTTATGTGAAAGAAATCTTTCATTTGACTACTTCTACCACTATAGTCAGTTTTACACATTTCATTTTAATTATTAAGAAAAGACTAATTATTACTCTGCTTATTCCCTAAACCTCTGCTTTAGGTAAAGGTTACCAAATTATATTAATATTCACTTTACAAATATTCTAGATGTTTCTAATCGAGTGGATTTTTTTTCTTGTTATCCATCTGTCTAAAAAAATAGTTCTTTATAGACCTTTAAAGGTTGATTTCTGAGGGATTTTTTTTCATGTTATGTTAATGTCTGCTTTTACAAAAATTGCAGTTCCCCAGTGTACTAGTTTGCAAATATGTGACAATTTTAGGCTTTTGACATTGTTACTTTGATGAACACTTGCACATCAATTTTACATTAAATTTCTTATTTTGACTTAGCTGGTCTCTGTTTCTCGAGCAATTTGGTAGCATTTGTGAACAGTGGCGAGGCTGGATTGCAACTGATAGTGAGGTGCAATAACTTTCTTCTGTCACAAATTGAGATGCACGTATGTAGCGCTTAATGTGTAAAATATGTTTTTTAAGCTTTCTGGTACTTAAGCATTCCTACTGGGAGTAAACTACCTCCCGCCCTTCTTGGGATTGATTATTAATTACTTTATGGGACAAAGTCACAGTATTATTAGTGGGAGACTGCATGGATTAACTCTGGAAGATTCAGCCAGAAAAGACGATTGCACTTCATACATTAGTTCTTATGCAGATCTGGAGAGCTGGGGAATTTTTCTGTGCTGCAGTAAATGAGAACAACTAAATTACTACATCAGGAGTGGTTACTGATAATACCAGTTTTCTTCCCCCTCCACTACACTCTTGCTTCTTTGCCAACCAGATTTTTATTATGGATGTCAGAGTTTCCCTGATGAATTGTGTCTTTGAATTGCAGTGTTCGTTTAATCAAACACTTGTGTCTAAATGGATTTATGTGCTGATTAATGAGACAACGCCTTTGATTACCTTGTGTTGCAGGGGGAGGCATACAAAAAATATAACTGTGCAAAGTTGTGAATAATATGGACAGAGGAGACACATGCTTGCTTTTGAATGCATTTTTTTTCTTTTTCATAGAATCATAAAATCATAGAATCATTAAGGTTGGAAAAGACCTCTAAGATCATCCAGTCCAACCGTCAACCCGACACCACCATACCCACTACACCATGTCCCTAAGTGCCTCATCTACACGTCTTTTAAATACTTCCAGGGATGGTGACTCCACCACTTCCCTGGGCAGCCTGTTCCAAGGCCTGACCACTCTTTCAGTAAAGAAATTTCTCCTAATGTCCAGCCTAAACCTCCCTTGGCACAACTTGAGGCCATTTCCTCTCATCCTATCGCTAGTTACTTGGGAGAAGAGACCAACACCCACCTCGCTACAACCTCCTTTCAGGTAGTTGTAGAGCGCGATGAGGTCTCCCCTCAGCCTCCTCTTCTCCAGACTAAACAACCCCAGTTCCCTCAGCTGCTCCTCATAAGACTTGTGCTCCAGGCCCTTCACCAGCTTCGTTGCCCTTCTCTGGACAGGCTCCAGCACCTCAATGTCCTTCTTGTAGTGAGGGGCCCAGAACTGAACACAGTATTCGAGGTGCGGCCTCACCAGTGCCAAGTACAGGGGCACGATCATCTCCCTACCTCTGCTGGGCACACTATTTCTAATACAGGCCAGGATGCTGTTGGCCTTCTTGGCCACCTGAGCACACTGCTGGCTCATGTGCAGCTGGCTGTCAATCAGCACCCCCAGGTCCTTTTCTGCTGGGCAGCTTTCCAGCCACTCTTTCCCAAGCCTGCAGCGTTGCATGGGGTTGCTGTGGCCGAAGTGCAGGACCCGGCACTTGGCCTTGTTGAACCTCATACAATTGGCCTTGGCCCATTGATCCAGCCTGTCCAGGTCCCTCTGCAGAGCCTTCCTACCCTTGAGCAGATCAACACTCCCGCCCAGCTTGGTGTCATCTGCAAACTTACTGAGGGAGCACTCGATCCCCTCGTCCAGATCATTGATAAAGACACGGAACAGGACCAGCCCCAATACTGAGCCCTGGGGAACACCGCTCGTGACCAGCCGCCAACTGGATTTAACTCCGTTCACCACAACTCTCTGGGCCCGGCCGTTCAGCCAGTTTTTTACCCAGCGAAGAGTGTACCTGTCTAGGCCGTGAGCCACCAGCTTCTCTAGGAGAATGCTGTGGGAGACAGTGTCAAAGGCTTTACTGAAGTCCAGGTAGACCACATCCACAGCCTTTCCCTCATCCACGAGGCAGGTCACCTGGTCATAGAAGGACATCAGGTTGGTCAAGCAGGACCTGCCTTCCATGAACCCGTGCTGGCTGGGCCTGATCCCCTGGTTGTCCCGGACATGGCTTGTGAGCACCCTCAAAACAAACCGCTCCATGATCTTCCTTGGCACCGAGGTCAGGCTGACTGGTCTGTAGTTCCCTGGATCCTCCTTCCAGTCCTTCTTGTAGATGGGCGTCACATTGGCAAGCCTCCAGTCGTCCGGGACCTCCCCAGTTAACCAGGAGTGCTGATAAGTGATGGAGAGTGGCTTGGCAAGCTCCTCCACCAGCTCCCTCAGTACCCTCGGATGGATCCCATCTGGCCCCATAGACTTGTGAACGTCCAGGTGGCGTAGCAGGTCATTAACTTCTTCCTCTTGGATTATGGGGAGTTTATCCTGCTTGCCGTCCCTGTCTTCCTGCTCAGGGGGCTGAGTACCCTGGGGATAACTGCTCTGACTATTAAAGACTGAGGGAAAGAAGGCATTAAGTACCTCAGCCTTATCCTCGTCCTTGGTGGCAACGTTCCCCCCCGCATCCAATAGAAGATGGAGATTCTCCTTGGCTCTCCTTTTGTCATTAACATACTTATAAAAGCATTTTTTGTTGTCTCTCACGACAGTGGCCAGGTTGAGTTCCAGCTGGGCTTTTGCCTTTCTAATTTCCTCTCTGCATGACCTAACGAGATCCCTGTATTCTTCTTGAGTTGCCTGCCCCTTCTTCCAAAGGTGATAAACTCTCCTTTTTTTCCTGAGTCCCAGCAAGAGCTCCTCATTCAGCCAGGCTGGTCGCCTTCCCCGCCCGTTCTTCTTGCAGCACATGGGGACAGCCCGCTCCTGCGCCTTTAAGACTTCCTTCTTGAAGAACGTCCAGCCTTCCTGGACCCCTTTGCCCTTCAGGACTGTCTCCCAAGGGACCCTCTCGACCAGTGTCCTGAGCAGGCCAAAGTCCGCCCTCTAGAAGTCCATGGTAGCGGTTTTGCTGGCCCCCCTCTTTACTTCACTAAGTATTGAGTATTCTATCATTTCATGGTCGCTAAGCCCAAGCCGGCCTCTGACCACCACATCTCCCACCAGTCCTTCTCAGTTTGTGAACAGCAGGTCAAGCGAGGCACCTCCCCTAGTAGGCTCGCTTACCAGCTGCATCAGCAAGTTATCTTCCACACACTCCAGGAACCTCCTCGACTGTTTCCTCTCTGCCGTGTGGTATTTCTAGCAGACATCCGGAAAGTTGAAGTCCCTGACGAGAACAAGGGCTCGCGACTGTGAGACTTCTGCCAGCCTCTTGTAGAATATTTCGTCTGCCTCCTCATCCTGGCTAGGTGGTCTATAACAGACTCCCAGCAGGATATCTGCCTTGTTGGCCTTCCCCCCCATCCTTACCCCATTGAGCTCTAGACAGTCGAAGCACTCCCTAACATACAGGGCTACCCCACTGCCTCTCCTTCCTTGCCTGTCCCTTCTGAAGAGCTTATAGCCATCCATTGCAGCAATCCAGTGACTAAGTCATAGCTATCCCACTGCACAATGGCTTCCAGCTCCTCCTGTTTGCCACCCACGCTGCGTGCATTGGTGTAGATGCACTTGAGCTGGGCTGCCGATTTCTCCCCCGACATTGTCGTGCCGCCCCTAGGCTCTTCTCTAGTGAGCCTGGTTTTATCCCCTTCCCCCTTCGAACCTAGTTTAAAGCCCTCTCGATGAG
The DNA here is from genome assembly GCF_964195595.1 of Calonectris borealis. Lineage (NCBI taxonomy): Eukaryota > Metazoa > Chordata > Aves > Procellariiformes > Procellariidae > Calonectris > Calonectris borealis. Next base: position 60,177,916 of record NC_134313.1, read on the forward strand.
CCCCACCAACTCATACGCAAGAATCCTTCTCCCCCTGTGAGACAGCTGAACTCTGTCCGTTGCCAGCAGGCCCTGTAAACCTCCCCGTGGTCAAAGAAGCCAAAATTCTGCCGATGGCACCAGCCCCTGAGCCACGTGTTGATCTGATGAGTTTTCCTGTTCCCTTCAGTATTCCTTCCTGCCACTAAAGGGATCGAGGAAAACACTACCTGTGCTCCTGATCCTTCCACCATTCGCCCCAGCGCCCTGAAGTCCCTTTTGATCCCTTCGGGACTTCTCCCTGCAACCTCCTCACTGCCAGCCTGTATAACCAGTAGTGGGTAGTAATCGGAGGCCTCTACCAGACTGGGGAGCTTCCTAGTCATGTCCTTCACCCGGGCCCCAGGGAGGCAGCAGACTTCCCTGTGGGATGGGTCTGGCCGGCAAATTGGGCCCTCCGTCCCCCTCAGAAGGGAATCACCTATGACAATTACCCTCCTTTTTTTCTCAGCAGAGGCAGTCGTAATGTGTGGGGCTGGCTGCCTCGCCTCGGGCAACCCCCTGGATGGGCCTTCATCTGCGTCCTCGTTTGTCTGGCCCTCAAGTTCCAGAGCCCCATATCTGTTCTGTAAGGGCAACAGGGAAGGTTGAGGTGAGGGAGGCCGGGCGGGGGTTCGCCTGGCGCCCCGAGCAGGGACCTGTGTCCATTCCCCTCTGGCGGCAAGAGGGCAGGGGATCCTCCGCTTCTTGTGGAGCCTCCATGTGCTGCCCTTGCCTCAGGGGTGGTAGGGTGCGGCTCCACCAATCTATCTTCCTCAGCTGTCCTTTAGTATTCAGTGCAAGTTTTGTTTTCTGTTTTGCATCCCTTTTGCCTTCTTTTATTCCCTTTTTCCCATTAAAACCTGAAAGCCACAATGGTCCGACCTCCCATATCAGGCTGCAGCCGGCACGTGAGATATGATCACAGGCAGGAACAGCATCACCCTCTCTCTGCATTCAAATCTGGTTCTTGATAGGAAGCAATAGGGATACATGAACTAGGTGCAGAATCTAAGCTAACAGCCTCAGTTTGGAGTTGATTTGAAGCTGGTTGAATGGAAGAACAGGCAGAACTGGCCTGTGTCTGTCTGTAAGAGGCTGTGCAGACATATTCATCATGATTCTTGCATCAAGATTCATTCCTCCTTGATAGGTTAAAGCCTATTTTTTAGACAGATGTCCAGGCTTGATTAAAAAAAAACCCACAACAACCCAAATCTCTAAGTAATGAAGAATTGCTGGCTGTTTTCTAGTTTTTTACTTTTTATATATGCAATTACACACAGAGCAGGATCCTGCTGAAGTCAAAGAATGCAAGTTAGAGCTGTGGAGCACAAATGAAATCAAAGCGGAACGTGCAAACAGAAAACTGTTGCTTCTTCTGTTTGTTTCTCCTACCTGCTGAAACCTGTCACCCCCTTATTAGCTTCTGGTGAATTCATTGCCTTTAATCAATATCATAGGCTATTACTTTGTATATAGAGTCTTTTTTTTAAAGGTGTAATTATGGCAAGTCCATTCAGAATAGCTGAGGTGCACAGAGAGTGTAATGAAAAACACCCCTTTTTCTTAACCTCTCTCAGATCTGGTAGTCAAGGTGTGATATTTCATAAGTGCCATTGTAAACATACATAAATAGTTCAAAAAGAAGAAAAAACCTCTTTGAGGTAGTGTCACAATAGCTAAGTATGAAAAATACCAAACTTCTCACAAATTAATATAATTAGGTAATTACTGACTTTTTGGTTTGCATAAGTCCTCTATCATTTACCCTAATGCTGCATTCATTCTGTATTGTATTATAACAAGGTGAGAGATTTTAGGTTTATTCTTACAACACTTACAGCCTTAGGCCTTTCACAGACATCTTTTGTGGACTCTTCTGTATTGTCTGAAATAATTACCACTGAGTTGCATTGACAGTTGGTTTGGTTAGCTCCAGTAAAACTACAGAAAACAGTCAGGAAATAGGGCTGAACTAGTCTATTCCCTGGCCCCAAGGCAGAAACACCTATACCAATTCTGATTTACACAGGTTGCTTTTCTAACCTCTTATTAGAAACCTTTACTTCTGGATATGTCACAACCTCCCTAAGTGTTGCTTTTCAATAGTGCTACTATGAGAAAGTGTTTCCTCATATGTAAATTAAATTTCCCTTGTTGCAATTAAAGTCAGAGTGATATGGAAAATAGCATGAGTTGAAAATTTTCTGTTGAAATTGTGTTTTGACAGATTACGTTTCTAACAGAACAATTTTTTTTCATATTAATTGCCTACTTTTCCCTTTCATAAAAGAAAAATGTAAAAAAATGTAGGGGCACACAATGAACTATGAACCATTTTGATTTGGAGAAACTTTCAGAATCCTGTGAGGGTTTTAGGTTAGCCTTTCCCTGATCCTGTTTCTTGTACGGGACAGGCTCTTCTGGCATATAATATTTCTGTAACTCTGGGTAACTAATTGAACACCACATACTACTGCTAGCCATTTTACTCCTGCAAACCCATTCATTTAATTAGCCAGGGGTATTGGAAGCTGTCTAGAAACACAGGACCAAGGAAGACCACTTATGTCAAGTTCACTCCCCTGCCGTAGCACGAAATCAAGCTGGAGAGTACATCAGGAAGTCACATGTCAATTCATTCTCTTTCTTAGATCACAAAACACATGACATTCCTCTAACAGAGGAGATTTTACTTGTATGACTGAAAACATGAAAAATCTACGGCAGAAGAGAGCAGTGACCTCAAGGGACACAGTCAGTGTGTTAGCACGAGCACACAGCCAGCGAAATGACGGTCCTAGAAAGTGGTTTATGCTCAAGGCTGTCAAAAAACAGGTGGTTAAACAAACCACCCAACCCAGCAGCCATCCTCGATCCGACTTGGAGAAGTCAGATGTCTCATCTGACATTTGATGTTATCTTTGAGCAAGCTGGGCACACACCCGAGTGATTTCTCAGTACCCCTAGGAGCACTAGCATGTCACAGAATCACAGAATGGTTGAGGCTGGAAGGGACCTCTGGAGGTCATCTGCTCCAACCCCACTGATGCAAACAGGACCACCTACAACCACTTGCCCAGGATCCTTGCCACTTACTCCGTGTCCAGAGGGCTTTTGAATAGCTCCAAATATGGAGACTCCACAACATCTCTGGACAACCTGTGCCAGAGCTTGGTCACTCTCACAGCAAAAAAAGTGTTTCCTGATATTCAGAGGGAACCTCCTGTGTTTCAGGTTGTGCCCATTGCCTCTGGTCCTGTCACTGGGCACCACTGCAAAGAGCCTGGCTCCATCCTCTTTGCATCCTCCCTTCAGATATTTATATAGGTTGATGAGATCCTGCTGAGCCTTCTCTTCTCCAGGCTGAACAGCCCCAGCTCTCAGCCTTTCCTCATAAGAGAGACGCTCCAGTCCCTTCATCATCTTTGTAGCCTTTTGCTGGAGTCTCTCCAGTATGTCCATGTCTCTCTTGTACTGGAGAGCCCAGAACTGGACACAGTACTCCAATTATGATCTCACCAGTGCTGAGCAGAGGGGAAGGATCACCTCCCTTGGCCTGCTGGCAACGCTCCTCCTATTGCAGCCCAGGATATCATTGGCCTTCTTTGCCACAAGGGCATATTGCTGTCTCATGCTCAACTTGGTGTCCACCAGGACGCCCCCAGGGTCTTTTCTGCAAAGCTGCTCTCCAGCTGGCCAGCCCCCAGCATGTATTGGTGCCTGGGCTTGTTCCTGGCCAGGTGCAGGACTTGGCATGTCCCCTAAACTATGCTTGTCCCAATCTTTAGATATCTCCAAAATCTAAAGCCTTTGAAGAAAACATCTTTACTGCTCACACAAAAGCCAACCTACACAAGTGAGTGAAATCCTAAAGCATGCAATTAGCTACTCAAATACAATATATCAAGTTCATGGTAATTAATGTACCTATCATATCTGCAAATCATACCCACTGTAGCAGACATTTTAATTGTTAGTTCACTGATCAGCTTATATAATCCAGTCTGTGAGTCAAGCTGTCTGCATCTTGAAACAATTTGGAGTTATCCCCACTAATTTCTTTGGAAAATCCTTCCAGATCTGACAGTAAAACACTTCTTTCTAATGTCCTGTCTGGATTAATTCGTTACAGCTTTATTCTCCTTTGTACGAGTATTAATTTTAAGTCCTTGAGCTGCAGACGGTTGGAGATGGTGACGATGCGAACAGTTGTCCTGCCCTTATGCTTCCCTTCATGCACTGGCCTTAGGTCACTACTTTTGTTAGTCCTCTCTGCTAATGGCCATTGTTTTCACTGGTTTTCCCCTAAACCAAACACCCTCTTCCTTCATCCAAAGAGAAGTGGAAGGGCTAAGAAACAAATGAGGGAGAAAAAAAGATTATGATAGGGAGCAAAGAATGAAAAAAGGAAGGAATTGAGTCTCAAAGGATAGTTTGGAGCTAAAGGGGGACAGAGCATTCCTGAAGGTGAAGCATTCCTGAATCTCTCCAAGGATCTGGTGGATGCTGCTTGGTGATGCTCTGTCTGGAGAAACACCATGCATGAACAGCTGGAAATAGCTGTGGCAAGGATGTCCTGTGGCTTCATGGGACTGGAAGAGAAGAGTTAGAGGTGAAACATGCAGCTGAAATATCAAACATCTGGAGGGAAGAAGAGTTGCAGCCTGGTGTGCTTGATGTATGTCTGTTGCCAGGGTTTCCCTCTTTTCATGGAAAGGCTATGAGCAACAGGATTCCTTCATGGAAAGGACTACAAGTTCATAGGACTCTGCTCTGTGAACTCTCCCAGATCACGCCTTTATGGAGGATTTTCCAGTTCATGTATGGCGTGGTACCTTGGGGTGCCAGCAGGCCCATCAGGGTTCCCCATCCTCTTCTGGGGGTGAGAGGCACCACATTTTGTGCCTTGGCAGTGTGCATGCATGTAGGGCTTGGGCACAGGGACATGAGGGTGAGAAAAGGGAACAAGTGTAACATAAGCATGTTGAGATTTCCAAGGCAAGGGTCTGAGGTTGATGCTGCACCCTGCAATTGTCTTTTATGTCATGCTGTATTGAGTTTACGTGGCAAGGTTTTGATAGTGGTGTGTGTGTGTATGTGTTTGTGGGTTTGTATGTGTGTTTCAGGGGTGGCCTTTGTGAGAAGACATCAGGAGCTGCGCCCATGTTGGACAGAGCTAGTTCCAGACTGCTCCAAAATGGACCCACTGCTGGCCAAAGCTGAGCCCATCAGTAATGCTGGTGGCACCTCTGTGACAGCATATTTAAGAAAGGGCAAAGAATGCTGTGCAGCAGCTGTTAGAAAGAGGAGTGAGAAAAACGTGAAAGAAACAGCCCTGCAGACACACAGGCCAGAAAGAAGGAGGGGAGGACGTGCTCTAGGCACCAGAGAAGAGAATCCCCTGCAGCCCATGGGGAAGACCGTGGTTAAGTAGGTTTGTGCCTCTGCAGCCCATGGAGGACCACAGTGGAGCAGCTATCCACGCTGCAGCCTGTGGAGGACCCCATGCCACAGCAGGTGGACATGCCCTGAAGGATGCTGCAGCTCATGGAGGCCCCACACAGGATCAGGCTCCTGGTGGTAATGTGGCCCATAGAGAAGACCCCAACCAGGAGCAGGTTTTCTGGCAGGAACTGTGGCCTGTGGGGGACCTACACTGGAGCAGTCCATTCCTGAAGGACTGTACCCCATGGAGATGACCCATGCTGGAACGATTCTTGAAGAACTGCAGCCCCTGGGAAGGACCTACATTGGAGGGCAGAGACAGAGCGTTATGAACACAAGCCCCATTCCCTGTCCTCCTGCACCACTCAAGCTGGAGGAGGAGTTAGAAAAGTTGGCAATGAAAGAGTGAAGTTGAGCCTGGGAAGAAGGGCAGGTGGAGGGGAAGGTTTTTTTAGTTTTGTTTTTATTTCTCACTATCCTACTCTTTTACAACTAATTGGCAGTAAATTAAATTAATCTTCCCAAAGTCGAATCTGTTTTGATAGTATTGGTAATTGGTGAGTGACCTTCCTTTCCTTATCTCAACCCATGAGCTTCTCACCTTATTTTCTCCCCTTGTCCTTTTGAGGAAGGGGAGTGAGAGAGCAGCTTGGTGGGCAGCCTAGAGTGCTGCCAGTCCCACCCAAACTGCATGATGGTGGCTGCAGTCGTCCTTGGGCAAACAGATGTGGGGGTTGTGCAGCTGGGGGCACCTCAACTCTGCTTCTTCCAGGTGTGGCCTGGTGACTCCAAAGAGCTGCCAGGTCTTGATAAAGTCCTAGGAAAACACTGATAGCTCAAATAAATCACGAGGGAGACTTCTGAAATTGATGGTAGGAGCAGATGGTCATCTCAGAGCTCCTCAGAGGTGCAGAAGAAAGGTGCAGGGCAGCATGCTGTGTGCCACACTGCCTGCATTGTGATGAACCTCTGCACATGTTGGAGGTAGGAGGTATGGACTTCCAGGGGCTGTGCACTCCTCTGAAATCACAGTGACATTTGTACTTATTTTGTCTAGCTGAAAAAAAAAATACGAAATTGGCCACACACCAATCATGGATAACATCCTGTAAAGGCAGCTGATTTTGAGAGATGAAAACTAGCAGGTTATGTTGGAGTTTGTTTATTTTTCTGTGTCCATTATTTTTTCCCCTGTGAAGTGGTGTTAGTTCACGTATAACTTTGCACAAATTGCCTAGAAGGAGCTCCAAAATCTCCAGGATTAAGCAATACCTGATCCCTGATTCTGAGAATATTGGTGTTGCCTGAACCATGACACAGTAAGAAGGACCTTTGAAGGAGTAACAGATGGCATATAATTTATCTGCCACTTGATATTGCAAAGGATTAAATTGAGCTACTGATTTCAGTTTGTGAATGGACTTGTATCTGTCATGAATTTATATGAGGGTAAAGAGAAAAGAAATATTTTTTCATCTTCTGCCTTTTATGTAGTATGATAAAATATTTCTTCAAATGACAATGATTGCTAAATGTGCTGGAGTAAATTATATCCTGTGTTGTATGAGACATGCTTCCTTAAGGTTTTTTGGTTGTTTTTTTTTTTTTTTTTTCTTTTTTTTTGGACTGTTAATACAGTGTAAAATCATTATTACCATATTTACTAAGGTTCTTGTGGCTTTGGCATCACAAACCATCTATTATCCATTTTAAAACTACATTTCAAGGTAAACTAATTATGATTCAAAGTTCATAGAAGAGCATCAAACTCCTTGAAGCACTTGAAAGTCATAATTTACATGATAAGGTTAAAAAATAAGAAGGTGTTTTAACTAGCAACATAATCATAAAGAAGAGATGCTTGCCCACAGTTGTCATCACTAACATGAAAATGCATTATTTCTGATTATGACTCAACTAAACAGAAGGCATGTTTTAATGTCAAACTGCAGTGGGTCAAAACTAGGCTAGACATTAGGATCAGGGTTTATGAAGTCCTGAACAGTGCAGTGATCTATTGGGGCAATTTATACTAACATCAGAATTAGGAATAAAGAAAAAATGATGACATTTCAGACTACCTCTATTTCTGTGAGGTTCTGCTCTGTGTATTTCTTTCTTTTTCTTTTTTTGTTTTTTTTTTTTTCCTTCAGGAAAATTCCAGAACAGTTTCTTGCAGGTTTTGCAAATCAAAACAACTATGACTTGATCACTAAATCAGATCCATAATTCAAAGTCAAAAAGGACTTTGCCAGACCTTGTTCTCACCAACAGGGGGGCTGGTGGGGAATGTGAAGCTCAAGAACAGCCTTGGCTGCAGTAGCCATGAAATGGTGGAGTTCAAGATCCTTAGGGCACTGAGGAGGGCGCACAGCAAGCTCACTACCCTGGACTTCAGGAGAGCAAACTTCAGCCTCTTCAGGGATCTGCTTGGCAGAGTACCATGGGAAAAAGCCCTGGAGGGAAGAGGGGCCCAAAAAAACTGGTTAATATTCAAGGATCACCTCCGCCAAGCTCAGGAGCGATGCATCCTGACAAAGAGGAAATCAGGCAAAAATACCAGGAGGCCTGCATGGATGAACAAGTTGCTCCTGAACACACTCAAACACAAAAAGGAAGCCTAAGAAGGTAGATGCAAGGACAGGCAGCCTGGGAGGAATACAGAGAAATTGTCCAAGCAGCCAGGGATCAGGTTAGGAAAGCTAAAGCCCAGGTAGAATTAAATCTGGCCAGGGATGTCAAGGGCAACAAGAAAAGCTTCTATAGGTACATCGGGGATAAAAGGAAGACTAGGGAAAATGTGGGCCCTCTCCGGAAAGAAATGGGAGACCTGGTTACCCAGGATACGGAGAAGACGGAGGTACTCAATGACTTTTTTGCCTCGGTCTTCACTGGCAAGTCCTCAAGCCTCACCGCCCAAGCCACAGAAGGCAAAGGCAGGGACTGGGAGAATGAAGAGCTGCAACTGTAGGAAAGATCATATTCGAGACCACCTAAGGAACCTGAAGGTGCACAAGTCCATGGGACCTGATAAGATCCATCTGTGGGTCCTGAGGGAACTGGCGGATGAAGTTGCTAAGCCACTATCCATCGTATTTGAGAAGTTGTGGCAGTCTAGTGAAGTTCGCACTGACTGGAAAAGGGGAAACATAACCCCCATTTTTAAAAAGGGAAAAAAGGAAGACCCAGGGAACTACAGGCCAGTCAGTCTCACCTCTGTGTCTGGGAAGATCATGGAACAGATCCTCCTGGAAGCTATGCTAAGGCACATGGAGGACAGGGAGGTGATTCGAAATAGCCAACATGGCTTCACCAAGGGCAAGTCCTGCCTGGCCAACCTAGTGGCTTTCTTTGGTGGAGTGACTACATCAGTGGACATGGGAAGGGCTACTGATGTTGTCTATCTGGACCTCTGTAAGGCCTTTGACACGGTCCCCCACAACATCCTTCTCTCTAAACTGGAGAGATATGCGTTTGATGGGTGCACTGTCCAGTGGATGAGGAATTGGTTGGATGGTTGCATCCAGAGGGTAGTGGTCAATGGCTTAATGTCCAGATGGAGATCGGTGATAAGTGGTGTCCCTCGGGGGTCCGTATTGGGACCGGTACTGTTTAATTTCTTCATCAATGACATGGACAGTGGGATCGAGTGCACCCTCAGCAAGTTTGCAGATGACACCAAGGTGAGTGGTGCTGTTGACATGCCTGAAGGATGGGATGCCATCCAGAGAGACCTGGACAAGCTCGAGAAGTGGGCCTGTGTGAACCTCATGAGGTTCAACAAAGTCAAGTGCAAGGTCCTGCCCCTGGGTCGGGGCAACCCCCAGTATCAATACAGGCTGGGGGATGAAGGGATTGAGAGCAGCCCTGCCGAGAAGCACTTGGGGGTACTGGTGGATGAAAAGCTGTGCATGAGCCAGCAATGTGTGCTCACAGCCCAGAAGGCCAGCCGTATCCCGAGCTGCATCAAAAGAAGCGTGGCCAGCAGGTCGAGGGAGGTGATTCTCCCCCTCTACTCTGCGCTGGTGAGACACCACCTGGAGTACTGCGTCCAGCTCTGGAGCCCTCAGCACAAGAAAGACATCGACCTGTTGGAGCAGGTCCAGAGGAGGGCCACAAAAATGAGCAGGGGGATGGAACACCTCTCCTATGAAGAAAGGCTGAGAGAGTTGGGGTTGTTCAGCCTGGAGAAGAGAAGGCTCTGGGGAGACCTTTTTGTGGCCTTTCAGTACTTAAAGGGGGCTCATAAGAAAGATGGGGACAGACTTTTTATGAGGGCCTGTTGCGACACGACAAGGGGGAATGGTTTTAAACTAAAAGAGGGTAGATTTAGACTAGCTATTAGGAAGAAATTTTTTAGAATGAGGGTGGTGAAACACTGGAACAGGTTGCCCAGAGAGGTGGTAGATGCCCCATCCCTGGAAACTTTCAAGCTCAGGTTGGACGGGGCTCTGAGCAACCCGATCTAGTTGAAGATGTCCCTGCCCATGGCAAGGGGGTTGGACTAGATGACCTTTAAAGGTCCCTTCCAACCCAAACTATTCTATGATTCTATGATTCTATGAAATCATAGGAATAGCAACTGCTTGGAGCACAATTATCAGTTATTATGAGATTGGACACAATACTATTTCTTGGACAGGACTCTGTATGCTGTAGTAGAGGCACAGAGGTCTGATCTTTGTTCCAGACAGCAAATGTGTGTTAAGAAAATAAATAAATTTATAAGTAAATACAAACAGAAAGAAAAAACCAAATAGGCCAGAGAAAAATGGGAGGCCAATAATTCTGTCTTTTTTCCAAAAATGTAATGACAGAATCAGGGAATAATTTTGCCTGGGAGGCACCAGTGGAGGTCATCTGGTTTGGCCCCTTCGTCAAAGCAGTGTCAATGTAAACCTGCTTTTACCTTGCAACCTGCAGGTTGCTCAAGGCTGTGTCCAACAGGGTTTTGAATAGCTCTGAATGTGGAGACTTTACAACTCCCCCGGTCAACCTGTGCTAGTGTTTGACCACTCCAATATAGAGATATTTCTAAAGTATGGTATCAACAGTCCATTATCTGTGTCCATAACTGGAGACTGGAAGGGATGCAGTGGTGCTTAACTGACTTGAGAAGTCATCTCAGAAAGTGTTTTAATCCCGTGTATGAATTGATGAAATACAGTATGGTAAGCAAAGAATCACATTTTAGTGTTAATGGGATGATTTTTTTTTGAGTTTATTCAGTTTTGTGACAATGAACTGAGTTAGGACCAAGTATGCAAGGCAAAAGGAAGCACCAGAAAATTTTTAAATAAATGCTTCTCTAACCTTCTTTTAAAATTCATTTTTATTAACTTGGCTAACTTCAGAATGTTAATGGCTAATGCTCAGGCACTTGACAGCTAGTTATAGAGATTTGGTTTCTAACCACTTCATTTATTACCACTAAATCACAGTAAAGAATATAGATATATGAACTTTTTTCATAACAGTACCTTCCCATGTAAATAGATGCTGACATTTTTTAGGGTTGATACTTCATTGTGAGTGGGTAGGGATGTATGTTTAGGCACATACACATGCTTATTCCTTTAGCAAGATATAATCCCTACCATGAAACATTCTGAGACTTCCCATTTCAATTCATTTTACATGTCACAGAAAGGCAACCAAAACAATTATTTTTATGTATGTAACCCTGCAGAAAACTAGTTCCAGATAAGCAGAAACAATAACAGAGTTCTGAAATTACAAAATTGTATTCACCTCAGTAATATATTAACTTTAAAGTTAAATCCATTTAAATGCTAACACTTTAAAAAATAATAAATTGAGGAGAGAAATGTATTACAAGCTTCTTCACTGCTTTTAATCATATATGTAATCTAAAAGTGGTTTTAAATAAGGCATTAAGGTACATATTGCAAAGTTAAGTGTTTTGTAGTAAAGCCATAAACCTTTGGCTCATCAATTGGAGACATGAGAGGCAGCAAGTGATGTGACAGCAGTTGTTGCCATAGAGTGATGATGAGCTGCCAGTGGGATACAGCAATGGGTAAACAGGGACTGAGATATCTCCTGCTGACAGATGGATGGCCAGCCACTTGGCTATGTGACTTTTTCTGGATGCGTGCCATTTACTTGCACAAAGTGGAATGAGGGTGCTGACAGGAGAAGCTTAGAGAAAAACCAACACAGAATATAAAAAATTTTAACAGGTTGCCAAATTGTTGTTCATATATGGAAGAGAGGCTGTCCTGTGTCCTACCTGAAAAATGCCTAGTTTTGTTGTGTCAGTTAATCCCTACCATTTCCATTGAACTTTGCTGCTGGTTAGCTGAACTGCTGACTCCTGCTCCACCGGTTGCTGAAGATCCCTGCTGTAAGCAGTTATCACTGCACTGAAGGCTGGGTGAGGCAGCTGAATCTGTAGAATAGAATAGAATAGAATAGAATAGAATAGAATAGAATAGAATAGAATAGAATAGAATTAACAGGCTGCCCAGGGAAGTGGTTGAGTCACCATCCCTGGAAGTATTTAAAAGACATGTAGATGTGGCGCTTAGGGACATGGTGTAGTGGGCATGGTGGTGTTGGGTTGACGGTTGGACTGGATGATCTTAGAGGTCTTTTCCAACCTTAATGATTCTATGATTCTATGATTTCAGAATAGACTATTTCAGTTGGAAGGGACCTACAACGATCATCTAGTCCAACTGCCTGACTAAAAGTTAAGGCATGTTGTTAAGGGCATTGTCCAAATGTCTCTTAAACACTGACAGGCTTGGGACGTCCAATCACTTCTCTAGGAAGCCTATTTCAGTGTTTGATCACCCTCTCGGTAAAGAAATGCTTCCTAATGTCCAGCCTAAACTTCCCCTGGTGCAGCTTACAGCCATTTCAACAGGTCCTGCCCCTGGATCCCAGGGAGAAGAGCTCAGCACCTCCCTCTCCACGTCCCCTCCTCTGGAAGCTGTAGAGAGCAATGAGGTCGCCCCTCAGTCTCTTTTTCTCTGAGCTAGACAAACCCAGAGCCCTTAGGCGCTCCTTACAGGACATGCTTCCAGCCCTTCACCAGCTTTGTTGCCCTCCTCTGGACACATTCAGGTACCTTCACATCCTTCTTAAATTGCACGGCCCAGAACTGCACACAGTACCAATCTAATTGTATTGGGTCCTGTCCCTGAAAAGTTTACAATAATTTCTAAATTTGTTATTAATTCCACCAATTACTGATTAAATGCTTCTGGGAATTAGTGCAATGATGCCAACTGCCTGGCCAGAAATGGCAAGCTAAACAAGATCTTTTAGAATCATAGCATCATAGAATATGATTCTAAAAGATAGATATGATTTAAAATGCACTGTTTTTGCTTTTTGTTTCAAATGACAATGTTATCCACTCAACCCATCAGGTGCAAAAAGTGAAAAAAGAGTAGATTAATATGCTAGCCCAAGTCCCTAGATGCTGTTTTCCTTCCCTTAGGAATGAACCTGAGCTTTCATATCACTGCTTTTATTATAAGGTTTAGCTAGTTGTCATTCTCCAACTGTTCCCAGCTTGAGGAGTTAGAAGTTGTCAATTGACTGGAATAATTTTTCTTTGAGACCTGTTACTCTGCTTCAAGTCTGAATGACAACTTTAAATTTTCAATATTGTCCTACCAGGCACAGGTAGCTGTAAGAGAGGGAAAAACGTTTCTGTTAGAAAATGGCTGTTGTGCCTTATTTTTTTGAAGATGTTCTTACTGAGCAATCGTTAGAAATGGATGAGTAGCATGTACCTAACCCTATAAACTATTAATTTCACTGGTTTCTCTTTTCAGAACAGCCCTTAAAATATAAGATAGCCCAAGTTTGGCAAGAGTAATTCTAAATCTCAAGCCGGGGAAGGGGAAAAGGGGAACCAGTTGCCTAAACAGAGATGCCTAGTGTTATTCTAGGTGGTGGTGTAAGGTCCCCAGTTGCAACTCCAAAAGGAAGCAGATTGCTGTAGGTCTTGTGTCATATCCACCAGCCCATCTATCAGATGTTGCGCGTAACTGATGGGGTCTCAGATGACAGCAAGCACCCAAGCTTAGGCAGCTGATTCATGCCCTAAGATGCTTAAGTCCACTTAGTGTGATCTAAAGAGCTATTTAGCTCATCCCAACAAACATACCTACCTTGGGTCAGCTGAACATCACTCTAGGATACACTAGACTAGCCACTGACTGTAGGCGAATGACTGTAGGAAATGCAGGCACATTGCCCATATGTGGATACCAATCTCACAAACACCTAAATTGAAATATCTGAATCTGGAGCTAGAGTCTGCTTTTATGGAGCTAAAGCCCACCTACGGTAAGTACATATACGGAGTGTCTCCCTACCTCCCATTGCAATCACTTTGGCTGGGTTGCCAGTTCCCCATCCCTTGGATAGGTTCGCACACATCTTATTCCTGCTTTCACTGCTGGCTGTGTCAACATGCACACACGGAGCCTCAGCAGACTTCTACACCTGACCAAGTCTGATAATTCCAAAAGGTGAGAATTCTATTTTTCCTGAGACAACTTGAAATGGCCTTTGTGACCTAAAAAAGCCTGTTCTGTTAGTAATAACAGAAGAAATGGCTTGAGTGAACCCTAGTAAAGCAAATGAGCTTACTTAATTTCCATATTCATAGCAGTTGATGCTATGAATATTTCCATATTCATAGCAGTTCATCAATGTTGATGCATTTTCAGGAGCTGATTTGTCTGAAATGACAGTAGCTCTGCATGAGTAAATTCTGCAGACAGTGCACTTAGGGGTGAAGTAAAACCTCACAGCCTGAGCTAATTAAACCCCAGTCCAGCCTCTTCACCTCTCTACTCCTTCTACTGGTTCTGGTGCTCATTTGCTGTGCCAAACTGGTTCAGCTAACTATACTGTCAGAACCTAACATAACAATTAAAAATGAGTATCTTTATGCTAAGTTAGGGAGCTGACTCTGCTGAGAAAAATGCCCGCTTGGCACCTGAGCCAGTGCAGTGCGAGGAGGGGAGTGGGGTCCCGCGACTGGCAGTGAGGGAGGGCAGGGAGGAGGTGAAGTAGGACGGCAGGTGGGCTGCTATGTGCTACCTCTCCTCGGGGATTCTTTTTATTCTAGTTAATTTTAGTCAGGTACTAATCAGAATAGCTAACACGAAGCCTGAAGTTTTTCAGGTTAAAATTGCTCATTCTTTATCCTGGTACTAAGATTCCTGTTATGATTCCCTTTGTTGTCAAGCTGTTCCTTAGAAAATCTGTCCCTATTTGTGTGCACTTACTGGAAGTGATAAAGCGGACACGTACGGAGAAATGAAATACTGATATTTTAAATGTCATAGTAAACGCCATTCTGTGTTGAAGAGGGTGAAGCAATAGGGTGGAGGTTAACTGTACAATGAGAAAAGGGATTATCTCTATGAGCAGGGAATAAATGTAAGAACACATTAAGACAAATTTTTTCTTTTAGTATTTTGTACTTATCTAATTTATTTCTATATAAGTAAGAATATAATTAGTATCGAAGTATTTCTTTAAAATGTGAACAAAAAATGGAGGGAAAATGCTTCTCAGTAACTTCACTGCATCCCAAAACAAGATAGTACTTTCCATAGAAAGGAGGGAGGTTTAACTGCAGGTGTAGATGGTGCTGGAGTTTTTATTCCATAGGAAAACAATTTCAGAGTGATATTGACTACCTTAATTAAGTATTAAATATGAAGATATTAACTAAAAAAAGATTCAGGAGAAATGTTTTGAAACAAAACAACCCTTCATTTTGTTAAAAATCGCACATATAATTTTTTTTTTTAAAAAGTAAAATCATTTTCCATTAGTCTCTCTGAAGAGAGAGATTTTGATTGATGTGCATATTTTTTTATTTTAAATATTATCACTTAAAAATCCAGCTCAGAGCTTACCTATGTTATAAAATCTCTGATTGTATAGTTACACTGAAATTATTACACTTCTAATAGAGGAGATGCTTGTACCCATTAAAGGAGTTCTTTCTACAGGATAATTAAAATACCTACCAGAATGACATAACCTGTCAGGTACAGATTGTGTCTACAAAGTATGGTTCCCCCCGATTTACATTCACATAGCTATAACACAGCAAAACTTTGTAATTTAGATTGGTGTTATTCAAATGAACCTTGCCTTATTCAGTCAGAAATCTTGTAGAGTAGGGTATTGGTATAATTTTTCACAGTGTACAGTACAGCAATGAAAGCAGTTTCTTACTCGTTAAAAGACATAGTTACAGACTGCTTTATTAATATTGAATCAAACATGTTCATCAAACACTTCTTTTCTCCTCAGCAACACAAAATGAATACAACCATTTCATACAAAGATTCTGTGATTTAAACTGAGCAATCTACATCACATTAACACTGCATAATTTCTGCTAAAATTACATCTGAATTGTTTTCACACATAGAAGAGGAAGTCTGTACCTATTATTAAAAAAACCCAACAAAACAAAAACAACAAAAAAATCCCCTAGAGAGCCAATTCTATTCTGTACTCTAACCGTGACAGAAACGTAAATAAGCATCTTCTAGTGGATGCATTTTGGGTATATTCTTTTTAGCTAGGACTAGTAGAAAATTCTATTTATCTTCTCTGTGAATATTTTTCAAAGATGTAGCTAGAAATACTGTACTAATAGGAGACGAAACCAGAATATGGTGCTGGGCTTTTTATCCTTCCAGCGAGTTTAAATGAAACAGGTGTTAAACATAGTGAAGTAGTATTTCACAAAGATGTCTTAAGTTTTCTGAGAAACTGCTTTCCTTCTCATTTTTGTTGCAAATGTCCAGCATTGGCATCAAAAGCAGTTGTAGAAGAAGAGTTGCTGGAAAAAAGTAAGTGCAAGCATGTTGCATAGCAGTGGAGATAAGGAAAAGGCTGAAGAATCTGTTTTTGTTGTTTTTTTTTTCTTTTAACGAATACAAAGGAATTGTGATCAGTTGCTTGATCTCAGTGGCATAGAAACATAGAAACACATGCCAGAATATGGGAGAACAAAACTTTACAGACTGACCAAGCTGTGTCTACGCAAGCAGCAGGACCTGCTGACGCTACCACTGCAGTGAGGGCAGTATTGTGTGGTGCCCGTTCTGCATTTCCCCCTTGTCCTTGTAGTACTGGTGAGGGTGCTGGGCACTTCTCCTCTGGGCGAGTGTGGGCTTAACAAGTCTTTGCAACCCAGCATGTCCTGTGAAACATGATCTTACAGGTAGTCTCAAATCCTGTTTTCACTTGAATCTAGCCAAGTCCCCTGCATTGAAATCAAATGGAAACATTCTGGGTTTTTTTGTGTGTTGTTTTTCTTTTTTTTTTTTCCCCCAAACACATGCACATAATGTCACATCAGCCTTGAAAAGTTTTTGTCACTTCCTTTAAAGCAAATTTATGTAAATGTGCTACTGAAATTATCTATGTCTACTACCTCACAGCATGTGGTTTGGCGGCTGTTCACAGAATTAAATAAAAACTACTGAAAGTGTGATGAGACATCTTTTTCTGTAAAACAAAATAGTTTAATCTCACAGGATTTTGCTTCAGGAAAGACAATTTCCCTGGGATGTTATTTCATCAGTTCTAAGTGATGTTTCCCATTTTTACTGTGATTAACTACAGAATAAAATTTAAAAAGTTTATCTGTCCAAATAAAGATCCTGTGATCTATCTGACATGTAATGAGACTGGTCAGCTGCAAGTGTTTGTTTTCAGGACCAATATAAGTATGTTTGGAGTATCAGCCAAGCCAAATGCTTCCAGCCTCTCGGGGATTTACTTTAGCGATTTTTTCCAAACAGTTTCTTGCTATTTTAATTATATGACACATTTTATAGAAGTACCTAGCCAATTTTATTATCTCCTATGTTTTACTTGATGCATATTTTGATTTCATGAATAGATGCAACAGGGAACGTGAAGTTTCCAAGAAAATCACATTCCATTTTAAAAAAAAACTATAGAAATATTGTATCAGCCAGTAAATCAAAATCTAAATAATAGAACAGAAAAAGATGTGGGAAGCAAGCTCATTTGTACTGTTATGCCAAAGACTAAATCTGAGAGATACAGTTTCTTTTCCATTGTTTATTCATTTTTCTTTGCCTTGGCCCACTGCTCTCCCAGAGCTTCTGCTGCTGATTGCCAACATTGAATGTATCCGCATTCGGCTTGGGATGATCAAGCTTAGCCCTTCTCCAATGAATTCATCATTCCAGCACTGTGTTTAGCTCCAAACATTTTGCTAATTATTTTTTGCCCTTCATTTGCTCCAAGGTCCCCATGCCAATGCCTCCTCCTCTCTGCTTGTGAGAAGAGAAAGATTTTATACCTATCTGCTGCACCCAGTGCATAAATAATGACATGTGGAACCGAAGCAAATTTCACATGACAGTAGGTTGCTGATACTGAGAACATAATTAGTGTTGCAGATGGCTGTGAAGATTAAGACTGCTCAGCTCCTTTGCTGCAACTAATTCTCCATAGTATTAGTGATTATACCGTCTGCTTCTTGCATTTTTTTTGCTTGAGCTGGAAGACAGAGAAGTAGCTGTAAATTAAAGGTTTGAAGATAAGATGGAGAATCTTACCACCACATTGTTTTTATTGGTCTAGGCTAATTTATATGGCAATTTATGTTCAATATATATTTTCTGTAGAAATTTATATTATCCAAAGTAAACACCAGTTTTGGCTCTGATTTCAGTGGAAGTAGAGATACAGCATCAAGGAAGATGACAAAAAAAAATCACATCATAGTAAAGCACATCGTAGTAAGTCTCTTTTGTCCCAAGGCTGCTCAGCGGTTACTGTGAATGAATGGTTTGGCTCTGAATGAGTCCAGAGGCTGCCTGTGTTACAAAGTCACCGTATGTAGACATACTAGCACTGAAAGTAGATATATTATAGGGAAAACAGAGAGATAACAGAGAGAATGAGGAGATAATGTTAGAGAGAGAATGAAGATCAGAAACAGGAAATTTTGGATTACTCTGCTGGGGAGTGTGGCAGTTTTAATGCCTCAGTGCAGAACAACTGTGGAGGACTGGTCTGCAGAAGAGAGGCGGCCTGGAGATAATTGTTGTGGTTCCTGTTTATGAGAGAGGGAGCCTTGCATACCCTTACACAAGGTGCCTGGCTGGCCCCTTCTGGTAGCAGTGCTAAGGCCCATTCACTTCACCCCGCTTGAATCTCCTCTAATATTTTTCTGGTGATACAACCATCACTCAGACCTGTTCTTCTGGACTCAAGTATCCAATCTGATAGCACCAAATCTTTAATATTCAGCCCTTTGCCCCTCTGTCAAGCTGTCCCTCAAAATAGTTGTGTTGCTTTAAGAAACACTATATACATGCCTAGAAATTATGCCTCTGTAAAGAGGGTATGAATGAAGAGGCTGGTGTTTTTAGGCTAACTGTGACTTTGCTATGTGACATTATCGGTAGGTATCAGAGATTTTTTAAAAAGTGACTCATTATCAACTATATATGAGTTCCTGGTAACAGCGCAACTGGATTAAAACCCACCTTAGTAGCCAGAAGGATACTTTGACATGGGAAAATGACTGAGAGTGTTTTCCTGTGTGGCTCCATGGAATCTCCCTGGGCAGAAGCTCTTCTTTTACAGTATCTAGAAACATGGGATATTCTGGGATTCTTGTCCTCTCAGAGTTAAAATGAGAAAGGCAAGTCTCTTTCCGTGTCTCAGGGCTCTTATAGATTATTCATGACCAAGGGTCACTTAATGCTGGTTCTGCTCAGAAGTGTAGGATAATTGCTTCTTGCTTGCTTCAGTAATGGAAAGGTTTAAGGCTTGACTTTATGAGATTTCTCTTTCTGGATAAAATATCAGAAAAATAAATGTGGGGTCTACAACTTGTGATTACAGTGAAGAAAATTTACCTTTTCTTATCAGCAACAGTGTGATAGATATTGATCACATAACGTAAAACCACAAATTAGGTTCTAAATTGCAAACTCTGAGGGAAAGAGGTTGTTCAAATATATGATGCCCAGTCTAATGGAGTGCCAGTTCTTATTCAATGCAAATTGAACACGGTTCTTATTCAATGCAAATAACAACAGTAATGTATTCATAATAGACAACACAAAAGTATTGTGGGAGATAAGATGGGTTTTAAATAAAATCTAGCCTAACCTCAATTATGTTTCATCAGGTATTAGCATTTGTCTTCTCTGTAGTGCACTTGGTACTTTATAAATATTAAAAAATCAAAATCCCACTTTCATCTACCTAGTAACTATGAGTATCATTTTGCAAACTTCATTTGCCTGAATAGACTCCATTGTATACTCACTGAGTAATTCAACCATGAGGGGAAAGTTAATCATGAAAACACTTTTACTTCTTAAAAAAAAAAAGCAGCCAATATATCTCTCAAATAGCTAAAAGTATTTGCTTATGTCAGTTTGACTCCCTTTTATCTTTTGAAATAACAGCCAACATAAGCTAAAGCAAATCTAACTATCTATCTACCTACCTATCCATCCATATAAGAATTATGTCTGGCTAATTGGAACTTTGTATTACCATGTTCAATGGTATCACTGTGAATATTATCTTTGCCAAAGTTGTATCCTGTAGTACCACAATCTGATTTGAACTTTATTGCTTTACATAAATGTTGTTTAACTTCCTGTTTTGTTTGATACAGTCATGAGAGGTAAAGGTGCAGCTATTGGCTAATGGGGTGATGCCTCACGTGTGAAGGACAGTGGAACAGAATCACAGAATTACAAAATCACAGAGTGGTCGAGGTTGGAAAGGACCTCTGGAGGTCATCTGCTCCAACTCCGCTGCTCAAGCAGGGTCACCTATAGCCGGTTGCCCAGGACCATGTCCAAAGGGCTTTTGAACATCTCCAAGGATGGAGCCACAGCCTCTCTGGGCAACCTGTGCCAGTGCTTGGTCACCCTCACAGCAAAAAAATTGTTTCCTGATATTCAGAGGGAACCTCCTGTGTTTCAGGTTGTGCCCATTGCCTCTGGTCCTGTCACTGGGCACCACTGCAAAGAGCCTGGTTCCATCCTCTTTGCATCCTCCCTTCAGATATTTATATATGTTGATGAGATCCCGCTGAGCCTTCTCTTCTCCAGGCTGAACAGCCCCAGCTCTCAGCCTTTCCTCATAAAAGAGATGCTCCAGTCCCTTCATCATCTTTGTAGCCTTTTGCTGGAGTCTCTCCAGTATGTCCATGTCTCTCTTGTACTGGAGAGCCCAGAAATGGACACAGTACTCCAATTATGAACTCACCAGAGCCAAGTAGAGGGGAAGGATCACCTCCCTTGGCCTGCTGGCAACGCTCCTCCTATTGCAGCCCAGGATACCATTGGCCTTCTTTGCCCCAAGGGCATATTGCTGTCTCATGCTCAACTTGGTGTCCACCAGGACGCCCCCAGGGTTTTTTCTGCAAAGCTGCTCTCCAGCTGGCCAGCCCCCAGCACGTATTGGTGCCTGGACTTGGCACTTCCCCTTGTTGAACTGTTTGAGGTTCCTGTCAACCTGTTTCTCCAGTCTGTTGAGGTCCCTCTGGATGGCAGCATGACCCTCTGTGATCCAACAGAGTCGTAGCCCTGCACAGATTTCTAACTAACTCACTATGTTTATTCCCCATAGTGCATGCAATACTATACAGGCACTTCAGAGAGGCACCCCAGCATGTTGACTTCCTAGAAAGGGTTTTGTAAGCTTCCTGATATTGTTTTACAGATCTGTTGTTCAAATAATTTGGCATTGCATAGCTCTCATTTAAAATTATGGGCCATTGGATTTCACCAGCATCAACCATTCCTGCATTTTTCTTGCATCTAAGCCACCTGAGTTGGAAAAATGAGCTGGCATTTCTGGTTTAATGACACATCCCAAGGCATCTGAATGTTGATCACTAAGAAATCATGTTCCAACATGGAGCACAGTATTGTGTGCTGAACTGAGGAGCAATCTGATATTGTTGAACCAGATTTCAGTAGTATGAAAACGATCACTTTTCTCCTTGTTGGAGTAAGACTGTTAAGAGATTTAGAGCTACTGCAGAAATAAGAACAGCAAATAACTTCTGTTGTTCTATATTTATTGCAAAATTTCAGTTCAAGAGATAATTTGGGGAATGCATCTCTTCCAAAAAAGCCTAAGACATTATTAGCTGATGTGAAATCTTAACCCTACAAGTAGAACTGCTCTTTCTGTAAGCTGTGGGACAATTCATCAGTGAAGTGAAATCTGCAAAGGACAAAACAACGTATTATGCTATCAAAACACTCTGATTTATAATGCACTGTGATTCATCAAACCATTTTTTTTTTCCTTCTTTCATGCAGAATTGCTCAGCTGAGCCCCCCAATTCCAAATCTAAATACATACACACACGCACATCCAGAGTGATATATCATTACTAAATCAGTTTTCTGTAGTCTCACTAAAAGTTCATGCCAACACCCTTAAAATCCAAGGAAATTTTCCTAACATCACTCACAGCGATATGTGCTCTACAACAGTAACCCTGCTAGAACAGGTAAAGTTATACTTGTTGAATAGCAGTAGTAAAAAAAAAAAAAAAAAGTGTTTATATGCAGTCAATATTTCTTGAAAATAAATATTTTAAAAGGTACAGATTGTGGGTGGACAACTAGGGAGCATTTGTGCCTATGAAACAACAAATTAAACAACAAGTAACATATGCAACTTTGTGCTTCGAAAGAAGAAGCAACTTTGGAATGTAAAAACAAAAGATGAAATAAAATGCTCGTATACTTATCTGTATGCAGGAGAATATTGCTGCTGATTACTAGTGCATGAGTTATGTAGAGTGAGCTTCAGTCGAAACTCATTCACTTTTTCTGTATCTAGTAGTGGTTATCATCATGGGAAAGGCAAAGGCAGAAGCCTGATACAGCAGAACTGGAGAAAAAAAGATGCTCTCATTGGATTGCTTGTTTTTTTTTTTTTTTTTTCTATGATGTGACACACCAGATGCTGGCTAGCTGGCAAATACAGAAGGAAACTAGTTCTGTGCCAGCCATATGTGGGTGTTTGCATATGCAAGACCGTATCGCTCATGCTAGATATGCTTCAGCAGCACAAGTGACTCCTATGCTTCATGAGGGGAGTTGCACACAATTTGTTTCTGTTGGACTACATTTTGCAATAATAGTTTTGTAGCATAAGTGGCACACACAAGGAAAAAAAATAGACAGCAGAATCCAGTGCAGTGGCTATAAAACTTCTTGATTTTTTTCAGTTCTTTTTAGCTCTTATTTTGCTTTTACTCTTCTTCCTTTACCTTGTGTTCTTAGACGGGTGGTGAATACTGATTATCTGCAGTGATGACAGTCATTGCATTTTATTTGGGCTGGGTAATGTTCTTTTCTCTCCACAGCCCTGAGTTGGAAGGACAGTGTCTTTCTTGCATAGCAAGTTCCTAATAATAAAGGAACCACTACTAACGTTCATGAATACTTGTTTAATTCTTCCTCTGTGATGCAGGCTGACAGCTCTATGCAAACATAGCCCTGTAATCCTGAATGACTTGGAAAATGACCAGAGGACGTGCAGGAGGTCTGAATTTGTGGTTCATCTCAGGGAATTAATAATTTATTCCTTGATGAAAGAGAAATTTTGCCATCCAAAATAAAGATGAACTCTATATAAAAGTAAATGGGCTTTCTTGGGTTAAGGACTTTAGTTTTACACAGCACTTGTATGCTGATAATTATCGTACATATTCCATATAAGGCATTAAAGTGTCTTAGAATTTTGTAAAAAATTGCTGTGCTACCCTGGAATGAAAGGTATCCTAGCACAAATGCCTCATTTTCTTCAGTAACGCAAGTTGTGTTAAAGCAAGACCCTTATTCTTTAAAAATGAGAGCAGATTTATATTTCCTAAGAACTTATTTAAGGCATTTCAGTTTTTGTCTGTGGGATGTTACAATTCATGGACATCTGAAACATGTGAAAATGCACTTACCTAATACTGTGCGCAACTGGCATTATGTAAGAATACTAGATTAATCTGCCTTTTATGAATAATAACAGCACATCATGTAGACATTAGGAGAGCTGTGGCATTCACTGCAGGTGTGAAATATATAAACCTCACTCAGTACTTTTACTCTCATATCATTGTTTTACTTGTTTATTGTGATTTTTTCTTATTATTATTACTACTATTATTATTATTACATTGATTATTCTGCCTGGGGAATCTAAATCTGAATTATTGATCTTAAAGCTTCCATTTTAAATATTGCTAACACTGTCATGATAGAACCAGCTTGGTAAACTGGTGATTCAGCTACAATTATTTCCTGCAGGATGAAACACTCTTCTTGAGCTGCAGGCCACGAAATGGAGTAAAACATGACTTGGCTTATTCCAGTTTTCAGTGACATGAAAAATATTGCCTTCAGAGATTAATTCTTCAAGGATCAGTGTGTTTGAATGAACATCATAATTCATAATCTTTTTCATAGGGCTTACCTTCTCTAACATCTTCTCCTTGCTAACTGAGAGGGATTTTTTTGGATGACCTTTTCAGTCACGAGATTTTTAATAAAGATTGTTTTTGCTGAGAAATATTTAATCTCTTCCTCACTTTTCTGGAATTAGCAATTGCTGCAAAAAAGAGGTATGGTAGTCTTCTGATTATTAACACATGCACAGTTGATAATATGCCCCTTGATACAATAGCTCTTTCAAAACCATTTATTTAAATATGGGTAAATATTTGTCTGGAGGAATTTCCCTTTTCCTGTTTAGAGAAGAACTATGTTAATTACTTAGACTAGATCTCTAACTTAATCCCTACCCCAGCTGGTCGCAAGATGTATATAGTTGAATTGATTGACGTATTAATATGAAGGATTTTGAATTATTACAATAATTAATTCTAAAAACCTAAGGTAGATTCAAAATTTAAAATGGGAATGAAAGCAGAAACATTAACAGTTTACTATCTGGTTTAATACAAAATTAGGTTAGATTCTTTTATTTCACTGATACACAATGTTTCTATGCTAAATTGTCAGAGTAATGAAGGCATGAATAAAATTTTTTAAAATACACCTTTCAATAAATGCGGAGATGGTATAGATTAAGATAACAACTACTGTGAAAAATAACTTGGGTACTGCTAGCATGGGATGAATTGTCTGTAGGATTAATTTTGCTATTCCATTCATATGGAGTCCATGAGTGGATCATGTTTTTCTTTAATATATTTCTGGTTTGAAACTATACTTTTTATGTTCCAGGATCTTCACTCACTAGCTCTTTGCCATTGTCAACAATGCAGTTGTTCTTGTTACTGGACCTGAACAAAGGGTGGTGGTTGTTCTTGTATACCTTCTTCCATGTAATAAGCTCGAGCTGCATTTCTGTTCCCTATTACTAGACTTCGTAATTTCCTTTCTCTGCAGTCAGCCAAACACTCTAACTCTTAATTATCAGGTCTCAAGACCTCATTATTTTCATTAACTTTCATAAACACCAAGCACATCTTTCTTTTGCATTGTTTCAACCAGTTTATTTCTGTCCTACTGCTGCTGCCAATCACTGTGAATCCTCCAGTTGTTTCATTTTGTTTCAGCAAAACAAAGTCAAGTGAATCTTCAAGACATTTCTTTACTCTGTGCCTGCCTGAACTCCTACTCCTTTCTGTACTATTGCTAATTTTCTATTTTGGCTCGAAACTCCCTTGTCTACCTATTGCCTTTCAAACAAAAACCTTAGCATCTTCTTCCAGGCTATCATTGATTCAGAATATAGCAATCCATAAGGAAGATCCATGCTGCCAAACCTTATCCAACAATTATTCGTGGTTTACAGAAGAAAAAAGTGACAGTAAAGATCTCTCAAGAACTACAATAACAAAAAGCACAATTAGTTCATAGTTTGTTTAGTGTTGCTTTTTTCTCTCTCTCTTCATATTTTGCATACTAGTTCTCTTTCAATGTAAGCTGTCCCTTAGGTCAGGGAGCATGCCTTTGTATGTAAAGCTATAGTTCTATATCTTGCAAAAGTGTCCAGTCCCTAAGTAAAGCGATAGTAATAATTTTGAAAAGCATTTTTTTCCTGTATACTGTCTCTGCATATAACATGTTGCTGTGAACATTCAATATCACAATTTATGACATGTATAACATGCATTGTGTGTTACAACTAAAGTGGGAGAGGTATGTGAAATCTCTTATTTTTTTCTGTTTTGGTTTTGTTTTTTTTTTTTTTTTACTTAGAGTTCTCTGAATTCTTGAAGTTGGAGGTTTCATTAAGGCAGCTGAGCAGTTGGAGCTGAAAAGGTCCACAGTTTTAAAAAAATTGATTTCTTATCTGTTCAGTTGACTGATGAGTCTCTAGCAAACCAGGAATATTTGTGGCTGTTGGGGACTCTTGCAAGCTACACTGATGTCAGGGACTAGGTGTCTTTGATTCTGAGCTTGCCTCACGATGGAGTTACTTTCAAACTTTAGTTGTTGTAGACAACTTAAATTTTAATTCTCAATCAAATTTTAAGCTCATTTAAAATCTCAGAACTTTCTTCCCAGACTGAGTTTAATTTGTTTGCTTCAACTGAGTGTATGCTTTCGGTCTCCTAAGGGTGAGAGTCATCCATCTTGTGATAAATCCAGTGTAACACAGAATAAGGGAAAACACCTACCTGTAAGGGGCTGGAGATGAAGCAGAGCACTTCAAAGGAGCACAGTGTCTCTCAGCAGATTTGTGGCAAAGCTGGGAGCAGGACCCACTCTTGTAACTGCCAGACTTGGGACCAAAATGACTCTTCTGAAGCTGCTAACTGGGAATACTCTACAGAAATTGTATAAAATAATATCTTTTAAATTATTGCAAAATTTTGCAAGTTTTTTAGCAGTAATAGTGCAGTGCAAAGTTAGCTCGAAAGGAGTACTGATCCCAAAAGAAGGAAATCCACTGAAAAGCTAGAAATCGTGAGAGGTAGAACAAGGGCAATCCTTTTGTGCATGTATTTGAATAAGCATGGAGCGTTTTGTAGTATATCCTAAAATACTGCAGAGATTCAAGTGAAATCTGGAAAGTATTTACTTAAATAAAATACAAACATATATAGCATTTTAACTCAGGCGTGTAACAACACTGTTGATTGACATTATAATGATTTTTCTATTAATTCAGAAATCACTGTTGACAAATACTCAGTACTTGAGCTTGGAATAAAATTCAGAATAAATATTGCCTGCTACATTCTCTTATGAAGGACAACAATTAAGAGATTCATAACATGCTTTCTGATGAAAAATAGCTTTTCAGAGAAACACAAATATTTACCGGGAAAATGAAATGCTTTCAAGATTTTAAGTTTTTCTTTCTTTCTTGTTCCTGCGTTCTCTCTTTCTTTTCTTTTTCCATTGGAAATAGCTGAAAGAAATGTGTAAAATGGTGTTCAGCCAAGAGTAGGTTAAAATTATTTTTTAAACCAATGAATGAAAAAATCAGTCTGGTGCTCTTCCACTGGCTATTAAATGGACACCCTCTGTGGAAATCTATGAATGAAATAAAGAATTTAAAAAATTCTTCTTTAAGAAAGGAGAATGCAGCCTAAGTCCATTAGCCAGTGCAGCCATGTGGGATAGATCTTGCCCTGTCTTGCTTTGTCCCCAACCCTGTGGATTCGATAATGCTACCTAGGAGGATCCATTTTACTGTTGGCAGTTCCTACTTTTCATGCTATGTCCAAAAACAGCATTCCAGGGCCATATAAAGAAATTTAAGGAAGATCTCAACACAGAAGCCTGGAATTGGGTAGCCAGTGCCTTTGTAGCCCCATCACTCTTTCACTGGAGAGACTGACTGTCTACTGCAGGGACTCCACTTGTCTTCAGAAATTTTTGGATCAGCCATAGGAGTACAAAGATTATGACTACATGTGATCTTTACACAATATCATGTGGAAAAGCTTATTGTACTCTTGTGTTTCCACCTTATCCTTTCAAATTGAAATAGGTAGAAAGTAAAGACTTTTCATTTAAATTAATGTACTGTTTTCCTCTTTTTGTTCATTGGTTAAAACGTTAAATAAAACTCAGTTTATCCATAGTCCCTGAGGCATTTCCAGCTAAATGATTCACTGATTCACTGAAGAATCAGTATGAGTTTGCACCTTGAATACTGTGTTCAGTTTTGGGCCCCTCACTACAAGAAAGACACTGAGGTCCAAAGAAGGGCAACGAAGCTGGTGAGGGTGAGGAGCAGCTGAGGGAACTGGGGTTGTTTAGCCTGAAGAAAAGGAGGCTGAGGGGGGACCCTATTGCTGCAAGGAGGTTGTAGCAAGGTGGCTGTCGGTCTCTTTTTCCCAAGTAACAAGTGATAGGATGAGAGGAAATGGCCTCAAGTTGCGCCAGGGGATGTTTAGATTGGATATCAGGAAAAATTTCTTCACTGAAAGGGTTGTCAAGAGCTGGAACAGGCTGGCCAGGGAAGCAGTTGAGTCACCATCCCTGGAGGTATTTAAAAGATATGTAGATGAGGTGCTTAGAGACGTAGTTTAGTGGTGGACTTGGCAGTGCTAGGTTTACAGTTGGACTTGATGATCTTAAAGGTCCTTTCCAACCTAAATGATTCTATGATTCTATGATTCTATGCAGTTCCAAACTGGCATTCAGTACATTTGGCAGACTTCATAGAAGAGCCATTTAAAAATAATTTTTCTAGATTAATAGAATGAGTCAATGTATTTCATAGTTTACTGGTTTTGAGATACTGTGGGCCAAGCTCACTCATCAGCACTACTGATAAAATGGGGAAAATGTAGTAGCTGTTGTTTGGTGAATTTTTCACTGTTTACACTATTTCATATAAGAACGGTTTGCCCTGTCAATCATATAACCTCTAGCCTTTGTTTCTAGAAATGCTCACAAAACAGTGCTAAAGATTTTCCATTATTGTTTCTTTTTAATGAACATGGTCTGGTTATCACTTTGATGTTTATGCATATTTTCCAATTATGTCTTCTAGCACTTTACTGAAAAATGGTGGAAGTTATATTTACCCTATCTAAATTATCTCTTTTTAAGCTCTTTTTAGTGTATATTTTTCTCATTTTTCTCTGTCAATTTCACAGCTCCTGTAACTTTCCAAAACCAGCTCTCAACAATTCTATATACTCACTTTCAAAGTCCATCTTGATACCACTACACTCAAAATCTTGGTATGGACAAAAGGGAACAAACCTTGTTTATGGAGCTGAGACATTACTATTAGTTTAACTTTAACAGTGTAATCAAAATAGAACAAAGAGTTCTCATGAATCCAGTTGCAATGATACTAGCACTCATAGTCCAAATTAACCCAGAAAGGTCTCATCAGTAATATAGTGCAAAATGTTATTCCAGAACTTCTTAGCATCTCCACCTTCTCTTTGGCTAAAGGCTTGCTTTACCTTCCAATGTTGCTCTGATGAAGTCTCAATGCTGATGTTTCAGACTTCCCCAGGAAGACCAGGAGGGATGCTGTAAAAAGAGCTGCGTTTACAAAAAACAGTAAGTGTGATGTTCATGTCTCATTTTTCTTTCTCCTCAGTCTCTAGTCTGCTTGTTTGATTTTTTTTTTTTTTTTTTTTTCCTTAAGACTGGCACCTCACATGCACTCTCTTTTCATTGGTTCCCAGTTAATGTGTTTTCCGTTCTCCTTGTTATCTCTGAAACCAGTTGTAGCTGATTCACAAGGCTGCCCACCTGTAGTGACTGTGGCGTGACCACTGTGATTTGTGTTTGCAGTCTGGGACCTCCTGCCATCACGTGTGTCTGTGCTCTTACCCACCACGTTGTGTTCTAGAGTCATGGTTCCAGTCACTGCTTCTTATTGCTGTTGATTAAACATAAACTAATACAAATTTAGGCAAGAGCTACTTGACTGATAGGAAATTGCTATCGCAGCTAAACAAAATAAATGTTCTCAGGCCAAGACCAGCCCAAACAGGTCCTGAAACCTTGAGGCATCAAGTCACTATGAAGCATATGGGCCTTTATTAGCAATGGCAAAGTTGTATCTGCCAGGCTATAAAGTTGTTTAAATCTGATGATCGGTGTGTGCTATATCCTGCTGTTTCAAGACATCCTTTTAAAAACAGATGTTTTGGTAGAAAAAACAAGTTTTCAAATTTCTTTTGTTCACATTTTGCTGTTTCATGATTCAATTTAAAATAGTGTAATAGAAGAGCCTGAAGTATCATTCTCAGTTCTTTTTTTTCTTTCTTAAAAAGGTATTTTTAAATTGAGTATTCATTTGTATGAACAGATAACAGTGAATACTTTTCCCATTTCTCTGAAAACATTTGTTAAACATTAACCAATTTTTTTTTCCCATAGCTTTATTTCTACTACCAGCTTAAGTTTCATTTAAAAAATGAAATAAAGCTTAGGCTTTATTTCAGCTTAAGTCTTTATGTCTGTACAGTATTGGAATATTTTAATAAAGAAGTCTGAAATGCAATGTTTTTTCATTGCATTTGAAGCAAACATGCATTCTGCTTTTCCATTTAATGTTAACGACACTCCAAATTATCCTCTTTTCTCCCATTAAGAACGTTACAAATGCACAGTATTGCACAGTGAGATTTTTGCAAGGATTGAAGGAAACCTTTCTGACTGACTCAAACTTTGTATTTTCTGCTAATAGCTTGCAGTTCCCCAGGCTGTTTGGAAACCCTGAAAATGCACAATAGGACACGCTAATGTTTATTCAGTGTTTGTTCTAACAGTGGCAGCTAGCCCAGGAGATTCCTACAACTAATGGTATTATTAATAATAATTCAATATCTCAGGAAAGATTTGCTGTACTATGAGAAAGCAATAGGAAAATTAGCCTTTTAAATCAAACACTATACACGAATGGGTTGTGCTGGTGTTGCAGACCTGTCGTACCTGGTGCTGCTGCTGGAAAGTCTGAGCAGAAGGCGGTGGGAAGGAGTCCCTCTTGCCCTGAGTAATGTCTCCTGGAATGACAAGAACTGCCTCATTTTCCCAAAAATGCTGGTGTGTGTTGGCAGAGCCTTTCCTTGTAACTGTCAGATAACTGCAAAAGACTAGATACGAGCTGCATTTCCAGAATCTCCCTAGACTATCTAAGAAAAGTAAAATTAAAAAAGTAAAAAAGTGTGTAAAATTCTGCATGTGCTCGATCTTTTGGTAACTGAGGTGATTTTATATGATTACTTATTCTTGGTCTAACCATGTCTGGGGACCTCTAAGCCTGTACGAGGAGGAGCAGCAGAAGAGGGCAGAGTTAAGGGGACCTGTCATTATCGCCGGGCGGCCCCTGTGAGGAGAGGCCGGGGCTGCCCCGGGCCGGTTCCAGCCGGCTCCAACGGCTGACCACAGCCCCCAGCCCTCACCCCCCTGCGTCACGCCGTTGGGGGGAGGTAGAGGAGTTGGGAACGAAGGATATAGGATTTAGACATTGATTGATCTGAACCCTAAACCAAGTTGCAGCTCAAATCCCCATTCTGGACTTACCACGTGGTGTAAACCAAGATCATTCTCGGAGTTTTGCCTAGGTCCATCAGTCTGTGTCTACGTTAGCAAATGAAATAGGTGTACAACTGCTCTCTGGTTTGAACACCAATTGGCATTGAATGGCCTGTAATTAATTAATGCTATTAATTAAATTTCTGGAAACCAGGGTGTTTGACTGGTTTGTGATCTCTGCTATCTCATGAACCATGCCTGGGAATGATTTGGGAGAATGCAAATTTCCACCATCTACAGTATGCCAGAGACTGTAATAATAATTAAGACATAGATGACTCAGTTGCAGCATCTGAAAAGGTTTCTTGCCCCCGTTTACTTATGCATATAGAAGTAATTTTGTACTTCATAATTTTATTATTTCTATTTTATAGAAGTAATTTAAAGGCAGTTACTGCACTGACACTCCTGTTTAAGCTCTTTCTATAACACTGTGTATTTGCATGTCTGCTTCTGGTAAAGGTCCGGAGTCCATAAATCTTCCCAGGTCTTTCAAACTGAAGTCTCAGATTTCAGGACCCCCTCTCTCAGTTTTGAGCAGTGCAATTACAGCACTCTTAATTCTTCATTTCTTGTCATCTGAGCAGCAGTGTAGGTTTTCTGTATGTAAAATATCAGTCTCAAGATAGCAGCACACAGAAAGGTGCAATTTAGTTGACAATCTTAATCTTTTTTTTAACAGGATTAATCTTACACCTCACGTATTTATTCCAAATAAATTACATTTTTCTCTGTGTAATTGCACATTACTAACTTCTCAGGGGGTGTTTTATGAAAAGCCTACTTCTGTTGTTAAAAGCACTCCTGTTTACAATCCCTTGTCTGTGCTAATTGCAGTCAAATACGAAAACTGCTAGGAATAGAATGTCTTATTATGTGGGGGATATTTAAATTACAGTATGGCATGGAATTCAGTTCTGCCTAAAAAAATATAATTATAAATGTAAAAAGGTGAAATGTATGTTAATAATAACAATTATACTCAGTATGCATCTCAGCTGAAAGTAGAGAGTCTTAGTTTTGAAGCTGCTAGTCCTAAGGCTGCTTCCACAGGCTTCTGTTCTCTCCCCAAGTTTCAGAGATTGTGGGAAAAAAAAGGCTACCATTAACCTTTGATACAATATTTCATTTTAGGAGGGAAAGTCTTCTATATGATAATTTTTTATTCAGTAGGTACTAACTGTATCAATTGTATTTTGCACAAACTTAAACCTTTAAAAATTTCAGTTTTGAAATCCACCCCTAAAAACAGCTAAAAGGAAGTGGAATGAGCGTGATACAACAGCCATCTCAAAAGGATTTAGCTTTAACACAGAAATTCGAAGTCTTCAACCCCAGGTTGAAATATTGTGAAGTAAAAATGTAGATAAAAACCACATACTTAGGCTTATGTCTGATTTTTTTTTTCTTTGCTACTTACAATAAAGGGTGCATTTTTAGGAAAATAGGAATCATATTTTAAGTCAGACCAATCCGTTTTATTCTGTCCATGACAGGGGCCAATAATAAAGATCTCAGCATAAGACACAAAAGTCTTCTCCAAATGTCCAGTTATATGAAATCCTGCTCCCAAGAGGGTTTGAAAAGGTAACAATTTTTGCTTGCTTTCTGACATAGGAGAAGAATTAAGAAGAGATGAAGGGTGGCAGGGTTTCAAAACCTGACCAATAACTCTTAAACTCAAAGATTTTCAATCACTTTCAGTGGGAAGTTGAATCAAACCCATGAACTCTACGCAATTTCACATTCTTATTTTGCCTCTATGTGTCTAATTTTCTCATGTTTAACTAAACTGCATGGTGCACAAAAATATATTAAATTTTTTCCTGGTCCTCTATTAAGTGAAGAAAGCTCTGACTTACCTTTCTGGTTCTACTGCTTATTCTGTATAACTTTCTCATTGCTTCCTTTTATGTCTCTTCTGTAATCTAAACAATACTAATTTTTTTTTTATTTTCTACTACACAGAAATCCTACCAGTCTGTATTTCTCTGGTAGAAATGAACTGAATATTAGATGAACTATTTTTCTTTTTGAACATCTGACTTTGTACTTCAGAGTAACTTCACTGTCTTAATAGAAGAATAGAGATATGCAGGGAGATGGGTGGAGGAGCAAAATAAGCTGTGTGCTGTTACCTGAACAGTGGAAATGGAATTTAAGAGCACATGTTCAGAAAAAGAATGCAAAAAAATACCTGAGTGGTGCTTACAAAGTCATAAATGCCTAAAGCTTTGTGCAGAAAGTTTCCAGTGTATCTATAATTGTGTTATTGCACCTGTTAAACCTGTAGAGCCTCTTCAGTAGGACTTCTTCAGACTGAGCTAACTGGTTTGGCATCTTTCTTTGCTGATTCTTTCAACCTGAGAAGTAAGGTCACTTGGCTGAGGCCAGAGAGTCTCTGGATTATTTCTGTTTTCTCACTGATGTTGTCCAAGATAAAAGATATGCATTATCTGTGTGAGAATATGGCATCTCGACTTGCTGATGCAGACTCTAGCTTTAAACTCTAGTTTTGCAAGCGCCTGCATGAACAATGAGGTGAGCAGTTCATGGAAGAAACTTTAGCAGAAACTGGCTTGCTTTTGACATTTCCTATAGGCGCAGTTTGGTGGTATAGAGCACTGAATCCCCAGCTGCCTCTTATACAATATAAAGGGAACTTCAGCATCTAACTGTTCTGCCTAGTGGCTGGGCACACCACTTCTAGCTGCTGCCCATGTGCTCCCTTCACTGAATGTTGGCCTTGATGTGAGCACAGAAAGTCAGCAGAGAACTGGTCTTCACCAGTCTCCCTTTGTAGATTTTAGTCACAGTGACAAAATGTGCTGAAAAAAGTCAGCACGGTGACCAAGTAGGTAGAAGACATGATAAAGAGATGAGGGTATGGTTCCTTGCTTACCAAAGCTCTTGCTGCTTCAATTGTCAGACAGCTCGAACAATTCTTTACTCTCTTCAGGAGAATATTTATTTGAATTTAAAAGTTACTTCCTTTACGATGCTTACCAACCTTTTGGCACTGCTTTCTACTCCTGTGCTGGCTTCCTCATGTATTTCATTGCTACAAGGTATTTAAGAAATGAATGAATTTGGAAACTTTTTTCTAATTATTCTATCATGTTACAACACTTTTGGGTAAGAGAGAGCATAATTTAGGTACTCTATGTTTTGAGGAAATGATTTTGGAAGATCTAGGAATTCTGCATCCAACAAAATAATTGTTTCAATGTGAGGGAAAATACATATTGATTTTGATAATTGCTTTTGCCATTCTTTTCCTGTATCACTCTCTCATCACTTTCATGGCTGTTATTATCAGTTCATCCACTTGCACTGCCATTGTGCTAGCCACTAAGTTAACCCCTGATCAGAAAGCCCATCCATCTACATTTATTAATTCACCTACAGAATAATATAAAAGATTTTTCCATCTGCATATATGGTCCTCTCTCATGTAAACCTGCAGCATATGGACAAGCTGGCAACATGGAGTTCATAATGTTTCCTAGCATATCTGTCCTGTTACTGGGCAGATCTATGAGGCAGACTTATTTTCATAATCACCTGTCAAACACCAACAGTAAAGTTCATTCTTCAGAAGTATAATTCATTCAGTGTAGCTTCTGTTTGCAAGTTTTGATCTTGCTGCCTTTTACCTCATGCCAAAACATCATATCATTGCAGTTTTGAATCACAAAATCATTGCAGGCTGTATAGACTATTAGAAATGACCATCCTAATTTACATGCAAGGATGGCAAGGTACGAGGAGAGGGAGTCTGTTCCCTGCAGATACAGCTTGCTTTCAACAGCAGAGCATGCTTCCCTGTCACTCCTCCAATTCATAGGTCAAAAGCTGCATTAAAGTGCACCATAATGAATCATTTGGAGCTAAATGGATTTATCCAGGTGTAGAACAGAATTTGACTCAGTGGGTGCGTACTCCTACTTTCTGGAAAAGAGACCCAGGCAGAGATTAAGATTTACTACCACTAATTTTAGAGCTCATTTTGAAAGTTTGGCCCACATACTACATTTCTAACTATTAAATCGCAAACTTCAAAAGTATCAGCTCTTTGTTATGAATATTTTAAAGAAATTAAGTAACTACACTATTTTATGCAGTTCCTAATGCTAACTTAATTAAGTCTAGAAAGAATTTAGCGAGCTTAACCAATCCCTCTGGAGGCCCAAAACCAGATTGTTTAAGCATAGAAATCTTCCAGAAAATAGAGCTAGTAGAATATTTGAATCTTCACTTAGAGAAAAATTACACAGGGGCATTTAAAATTGAGTTAAACAGCATATCCGTTTTCTCCCACTGAAGATGTCAAACGTTAAAAGATTTCTTTTGTTACGTTGTTAAGTGATTTTGCTCCTATTTTGTGCTAGCACTGTTGAGTTTTCAGTGGTTGCTTGCTCAGTAGCACTGGTGAGTAAAGTAAACCGTCTCTATTTCCCCAATGAAGTAAGCATGAAGGTGGACAGTTACAATAGTATTGGTGGTCCAGGCATGCAAATAAATTATGTGAGTGCTTAATTTCTCTCCCTTATTTTCATGAACTAGTCACAAGTTACTCCAATTACCTACAGTAGATTTTAAAATGCATATTAAGGCAAGCTGTATTGAAAGACTTCTCAAACAAATGAAAATAAAAAAGAGGAGATGAAAACAATAGGCAGTGTTGATAGAAAGCTATTTAATGCATTGTGTTAAAAAAGAAGTGGGTCTTAACAGACAAGAAACTGTGATGAGAACAGGAATATTGCAGGTAAACTATAAGAGAAAAAGATTTATAACGTATGTGTGCAATACCATAGACCACTAAAAGGGAGTATTCAAAGTAGCTTTTCATAATGCTGTGGTTTTCATCTAACAAGGAACATAACTGGATAAAAACCATTAAATTCAACATGTGAATAAGGACACTAGCTCTGTTCCCGGTTCTGCAAATCCACCAAGAAGCAGCAATAACTCGGATTCCACTATCACCTTAATCCTAAACCTAAATTCAATCCAGGGGACCTTTTCTGATATGAAAATAGAATATACAGTCACTGAAAAGTGTGTTTGTACTGTAACATTGGCTTGGTTTGTGGTTCTTGCCAACATTTGTAATTATAGCATTGCTTTACTGTTATCTTTCCACTTTTCCTTTTTTTTCCCCCCATCACAGTGAGCCAACTCTACCCCAAAGGTTTTTGGCTTTCCTTTTGCTTTTAGGTAAGAAAAAATCCTCCTTCCTGTGATCTCCACAATTACCTTTTCCCCATTCTTCAAGTACATAATAAAGAATATTTATGCAAAGCAAATATTCAGTGTTCAAGAACAAGCTAATTGGATTCTTTTCATAATTGGTAGTTTATTGCACATTTGTATTCAAAACCATTCCCACTGTACCAGAACCCCCTGAGTTGCGGAAAAGAGATTCAGTGCTTTTATATTGTATGCTTTTCTTAGCTGTCAAACCTAACGAAAGAATCCCTTACTTTTATTTAGAAAAGACCTTCATGATATCTTCAACAACCAGGAATAGGCTTTTACAGGTTAATGCATGAACTGGTGCTTGTCAATGTTACTGTCCCATTCAGAGAGAGTGCAAGAGCCTCCCAGGCTTTAGGTTCATCCCCCAACTGACTATCCCATTGGAGAAGTATGACTTGGAGCTAAACCTTTTTTTGGGTAGTAGCCTCCTCCTCAGTCTTCCCCCAGTCTTCTCTTTTTAGATCCTTTAGGCTGTACTTCAAGAGCAGGGTCAGAGCAATTTCTTTGCTCCTACTTTCAAGAATTGCATGTGTATCAGAGTACTATAAAAATATTGTTCCATTTCTGTGTAAAGATTAAGCATACTTTGGTCTTAAGTAAAACCCTTAATTCTTACATGCTCCCTGTCAATG
Source organism: Calonectris borealis (assembly GCF_964195595.1). Taxonomy (NCBI): domain Eukaryota; kingdom Metazoa; phylum Chordata; class Aves; order Procellariiformes; family Procellariidae; genus Calonectris; species Calonectris borealis. Next base: position 60,214,823 of record NC_134313.1, read on the forward strand.
ACAATGAAGAGAAAGAGAAATAACCACTGTTGTATATATTTGTATCCACAAACAGTTGGATACAGGCTACTGTTGCCGCAACAGCTAATCTGTGTTGCTGGGTAATTTGGCCTTAGATATTTCCCTAGTATGGTAGATGTAAAGGTTAAGTAAAAAGAAATCTATGTTGTTCACAAATGTAATTTTCTTTCATAAAGCTGATAATGGAAACTGCTGAAACCTGGAACCCAACTCCTCCCATTTCATGTATTCCATGTACCTAGCAAAAGTCCATAGATCTCTAGATACAAAAAGAATTTAAGATTAAAGTTAACAAATTACTGAACCCAAAGGGTACTTCCCCTCCTAGTTGCTCATCTCTGCACTCTAAATGGCTTGGCGTCATCTGTGTATGATCCTTTTTATGAATTAGTCTTCACAAGCTGCTAATCTTTTAATAAATTCCAATTAGCTGCTGCATGGACAGAGCTTGTTGTTTTGCAAAATACACTGGTTTTTGGCATCTTTGTTAGATGTAGCTGTGTGGCAAGAGTAGCTATCCATACTACAGTTTACTCAGTAGGAGAAAACATATGTACAGGTTTTAATTAGAGATCCTGTGGGGAAACACATTATTAAATAGAAAATTTGTGTTAACAGAGCCTTTGTTGCAGATAGAATTAAACCAAGGTGAACTTAACTATCAAACTGGTATTTATGCTTGCTGAATAAAGTTAACATTTTGAGTAGCTAAAATACATTTTTCAGATTCAATGGACCTTAATGGAGAGAGAATTGCCTTCTCAGATGTATTATATAAATAAATTAAACACTTCAGTAGCACAAGAGCTGTGTTTTCACTCACGAGGTGCTTACAAAAGACAAAGTGGGTTCCATTTAGTTATGCTTACTCGATAGGCTGTAGTTTGGCAATTGTTTCCATCAAGATTATCTATCAGTCCTGGCTCCTCTTTAAAACCTTAGTTCTGTAAACCTTTGCACAGACCTCTGTCAGTCTGTTATTCCATCTTCCCTTTCACAAAATTATCTGTTTACCTTCTTTATGTGCGCCGCAAATCCTGCTCATGTTGGCCATCTCCAGATATCACAAGACCATCATCTGATGAAGATGTGGAGAAGCAGCAGGGTAGAGGATATTGCGAATCTAATCTCTGCTGTATAGAAGGTTACAGGAAAATCTTTGTGTGTGACTGTAGTTATTTTAGATATGGTCTTCACTTCATTCTTCACAGAGTCTCTATTCTGTTGTGTGTTTTGGTTTAGTTTGATGAGCACTGTTGGCTCTGTTTTCTGACTTCAGTATGTCAAATACTAAAATTGAAAAAAAAAGTAATTATAAAAGACTTTTTCCTGATCAAAAGCAGAATCTTTTCTGCCTCTGGGTAATGCATCCACTAGAAAGACCCACGTATCCACATTTTCTTTTTGGACTCATTAGTTCAGCCTTACTGTTATGGATCACAAGAACACAAAGACAACAGGCATTCGTTACACTCTCCAGTAGCAACATATGAAAGTGATTTTATATGTTATCGCACATAATACCAGGGGATTGGACTTGATATTAGAAATCTTCTTGTCCTATAACCTGCTTTTATTCACTCAAGAACCAAACTCAGCTTCAGGAATAAAGTGAAGATGAAAGGATTCTGCAAAGTCTGGGTTCTGTGGAAAGAAGACACAGGCTGCACAAGTTTTTCAGAATATCAGCTCAAGTAACTTCGCCCGAAGAGCAAAACTGGCAATGCTACAGATGAAACACATGAAACTGGAGGCTGTACATGTGATCAGGTGCAATCCTGTGGTCTCTTCTTTATCGATGGAGTTTAGTTAGCATTCACTGAAAGAGACAGAATAAGGATTTCAAAATTTGCCCTTCTGGTGCAAAAATGGCTAAGCAAATCGGGAATATTGCCAAAGTGAAATAAGGTAGAAGAGTTGGGGGGCTAGCCCATTTTTTGTCACTTACATATCTCATAGAGCTAATGATTTTAATGATTCTACCTGTGAGTAGTTTCCAGTCACATAACTTACAGAAAAAGAATAGTCTGGAAAAAAAATCTTATAAACTATTTCCAGTACAATTATGGGTTATTTCAGTAGTTGCTATGCTAGAAAATGGCATCTAGATGGGAACGCTCAGTATTGCCTGGCTGATTAAGCATTATTAGCATTTTTCAACTCAGAAAAAATGACAGAGTTGATGAAAGAGAGAAAGAAACAAATGCATCCTGCTGCTAAATCTTATAGTGGGAAGAACATATGCAGTTTAATAAGCTGAGGTTTTGAACTGAAACTAGAAGAAGGTCAAAAGATGGCATCCTACAGAGATAAATAAATATTCATGCAAAGCTGAAAGACTAAGTAAATTGCTTGGAAAGACAGCAGCGCACATGCTTGGTGAGAAGAAAAGAAGGTACAAATAGGGTCACAAAGGTGCATTGAAATAAATATAAAGGCACACCTCTACACTCTGAAATAAGCCTGGGTCTTGAGCCTATTTTCACACTGAGCCATCTCTGATCCACATCATTTATCCTCAGGTGGTTCAGGGGATCTCTTTTGGAAGGGTTTCGCACAAACAGATGTAAGTTTCTTATAACGCAGGTAACAAGCTGATGGACTAGCTTGATTCTTTCTGAGCAAAATCTGCCATGATATGACCCTGGGCACTAGCCAGGCTAGCAGTCAGCAAGGTGACTGGAAAACATGTAGGACCTCTGAGTAGGTTTTCAGCAAGCTCTCCACTTTGCAGTCTCAATCTATCCAGAATATCATAGAGGTGAACTGAAAGTACGAATAAAGCAGCCCCTCTCCAGTGTCTGATATGTCTCCTCTCTAACTCTAGTAGAGAGAGAGAGAGGCAGAGTGAAGGAACCCTCAAATCTCAATGCTGTCATCCATGTATGACTAAAAATTATTGATGCTTAACCTTATTAACACAGATGTTTGCAATGCATTACAATAGCTTGCTTAGCAATAATTGCTAGTTTTGATCTTTGTAACAAAATTTAAATTCCCCACATGAAATAATATGAGTTTGAACTCAGTTATTGATTCCAACTAAAAGAACATGATTTTCACCTTGACAGTGAAATAGTTAAATTACACTTCAGAAATGAAGAAATACAGTGGCCTTCTTCCTTTAAAAATTTGAAAGGTAGCTTCAAGCTGGATTTAACAAAGTAAACTAGTTAAGTATAGGAAAAACAGCACATCCCTTGCGACACCAAGTCTGTGTGTGGAATGCCTGCCAATACTGTGTTGTTTGGTGGAAGGATATGAGAACTGGCTGTGCTATGGCCTGTCAGGAGATATCAGCATTGATTTAAACTGTATATGTTCAGGACACGCAGGACAACTTTCAATGATTGCTAATAGATGTGGAGCTCTTTCATTGTTCTCAGTCTGTAAGTGCCTCTCCTACATTACTTGAATATAAAAATGGCAAATGAGAATTTGAACATTTTCAAGTGTAAAAATCTGAATGAAAGTCATCTATTTCTCAAGATTTTCTGAATCTTGAGCAGGAAGTATGCTTTGATACCAGACTGACTTTCCTGTTGGAATTTTGTCCTTTTCTTTCTGTTCTCTGTCAGTGTTCATTCTGTTTGCTGCGATCACTGTCTTCTGCTATGAGCTATCAGGCTGCTGCACTTTTGTGTGCGCAAGCCCTTACTTCCAAAGAGAAGCCAGGCTGTGTTTTACATTGCTAATAAACGAGAAATTGAATTGCTACAGGAGACGTCTTGGCAAAGGCCATACTGCAGTTAAGGTGAAGCATTCTGCATTTACTCCCCCTCCATGTTTTCACAGTCAAGACTGCTGAATCTGAGTCTGGACTAACGAGCTGTTGCTCTCTGTGGTGTTGTTGCTATAGTCCATCTTAAGTGCCCTTTCCATCTAGTTCATCCACATCTTTAATAAACATTAGCCTAAGTCTTAGTTTTCAGATACACTGTCTCCTTTATGTATTACTGCCATTCTCTCTTTCACTGTAACTATATAGGCTCATTTCATTGAAAGAATTATCAACTAGACAATTTTCAAATGGTATTATAGGTGTCTTTTACCAATAATTATAAAAAGTAGGTATCTCTCGCTCAGTAGGACAGCAACAGAGAGACTCATTGAATTTAAATCTAGGAAATACACATTTTCAAATTGGACTCCGATACCCAGATATAAATTAGATTTTAAAAAAGCTTAGGATTTTCACATTTGTTCTTAAGATTTAGCTGTGTAGAAATACATTGGACTGACAGAAACACACTGACCCAGATCTAGGTTTTCAGTTCAAATTTGCCTTTAAAATGTGCAAATGAAAGTTTGCAGAACAGAATAATCACAGTGCAACAGGACATACCAATTAACTCCCATTATAGGACAGGCAGACAGCTAGCATGGTGCTGTTACGTGTGAAGAGTGTGCTTGGGTTCCTGTGGAGCAGAGATCTGAATTGTCCCTGTCCCTGAGGGCTTACAGTGAAAAAAAACAGACTGAGAAAGCCATAAGTAAAAACATTTGGAATAAAAGGGTTATTAAAAATGTCATTTTGGGGGAGGGAATAAGGAAAACCTAGCATGCTAGATTTACACTGCATTTTATAAATTCTCTTTTTTTTTTTCTTTTGGAAGATACAGTGCTGTGTTTCTGTCTCATTCAGAAGTCCTACTGAGATACAATCGAAACAGTGACAAGTTATAGTCGTCTATTGTCTTGCTGCTTGGAAAAATCCGCACACACATTAGCAGTAGAAAAATATTGTTTGAGACCCCCTCCTGATGTTTTACTTTCAACTGTGCAGTATCTAATGTAAGTGCTGTCAACAGAAACCTCCTGTCCTTCAGCAAAAAGAAAAATAAAGTTCATTAATGATTGTACACAGTCACTAACTTAGCATATTATATGGTATAACATTGTGTGGATAATAAGTATGCTGGCTTTTACACTATCAATAGAGAGATTTTTCAGAAACAATAAAGATTGGTATTAAATACAAACTATTAAATATCATTAAATCATCATGGCTTTGATTAAAGTATGATTGAATGAGTAAGATACTTGTAATTGTTCTGCCTGGAGGGCTTGATTCCAACTCCAAAATGTAATTCAGCTCCAGAGGAAGTCAGATATTTTTTCTTCTTCTGAAAGTGAAAGAAACTTGAAATTTGATAGCAGTACAATGTAAAAACTCTCTTAATAAAAGCTTCTAAAGGGATATTTTGAGTTAGTATAGCCCTGCCATGGTTATTCTTTGGGTACAGCGTCTCCTGTCCTGTCCGAACCAGTCAGGTCCATATTAATCTTTGGTGAGGCAGTAGTCTGTTGCGCAGACACAGGTCTACATTTTCAGTCTATGTGGAACAAACATTTTCTCTAAATGTTTAGTGTGCGCTTTATAAAAAAGAAAAAAAAAAAACCATTTTGAGTGAAGTTAACTGCAAGACTAAAGACTCTAGAGGGAGGCAAGAGCTAGTAAAAGCCAGCAGAAAAATCACACATGACTAACCAGTGACTGAAAGTGTGGTGCTAAGATCGCACCTCTAGCTTATCTTCCTGCTATTCTGAATCTTCATGCACTTCTGGGAAAGGTCATGTCAATCTCCCCCCATGTCAATTTATGATACCGTGCAAGTTTTAAGAAATTGTGCTAAAAGTAACGTTAATTAGGATGGTATACTGTGCGTTGAACTCAGCCCCAGTCTTGCAAGCAAACAAGTATTACACATCTTCACGTGTTAACATTTAATTAAAAATAAAAGAAAAAAAAAATTGTCTGCAATTGTCCAATGAGTTAAAATTATGGTGTGTGTGTTGTTATTGCTAAGGAGATTTACTTGACATTGAACGCTTGAGGCTTTATGATTTTCACATCAATAACCCCTCCCCTAATTTTACTGATTTAAAATTCTTACATATTCTTATATATACATGAACAAACCCATATATACAGCATTGCTGAAACAGTCTTTAAAAGTTACCTTCGTTATAACATCTCCCTGCAAAATCCTATTTTGGATCACATCTTTTTTGAGATTTAATACATTTGCTGCAAGCAAACTGCTAAGGAAATAATTGAAACACCACAATGCCAGATGGCTGGATTTGCAATGGTTGCTGACTTTTTGTACTCAGAAAGATTTAGTATGTTTTGTGAAAGCTCTATGAAACACCTGTTTCAGTTTTGTCAGAAGGTCAAATTGTGCTTATATGAGCGGTGTGGTCCCCTACCACAAAGAAATCAGGTAGTGCGTTTCCCTGCATGCTGTAATTTCTGAATTGCTTACTTGGAATAACCTAATGAGAATGGTTTTAATCAGAGTTCACTACAATTACTATACAAGAGAAAAAAAATAGAAAAAGAACTGAACAAAATGGCTTATGCTTAAAACAGTTAATGGATACTAGTATAATTTTTTTCAGCTAGAAAGAATCACATTTATAAAATGAATGGAAGTAACAAATGATCTTTCAGACTTAACAGAAGGAGCAATTAAGCTTCTTGGTTTAGTAAAGACAACGGGAAAGATGCGGGGAGGAGAGGGCCTGAGGCAGTTGGTGATATGACAAATAAGACCTAAATAATGCAGTGTTTTCTCAGCTGTAAATGCAGGTGTTTGCAGAAGCAGCACAGATGCTCATCCTTTTGGATGTGGGATTCCCTGTAGTGACATATCTGAATAAAGATTCTTTTACCAGCTATTTATCTCTAATGTGCGCAGAGAAGCAGGGCTTTCTATACATTTCCACACTTCCCCCTGCCAAATATGCAATGATATTTAAGAATAAATCCTACTTTATCAGCTGTCTAGAGCCTAATAGGGAAAAGCCTCCAAAGGCAAGAAAGTTTTGTTTAAATCATACTCTTCATGACAGTGGCTCTCTATCTTTCACTTTGTTCAGCCTGTGTAAATTGGCATGCTGAAAATAACTCACTTCTCTACAGATGTGGGTGAGATTTTAGTGCATGTGTGCATATACTGGGGAGGATTTGATAATGTGCATGGAAATATCACTGGGGAAGCATTTATTCCTGTCTTCACCCCTACTTTCAAACACTGTTCTCTTTTCCTTGTCTGCCCGAGACATAGCGGTATTGCATACTGGCTACTCTCCTAGCTCTTACTTCTAATTGTCACCTGTCATTAAGAAAAAGGGAAAATAATTAAAAAAACCCCAAACAAAGAGACTGAGGGAGTATTGTGTTGTCACAGTTGTATAGAAAACCTTGAAAACACAACTAAAGGTAACTGGATGTTACCATTCATTCGGTAATGCTGCTTGAGGTCTGAAAATATCTGGTTTGAGTCATGTAAATTGACCTATGTACTTTGTTGTGTACCAGCTTTGACACCAGCAATGATACATTCAGTATCATCGTTGCTCCTGTTTTCCTGGTTACTAGAAAATTTAGGAAAAAAGGAGCAGCATTTTACTCTGACTAGCTGTTTTACGTTAGTTCCTCCAGCACCTTGGTTTGCAAGGCTATAAGAGTCCCCCTTCCCCAGTTAAAAGAATTTAAGTGAAAAGAGCCAGATGGTGCACCAGGGCTGCAGAGCACGGCAGCCCAGGAGGCCATACACGGGAACACCAGTGCCCTGCATGGTGGTGTTTCAGAGACGGTGTAGGACTTCTGCCGGGTTCCAAACCACTAAAGGAGAAACAGCTGAATTAATTCCTCACATAAATATTCCAAACATGCAGAAAGCATAACAGGTGGTTGAGTCTTTTAGCTGCAATTAGAGTAGCACACAAAAGCTTGTTAGAATATTTTCAGGGAAATAGAACATCATTGAAACACACTGTTCCAAAACAAGAACATTTTTCAGAGAAATTGTTTTGGAGTAAACTCTTCTCCAGGACTGAAGAGGAGCTTTGTACTCTATGGCATGGGAGCTAGAAGACTTCAGGACATTTGAGTTGTCTTGTTTTCCCCATAATAATGGTAGAATAATAGAATGAATGGGGCTGAAAAGTTGTAGGCATCTGCCCTGGGGGCTCTGGGTCCCCAGGAGGCAGAGGTACTTGCTAGCAGCTCACCACCATTGCATCAGACACCTCTGAAAACATGTTCATTGTCATCATTTCCTAGTAGGTCACTCTGGATCCTGAAAGCTGAATATATCATCTTCAAGGGAACTTAGGTCCTGTATAGGCTTACTATTTTCAGTATCTTTTTGAGAGAGCCTGTAACTTGTTCTTTCTAAAAATGGTGCTCCATACATCTTCTGGCATTCTGTGAAGGCATTGACCTAGAAGTATTAGCTTGCAGTGAGAATTACATTATCTAAGTATGGATGCAATATGTTCTTCGCAACTACTTGGCATGAGTGGTATTTGGAGGGCAAAAAGAAATGTCTAAAAGGTAGGACAAAGATGGGATACGCTTGTAGAAAATGGCAAAGCCATCTACTAGCCACTGGAAGAGGTGGTCCTGCTTCCATCTCTTCTATTGCACCAGATCTCTCACTCAGGGAGCATCAGGACTGTCCTCGGCTCAGAAAAGTCAAACTCATTACTCAAAACTTCTACGCATTTAGTGAGCTGATGAGTGCTCAACTGGTGTAAGGGAAGTAGTTGGATTAGACAGCAGAAACTGAGACAGAAATTGAACTTTTGGAGGATGAGCCCTGCCCCACCCTCCCCATCAACAGTGAACTGAAAGATCCTTTCAGCCCTTTTCAGAAATGTTGCAGTTACGTAGTGGTAAATTACCTGTATGCTTTTTGCAGTGTCAGCTGCAATCAGCAAGACTGATTTAAGGCAGCTTAAGGGACGTTGTAATCCAGCACTCCAAGAAGATGGTGTCCTATCTGCCTATCATCTATCTGTGATGGACACCACTGTCCACCAGAGTTGTCCACCATTCTTGGCCGGCTTTTTCTTTGTTCTGGCACAGCTGATGCACTAGAACTGCCCTTTTTTCAAAAAAATATTCTGGATCAGTTTTAATCTAGATGTTTCACTACCTAACATAGACTAGACTAGACTAGACTAGACTACTTCAGTTGGAAGGGACCTACGATGACCTTCTAGTCCAACTGCCTGACCAATTCAGGGCTGACCAAAAATTAAAGCATGTAATTAAGGGCATTGTCCAAATGCCTCTTAAATGCTGACAGGCTTGGGGCATTGCCCACCTCTCTAGTAAGCCTGTTCCAGTGTTTGACCACCCTCTTGGTAAAGAAACGCTTCCTAATGTCCAGTCTAAACCTCCACTGACACAGCTTTGAACCATTCCCACGTGTCCTATCACTGGATCCCAGGGAGAAGAGCTCAGCACCTCCCTCTCCACGTCCCCTCCTCGGGAAGCTGTAGAGAGCAATGAGGTCTCAGCCTCCTACTCTCCGAACTAGAAAAACCCAGTCTTCAGCCGCTCCTTATAAGAAATGACTTCCAGCCCTTTCACCAGCTTTGTTGCCCTCCTCTAGACTCATTCAAAGATCTTCACATCCTTCTTAAATTGTGGGGCCCAGAACTGCACACAGTACTCAAGCTGAGGCTGCACCGACGCTGAATACAGCGGGATGATCACCTCTGGTGATCACAGGTGGTTATGCTGTGTTTGATGCACCCCAGGGTGTGGTGTATGTTTGTACCTCCATCTGCTATGGCACAAGTGAAATGTGATGGAGGAGTAGGATAAGAGGTGTGTGTAAGAATGGGGTCTATGTGACAGAGGCTGATTAAGCAGCTTAAACGAAGGTTCAGTGGGTTTTCAGTGGGATTTCAGTAGTTTCAGTGGGGTTCAACATTTACAAATGTCACTGATGGGAGCTTGGATATCTCAACAACTTTGAAAATCATGTACCAATATTCTCAATTTTTTAGTGATGCAGCATTTTTTGTCCTGGATACCTTCCAGGGACCAGTGTCCTCCTTCTTACCTGTATCCTACAGCAGGGCTTCAAACAAACAATCCCTGCTGCAGATGCTAACATGGACAAAATTCCAGACTGCTATCTACTTTGCTCCTTAGTATGAAGTCTTACCTTTTTTGTTTCTTCTTCAAATTTTCTTTGTAATAAAGGGTCTTCTTGTTTCATGGTATTGTTTCATCACTTGTTTTGTTCCTGTCTGTTTCATGACTTTGGTGTGCTGGTGGCATTTTCAATAATAATTGTTTTTTTCATATCTAAATATTCTAAATTCATGTGGTCTTTTTTTTTCCTTTATTTGTTTCTTTTTAAATTATATTTTTGTCTGCTGTTCTTTCCTGTGTTTTCTTTGTTTAATTCCTGTCTTTTGTCTCTCTTTATCTTCTATAATTGTCTGGTCCCTTAACAGATTTTTATTCTTTTCAACATTTAAATGCAGAACAGAAATATTCTGTAGTGTTCACAGCTGTAAGATAAGCTCTTATTTTAATATTCTTGTCCTGGGTACAAAGAGTTGCTTACACAAGGGAATGACTCATTCTCCACTGCATTCAAATCTAGCAAGTTTAAATTACACTGATAGCTGAGCTGGAGATCAACTATTTGTAAAGGAGTCAGAACTGGCTGGCTAGCAGCTTTTCAAAATTACTTTCTGAGATCCTGTACATTTCTACTTCAGATCAGATAGCAGTATCTTCACAGAAAGGTGGTATATCTAGTCCTGTACTGCAATTGATGCCTAAATCTCTGAAGTTTAATTGTGCTTATCAAATTACCTTGAAAACCGCAAGTTTTAATAAAACAGTCAAGCTTTATTGATTCCAGAGCTGCCAGCCATATCATTCATTGAGTGAAGCACAGCTTTTTACCTAAATTATTTGCTTCCCATCACTCCCCCCTTCCCTCCCCCAGACAGTATTGATACACATGAATAAGATCCCCCTGAGACTTCTGCAGGCTAAGCAGCCCCAGCTCTCTCAGCTTCTCCTCATATGAGGGATGTTCCAAGCTCTTACTCATCTTTGTGTCCCTTCACTGGACTCTCTCCAGTGAACTGGACTCTCTCCATGTCTTTCTTGTTCTGGGGAGCCCAGAACTGGACCCAGCACTCCAGATGTGTCTCACCAGTGCTGAGTAGAGGGGAAGGATCACCTCCCTCGACCTGCCGGCAATGCTTTTCCTAGGGCAGCCCAGGAGGCTGTTTGTCTTCATTGCCATGAAGGTGCATTGTTGGCTCGTGGTCAGCTTGTTGTCCACCAGCACCCTCTGGTCCATCTCTGCAGAAGTGTTTTCTATAAGATCATACTTTTCTCAACATAGTGGTCCAACTTATCAAATGGAAGCTTATTGGGCATGAACAAAGCTCAGATGTTGCCTAAACAAGGTAGCAAAAGTTTACCAGAATGTATTTATGATCCTTTTCTGGGATAAGGATTCCAGAGCAAAACATTCCAACAAATAGTTTAAACTATCTTTAGACATTTCTGGACTCTCAGAGTTGCAGCAAAGCATTGTTACATCAAATGATCTAATGTCTTCAATGTTGCCTATAAAAGTAAAAAAAATCTTTATCATAAGGGAAATAAAATGGATCTCCCATCGGAGATCTGCTAATTTTTTTTTTAGTCTAAATTTATTGATTTCAACAAAAGAGCCTAGGAATTTTATCTCTGGAAATATCATACTGAATAATTTCTTTAGTAAGCCGTTAATTTTTCTTTAGTTAATTAAACAAAACCATACTGCAGGGAGTCTATTATGTTATGGAGCACATCTAATTGGTCTTATTCCAGCTCCAAGCTGAGGTTAACAAAATACTTTTAAAGTTTAAATGGATAATTTTTCACTTTGAGGCTACTATTGTAATCTTCCATCTTTGTTTTTAAGACAATGAGATGGCAGTTACATTTTTGTTGCTAAAACGTTTCTACACATTAAATTTTAGTATCCACACTTACATGATTCTTGAAAAGCAGATACAGGGACCTCAGGAAGAAGCTATAAATTAGAACATTCTTATAAAATGTTTGTTATTGAGATTTAGTGAGTATGCTGACTAACCATTTCGAAATACAAATGGAAAGTCACTCACACAAAAAATGTGTTCAGAGGGAAATCAATGAATGCAAGGTACACATATGACAAGCATGAAAATTCATGCAGTCCTCTGTTCTTATTTGCCAGAGATTTCTTTCTTTCGGTACTGCTCAGGACATAGGCTCACGAGCCTGGAAGTCCGCCCATGCAGTGGATAAGGGAATGCTGGAGAAGCCCAGATGTGCTTTGGATGGTGAAGAATTGCTTGAGGTTCTGCTAGAGGTTTGTGAGGAGGCGGCTGGCATCAGCTTGGTTGTCTTTCTCAGAACTGACTTTGAGCCGTCTGTGTTGTCATGGTAACATGAGCCTCTGATCAAATGAACCTTAATCACTGAGTTAGAAGTCAACTCTCTTTCTCATAGGAAATAACATGGGAGAAGAAAAGGAATTTTTTCCACACAAAAAATTTCAGACAATTCTCTTGACCACTCCATGTCAATTTTCAAATCTCTTCTATGCAGTTTGGAGTTGTAATATTACAAACGTATGTGTGTACGCAGGGGGAAAATATTGGAAAAGTATTTGTTATATAGGAAAATGCATAGCAGTAAGCACATAAAAACCTCTAGCTGAATTGTGTAAATAGTACTATTGCATATGGATGGATGTTCTTCCGAGTGCAATCCTTATCAGATTTGCAATGGGTTTAAGATATTAAATAATTGTATAGCAGTCATGAGTATGCTATAGTCTTCTGGATACAAGGAGGTTACAGGGGCATGTATTAAGTGCTACTGTAGCACAAAGGACTAACAGGTTTTATCAAGGTGATGCCATGTCAGCTTTTCTGTTCACATAACTGCATTACTAAAAAGAGGGCTTTTTATAGTCTGAAACGACCTTGCCACAGCAGACTGAAGTACCATAATGTTTTTTGACATAATAAATTAACTCATGCAGGGCTCTGTTCTGGGGTGGCAAAATTACTTCTGGTTTCTAAGCTATCATATTTGAAGATAGCTCCTGTATCCATAATAGCACTGCAGTGTGCATGTAAACATGCCTTCAAGGAGGAGCTTCATAAACAAGAAAATATTTAGTAACCATTGGGAATGACTGAAAACATGAGTTTTCAGGAATAATTCTGGGTTATTATTCAATTTTTTTAACGATCTCATAGTAAAATGAATATCAGAGAGCAGAACAACTTCATGGAAACCTAGTTAATGAACAAAATTTGGGCATTACAGCGGTGAGTTAACTGATGACAGCCAAATCTGTCTGTGAAATAAATATATGGGTAGATACTACACTGAGAAAGAGAGACAATTCCTCGGATTAAAAAATTATGATCCCCTTATCTAAACAATGGAAAGAGAAGGGAAGAAGTAACCAAAGAGTTTAGGGATCCTCCAAAAAATAGTGAGCCTCTGCAGAAGAAATGTGAAGGATCGCAGATTCAGAGACAAGAGTTTCTGCTCTTTAAGGTAGAAATAAAGGAGAAATCACAGATGCAGTCACAAGACTTGCTCATTTAAAAAATAAAACAAAATGAAATAAAAAAAAAATAGAACCTATCCTTCTATCCAAGTCAAACAGTTGGGTAAGTCGAAACAAGGGGGACTGTTTTTAATGCATTCTTGGTGGAAAATGTCACACAATGGTGGAGCCTGTAGAAAACTAGAATTTATCTCTGGCAAATATACCGTCTCCTTTAATACATTCTATCAACTGCCATATAACATCAAAGGCATTTCAGTCTCCAGCAGAGCATGTTTGAATGGTGCATTGCAGCTAGAGACTTTTCTTTTCGGAAAAAAATCTGCATGGCATTTTTTGTCTATTATTTGTTGGTTACAGAATAAAGGAGGGAAAGAGAGAAAAATGTGATAAAGAAAACATTTAGGAAACTAATATGACAGCTGTGAAATCAAGATATTCTTGATGTGGTTACAGTTGCTGTCAAGGAAATGGAATTAATACTTTAAATTGTTTAATTAAAACTATGGATAATTAAAATGTTAAGGTACTCCTTTTAGATACAACTTTTATGCAAGTTTGTTGATCCATAATATGAAGCTTATGTGTGAAAAGCTCTGCATCAACAGGATCTTGCTGTGGATTCTTTCTTTTGATGATTTTATCATTACAATGTGGAGTAGGGAGGAAGACTCTCACAAGAAGGCTGACAGAAATGGTAACAACACACTTACTGCTTTATTTCTCAATTTAAGTCAGAAAATGGGGAGTTTCAATTTCTTTCTTATTTTTTCTTTATCTTTTTAAGTCCAGGGTTATCTAAATATAACTCAATTAGCAGTGCTTCTTCCTTAGAATATTTATTATTTTTATGATTAGGTAGTGGGTCAAGGACGAAGACTTTTTCTCAACCTTAAATAATTTTCTATCAAATAGCAATATCCAAATCTGTTCTGAAAAGCAAGAACACAACTGCCCATTTTCTAATATTTTTTAACTATTTAATTTATTGTATTTATCATTTACTATTTTTGAGAAAGATGAGGAAATGTCACAATGTTCGTCAATTTCTCTTTGATTTCACAAGCCTAACATTTTTCCTGAAGTCTTCATCAAGTTTCTACTCACTTTGAAGATGCTATTTTCTTAGCAAACTTTCCCTCAGGTGGAAAACTATCTGCCATTCAAGATAATTTTGCTCTTTTCTAAGTATTTACAAAGTTGAAACGGAGTCATTCTGTGTTGTAAACATTTGGCAACAATATTGCCTCTTTGGCTTAAATTTCTAACACTGCAATTATTTTCTGCAGACTGCTATTTCAGTACCTGGTGATTTCCATTTGGAAAAGCATTGAAATGTATGTTGGTTCCTTATTTTTAGGTGGCTACATTCAACATATTCTAAAATGAAACAAAAAAAAAGGAATAAAATAAGGGCAGGAAGAAAAAGTTGTTAAGTACAAAACAATAAACAAAGAGAAAGAAAAAAAAAGTATCTGTATAGCTAGATAGATTTCAAAGCCCTGCTTATGTGTCTTAGCATTAATTTAACCATGGATATGTTGTGTGAGAATACAATGCTGACACGACATTTTTTATTTACAATCATGTAACAAATGTGCAAAGTTTTGCCTTGTTTTTATTTTTATTCTCCCCCCCGCCCCACTTTGCCATTTTGCACATGTGCTTGCCTGATTGAGGAACAACAAGGCATGGAAGGGGAGGGGAAGGAATGCATGTATTGTGGGTTTTCTAAATATTTTTTTTTTCTCAGATTGCTCAATATGTTGTGAATCATCCATGCACTACAAATGGGGTAACACTAGTATAGGGAGTAGTAAGGATTGCATAAGAAATGTTTTGAGGAAAGGAAAAACAGCTGAAGACTCTTGGAAGCCTTGGAGAGAGAGTCAGAACTGATTGGTTAAATCTAAAACAACAAGCTAAAAAAAAAAGACTGATGATGTACTTAAAGGGCAAGTTAAGAGAGGAGAATGTGCAAAAAGACCATCTTAGGAACAAGGCCATCATTCCTGCCGTTTTCACAAGAGGTAATATTTGTGTCTGATCTAGCTGCCAGTCCCAACAGCCTGTGAGCACTGAGGTGGGAAATGGGATACAAATATTCAGAAAAGGAGGACCTTTGGTCCTCCATAATAAGTGGTCAAAAGCTATTTATTATAATTGGAAATGGTGCTTACCCTTACTTGCCTCCTAGAGTAGAGACCTCATTTTGCCTCTCTCCTGTTACTAATGTCTGATTTTCAAACTGGAGGTAAAACAGAGCTTTGTCACAAGTGCTCTCAAGAATAATCTAGACTAGATGGTAGTCTGATTCAAAAAAGAAACAAACCACAAAAGCTCTGTCTGTTCTGAGGAAAAAAGTAGGTTTGCACTGCCTGCATTACTTCTGAAGATGACACCCAAGGTCCCTGTGGCTGCAGAGCATGCTTCCAAGAGTTGCTAAACATCACTAGTTAATTTAGTTCCAGCTCTCTGAAATACTGTATTCATCTAGAAGTGTTCATTGTCAGGGCTATTTGGTTGAAAAGTAAGACACCTGTTACATTGAAGAGCATTTGCTGTAAGCCAGCTGGAGCCAGCACCGGTGCATAGAAGTTGGTGTGCTGTAGTGCTCGTCTGTTTGAGCTCAGGCACCGAAAGAGGCGGACCTTTGGACACACCCTTCGCTGCCAGTGATGATTGAACATGGGAATGAATAGCCTTGGCCTTAGTAAAGCCCTGCATTTGATCACAGTAAAAACAAACCAGCTGAGAACTCAGCCTAGACACAATTTCAAGTCAAATACAACTCTTTGGTGCTTGGATAACTGAAAACATGAAAGGTGGCATTTGCAAAATGTAACTCTTGTACAAACTTAGTGTGGCCACCATAAATATTGAAAGAAGAACAGTAAGGCTTTTTCTCTGCGCTCTAAAATATTGGAAAGAGGTGTAATATTTTTTTTGGTAATGAATCTTATTACTATCTATGTTAATACTGAGACAGTTATAGGGATTAAAAAAAAAAAGATTCTAACAACCTTCTTTGCAAATATTTTGTTGTCTGCTTTGGTATATAACTCCTTAGAGGTGAAAACACTTTCCAGAGCAAGAGAAACACTATAACAACAACAAAAGGAAGATGTTTTAGGAATGTTTTAGGAAGCATTTCTTTACCAAGAGGGTGGTCAAACACTGGAACAAGCTTACTAAAGAGGTGGGCAATGCCCCAAGCCTGCCAGTGTTTAAGAGGCATTTGGAAAATGCCCTTAGGAACATGCTTTAACTTTTGGTCAGCCCTGAATTGGTCAGGCAGTTGGACTAGATGATCACTGTAGGTCCTCTCCAACTGAAATATTCTAGTCTAGTCTAGTCTAAAAAGGAAATTAAAGATCATGACATTTTGTGTGATAGTTTTAATCATAAAATGATACATGATATTTAATTCCATAATTGCATACATGTAATTATTATAGGTTATGTATATGACTTGTTTATTCCACAGTGTTACAATATAATTGCATGGTCATGAACAAACTTTCTGAGAAGGCTCTGTTCCTCTCATCTGAGGTGGTGGTTTGCTGAGGCATAGCTGCTAGCTGGGTCTGCAAGATGAGGTTGCAGCCTTCCTCCTCCTCACTTTCCTGCTGTACTTTGTCCTTCTGGTGCTCACCTTTATCCCCCGAGGGAGCTGATTCAGTGTCTGCTCAGGCAGAAATCTAGACTTGTTTTTCTACTGGGTGAGTTGCTAAAAGGGCAAGAGAGGACTGTTAGACCAGCTCAGGCTGTCTTTTCTCCTTACATCCTCAAACCAGGTACAGGGAACCAGAGTCCCAGTGAATGTTTGCTTTCACCTTGATGAGAATAGGTATCTAGGTCCACAATAAATTATAGCTATGTAAAACTATTTCTTTTCTAGGGAGTGATATGTGCCTGAAAGGACACGAAACAATTAAGCTCAAGGAGTACTCTCCAATTCAAGACATTATAAGACTCTTCCATAGCTTCCCTATAAAATTCAGATCTTTGAGCACAGAGAGCTCAGTGTTTTTCCTCTTGTGCAGTGGCTAGGATGAACCAGAAGAACTATACTTCGATTGCTCCTGTGTATGGTATTAGCAGGGTCCAAATTACAGAAGAGACGCTTTGAAGACAATATCAGTTTCCTAGTTATTGTTATCCAGGTAATTTACTATATAAATGTTAAAACAAGAATTCATATTTTTCCATTTGATATCAATTTTACAGCTGCCAAAATTCTGAATTAGAACTCCACAAAATTACTTTTGAGCGATTGACATTATGGAGGACTGATGGATAAGTGAACAGCTGCTACATAGCTGAGGAGCTCTGCATCCCAAAATTATATTGAATTAATATCATATTATGTACTTTAAATTTTATTTATTTATTGTAATACATACACATATACTCTACAGATTAATTTACATTATTTTATATTATTTATATAATATGATTTATGTTCTATCTAATTGCATTAAAATTATGAGTATGGTACAACAGCAGCTGTCCAGAGCTCAGAATGTGCTGCATTATCAGCAGAGTTTTAGCTTTAATTAATATTTATAAAGGAATTCGGGCACAATGCACTGCAATGCAGTTGCAAATGCACTCAAGTTGCATCAATTTTAGGGTCATTTATTTTGGGTTAAATCCTGATGTCTTTAGTAACTGTTGATAAAACCTTGCTCAGTAACTAGCATATTTATGGTATGGCCCATTGATATTTCCAGAAGTTTCCAGAAGCTGTACTGAAAGCGGGCAAGAATGACAGAATCTGACCTAAACTTTCAAAATTGGCACACCATGCTTGAAATACAGAACGGAAAGTGAACTCTCAATTTTCACTCAGTTTCAGTCAAAATGCCTAAAAAGGGGTGTCCACCAAAAGCAGAAGGAAACGTGGCATCCTTATAAAATAGCTTCCTGGGACCCTTTTGAAAGCAGCAAGTTTAATAATTGCAAGAGGTCATTCATTCTTTACATCCCCCTCCCCCAGTGTGATACGAAGAGGGGAGGTACACCTACAGCATCGAAAGAAGGATCACAGCGTATATAGATATGCTTAAGCTCCGTGTGATCTAGTTAATTTGGATAATCGTTGAACTCAGACATCTGTGTCAGCCACTTGAGCCCACGCTGGCGTCTCAAAGGGCTAAGGAGTTCAGCAGGCTGTGCTGAAGCTGGGCTGCAGCTGTAGCACGAGCCAGCCCAATTAAAGCCTGTAAAGCACACATAGCCAGGGTCAAGTGCAGTTGGGATCTGAAATGGGTTGGGTGGCAAGAATTGGGACTGTATATGCATACATTGTGCCCAGAGACTGGCCCAGAGTCTTGTCAAGAAAAAGGAATATTTGATGAAATAAAAAATGTATGACATAAGACAGCTTTTCTGAGTACAGAAAAAGTATTTTGAACTTGAATAGTTTGTGTTGCAATTGTTTAGGGTTCATTTCTGCTCTGGTTTTTAGTCAAGAAAGTCTTTAATGAGGAAGTCTTTAACAATACTAAGTCTTTTTAATGAGATGCTCCTTTGCCAGTGTATCAGAAAGCTGCCTTAATAGCGTGACTGAGATCACTTTAACTAATTTAACCTTTACAGACATTCCTTTCATTGACATTAACAATAAAAAAATCATTCTGCTCCAAATGTAATTTAACTTCATTGTTCATAACACCCAGTCCTTTGACGGAGGCATGAGTATTCCCAGGAATATCACTTGATTCATTGGAAATGTAAACTCAAATTTAATCAGGAAAAGATGTATTATAGAACTGTTTCTACTTTAGAATCTGCAATGATCTTTCTAGCCTATCCTTTCCTACCAGGTTGGAGTATAGTACCTCCGATAATATCACTTAAAATAAACTTTGTAAAGAGTAACACTTTTACGGTTAATACTGTTACAAACCTGAGTGCAAAGGCTCAATGATAAGTGAAAATAATGACATTGAAAGGAGATAAACAGTTACTATTCATCAATTGTTTCTAATTTTGCAGTAAGAACGCGTTCCAGTGAATGTGTTTATCAAATACAAACTTCATGCAATCACAGCTAGAAGACAGAACACTTCCAAGTGTGCTATAATATGGAATCTCTACAAATAAGCACTCCTGAAATTTGAGTCACCTTTTGCTGTTTTTGTCATTTATCACTAATTCATGGAAGCTATGACATAAGCATACAAACTGTACTGTTAAGGATGGGAGGTAGGAGGGATTTCACTGGGAGTTGTTTAAAACAAACACTTTTATTGTCTGATGGATGAGCACATTATAAAATGTAATTTTATGCCTTTAGAGTGCCTAAGGGAAATATTATTTAAGAAGCTGTTAACCACCAAAATGGAGAGTCTAGTAGTCAGACAAAAATACATTCCTCTTCCCCTACCACCATCCTGCTGTAGCTTTCAGGAAGATGATATCTATTGCTGCAACTGGACTTTATTTTTTTTGGATAATGAAAATGTGAGTGAAAACAGGCTATAGACAAAAAAATTAGGACCTTGGAGGAGTTAAAACAGTGGTAATTGCATGACATAAAATAGTGGTAATTTTTAGCTGCACAAAAGAGTTTCCATGTTTCTCTGCCAAATATTATACCTTGCATAAGAATAAATTAGTGGGTTTTTTGCTATAAGAGCTTGAGTGTGCCATCTCTCTCAGTAGCTCTGGGCCTAATTGGGCATAATGATTACACATGACAACCAGCAGGAAACCTGTCAGCTATTTCAGGAGCTTGGTGCTGTAGGGGGAGGATGACGGTCATGTTCCTGTTGAGAAGCCAACAGAAACAATGGCCTCCTCCTTCAGGCATAGTCTAAAATGTCAACATGAGCTGTTTTGCTGCTTGCTTTCTTGTCTGATTGAAAGAAAACAGAGGCAATTCGGTTACAAGGTCTAGTTCATGGCTAGAAAAGTCAGAGCTTTCTGACTGAGATAGCCTTTAGGAACAAAGTGCATTCCTCAAAATACGCTTTTCCATCCATTTTTAGTATGAAACTCCCCTCCTGTCTGATTCAGCTCTCAGGCTTCTGAAATACGTCATCACTAATGTTAAAGAATTTAAGTCTGTGTACAGAGTAAGCCTGTCTCTATCTTAAAAATGTTTGTAGTGCCAGCCCCTGTGATGAACCACCTTGCCCTCACCAGTCATCAGTCTTCATCACAGCTACAGTCCACTGCACTACCGAAACTATCAGCCTTGCAAGAGGAAATTGCTAGAAACCGAGGTCAGCTGGATGATACCTTTGAAAACTGATCCCAAAGGATAAGTAACACTATTATTTTGAGGTTGGTGCCTTCAAAACAAAATGCACTTCATTCAGGCCATCCCTCAGGAACACGTCCAAAACTAGATTTTGCTCAAAATTTTTATCTTCATCAGGTGAAGGCAAGCAGAAAAGCAAGGAAATGTTTGTGTCTGTCTGAAGAGAAGGAGGAAAGTTGAGATTTAAATATTATTGAAGGATACTGCTAGAAGCTCAACAAAACTCAATAAAAGCTCAACAAAACTCAGTAAAAGTTTTCTTTGAGGACTCACATTGCTTTTTTTATCTTTATAAAAATAAACATTATGATCACTTCTTCAAAAGACCAATTTTCTCGGATGACCAAAATGATTGCAGATATTACTGTGTTTTATTTTGCATTATGGTATTATGATAGTGTTTCTATAACATAATGGTAAAAGTTTCTTCCACCAGTTTCTCAATGTCATTAAATTTGTTCCATAAAGCATATGGAAGTGAAGAAAAATCAGTGCAACAAAACTCAGGGGACTTTGAAACACAGATTATTGACAGCGGTCATACAAGCTGCTTCAGTATGAGTTAGTGAGGACACAGTCTTATTTGTTAGTATTAGATCCACATTAGCAGAAAGTCTGCTGCTGACAGAGCAGAATCAATACTGAGCTCCCTTCATGTCTCAGCCTTATCCTCGTTATGTCAAAGAACTAAAAAGCAGTGTATGACTGAGTGCAGCCCCAAAGCTGCTTTACTTCTAAAGGTGTCAATTTCTGCAAGCATACTGTGTCTTCCAAAAAAAATGAGACCTGAAGAGACCACTTTCTTTCCCATTTTTCTATTTTAATGTTAATTTAGTTGTATGCAGTTTTCCTAGCAAATTTCTGTGTCAGAGCACAGTACCATAGGGAATAGCAAAAACAAATGAGATGATTGACAGGATTAGGAATAATTGTCCTAATAATAATTGTCCTAATTGTTACATTGTCCTCTGCAGAATGACAACATTTCTACGTCAGGCTTCATCATAATATTTGTTATAAAAAGGCATAAAAGACATTTCCACCATATCCTTTTTCTTTTTTGGTAAAGGCTCTTTCCTGAAAGATTATGAGTTATCCCTGGAATATTTCTAAACAAAATAAGAATAAAATATTCAATTACTTTTACTCTTGCAGGAAAACTTTTGAAAAAAGTCACCACCTTGTTAATTGCAAAAACAAGAGAGAGGAATTTAGAAGCTTTGACAGAAAATCCAAAGCTGTAAATGGAAAACAGAAAGGGTGTCTGTTTCCAAAGACAGAAAAGTCTTAAGTTGAAACATCATGGATTAACATTTTGAAAAAAAGATTTTTTCATGTCGAGTCCATCAAGTGAAAAAAAAGTGACAGTTTTCTGAAGAGAATTAGCCATGCTGACAAAAACATTTTCCAAATTATTTTTTTTGGTCTGGTTCCAGTCAAAACTGGAACTGAAAGAAAGTTTTCCTGCATTACACAAACATGGTACAAATAACAGGAGACAAAGTACACGGGATCTGTCAGTAATGGAGAATCACTTCACATTTCTGTTTTCAGGCAGATTTACAAATGGTAAAAGGAAAAAATTATTTGAGAAATATTCTGTTCACCAAAAATTAGTTGCAGTAGTATCAATTCAAGTACATTTACCTCCTTTTCTGCATTTTTCTGCCAGTAATGAAGTTGTTGATAATAGAAATAGACAGCTGCTTCTTCAAAAAAAAAAAAAAAAGGAAATGTATGGCATCTTACGGGTTTTTCTTTTGTTTTAACTGATGTTGTATAAAAAAAGGAAATTTCATCTTTATTAGTACAGAAATTGCCAGATGATACTGTTAGTTGACCTGTGGGGTCCTTATTTCTCTTCTAGTGTCCCAGTGTTTATCTTGGTCATATTGTCTATCCAAGCTACCTGAGGACTAATTCCTGGCTAACCCAGTTTGTGCTACTTTGAATTCCCAGTTTTGCACATGAATGTTGGTTGCCTAAGTGACTAGTTACAAAAAACTACCTGTCTCCATCAAGACTCCAAATATGAAGTACAGTCTTTCAGTGCATATTGTCAGGGATGACGACAGTTTGGAAGCTACCTCATCTTCACAGTCACTGAAATAAAAAGCAAGAGAAATAGAGTGTATTTAGAAATATGTATCCTTTCTCTCCAAAACCCTTCAGGAAAGAATACAGTTTCTTAACATTCTCATGTTTAAAGTAATAATACTGGTTGCAATTTGGAGAATTTTTCAGTGAAGCATTTTCTTCATTTGAACTCTTTTTGGCAAGACTTTTTAGGTTTTACATGCAATTTTTTCTTTAATTGTAGTGAACAATGTAAATGTAATGAACAATTTTTTAAATATGAAGAAAAGGAAAAAAAAAAAATCAAAAGTCAGGCACGTATCCATCTTCCATGAAAGATTAGATCATTTCCTAGTGGCTGGACTATTCATTCAGCATTTTGGAGGGGTGAATGTTGGTCCTTGCTTCAACTTTTTTCGTGTTAGACCGTGTTAATACAAAATAGAAGAGGTCCTGTAGGATGACCAAGGACAGCTACGATAACCACTTAGGAATTTGTTATTTTGATGAGGGAAGACCTCTTTACAGGTTTCACCAAACTTCCCTCTTTCCTCCACAGCTTTCCTAAGGTCAAACTTTTGTCCTCATAGAAAACAGAAACTTTTTAGAAATCATTATAGGATTTGTAGGGTGAGCAAACTCCTTTTCTACTATCTGCAATTACTGTATTCACAATAGCAGGGTGTTACCGTGTGTATCTTGTTTATAATGGGTTATAACAATATCAGCTTTGTTGACAGGATAATAGCTCCCTTTTACTAAAATTTAATTGGCCTGATGATCTTCTGCTTCACCAATTGTAATCCCTTTCATACCTACGTGACAAGGGTTAGAATGCTGATACTGGTGCCTGTGAGAGGAGAAACTGGATTTAACGGTGTACCTTACATAAAATGTGGCATTGGTAGGATGGCTGGAAAACACTGAGCCCAAGAAACGTAATGGTGACTGGCATGTCAAAAAAAAGTTTTTTAAGAGTATATCATGCTTTGCCTCTCCAAAAGATTGGGCAACAGCTATTAGCACACATTCTTGGAGAAAACAATGTAATTTCACAGAGAGGAATAAAATCCTACATGTTTTAAATGGATCTGCAGCACACATGAATACCTGATTCACGATTCAGCATTGTATTTTTGGCAGCTTTTCCCTTGGTCTTGAATTATGGCACTGCAGCAATTTATGTATGGAAAAAGTAAAATTGACATTATTTTGTTAAGTACCGTGTGTGTTTCTCCTACATACCCCCTTTCATGTGCAGCCTGAGTTGCCACATACCCATGGGGGTAGCCAGTGAAATCCCTCTGGAGAGCTACTGTGCAGACATGCAAGTGTATGAGAGCTCTGCAACACAGTTATTGAACTTGGTTTTGCACACAAAAAGGTTCAACTTCCTCACAAAAACGGGCTGATGGACACAATTATGTATCAAATTCTCATCACTCACCAATGAACATTTGTAAATGAACACAGGAGTGTTGTGGTGTTGGGGCTCTAACTCTGTCCCATGCATTTCTTTTCATGCTCAGCTCAGGCTGCCACGTGCCTGTCTCTGTGACTTTGAGATAGTTAAGGGAGTCCCCACTCATGACTGTCCACAGGCACAATAATCTGCCTTTTCTGGTGTGTATTTCCTGATATGTTGTGGTGCTAGTCTTATTGCTAGTGTGTGCATTTTCTGCATTTACTCCAAGAGGTAGACAAGGATCAGAAAGATTTTACCAAGGGCTATTAAGTTCTGGTGTGGGTGGACACCGCTATCTTCAAGGTAAGAGCTGCTCCTGCTTAAAAAGAAACCTTTGGTAGGGTAGGCATCCAAATGCCATGGTGCTGAACACCCTATAAATTTTTTGCTTTGAAATGAATGTTCTTTTCTGATGAGCTCGCACTAGTGCTCAGCTGAAATTTAAATTTCTATCCCTGTAGACACCTTGATGAATATTTAACATCCACAGGTTTTAGTGGGGTGACTTGCATGCTTAAAGTAAGAACATTTTTAGATTCATGAACAACTTATTACATGAAATGTCTTCACATATGTTCAAATATTGAAAAAGGAATGTACAGATATATTATCTCTAAATTGTTACAAAAATAAACATCTTTCAATTTATCTGACCTCCTAAACTGCAGTTCCTGAAAACCTATTTTAGAGAACTATGTAAAACATAATCAACTACATGTTTGGGATATCATCTAAACATTCAATTTGTGCTAAGTTTGAGTTTTAATTTTTTGAAAGGTGAACAACAGCCTATAGTTTTTATTTTCTTCAGCCCTTTTTACTGCATCTGTATCTCCTTTCTCTTTATACTGGTATTAATTTGGAATGGTTACATAAAGAAACTATAATGTAGCTGTGCTACAAGTGTTCAGGCATATAAATATTCCTCTTTTGTTTGTCCTTTTCTATGAATATCAATTTGCTCTTTTATACCTGAAAGGCAAATGGAAGTGGAAGCACAGATTAGGCAATTATGACCTCAGTAACAGACACATCAGGGCTGTTTTGTACTTAATATTCAAAGTTAATATGGCAAAAATCCTGATTTATGTTGTATAGATTAATTGTAAGGCAGGAGTGAAAGTATACAGAACTATTTCCCATTCCAGCTTGTGAGGCTTTTGTTGGGTCTGTGCACTGACCAAAGAGATTATCATGGGACTTGCAGTGGCGTCCCTTTTACTACCATAAATCCTGACATTCAGATCACATAAGGCAAGTTCTAGTAGCAGCAGAAACGAGAGCGTATCTACTTGCCTTCAAGAATTCAGCTTTGCTCACAGAATTTCTGAAACTTCCAACTGCATCTACCTACATCATATGTTGTATATATTCACTGATCTGGGATGGAAAATCCACATAATTTTAATGCATACATGGATGCCCTAATTTAAAAAATAAAAACCAAATATGAGTGATAACCTAATGATATACATTCAATAAATAAATATATTTGTAATTACTAAAATGTTCGAGTGAGTCTATAGAATAGATGGTAAGAGATTTGGTTCACAGGGTGTTATTTCTCACTTTTATAGTCTATTTTAATTAGAGATGTCTGCTCCTAGAAAATACTATTTCAGTAAGGCTACTCCACTTCCATTCATGTATCCAGACCTGATAACAGCTGCCCCAAAGATATGGACAAAATTCTTAGGACCAGATCCTGCAGATGTGCTGGCTATGCTTATCTTCATCCTGAATATCAGTCAAGCAGTCCTACTGAAATTGGTGGCTTACACCAAAAGGGTGAATTTATCTTAATCTCTCTGCAATGACTGTTATGTTATGAAGACCTTCTGGCTGCAGATGAAGGTCTCAACAAAGTCTGTCCTAGTCACCATGCAATGTATTCATTGCCAAATGGTAGCACTGTTTGTCAACATAGCTGTCTTTGTTGCAGCACGATCTGAAAAGCAAGAGACTAAGGCTTGTCATATCCTTTGACTCTAATTGTGAAGGGTACTCTCAAGCCTTCAAAGACCTTTTCTTTATGTGATTTCTTCATGGGGTCTTCTGCTTCACTTCAGATAGATCGAAGTAGATGTCTTTTTCTCCTTTCACATAAGGAAGGAATTAAAGTGAACTTATGTTACAGCCAAATCCCTGCTGTCTACACTGCGAAGTGTCTATATTCTTAAGGACATGAAGAAATATCTTAAAAATTATTTGCCATTTCCCATGGAAGAAAAGAAACAATTCTACCTGCTGACCTCCACTTCTCTTTTGGTGAAACCATACTTTCTGCTTCCTCCCTCAGGATTTCTTTCCAAAGTTTCTTCTCTCTCCACTGCAGGGTGCTGTGTTTCTCAGAGATGGTCTCAAAAAGATATCTTAAAACAACAATATTAATGTGAAGGCAGTATTTTAAGCTTCTCTCTTAATTTTAAAGCTTTTTTCCCCCCTTCAAGGACAATGTTTCTCTCTGTTCTTTCTTCTTTTTTTTTGTACTGAAAATATGTCTTTTATGCATTGAGATCACAGTCTTAATCTTGATTGTATGACCCATCTCACCAGTAGCGCTTTTCTCTTATGTTATTTTAATCCTCTACAACCTCTCTATTCTGACCTCTCTAGCTGGCACTGCACTGTTGCAGATTCTTTGGGAGTTCCTGCAAAGCACAAGCTTCTTGATGAACATATGGAAAGGGTTGTGCCTCACAGACTTTTTATATGGAATATTGTATTTGAATGTATAGGTTGGGATTATATGAGACTTTGGACCTGGCTAGTGGCCCTGCTGGCTGATGGCTTAAGATGTCACTGACAGCTGTCACTCAAGAACTTCTGCTGGGCCTTGATTCACTAAAGTACTTACATACTTTCATGTTGAGCTTCACCCCTTACAATGAGATAAAGCCACAGCAAGGCAGATGACCTCTTCATTATTTGCATTCTAGTAGCTCATTGATCTTCAAAGATAAATTCCTCAAAGAACAAGAAGAGTCCATTCTGATGTGCCCAGAGTCAGGCAGGTACAGCAGAAGCCAGCATGCATGAACCAGGAACTACTGACAGAGCTCAGATGGAAAATGAATTATACAGAAGGTGGAAGCAGGGAGGAATTTAGTGACAGTGCTTGAATATGCAGGGGTGGAGTTAGGAAAGCCAAAGCTCAGATGGAATTGAAGCTAGGAGGGATGTGTAGGAAAGCTTCTGTAAGTGCATTGGCAGCAAACGAAAGACCAAGGAAAAATGACCCTCAGTGGGGTAGTGTGCCTAATGACATAGGACATAGAGAAGGCTGGGGTACTCAATGGTTTCTTTGCCTCAGTTTTTCCTGGTATGATCTGCCCTCAGATATCTAAGATCCCTAAGCCTCATGACTGTCTTAGGGAGTGAACCATGACCCGTGTTAGAGGACCGCTGAGGAGGGACTACCTGAGGAAGTCAGACATGCACATATTGGGAGAGCAGTGGCTGTTTACCTTGACTTTAGCAAGATATTCAACAGTCTCCCATAGTATCCTTATGGTTCAACTGGTGACATATGGAATGGATAGGTGGGCTGCAAGGTAAGTGAAAAATTGGCTGGACCATTGGGCTCAAAGATTTGAGATCAGCAGTACAAAGTCCAGCTGGTAGATAGTTACTAGTAGCTTTCCTCAGGGGTCAATACTGGGGCTGATGCTGTTCAACTTCTTTGTTACTGACCTGGATGATGAACTAGACTGCACCTCAGAAAGCTGAGGAGTGCTATCAAATTGCAGGAAGGGATTCATATGTTTGGGAAGGGGGGTAAAGATCTTGCTCAGAGGATCCTTGATGGGCTGGAGTCATGGGCTGATAGGAACTCCATGGACTTTGAGAACGTCATTGTACTGCACCTGGGATGGAATACCCCATACACCAGTACAGGCTGCGGGTTAGCCGGATGGAAAGGTGCTTTGCAGAAAAGGATCTGGGTGTCCTGGTAGACATGAGTAAGCAGTATGCCCTTGCACCAAAAAAAGGCCAGTTGCATCCTGGGATGTATTACCGAAAAGTAGCCATGATGTTGAGGGAAGTAACTGATTTATTCTCAGGTTACTCAATATTCAGGAGTTACCAAAAGCAGGAGACTGTTGCAAAGCAGTCCTTGAGAAACGTGATCACCTTTCACAAAAGCAGACATCTTATTAAAAGCCTCCAGAAGCCTGAGAAAGCTATTTGTCAATAACTGCCAGATTTGCTGTTCAAGGCTTCTCATTAACAAGTGAGCTGTAAAAAAGGATTGTCCTTTTACAAAATAGCCTTGTATTTTGCTTTTTGTCTTCAGGTGGAGTCTCCTTTGTTGATTCCACTTAACAGTGACTAGCAAAAAAAAAAAAAAAAAAAAAAATCATGTTTTCTCTACCTAGGGAACTCGAAGCTTTAATTCTCCCTTTCACTTGAGGAACAAAACAACCCCCCAACATTTCAGTTATTATATGATCCTTATGATTACTTCTAAATTTTTACTAGGATTCTGATTTATTTTGAACTGGTGCTGAGTACAGGGTGCCTCTGGGCAATCTGTCTTTTGCTTATGCAAATGACATTGGTAGGCGTTTTATTTGGCCTACCAATAGGCTCTTGTCTTCTCTTTCTCTTCTCAGAGACTACATTTCTCTACCACAAGCTCCCACTTCATGCCTTTTGTTATGATTATTAATAGATTAAATTTAGAAACAAAGATACTGACTCAGAACCTGCTGTAATCTTAGGTGGTAATTTCCATGGTGATATGCTATTGTTTGCTGTAACTGAGTCCAAACCCCTTGGTATTCAATAGCATGTTTAAGAGCAATTATGATCCACACTGAAGAGATTCTTGCTCTTGTTTAAAATGTTGGATGATCTATCTGATAAATGTGTGAGGCATTTTGCTATGAGAGGTGCTAAATGCCTCTTAAAGCCAGAGAACATGAATGTTACTTGAAAGCTAGGTGCACAAGCAACCGGAGCAAGGAAGAAATCTCCACCCTGTCCACCTTGCTGACATGAGCAAGTGGGCTTCATTTTCCCCTGAATACCTGTCTGCTGACCAGGACCACCTATCTGACGATGCAGTCTTTGCCAGTGCAATGTATGAGGCTAAATGTGACACTCTCACATTGTGGTTTCACTAAAGCATTAACATGTTTTGGTCTTTCCCTGGAAAGTATTGACATATTTTGGTCTTTCCCCCAGGAAAACAGAAAAGAAAACCCCATGCTTCTACCTGCAAATGAATCATCTATCTCAAAAAGACAAAACCAACCTAAACAGAAAATGCTGTAGTTGAATTGCTCAGACGTTTATGTTACAAAAAAAATAGCTTTCATCCTTTAATTAGTGTAGAAGATGTTTTAATTCCTGCATTGGTGAGAAGCCCTCTTCTCTCAAGACATCCCTGCAAGTCGTCCTCTGACTTCTCATAGTCTCGTTCCATTTAACTGAAAACTAAACCTGGTGCTAAACAACAGTTGATTCCTTCTGCTGCCCTTCATTGCCAAAGATGACAGGAACTATGTTCCTTGTGATTGCTTTGTCCTTTTCTTAATAATATGTACTTTTCAGTGAATCATTCCTGCCCAAGACCCTTGCAGGAGGCTTTTCTTTTCCACTAAAACAAAATACAAGTGGATAGAGAAGCACATTTCAAACACATCTGTAATTTCAAATTTACCCAGTGTTAGCAAGTGCAAGTTTCCACACAGTACTTCTTCCTTGGCAGCATAACCAGAACCATACCCATAAACCAGAACCTGATTTACGGTGTGTGCTCGGAGTAGTCTCGGTGTGCACGCACACTCTAGGCAGGTACTATGTGTACCCAGAGGGAACTTACTGAGCATGGGTGGTGAAGTTGGTGTGTCCGCAACGTGCAGAACTGTCACCGTATGTGCTGCCTGTGAAGCTGCATGCAGAGATAAAAGCCTTTTCTCTGTCTGAGCAAAGGAATATGATGGCTGGTGGTTGCTACTATAAGTGAGGTTTTAAAACCAGGTTTAAAAAGCAGCCAAGCAAGAAACCACCTAATTTGAATGAGAGGGAGGAAAGGGTCTTTAGAGCGAGAGAAAAGTGGTGTGCGCAGGCCAGATTAGCTTTTTGAGAAGCCTATGCTTGCTTTTTATTTCTTATTCTATTTGCAGAAATGATGAAGAACTGACAGCCTAGTACCTATAACACGTGGCTGTGACCTGGGAGATCCGCTTTGAAATAATCCCAGCATTGAGTGACTGAAAGTCAGGGACTGAACCTACGAGGCCCAGTCTGGGCCATCTCCCAACCAGTTTGCTCTCCCACCAAGCCAGTAGGTAATCAGAGATTAATCTTAGTTCTTCCTAGTCAATCATCTATTTTGTTCTGTATATAAAGAAGGTTAAAAGAGCTAGAAAAGGAGTAGGCAATCACACCTTCTATTAAAAATTAGAAATCTGGGGTTTAATTTTGACATCTGTAGTTTATAAACAGCCTCACATTGTAACTTCCTCTCTCCTATTGTCATCTACTCACTTTCTGTTTTTCTTAGTAACTCAAATAAATTGCACTGTTTAGCAGCTGAATCTGTGAAAGTAAGTGTTCATGTCCCACAGTCCTATCTGTTGGTTATGGTATTTATCTAAAGGACCTACTACATCTGTTTGGCAGTGTTGGGAAAAGGCTTGGTAACAATAAAATCGTTAAATCCCGAGCAGCGTAACAACAGATACGCTGAAGGTGGTGTCTGCAACAAGCTCAGCAATATCATCACCCATGATTTATTTAGAGTTACGAGTTGAAATTCTTGGCAAAGAGGTTGATTGGCTGGTGCGAGGGGCATGTGGTGTATGCAGAGGGAGCTCGCAATTCTGCCAGAGCCCAAACACTGGTGGGATCTTGGAAGGTATTCCTGGAGTCCTGATATTCTCATGTACACTTAGGAGAAGTTGGAAATCTCTTTTTCTTGTTTAGTTATTGTGTTGTTAGTGTTCTGTAACTTCTTTCTACCCAATCCATTGTTAATTTTACACTTCCACCCAATGATTTCAGTTCTGCCTGTTTTATATTAAATAATTACTACTGAGGGTTTCTAGTTAGTTTTTGTTTTTTTTTTTAGAAAGCTGAAGGTCTCATTCCCAGGTTTCAAAAAAGACAACATACAACCTTTTCAAAAGTTTAAAGGAGAACGAGGGAAAAGCATGGATTTAAAATTACAAGCACAATTCTTCCCTGATTTCATATACTTTTATACTTATTCCTCTGAGCATGAAAAAGCCAAGCTCATTCAAAAGACATCAAAGAGACATTTTTAAGCAGACATTTATTTGTCTTTGATGACCAAATGAAATGTTTGTTCGGAAGATATGAATCACCATGCAACAACCACAGCAATATAAAGTTTAGTTAAAAGATGAAGATTAGAAAAATAGTTTGATGGTGAAGGATTATGCTTATCCTCCCACAGGTCAGAAACCTGTGGCAGAGGAGAGTGGAGAGGACTGTGTAAGGAAAGCTACCTTCGGTGTCTGCATTTTCAGCAGTCTTCCTCAGTTCAATGCGTGTTGCCTTCTAGTCTGCATTGGAAGACATTGGTTTGTTTGCTTTTAATAACCTGATGGAATTAGTAAATAACACAGGTTTTCTGTAGAGTGGAGTACCAGAACTTTAGTTGAAGTTTTATCCAGCTTTCTTCTGTGCAGTCACATATTTTTATAGTTTTATTCTCTCCTTTTTGACACATTTATTATCTCACTAATACCATTTCTCAAGTTACATAAGTTATTATCTCACAGACAGAATGAGCTACCAGGCTGCATGAAAGTCCCATTCACTCAGGTCCTATTCACTCAGATTGTGCAAGTTCTACATTTGAACTATTGTCATGTATGTCTTACATTTAACTCAATTCAATTCCTTTGTTTACTTAAAGTAGTACAGAAAAGCACAGCAAGAACTCCGCTGAAGTGTATTTACAGCACACATTTCTTCAATTCGTTACAAAACATTACATGCCAAATTCTGAAAAATATGGTGAAGAAATGAGTATTTGTATTATCTAGAATAGGAGATCAGTGATTTTTCCCGATAATTTTTTCCCCTCCCAGTTTTGGTGTCTCCATCTCTCTGTTTTTCAGAGGTACAAAATATTTAACAAAAACTCAACCCAAAACTCAACCCACTGTAGCCACCACATTTTTGAAAACTCAAACCAGCTCCACAGTTATATATTTTAAAGATGCTACCATAGATACTTTCAACTCGGGTAACAGTCTTATTAAAACCAAATAGGAATAGAAGAAATGTAGGTTGTTCTGTACAACTGACACTGTTCTCATGTCACTGGACTTATAGTTTCATAGGCAAATTGTCCAGAAAGAGCACACCTCTGTCTGCTCAGTCCTTGGTTTCTACTGAGAATGACACTAAGGTCACTAATTAGTGACAGCACTGACAACAGCTTCTCTGGGAGGAAGCTGCTTTGACACCAGCAACCTATTTCACACAGGTCACTGAATAACGGCTTTATTTTAAGGAGTTTCAGTTGTTATTAATCTACAGTGGTTTCAAACCTAAACGTGAATGTTGTTTCTTAAGTCACTGAAGTCTCCAAAATTAAGTTTGAGAAAGATCAGACAGAAGAGAAATTGAAACCTATATCTACATGTTTGTAGGGTTTGCTGTTTGTTAGATATCTGAATTTTATATGTGATACTAAACATTTATTTCATTAAAATCAAATGAAAGTTAGAAGCATTTAAAGTCAAGGGGAACAGTACATCCTTTTACTATTAAAATCTATTGAGAGACATCTGTATTCAAAATGCTGTAAAAGAAAGTGCAGTACTTCCCATTCTCTCATAGTAGCAAACTTATAGAGATGGGAACTGTTCTTCAAATGCACCAGCATGCATTAGATGCCTAGTGTATGGAAACTTATATTGTTCTGAAAAAAATGCCATACATTTCCCTCTTAGAGGAAAGCTGCCAGAGTAGCTGGCCAGGAAGAAGAGAGAGGAGAAAAGCTTTTCCTGTGCTAACAGAATCTGGGCTTCACTCAATTTTTTCTGGGTGCGGAAAACTAGTAAACTTTAGAATATTCACATGTATATACATTTGTTGTATTGGAAATAAAACTGTTTACCCAAAATCCTTTCACTGAACTGTTTTACACTCTGCCTGAATATGGAACCAAGCACAAAAAAAATCACGCCTCAGTCTTACAACTCACTGCACATGGCATATGCTCAACCAGTGGTAATTGCTGTCAGCTTAAATCGCTAGGCATTGAGACTTCCTGATAGTCTTTTAAATCACTAAACATCTTGTAAAATGTACAAGAATGTCATCCTACAGTACCGCGCACTTAAAAAACACAGCGCTGGTGACACGGTTCTATGCTCCAGAAGGTGGATTTGACTGATAGATCCTCAGTTCCCTTCTCCCCTTCCAGACCACACGGGAGCACTGGGGCAACCATTTCTTGACAGGGTGAGAGCAAATGCTTTGAAATTACATCCCTCACAACCCTGCCATGAATTCAACAGGACTTTTGCTCTTTACGCTGTTTTGGGGCTATCTACCTGGCTCTTGTTGCAGTGTTATTACCTCCCCTACTTGATGTCCCATCTGGATGTGGGTATAGACTTGAGTCTTCATGCACCATGCCCTGAATTCGCTGGAATGCAAGTTGTCAGGGATGGGAGAGATCTTAGTTTGCACTGGGGGTGTTCGCATACAGTTCTGAGGTGTGTTAATGTACTTTGCAGTCAACAAGATTGTGTTGATGCACCTTAGATTTGTGGGAATGAAATATTTTTCCTTCTTAATTCGCTCAAAGCAAAACTTAGTAAAATACTCTTTAGAAATAAAATCAAGAAAATTTAAATATGGAGGGCTGGAGTCTTAAGATGAGACTCAATGGGATGACAGTTGCAAAAAAGAGTGAGAAGACAGTTGTGCTTCTACAAATACAAAGTGATTATGGAACTTGCATGGAAGAAGGAACATCTGAACATATTCCCTCCATGATTAACTATGATTCAGGTAATAAACGTGATTTTCTACCTTTTCACATGAATACCCTAAGTTCTGGATTGGAGGGTATACTCCAGACACTTCCACTTCTACCTTCTGCTCATTTCTTCCTTTAAAATGAGCTTACCTTCCCAAGGATTTCAGGCAAGTGATAATTATTTCTTATTGCCGTATAGTTTTACAAGAGATAAATTAATTACTGGTATTAGTATATTTAGTTTTAGATTATTATAGTGTATTTTATATATAGAATTATACATTATTTTTCAAATATAAAATTTTTGGAATTTACTCATCCGGTAGCTCAGAAATGTTCTGCGGTATATCTGTTTAGAAGTAGGAATAACGTCCCTAGCACTCTAGCTGTAGAGTAGTCTAAAAACATGCCCAAACCTGAGAGTGTTTTGTGAGGGTGGGAATATTGCAAGGCACCTGAGCCATCTGGAGCATGTAAACATCTGTACTGTTATCAAAATTTAATTCACTTCCTCCAATATCCCTCCTCTTCTTGTGGCTTCTTCATTTGCTGTACATCTAATTGCTTCTGTGACCCTTGTTCCCATGTATCATTTTTGTTATCATTGTCACTGACTCCTTAACTGTTAGTAACTTCCTTCTTTAAGGTACTCACTCATGGGAAATCCATATTCTGCTATGGGTAAGGTACATTAAGGAGAGAAGGGACAAGATTGTGGTGGAAGAGGTTCCATGTTTATACATGGCTGGATGCATTTTCTCAAACTAGGAGCAGCTGGGTTTGCTGGCAGTTGGGATGCCAGGGTTTTCTGGGATGCTACTCCCACTGTTATGCACAAGTCAGCGCTAAAGGGACACGTGCCAAATATGTTGTACTGACACAGAAACACACAATCTGCATCTTACCCTCCTGTCAGACTGCTTGGAAATGCCGCCTAAAAGCAATGATGTTCTCAGTTACCACCAACTTCATTTCCCTCAAACTGACAGCTCATGCTTATCAAGTTGTAAAAAGACCTACAGTATGCAAAGTTGCTGGACATTTTTAATTTGAGCATCTTCTCACATTTCCCTCAAGGTATATAAGCTAAGTATATGATGTTACATTTGAAAGATACTTCTTTGAACATATATGTATCCCTTTTTAAGACAAGACTTAGTAGAGACTGGTTTGTTTATAATAAACTATGAAAACTGATCTAAAATTTCTGAGTGCTCTGATGCGTTATTCATTTTAGTGTTGAATGTAATTTATTCTAGTGTCAGAGGCAGAGTTTAACGGCAAATCATATATCCTTCCTTTGATTTTATTAGCTGTTACGGAAACTGAAATGGTCAGCTGAATCTTCGAAGGTGTGTTTCTTTTACAACAGTAACTACAGCTACAGCTACAACTACAACTGCAACTGCAGCAATGCAACAGAACACAGTTCAGAGAAGAACACCGTTGCAAAGAGAAGAGAGCTGACCAGGCACCAACTGCATCACAAACTGCCATCTGAATAAAGAATACCATGAGAATAAAGAGAACATACAGAATCGAGTTCTAAAGCCGGGAAGAAAAATATGAGCATGAAGTAAAACCAAACCCTGATCACTGGACAGAACCTGATGCCATGGCATGTTCAAATGCCACCCAGGAACAGAAATTGAATGGGAAAGCTCTTTCAGTGAGGAGTACTTTTGAAAAGTGACTGTTTAAAATGGACTGATGAATAGTCCCCTCTCCCATCCCCACGTTCTGAATATAACTGTGTTAGTACAGAGTGTTGAAATACTTATTAACAAAATCCTACATCACTTTGTTATAAATATTCAGGTGGGATGCACTCCCAGACATTGCAGTTCCTCTTTAAGATTCAACCATTCTTCATGCCAAGCAAGAAGATAAACATTAAAAAGAGACAAAAAACCCCCACCAAAATGAAATGAAAACATGTTTTTTTTCTTGCTTCCCAGTATTTCTGAGTTTATTTTTCTTCAAAGTCAGTGAGTTGTAAACCTTCTAGGGCAGAGGTTAGAGAATATCGTAGCTATATAATACCAAAATGTCTAGGTATATTAATGAGATATTTATATACCTGTAATGGAACGCTTTTCCAGGCAGTAGTTACATATGTAATAACAGAGAAAAGAAATTTCAGGACAGGTTATTAGTTGGGTTTTTTTTTCCTTTTTTTTAAACAGCTCAACCTGTTAGGAATAGAAGTATTAACTATGAAACCACATTATTTCTTCCTATTCCTCTCTCATGAGAAAAGAATAGTGCATGTTTACAGGAATTCTATTTAAAAGAGAACAAAATTGGACCAAAATGTTAGGTAAGGTTCATATATTTTTGTCTGACTCAGCTAGGATTTGGTGGGGGGAAACTGCAGTAGAGGGCAAGACCTTTGGGAAGCTGATCTTTTCTATGTTGACTCCAGTATTTGTGCTTCGTTGGGTACAAGCTGCAGCTTTCATTTTTACTAGTAACTAGGGGTAATAGTCATCTATGGGTCCAAAGACTCCAATGTTTTCCTGGCTTTTTTGCTCACTAACCGAACTGTGAAGAGTTTTTGCGAAGCAGAAAAGCTGCTTTTTTTCCCCTCTCAACCTTTAAAGAGTTCAGGTAATACGTATTACCTAAACTGATGCACCAAGATTCAAAGGATAGCTGACTCTCATACAGTTCTTTTAAAAGTTATTAAGGTTTTTTTTTTTGTGTAATAATAAATGTACTTCAGACTTCTAAACCACTTTATTTCTGTGTTAAACTCTGTCTTAAGAAGAAACTGTATGGTTTTCTTGGTTGAGAATTTATTGTGCACATGAAAGACTCTGAAGTTTAACTTCACAACATTCTTCCTGGAAAGACTATGCTTTACAAGTGGGGGGTAGAAAAGAATTACATGCAAGGTGGACTTAGCACTTTCCAGCTGGTCATTCTAAGTCCCCTTCATTCTGTTGACTTTCCTGTTAAATGTTTTGTGGTTTGTGAAAGATTAACAGCTGTTAGAGTTTAAACTCTTCCTACAGCTTGGCTGTCATCACCAGCAACAGATGACAGCTTCCCAATGTTGAACAGTTGCTGAGGTTTCTTTCCAGGGCACTATTCCTAATTCCGTAGTTCTTTTAAAGAATTACTTCCATGTCTCTATTTTCTAAAGGAAAGTGTCGTGCCATGTGCTAGTTTCTCCTTCTTCAGGACTCGAAGGCTCATTATTTTGACGTCTTCTTCCATTATGTTGTCTTCTTTAAAAAACCCAAACCAACCCAAAGAACTGCCCCATCCCAAAACTACTGCCGAAATACTTAATGCCACATATCCTAACTCCTGGTAAGCCAATGGAAGCCAGCATCAAAAGGAGGTCGGTTTTAAGCTCTACTCAGAATGCTACCCTCCTAAGATCTGTGAAACAAAGTACATTATGATCTTTATTCACTTCATCCTTTTTATTTTTACCTGTTTTTTGAAGATCACTTGCAAAACCAGTCTGATGTTCCAATCTCAGTATTTAGTATCCCTGTAGACAGTGATATCTAAGAGTCCCTTAAGTACGGTTGTATGTGGCAATCTTGACTTTCCTCCAAAACAAACCCTCATACAAAACAAAAAATCCCAATCTCCCGAAAAACAAACTGAACAATATAACCAAAATGATAAGATGACCTGGAATGCACTGAGCTGGGGCTGTAATGCATTCATAAGAGTAGCTTGAACTTTCAAAACCAGGAGAGGTAACTCAAACCCACACATTTGAAAAAATAGTAAATAAATGATTACCCAAGAGGATATATTTGTTAGTTTCTGAGGGTAGGGCTTCAGGGAATAATTAAAAACCAAAATAAAAAACAAAAGCAAACAAAAAACCCCAAACCACCATGAAAGCAATTCCCAGGGCTGGAAGCTTTGTGGGTAGGTGAAGACAGAGAATATTAACTACCTGTACTCTCATTGTCAGAGAGGAAAGACTGTTTAGTGAACGGCTTAGTGAATTAATTTCCAAAGTTGCTATTTTCTACATATCTGAGGCATGCATCATCTTCATATTCTAAGCACAGAGGTACAGATAACAGGTTCCTTGTATAGTGCATGAACATCAGTAATTAGAATCCTCGCCTTAAACATGACGTGTCCATCAAGCTACAGCTGGCTGTGTTATACTGAAGTTCCTTCCTATACTTTTAGGTGAAACTTTGAGAATGTTACATTTTCACAAAATTTTCTGTATGTGACATGTTGGCATTCTCCCTTCCCCCAAGCAAAAAGGAACCTTGCATTTCTCATGATAAAGTATTCATAATTTTACTATAAAAGATCCATGGACTTGAACTCCATCAAAATTATTCTATTCAGGGATCAACATATGTATGTGAGATAGATGTGAGACATTTAGAAGGCAGTGGAGCAGAACCTTCTGCTCTATGCTAATAATTTTTATTTTGCCGATTGGTTAATTTTATTTTGCCAAATATTTTTGCAAGGTCTATTGTTGGACATTTTAGACTAACTTGTTATATGTTTTTCATTTTAATAAAGCTTTTAATTGGGAAAGATTTCTCAGGCAAGGAATTGTCATGTTTCTATCTTGTAGGTCACCCATACTCTGTTTTACAAATGCGCCCGTTGATAAACTTGGCAAAATTTATCTTAAAGGAATGTAGACTATTGATGTTTTGGAAGGCTGTTCTAGAAACTTCATGCCTTAAATGATTGAAAATCTTTATTTTCAATCTAAATGCCCAATTTATAGCTATCTGACTTTGTAACAATACAATCCCTTAATTCTTCTTTTCCTTGATGTTTAATCTGAGCTGTAGTTATTAAAAAAATCATATTTTCTGTCAGCCTTCAAAATTAATATTTTCTTGACAAAATAATCTATTCTCGGTCTAAATTTCTTTGTCTATTACTACGTTTCCGTATACTCCGCAGTAGGGTCTTATTAGGCATACTTTCACCTTCCCAGTGGTCTGTTAAGCTTATTTCTGGGCAGAGAGGTGAAAACACATAATCAGTAATTTCCATCCTGTCTGTATAACAGTAATATGCATTCCCCCTATTAAAGAACAAATTTCGGGCCTATAAAAAACCTAACAAACTTAGTGTCAGATGCTTTCATAATAGTATTTACTGCCTTCAGAAACATAATAATTATTTCTTTTATCAAAAGTGAGCTCTCATGCATAATATGGATGGGTCTTGGTGGGGGTTTGGGCACTGAAAACTAGAACTGTGGAAGTTTTGCTAAGTGGGCAGCTACTACTAATTTTGCCTCCCTTGGCAATGATGCAATGACACCTACACTGGCCTCTCTGCTGACCCTGACCTGCAAACTCTCACCCAGACTGCTGTCCATCTGGTACAACAGCCCCATATATCCAAGCTGCTCCTGCTTGTAGAGGGCAACATCCTCCCTTGTGCTGTTTCCCTGCTTGTCTTCCCTGGAGAGATTATGTATGTCCTTTGCAGCACTTTTCTGTGATGGCACACGCAGCTCTAGCTCCTCCTGCTTGCTTCCCAGGATGCACGCATTTCTGTACACTAGAGGCTGACGTTCCTTCACTCACTTTTACGACTCCCGAGGTCTCTCTTGTTCCCATTGTCCTTCATCCTTTGTTTTTTTACCCCTGTCTACTGTTTCCTTTTTAACTGTGGTCTGCAATCTCCCTCCTCCATCATTCGTGGTTTAAATCTCTCCTCACCAGGTTGGCCAGCCTGTTGGCAAAGATGCCCTTGCTCCACTTTGTCAGGTGGGTCCCATCTCTTCCTAGAAGTCCCCCATCCCTGGCTGTAAAAGTGAACACCCTGATGTTGATACCTCCTGCGTGAGAAGGTGCTGACTTGCAGAGCTGCATCCTCCCTCAGATCTTGCTCTGGGTCAAAGTCTCTGCTGTGCTGGGGTGGTTGGTCCTATGGGTGATGGGCACTGTACCTTGTGGGGCATCACCACCGTGGTAGTGGACCCTCGCTGCCTTCATCCATTTCCAGTCCCCTTCTGTGCATCCATTTGCACACGCTGCTGTGCCTATCTGCTGTGTTCACCAGCAGAGGTCTTGCATCCCTGTGAATGCAGCTCTATAATTCAATTATTTGTGCATAGGTTATCATCAATAATTTCCAATTAAGTTTGATTTAGCTTAAAGTCCAACAGTTAAGTCTCTCTGTTTCTGCTTTGGTCATGTGCTTAATTTTAAGTGCTTAAACTATTGCTTTGGTGATTAGAATAATGAGTGGCATTAGATCCACATTTCTGGGGGAAGAGTAACTCTCTCAAATTGCACCTATTGACTGCCAAAATATGTGCTGTGATTTATCAACAGATAACAGCTTTCATTTGTGGAAGCTCACATTCTTTCTGAGATATAATCATAACAGTTTGGATGTACAAGGGACCACTTGAAAACTCAAATTCAAGGTGATGAAAACATTCTGTAGCTAATTCTATACACAAAGAGAAACACATTTGTTACACACTGAGTTTGAATAGGGATCTAAATTGTCTCTCTTCCTGTCAAGCTCATTTTGTGACCAGAGCTTGGGATATTTAATTGGCAACACCAAAAGAAAAGAAGCAGTGTGGGAATGACTTCCTAATTTGGAAAAAGGATAAAGGAAGTGCTTTTCAAGTACAAAGAGGAAAAAAGCAAAAGATAATGTAAAAAGTTTTTCAATTTTATGTAGGAAGATCAGTTTTGTGGCTGTTCCTTTCTTATGCAAATAATTAACAGAGATATGCAGGAGACAGTAGATGATAGAAGGATTCTTATATACAGATAAATCAGTATAAAATAATAAGATAATATTTTCTGAAAAAGAAAGGCTTGGACAAAGCCAATTTTCACTGCTCAGTTAGGCAAATCAGATGTTTTAATAACTATACCAGCACTACCAATGATGACTCTGAGACAACAATGATTTTCCTGTTTTGTCAGAACTTTACATCTTCTAGCATATCACAAAAAGAGAAGACCAATATAGCCTTCATGGAGAATGTTGCTCCCTTTTCCTTTCTGCATTTTCCATAAAAGGGACTTCTGTTAATTTTCTTGTTCACCTTTTCCTCCTCTTAGAGCACCCTATTCTTAAACAACACTTAAACAGTAACAAGGTCATTAAACAAAAAACATTTGGGTCCAAGCTTGACTGTCTTTCATAATCTGGTTCATTTTGGTCTCAGAACACACACAAGAATATAAAGCAAACCAAGAATAAATCTCTGTAGGATCAAGCTATTTATAACTGGTAATCACAATCCGTTTTCCTCTGCAGTAGTACCCACACTATGTGATGTATGCCACAACTTACATTTCACTCTTTAAAAAAAAAGTCTGTTAGTTTCCTTGACAATCTGTCATTTCCTAGTTCATTCATCTTTTTTGTTTTGAAAACACAATTTCTATTCATCAAGCTGTTCAGTTTAATATAATCAAGTAGAGTTATAATTGGTGTGAGTATAATTTATAACCAAGGAGGAGGAAATGAACATAAACTGTCAGCTAGATGAATCTGAACAGAATCATTTGAAGGCTGGAAACTCTTGCCATTGTAATGCAAAAGTTCTGTTTAGACGCTGCTATCCATCAGAGAGTTGAGGAAAGTTTCATTGTGTTTGCTTTGTAAGAGGATTCTGGTAGCTTCAGTTTTGACCAAAACACCATTTCTTATTACTGATTCCATTTCTCTTCTCTCTCTTTCTTAACAAGTACAGCTTAGTGCTTGTTAGTACAGTTTGGTACTTCATAAGTACAATGCTTGTACAGTATAAGCATTTACATATGTAGTACTTGATTTTTGTCTGAGCTGTTTTGCATCATTGTGCTGTGGCGGCATTGGAGGCCTGAACTGAGCCAAGTGCTCCATTGGGATGTATGTTTTACAAAATGCACTTTAAGTGATGATTACTGCTTCAGAGAACCTACTGTCTTCTATTATATTCTATAGGTAATACAGAATCAGTGCTCTATATTAAAACCAGATACTGTAAACTGATACAATTTTAATAGTATTTCATGTCCTGAAACTTCTGTAATTTGTGCTTTCTTGTAAAAAGAAAAATGAACTAAAATACCTCATTTATTGTAAAAATAACTCTACTTTTAAAAACAAAAATAAGAGATATGAAACATATGAAAAAAAATGGAACAAGTATGTTATATTATTCATTTTTAATAGAAAAAAGGAACACGGCACACATATGGGTCCAAGAATTTATTTTTAACTTAGTTGAAATATTAGCAATCTAATCAAAGGATAGCAGATAGCTGTTACCAGACCAAACTGGAATAATATTAATGCTATTACAGTATGAATAAATACAAAACCCCCTCATTAATAATAACCTTAGAATTGTTATACAAAGAAGCTTACTACTATCTTCCCCTTTTCCCTGGTGTGATGCTTACCCTTCCTGTGTGCCTCTAGCATGGGAGAATGACAGTTTCAGTCCCTTCAAGAGGAAAGGGGGAGGGTTACAACAAGCTGTCGATGTCCTGGGGTCTTTGCTGGGACGGGTATGAGGTTCAAGCTCAGGGGCTCCCAGCTGAAGCCAGAGAGCAGCACAGTCACCTCCCCCACCCCCAGGTCCCCCCAAGGGCTGCTGTTTGTCATGCGATGACTCCCCACTGCGGTCTGTCGGGCCACTGCCACGTTGAGCATCACAGGGTGAAGCTAAAACAGGAGACCCCACAGGCACTGCTCCTCTTCAAAACAGGCTGAGGCCATGGCTAGCCTGCATGAGCCCGGAGACCCTCTGCTGCCAGGGCGGTACAAGGTCTGCAGGTTGTTACTGGTCTTGGCAAAAAACATACTTACTGGGATATATGTCAAAAATTCCTCTGTCCAATTATCATAATTCAGAACAGGTAAACAGGAGCTGTGAAGATAATGATTTCTTCATAAGACCATAAATTATATTATCATCACATTTTTTTCCCACAAAGAACCCCTGAACTAATGTCTGCAATTTTTGTTATTTTCAAGAAGAAACCTTTCACCTAATGATGGCTTGCAGGTTCCCATCCTGTCTTTAGATAATATTTAAGCACTTAGCTGTATATATTACAGTTAAACTTGATGACTAACACAAAATTAGGGGACAGGTAGTAGGCAGCTTTCAAGATTGGACCTCCAACCAAGAGCTGTATTTTCCCTTATATCATTAAATCAGTAAATTTGTCTTCTCAGAACTCCAAATATGTTCTCATGTTCTCAGAAATTGGCAGAAGGGAGGGTACATTAACGAGCAAGTGAGCTTTATACAGTTTTAATGAACTCTTATGAGAGCTTCTCTTTATGTCAGAGAAAAACAACTTTTTTTTTTTCCCTGAGCTGTGTTAACATATACCATGTTATTTCATATATCATGGCTGAAAAAGCCAACATCCTTCAAATCGCATCCTTAGTTTCTCATGCATCTCATCTCAATGCATTTTTTACTCCCCTGGAGAGAGTCTGTTTCTTTAGATTGCTGTCCATGCAGCTGAACACACATACACACACACACACACAAACTCTTGTTGTCTGCATATTGACATTCACCAGTATTCCCTCTGTATCTGAAATGAACCAGCTTTAAAAAAAAGATTCAGATGTGGAGAGAATATTTTCAGTATGTAGTGTGCAACAGTAATTTTGACAGCTTCTGTGAGCTGTTTCCATGAAGGAAGAAAAGTAAGTGAGATGTGCGTTATACAGATGGTGACTGCCTCCCACTGATCTAGAGATGGTTAAAATAATTCAAAATTCCCTACAAGAAGGGGTGGATGACATTTTAGGTGAACACAAAAACCTCAGAAATTTCAGGCTTAGGCAGAAGAAAACAAAAGGCAAAAATATATAAAAAAAGGGGCCAACTGAAAACCTGAAGAAAAAAATTCTGGCTATGAGAACATTTCTCAGAACATTAACTCAGCTAATTTCTTTCTGGTACTCCCCATGTTTTCTTAAGCTGCAGCAGAATTTCAAAAGCAATGTGGTGTTCCTTTCCTCTAGTTTTCATGTGGGTGTTGTTCATAAGGTTAGGACAGAGCTCGATGGTGTTCACTGTATGAAACTGATTTGAAAGACAGAAGGGAGATAAATGCATAGTAGGGTGTTCTTTGCATCCTTAATCACTGGAAATCACTGGACAGATTTCCAGGAATGGCTGAGGGCCATGAGTTAGATGGCCAATGTCCTCTAAGTAATGGTTTTGTTTGTATGGATCCATATCCAAATCCAAGCTCTAGACTGAAAACACAAACCTGACTCTTACAGTGACTCCTTTCTTTTAGTCACCACATAACTATATCCCCAGTCCCAGCTAAAGCAGGATAGGTAGCCC
Source organism: Calonectris borealis (assembly GCF_964195595.1). Lineage (NCBI taxonomy): Eukaryota > Metazoa > Chordata > Aves > Procellariiformes > Procellariidae > Calonectris > Calonectris borealis. The sequence continues at coordinate 60,259,337 of NC_134313.1, forward strand.
TACAATTTTTTTGACCACTGACTCAAGGAACTACCTTCTCCTTCTCCACTTTGGTCGGTGATTCGGGTTTCCAGTCCTCCTGGGCATCCAGAAAGGTCAGAAATGGCCACTGCATATGTACAACGTCTCAGTCAGAAAAGCAAAATGAATTCAGTGTGTATCAAATATAAATCTGGTAGTCATGGAATTTTCTATTTTTTGGGGAAAAATAGTTAAGTGCAAAAATTTAAAGTAGAATTATTTGAGCTAGTCAACAGCTCTTTCTGAAGCTCCTCAAACCTACACAGCATGGAGAAATTAAACCTGTTTCAACCAACACGAGGTACTGTGTGCAAGGAGTACAAAGGATTCTCCCTTGCTGGTTCCACATTAACAGCAGCATTGGTAAGGCCAGTTCCTCACTGTCACTGTTGAGACCTCAGCTATGGCTTATGCACAATGTGTACCAGGGATTACAATGATATGCAAAAAAACCATGAAAGAACACACTGAGAAGAACTTTAAACAATGTTCAAGTGGACTAGAACAAGCTAAAGTACTATTTTTAGACTCATAGTGGCTTATATGTTTTCTTTTCTTGCAGTCCCAGCTCCCCTCCAGGGGCTGCTCTTTGTCACCCGCTGACTCCCACGTGCCATTCACAGTGCTTACACTAAACCAGGTGAGGCAACAGTCACCTCATTGGTAAAAAAATATTAAATCAGTTCAGGCCAAGACATGTCCTGAGATCTTGCTCTGTCAGGTCAGTTCCAAGCCGTAGCCTTTTGCGTGTATTGGCTACATCACAAATTTTATGCTCAATAAACATCATTGCCTTCTAAGGAAAGGAAAAAGCAGATACGGCTAAAACAGAATGTATTCAAGTCTAAATTATTTGAGCTCTGACAATACCTCCCTGTGAGATACTGATAACATTGGGGCCAGCTAGTCTAGAGATGAGAAATAGCGCTGGCCTTATTTCAAGTCTGTAGTATAGATGAAATGAAGCAAAAATACACTGTATTTTCTCAGTTACTACAAAAAAGGCATCCAGTAAAATTTTTCTGAAAATAAGAAAGTATACAGTATACAAGTTTACCAAATTCCTTGACCTTGTTTTAATCACAAACAGGTGACATGAAGAGGTTAGTACAATTCCAAAAGAATCAAATCTTACAAGACAAACATGAAGTGCTGGAAGGAAATTTATCTTATGACAAGGCTCAGATGAAGATGAGAGGGTAGGAAAAAAGAAGTACTATGTTCCATTTTGGATGAAAATTGAAATATCAGAGAATTTCAGGGAAAAAAAAGGTACATGTACCTCATCTCGTCTTTCTTGGGCTTCTCCCTAAACAAAATTTACTGCAATGTATTGTACAGCTTGTAGGATGCAGTCTAGCCCATAGAGGGTCATTGCATGAGGAAATGCAGCTCTGTCAGTCATAAGAAGAATATTTTCTGATTAATATATTTCAGTTTTCATCCTAATATATGCACAACTCTAGTTTACACTAAACAGTGCCATAAAATCAGGATTTTCTGTGGAAAGCAGAAATTTTTCATAGATACTAAGTAAAAACCAGCTTCCACATACACAAAGATTATTTCACAGTTCTCTGTAACAGAGGTTCTTTCCTCTAAAGGTACTGCACAGCACCAGAGGATGCATACAAGTCAGACACAGCACAGTAATTTCCATATGCAAATGTGCACTATTTATACCTCAACCAGTGTCGTTACAAGACAGATTTCGCAAGAGGTTTGAGGGAAGTAATGCTGCTGAAATGTGATGGATTTGGAGCTCATAGTTCTTAGAGAGTTGAGCGGACAGCTTTTAGTCTCCTGTGGGGAGAAGCAGATACCACAATATGCCTTCTGGCCAACAATATGCCTTCTATTTTTTTGCCCTGTGGAAGGCTAGCAACTACCCTGCTGGCAAAATCTTTCTTTTCTCATTGTAAATGTATTAAAAATTCCTCAAGATTTTCCTCATCACTTCAACATCTTCTTGCTGTCAGGGTTTTTAATTTCTTGGTCTTGTCCACACAGCTACTCTCATTTTCTCTTGTTTCACAGCCAAGATTTGGGCTGCACCCAAGTGACTAAATTAAGGCAATATCTTCCCCCTCACTGATGATAACCTCCTGCTTCCTGTTATGCCTGTGGGAGTGACACATAATCCATCAAGAAGCTTCACACTTCTGAAATCACTGGTGGCTTGCTCCTTACCTGCTTTAAATAGGGATGTGCCACTACCACATATCCTGTTCATCTGTGCCTTGATTTGAACACCTTAATTTCAGTCCTGTGCCTTGAGGCATAGGTAAGATGCAGTGGTTGGGATTCAGGATCCTCCACATGGGTGTCTGATGCCATTTGTGATGTCACCTGGCTACCAACTTCCACTCAAGGAGGGCTGTGGTCTCATGTGGTCCTGTGGTGTATCTCCAACTGGATGTCTTGAACACAAGAAGTTATCTCAAGTGGTGCTAGCTACTGATATGTCAGCACCTGGATCTTTCCTGCAGTGTCCTAGGGAATTTGCCTGGCCATCTAACTAAAAATAGTCTTTGAGTCATATCTGGCTCTGTGGCAGGAGGAAGCAAAACGGTAGTCCAATTACAAAAGAAGTAGACCAGTGCTTCCTGACTTGAAGTAATCTTGGTGTTAAAAAAGCCCAGCACAGACTGTCTATAATCTTTAATAGATGAGGTTAGATTACCTGAGTCCTTAAGAGGTGCCTTCCCAGGTACCTCAAGGGTCTTGTGGGAATGAGTCACAATTCAGAGTCTCATGAATACAACTGGTCAAAACCTGCATTTTTACTCATTCAGATCCCTTATTAAGTGTGTCAAAATCTGTTCTCATTCTCTTATTAGAGAATATACTTTGTATACAGAATATACCCTGCCATGAGGAGGTGGAGGAAACTCTTTGAAAAAGCTTCTTTGAAAATGAAGCACATTATCCCTGAGTAAGAACTGCTGGATATTTTTCAAGATTGGGACCCACTGTAATTTGCCTCCTGTCAGTAAGCCAAATTTGCTTTTATCTTTCACAGGTTTCAGGCAGAGATTCATAAACCTGCTCCGATTGCTTTGCTCAAGAATGGCTGTCAGACACCCATCCAACATAGATTACTGTGTTTTTATTGAAGTGAATAGGTCTATGGCACCAGAAGCCAGCAGCCAGCAGCCACCTCTGTCAGCAGTCTTGATGCTTTTTTAGGCAGATTTACTAGTGGTACAATGTCTCCACATATCAAATTCTATTTTATTATCTGTGAGATGTCAGTCATTTACCATCAGTCATCTTAATTTATTTTATGCAGTGGGTAGGCCTCCTGTGAAGTCTAGATGTCCAGCTCTTCCAAGCTATAGCTCATATCCAATGTGCAGCCAAAATCCAACACTTCTAGGTCAAATTCCTCCACAGAGTAAGTACTTTCCTCTGAAAGTCTATGTTTTCCCTCACCTTATCATCAGTATTTTTAAATGACAATTGCTTTGCCCTTTCACCTGTGAGTTACACTACGTCCCTCTCAACAGAGAAACCCACATCTACTGCATATTATGAGTGTCCTGAAGCAGGGACTCCGTGTCCCAGGAACTTTCTCCACCTCAGAGCCTTTTCTGGTTTGTTCACCATCTACCTCCTTTCTGGTTCTTCTTGGAGCTCGGACTGCCTGATTTGATTTATCCAGAGTTTTTCTGGGCCTTCCTAGGATCTTGTAATCCCTATACTGATTGATGCAAGCCTGCCTTTCTTGGCAAACAAACTTTCCTCACAGACTACATCTTTTCTTGCTTGCTTTTTTCTTGGATATGGTCTTTTTCTCTGTCCTCAGAGCATTCCTTTCTCTTTCACCCAATCACAGTATAGTGCTGGGGGCTTTTATGATGTTTTGGGTGATGGAAAGAGCTCAAAACCTCTTGTTTGCAAAGGAATTGCACTCACTTCTTTATGTGTTGCTTTCTTTGGCTTCTAAAAATTAGTAACTAGTTCTGACTCAGAAGGTTAGAGTGTTGTGCAGTCAGTGTGGGAAGGGCACAGAATATACTCATCAGTAGTGAAGAATACATACAGATACTTTACAAACTAGTGACCAAAATATAGTTCCACTGGTGTTAAGTACATTAAAATAATCTGATTTTAATCATCCAAGTGTTCATAGAGAAGTTGACTAGTCGATATCGATTCCCACAGACATTGTTGTGTCCTTTTTGTGTTGTGGACGCTGATCTAGGTGCTGCGTGCCACTGTGTTCCTATCTCGTGCTGAAGCACTTGACTACTGGTGTTTTCATGGGGAGTTCCTCACCCTCATACAGACCTCTGATTTCCGTGATGGGAGTCAGTTCTGTTACTTTTAAATTCCTAAGTCCTTTTTTGGATATGACGTTCAATGACAGGTAATACTACAACCATTATCTGGCTTTTGTCTTCTGGCAAACGTGTCTTTCCTCAGCAATGAAACAATGAATAAGTTCTATAGTGAAGCCTGATGCCTTAAAAATTGTGTGCCTGCTTTTCTACCCTCTATGCTGGATGCTTGTTACAGATAGAAGGGAAATAGCAATAATAATGTGACATTAAAAAGCTGTTTCTGGAACTGCACTGGATGGACAAGGCTTTTAATCTGATGTCATCATTCAGGTCATCTGGGCTTATTTTGCCATCATATCAGTTCCCACTGATTCTAGTGGCTATAACTTGAATGAGCACTCTTGGGGGGAGGCTGTAAAGTAACAGAATTTAACTCACCATGGATGATTTCCTTCACTTGTTGCAGGCAACTACTACAAAAAGGTTACTTCAGAAGATTTTGACATTTTTGTTTCTAGTTCTTTTCTTGTAATTGTTGCTTTTGTCATGTAACAAGCTTGTCCTGCTTTTAGCAGTACAGCAAAGAATGGTCATGAAATAAAACTGCTAGGTAACAAACTACAAAAAAGAATTCACTTTACTTTTGGGGACAGCTTCATCTTGTAAAATGCTGGAATATATGTGTGTGTGTGTTTATATATATTTAACACACAGGTAAGAGTGCTCTCTCCGAATAACATCCCTGCGCTTGTGGTTTGGCAGGCTCCTGTATCCAAGCTCCAGGGTATTGAATCAGACACAAAACAAATACTTTTCTGACCCTCTGGGCTGTAATTGGTTTCCTTTAATGAGTTTAAGAATGCTGGCTTGCACATTTTCTGGGAAGCCCTTTTGGCATAGATGGTTTGTGTTGTACCTTTCACAGACAAATGCTTGAGTATTCAAAGAACTGTCTGAGCTGACCTTTGCTGAGTTACACAAAGATAGTATTTCTTGGTTGAAGGAAAGGCAGTGAGTGGTGCAAAAAATGAACCAAATTTTCTTTTCTGTTAGTCTAGTTTTCTTTCACTCTTATGAAATATATATATTTTTCCTTTGATGAGTTCCTGTTGCTGTAAATTCCAGTTAGTTGTGGGACTAATTTATATTGACTAGGATAGGAGCTGATTGCAGGTTGCGAGTTTTGTAAGTCACACGTGGTGTACCTAAGAGCGAAAGTGCCAGTTACTTCAATTCATCCACATCTTGTGAAAAAAGCTTTGTTTACATCTAGCAAAATAACAATGTGCATTATAATGGCCTCAGGTAGGACACACTTAGACGATGCAATTACAAAGTAAAACATAACTTCTGAAGCAGATCAAACATTGCCTAATGTTCAGAGTTTACAAAAGCAGTGGATTGTGGCTGAATTCTGGTTACAGTTACAAAGCACCTGCATGAATTGGACTTGCAAGAATTCTGCAGTTTATCCTGGTGCAAACACACCAGAGTCAAATAGGAATGTGATAAAATGTACAGTTTACTGTTTAAAACATAGCCCTGAAAAACTCTAATTGATAAGATAAGTTGCCTTCAACAGAATGGTTCATAACGGGAAAGCTGTAGATGTGCTGTATGTGTAGATGTGCCCGGTGTATCTGACACTGGGCTCTAATTTTTTTTCTCAGACTTCTAAAGAAAGCCAAGAAGACTCTCTCTGCTTTTAGGAGCTCGTTGATGAAGGTATGTAATTGCTGATGTGTTGACAACTGGCAAAACTAACTGGTAATATAATATAGCACAGTTATGGCATTTTCACTATGAATATGCCGATCAAGTTTAACTCAGATATATTCACTAGAATTTCACATAATTGCAATAAATGTGAACAGTGAACAATTGTTTATAAAAGGTGAATAGTTTCTTCAGTTTTAAATATACCACACTGCTCTTCTAGGATTTATAAAGAAATGAAAAGCTTTGTTCTTTATTGAAATGAAAAAGTAGCAAAAAAGAAAAAAAAAGTGTTAAGAAAGTTGACCCCTCTCCCATATATATTTAAATGGCTAGTAACTTTCTCGACTCTCTCACATACTCTTTTCAGCATGTTTGGATTTTATTCTGTTTTTTAATTGATTTTTTTGTTATCTTTTAATTAGAAGCTGTCTTTGAGAATGGTACTGTCTTTGATAGGTGACAGTACCGCCATTTTCAATATGTTATGATTGTCATACCTTACTGATTTTTTTTATGTATAGTACATGCTTTACATAAAATTAAAAGGTTATTGGATCAAAGGGCCTTTAGAGTTTGGGCAAGTTTTCATGGATACCTAAAACTCTGAAGCTTAGGACATTTATTTTTCCCAAATGGTGATGTGAAATCTGTTATATAGCTTTATTAAAAGACCTTCATAAGAAAACCAATTTTTTTAATCATTCCTTCTCTTAGAAAAAAGACTGCTCATTGAAAATGCAATCTATTATCTCAGCAAGAGTAACTCCCTTAAAGCACTGATCTAGAGAACTTTGTCTTTATCCAGTTTAATTAGGATTAGCATGTTCATTTAGATTCATTGCCAGCCATTTATTTAGCTAGTATCTATTTGCATTCTTTAGATATGAACTATTTCTAAATTTCTTCAAATCAAATTGGTAATCCAGATTCATATGTTATTTCCCATCAAACTGAGAAAAGAAATAGACATAACATAGTGGAAGGCTTTTATCCAGTGGACTGAACCTACCTATCTTTCCATTTTGTTTCCAGATGTGGATCCACTGAATTCAGTGGAAATGCTGAATTCAGTGGATTTGCTCTTGACTTATATTGGTGTGATGGAAGGAGGTAACTTAAAGATACTCAGAACAAAAATAAAGACAGCAGTACAAGTGATTCAGAAGGGGCTGAAAGTGTCATTCTCTGCTTTTTATAGCAGATATAGAGTTAAAAAAAAAAATGCTTGCTCCATGAAGATCTCAAAGATACTAAGATTTATCACTTATTTTCTCAGCATTAATGTCATCACTTTTTTGATATTCCGTTTTCTTTGAGATGACTGCAGTTATTAAAAGAGAAAAGACAATTAAGTTCATTTCTATGAGTCTAGTCTCTGAAGACAAAGGAATTGCATAGATTTACCCCAGGCAGGTCTCCAGTCCATGCTAATTTCCTAGATTGGTATTTAGATAATTTGGTATTTTCCAGCAGACTTTAAAATTTGATTAGTTCTCCATACTAAAAAAATTAAAGCTGCATTTAAAACAATCAGTCTGCATCATTTGACTCATGTCTTTTCCATCAATGACACTAATATATACCTCCAAACTGACATATCCTGAGACATTTGTTTGATAGGACTTCTAGTACGACTCACATTCTTCTAAATCCCTATTTTTAGTTGTTCAGGAATTTTTTTAATGTTCTAGGTTACAACAAGGAAAATACATTAAAAAAGAACCTTTTGCTTTGGTGGTCATTACTGTGTACTTAATTTACAGCTTGAAATTAGGAAGGGCTAGTCTTTTTCCTTTCCCATGATAGTCCACTTGCATTCGTCCAAATTATGTTTCTGAAACATGCTCTAGCCTCTCACAGCTGCACTTCTACTAATAAATTAAAATGCCCAGAAATCTTTCTGGGTACTCCAATGTGATCATACGCACTGTTGAACTGTGACTGTTGAAATGTTCTATGCTGCTTTCATGGGCCATGCCAACTATTTTCCAAACAAATCCCAGGCACAGGCAGGCTATAAAACCCACTTTTTTCCCAACGAGCTTATGGGTGTGCATGTGGTCAATCTATGCCAGCTGGCTTCAGTGTCTTGGAGTGACGTTGACCATATTTAATTTATGGCTGGATCCTTTTCCTGGTGGGTCCCTAGACTGTATACATGAACATATTATCTGTTGCCCTGAATACTTACTGACTTTTCATTTGATTTCATGTCCATTCAACAATAATAGACAAAATCTTTTCAAACACTTTTCAAAAAGGGGGATTGTAACTACTTGATTACTTTTTAAGCATTATAATAATTTTACTGCGACCATGTTTGTTTATCAGTTTAAAACATGATTAAGGTGAATGACACTGAAAGTCCATATTTAATATATGCTGATATTTATATATTTTAAATTTTTATTGGCTCATTTAGATGCATATGTACCATGTATAGCCAAAGAAAGAGGAGAAAAAACATTGTAAAATGAAGAATGTATAGCCCATCATGTTTTATTACGTTTATATGGAAAATAACAGGCATTTCAAACTAGATGTTATATTGGTAAATGATCCACTCATGACATAATGTTTATCTAACTAGTCTAATAATTCCTTTCACTTCTAAATAGTATAATTACCACTGTCTATATTCTGGTTATCCATGCAGTTTAGGATTTTACTTGACAGTAGAAGATAGGCTTTTCAAGGACACTCACAGCTGACAGTTACACGATATAAGACAAGAGGATGTCAGGCTGATGTTGGTCACCTGGAGCATGTGGATCCTTTTCTTTGCTATTGAAGGCAACGTTCGGGGTTTTTTTTTTGTGATCTGTGCAGTGCTGTCTTAAAACTGGTTAGGTATTTTTGTGCTTACTATGCTTTCTGTTCCTGAGTCTTACTCAGCTCAGAAATGGAAGCCCTGTATAAATACAAGTGTACCAGTTTATGCCATCTTGCTCCTAATAGCATTATCTTGAGTGTAAACAACTCTTCCTCTTCTGATGTATTTACAGAGACTAATAATTTCTTGCATGTTCTTTTTGCTAGGTGGAAATAGCCTCTTCCAATCTCCGGCCATTTAGATTTCCTTTTAATACTGCTTATCTGATGACTGATGTCTGTTCCTCAAATGTGAAAATATGCAGTTCTTTGCTGATTCCACTAAACATTTTATATTCTTTATCTTATTAGTACAGTATAGTATAATAATTGTTGATGTAGTTTAACAGATAATATGCCCATTTCCTATGTAACTCAATGGCTGATTCTATTGTAGGGGCCTTTCTCCCACCTGAAATATTTCATTCCCTTTCATGAAGTCCTCCAAGAGACATACTGTTTCTCCAGTTCTGTAACTGCATGACCTAGTCATCCTGTAGAAATTATGCACAGGTATGACAGAGCTCAAACAGATTTTTTCATTCCAACATATTTCACAAATATCTGTTATGTCACAACTTTTCAACAGCCAGAAATTGCAGATAACAACATGACTTTGCAGGTGTCCTCTGTTGTCCTTATAAAACGTCAGTTGTCATTTTTTGTTGCCATTTTTTTATTAAAATTCTTAGCCCATGCCAGAATCTGAGATCAGCCCTTTTCTAATTCAGGTGACATTTCTCTTCTAAATTTGATTGCACACACAGATGAAGTGCAGAGATACTGACAACGCACAAAATCGTTAATTTCCCTGAAGCTAGCCCAGCTTCCATGTCACTGGGATCAAATGCGAGTTGTATAATTTCAGGTGTATACACCCATCATCTCTTTCAAATGACGGTTTTTAGTCCAAGTTTTCTAAGAGAATAGGAAACTGTTTTTTGGGGAAAAAAAAAAGATTTTTTTTTTCTCAATTTAATATATTACTCATCAATCTAAAGAAGAAAATACCAACAAGATGAAAAAGAAAGGTAAAGAAACCGCAAATATTATAATGAATTCTAAAAAAAGAGGAAAAAATATATTCTCTGAATATACTCTATAGTAGTGATCTTTATCCATATGAGAAGTCTGCTGGATCTGTATCATATCATGACACAACAAGTGACATAATGGACTGATTTTATTTTAAAGCAATTTTAACTTAAATCATGCTATTGATTTAATTTTAAATTCTCATTGTATTCATTTTTTCCCCTCAAAAGATTAATCTTTTTGAATGATTCTTGTGAATGTATGTTTTGTTCTCCATGTGTATCACAACTGTTCAGATCATACCTTCAACATAAAATTTAATGTTACTTTAATAATGAAACTGTGAATAGAACTGTCCACACACTGCATACAGTTTAAAAAAGTTTAAAGTTTAAACTTTAAAGTTTAAGGGCTTTTTTACCTTTGGTACTCCTTTGAATATACGCTTTTATCAATCAGTGAATGTTTTCTTGTGAAACACATCTATTGCTTTTGTGATTTTATTGTCTTTGAAAGACATTAAACTGAATATTTTTGAATCAAAGCTGAAAGGCATTGATTCAGGATGATGTTGTATCAATGTTGTTGATACAACAATCCTGTTGTACAGGAACTGTATTTAGGTTAGCTTGTTTCCGTGTTTCCTCTCTGGCACAGGCTATATTCCAATTTAAGGTATTCTGGCCAGGGTCTCCTGTAATATTTTGCTTTTCCTCATCGGTGGAGAAGACTATTGTCTCCTCAGGGATATATTCTGACAGGTAGAATTGACCAAAAGAGAAACAGAATGAAAAGTACCTGAACTATACTTATGGGATAATTGGAGCAATGTTTCCCAATAGGAGTATTTTGGCTTTTGGGTAATTTTCCATGGAATAATTTAACATTTACTTGGAGGGAGAGCCTACTGTCCAGACAACTCTAGCTGGTATTTTTCTATGCCAACCGACAAGGTCAATTTTGGTTAAATTAAAGGCCATTCCTCTTCCTAAAGAACTTCCTTTTTATCAGAATTCCTTCCATTACCCAATATGTGTACATCCTCCTCTTGATTTTTACTTCTTACTCATTCAGAGATGTTTATAACTCCCATGTTGCTTTGTTGGTTTATGTAATTATTTACATAGAGGCTTTCGATTTAGTTTCCCCCTCCTCTAAATTCCCATGGATCTCTTCTTTACCTTTTTTAGTCATCTGTACCCATATGCAAAAACTCTTGGGCTCTCCCTTACCAGCCATTCTTGGGCTGCATTTGTATTTCTTATCAAATATAACATCTTCATTTCTGATTTTCATCCAGGGGATCACCAAACAGTCCAACTGGTTACTGTACACCCAGCAGTTAATGTTGAAAATGTCCAAATAAATCCAGTCAGATTGACCATTTATTCTGAGTGCCAGAGTCATGTCCTTGCTCGTTTCTTTCACGTCATGAAAGCAGCTTCATAAAATGGAGTAAGAGGCAGCCTCCTCTATGGCTGACTTGCTTATATGACTCTATGCTACTTCAAATATTTTCTCTCCGTGGCTAGATTGAAATATGTTTCATCTTTGTAACATGTTTCTCTTGGTTCTATTGATTTTCTGTATTCTGTCCATCCATAAGTAATTTAAAAGTCTCTGTCCTCTAATGTCAAACGTCAGCCACCCTGTGCTCATCTCTCTCTTCTCTCGCACGCTCTAAAGTAAATGACTCATGGGAATATTCTCATGACAGCTTTCAAGTGAGCAGGGACAACCTGTAGTGTTACCAAGACATCTGAATGGGAGCTGAAGGACCTACGAGAGGCTCAGGTGTCAGAATCCCTCTTCCTGTGACTCCACACTTCAAAGTCTTCCCCAGTTCCTCCCCGTTGAGCCCTCAGTTGCTCACTTCTCCTGCTGCGCTGTTCAAATTCTTCAGTCCTTCCAGAGGTCACCAAGACCTCCCATCACAGAGGTCCAATCTCCTCAAACTTCCTGTACTAAAGCCTCCTGTATTGCAAAAGTCCCTTCATACTTCCAAGATATCTCCCTTTTTCTTCCCATCTCTTCCCCCACCCCTAAAATTTGCAAACCTTGTTATGTGACTTTAGCCTACCAACTAGAATGTGACTGCTTTGTCTTCTGATGAACGCTTGAAAGAAGGGTTGGGCAAACCAGGCCTGGAAAGTTCTGTAATCTTAGAGAAGCCATGCTGGGCAAGACAGTTGTCTTTCTTGCTTATGAATGTTGTCCTCTGTTTACAGGCTATTCAAGTGCAACTTTTGGATATAATAAGAAAACACATTCAGATGTTTCGGCTTAGATTCCAATGATTGATTTTATATTTTGTGGTTTGGTCTAGGGTTAGTTCCTTGCTCTTCCATGCAATGGAGAACTAAACTGTGGTGGGAGAGGGTAGAACTGAGGTATATTGCAGATATTGAAACAAGTCCTGTACGTGTATTTTTAGGCATAAAAAAGTCCTTTTAATCCAGGTGCTTCCATGTGCAACACATTTCACCAAAACACATGCAAAATTTTATATGCAAATCAGCTTTAAAAAACACAGCAGGGAAATGTTCAGTACTCTTAAAGAGTGATCTTATAATCGTTTCAGAGAATTAACTTGTTTCGTTGTCTACACAAAATTCAAGAATGATCTGCTAATCATTTGTCAGGTGAATAAACAGTGCCCCACTTCATAGTTGTTTTTTTTTCATAGCAAGTTTTTCAATAGATACAAAGATCTTTGTTATGATTAAGGATACATCATCTTCAGATGATGTTCAGGTAAATTCCAGCAGGATAAAACATACAGAAAACCTGGTTGCACAGCTATTTCACAAACTCCTTTCAAATATTCAAAGATTAAAATGTTTCTGCATTGATGTGCACACAAGTGATGTTTTTACTCCAGGGAATCACATTGCTCATCTTGTGTGGACAGGAACCCAAGACTACAGCTGTGTTTTTTCCTTTATTGCTCTTAATCATAAGCAAAAAGTCATCCTGAGACAGTGGAAAACACAGAAATATTGGTGCATGTGGCCAAAGTTGCTATCCTTTTTTTGGACTGAAAATTTCTCTTTCTGTGATAAAAATGAAGTAAAGCACTAAACCTCCTTGTTTCTAATGCACAGAAATAAAGTGCTTGATAGGATACACCAGGGAAAATAGGAGAAAAAGGGGACCAGCTTTGAAAAGGTGTTTCTGATCTACTTTATAAATTAAGTTCTCTTCTGTTAAACCATGAGATAGACATTAAGACTAAGGTTTTGTTTAAAGTAGATGAAACTTCAAGCAAAAGCAACATATCAAATTCATTACTCAAGAATTGCCTACTCATAGTTCTTAAACTCTCTTTCCCTTAGTTTATAGAGTAGTATATTCATTTTTTCGCTTTTCATTTTTTTTCCTATATAGTTTCTCATAAATTTACTGATGCCCACAGCGAGTTAGCTTTTATAACACTTAATATGTTTTTTTCAAGGTACAGAATTCTCAAAGAGTTTGAATGAGTTTGGCTAATTGCAAGTTCTTATAACTTTTGTTTCAAATTCCAGGACTGATTTATTGTCAAAGAATATAGATCAAAGGTATGGGTAACCCCAGTTATAATGGTATTTACTACAATCATAAGCTTGAAAGCAAGAAAATGAATTATGCAGAATTAGGTTAGCATTATTCAAAGGCTTAAAATCCATCTAATTGGTCCCTGGAAGTAACTTTAAACAAAGAATTGCCCTTTGATTTAAATAGTTTCTCTAGACTCCAAGAGTTCATTGTTAAACACATTTGTGCTGGTTTTGCCTGGGGTAGTGTTAATTTTCTTCCTAGTAGCTAGTATGGGGCTAGGTTTTGGGTTTGTGCTGGAAAGAGTGTTGATAACACAGGGATGCGTTAGTTACTGCTGAGCAGTGCTTACACAGGGTCAAGGCCTTTTCTGCTCCTCACACCACCCCACCAGCAAGTCAACCGGGGGTGCATAAGAAGTTGGGATGGGACACAGCTGGGACAGCTGACCCCAACTGACCAAAGGGATATCCCATACCATATGATGTCATGCTCAGCATATAAAGCTGGGGGAAGAAGAAGGAAAAGGGGGACGTTCGAAGTGATGACGTTTGTCTTCCCAAGCAACCGTTACACGTGATGGAGCCCTCATTTCCTGGATAGGGCTGAATACCTGCCTGCCGATGGGAAGTAATGAATGAATTTCTTGTTTTGCTTTGCTTGTGCGCATGGCTTTTGCTTTCCCTATTAAACTGTCTTTATCTCAACCCGTGAGTTTTGTCACTTTTACCCTTCCGAGACTCTCTCTCATCCCACTGTGGGGAAGTGAGCGATTGACTGTGTGGGGCTTAGTTGCTGGCTGGGGTTAAACCACGACAACATTGTAACAGATCTAAGTGGGAAATAGGTTTCCTGTCTTTGCTAATGTCAAAAAAAAATTAAAAAGAACATTACTGTTTCAAATTTCACAGAATCGTCTCATTCTTTTTCATGGGAAGACATACATACATACTTCTTAAGTCAGTTGTTCAACACATACATAAGATCCATAAAGCTGTAGTAAATACCTACACTGAGACAAGAAAAGAAAAGATGAAAAGAGGGATCTTGAAATTGATATGGAAAATACATAGATGAAATAAATTAAAATTTTGCATAGGATAAATAAAAATCTAAACATGAGGTTAAGTAATGGTAAGAATAAAACAACTGAAACCCAGCATCCAACACAGAATAAGTGATGACAGAAGTCCTCAGCTGGTAGAAACATGAGTAAAGCTCTTTAGTCATTGATGTAACTCCAGCATCTCAGGCTGAAACATGCTGAAAACATTTCCTTTATATGTAGTGCTTCTTTCTGGGTGGAAGATTTTATTACTGTCGTGGTTTAACCTGGCAGCAGCCAAATACCACACAGCCGCTCTCTCACCCCCCCCGCCAGGTGGGATGGGGGAGAGAATCAGAAGGGTAAAAGTGAGAGAAACTCGTGGGTTGAGATAAAGACAGTTTAATAGGGAAAGCAAAAGCCGCGCACGCAAGCAAAGCAAAACAAGGAATTCATTCACCACTTCCCATCGGCAGGCAGGTGTTCAGCCCTATCCAGGAAATCAGGGCTCCATCACGCGTAACGGTTACTTGGGAAGACACACGCCATCACTCCGAACGCCCCCCCCTCCTTCTTCTTCACCCAGCCTTATATGCTGAGCATGACGTCATAGGGTATGGAATAGCCTATTGGCCAGCTGGGCCAGCCGCCCTGGCCGCGCTCCCTCCCAGCCCCCTGCACATCTGGCAGGGCATGGGAAGATGAAAAGTCCTTGACTAGCGTAAACACTACCTAGCAACAACCAAAACATCAGCGTGTCATCAACATTATTCTCACACTACATCCAAAACACAGCACTAGGAAGAAATTTAACCCTATCCCAGACGAAACCAGGACAGTATCCACCCCTTATTCCATACCATTTACGTCGTGCTTAGGTCTCACATCTTTTTTAATACATTTCAATTACCCACCACTATCTTTCTTTATATATACACACATATATATATGCACGCACAGATTTCATTCCCTTGGTCTATGGACTATCCCTCTAAAATGTCCACTGAGTTCATTTAGTCCATGACTTTGGGCTCCATCTGTTATAATAGTCTTTCAGGGCTGAAGAGATGGTGTGTGGTGTTGGGCCGTTGCATCCTGAAGCCAGTTCTCATTTCGGTACTGCTGCGCTCGTCCAGTTCTATCATCGTTGCACTTTGCTTGGTTTCATCGGAGTTAGTTCATTCTTCACTAATCTGGGTGATTTTCACTGCTATACCACTGCTATATCATAGAAATAATGCTATACAATATCATGTAACAGTTGACATCAAAATTCAGTTCATTGGCTTTTTTCACCCAAAATCAAATCCCCTTGAGGTACACACCGGACCTCCCCATCCTTTCGCATCACCCACCAAGTGTACCCAGGTCCTTGAGCAAAAGCAATCCCACGAATGGGTTTTCCCTTGCCAGAGGCAGGAGTAACCCAGACTGTCTTCCCCAGCATATTTCTTATGTGCACGACAGGGACTTTATCTCCATCTACAGTACATAAGAGTCTTGATTGGGCAGGGCCAGCTCGATTGGTAGATCCCCTGGTATTGACTAACCAGGTGGCCTTTGCTAAATGTGTGTCCCAATGCTTGAATGTCCCACCACCCATTGCTCTCAGCGTAGTCTTTAGCAGTCCATTGTATCGTTCGATTTTCCTGGAGGCTGGTGCATGGTAGGGGAAGTGATAGACCCACTCAATGCCATGCTCTTTGGCCCAGGTGTCTATGAGGGTGTTTCGGAAATGAGTCCCGTTGTCTGACTCAATTCTTTCTGGGGTGCCATGTCACCACAGGACTTGCTTTTCAAGGCCCAGGATGGTGTTCCGGGCAGCGGCATGGAGCACAGGGTATGTTTGCAGCCATCCGGTGGTTGCTTCCACCATGGTGAGCACATAGCGCTTACCGTGTCGGGTTTGTGGGAGTGTGATATAATCAATCTGCCAGGCCTCCCCATATTTATATTTCAACCATCGTTCTCCATACCAAAGAGGCTTTACTCGCTTGGCTTGTTTGATTGCAGCGCACATTTCGCATTCATGGATAACCTGTGCAATAGCGTCCATGGTTAAGTCCACCCCTCGATCACGAGCCCATCTATATGTTGCATCTCTTCCTTGATGGCCTGACGCGTCATGGGCCCACTGAGCTATAAATAATTCACCCTTATGTTGCCAGTCCAAATCCACCTGAGCCACTTCAATCTTAGCAGCCTGGTCCACCTGCTGGTTATTTTGATGTTCTTCAGTGACCCGACTCTTGGGCACGTGAGCATCAACATGACGTACTTTTACAGTCAGGTTCTCTACCCGGGCACCAATATCTTGCCACAATGCAGCAGCCCAGATGGATTTACCTCTGCGCTGCCAGTTGTTCTGCTTCCACTGCTGCAACCACCCCCACAGGGCATTTGCCACCATCCATGAGTCAGTATAGAGATAAAGTACTGGCCATTTTTCTCGTTCGGCAATGTCCAAGGCCAGCTGGATGGCTTTCACGTCTGCAAACTGACTCGATTCACCTTCTCCTTCAGCAGTTTCTGCAACTTGGCATATAGGACTCCATACCACAGCTTTCCCCCTTCGATGCTTTCCCACAAGGCGACAGGACCCATCAGTGAACAGGGCATATTGCTTCTCGTTTTCTGGTAGTTTATTATACAGTGGGGCCTCTTCAGCACGTGTCACCTCCTCCTCTGTGGATATGCCAAAATCTTTGCCTTCTGGCCAGTTCGTGATCACTTCCAAGATTCCTGGGCGACTGGGGTTTCCTATTTGGGCCCGTTGTGTGATCAGCGCGACCCACTTACTCCACGTAGCATCGGTTGCATGATGTGTAGAGGGGACCCTCCCTTTGAATATCCAGCCCAGCACCGGCAGTCGGGGTGCCAGGAGGAGCTGTGCTTCAGTGCCAACCACTTCCGAAGCAGCTCGAATCCCTTCATACGCTGCCAATATCTCCTTCTCAGTTGGAGTGTAGCGGGCCTTGGATCCTCTGTATCCCCGACTCCAGAACCCTAAGGGTCGACCTCGAGTCTCCCCTGGTGCTTTCTGCCAGAGGCTCCAGGTAGGGCCATTCTCCCCGGCTGCGGTGTAGAGCACATTCTTTACATCTTGTCCTGCCCGGACTGGCCCAAGGGCTACTGCCTGAACTATCTCCTGTTCAATTTGTTCAAAGGCTTGTCGTTGCTCAGGGCCCCATTTGAAGTCGTTCTTCTTCCTGGTCACTTGATAGAGAGGGCTTACGATCTGACTGTAATTTGGAATATGCATTCTCCAAAAACCCACAACGCCTAAGAAAGCTTGTGTTTCCTTTTTGCCAGTTGGTGGGGACATGGCTGTTATTTTGTTGATCACATCTGTTGGGATCTGACGACGTCCATCTTGCCATTTTATTCCTAAAAACTGGATCTCCTGTGCAGGTCCCTTGACCTTACTTTGTTTTATGGCAAAACCAGATTTCAGAAGGATTTGAATTATTCTCTCCCCTTTCTCAAAAACTTCTTCTGCTGTGTTGCCCCACACGATGATGTCATCAATGTACTGCAGGTGCTCTGGAGCCTTACCCTGTTCCAGTGCAGTGTGGATCAGTCCATGGCAAATGGTAGGGCTGTGTTTCCACCCCTGGGGCAGTCGGTTCCAGGTGTACTGGACGCCCCTCCAAGTGAAAGCAAACTGTGGCCTGCACTCTGCCGCCAAAGGGATGGAAAAGAAGGCATTAGCAATGTCAATTGTGGCGTACCACTTGGCTGCCTTTGACTCCAGTTCGTATTGAAGTTCTAGCATGTCCGGCACGGCAGCACTCAGTGGCGGCGTGACTTCGTTCAGGCCACGGTAGTCTACTGTTAGTCTCCACTCCCCAGTAGACTTTCGCACTGGCCATATGGGACTGTTGAAGGGTGAGCGAGTCTTGCTGATCACTCCTTGGCTCTCCAGTCGATGAATCAGCTCATGGATGGGGATCAGAGAGTCTCGGGTGGTGCGGTATTGCCGCCCGTGCACTGTTGTGGTAGCGATTGGTACTTGTTGTTCTTCAACCCTCAGCAACCCCACAACAGAAGGGTCCTCCGAGAGACCAGGCAAGGTGGACAGATGTTTAATTTCCTCCGTCTCCAAGGCAGCTATACCAAAAGCCCACCGGTACCCTTTTGGGTCCTTGAAATACCCTCTCCTGAGGTAGTCTATGCCAAGGATGCACGGAGCCTCTGGGCCAGTCACAATGGGGTGCTTCTGCCACTCATTCCCGGTCAGGCTCACTTCGGCCTCCAATACAGTTAACTCTTGGGATCCCCCTGTCACTCCAGAAATACAAATGGGTTCTGCCCCTTTATAGTTTGATGGCATCAGGGTACAGTGTGCACCGGTGTCTACGAGAGCCTTATACTCCTGTGGGTCTGATGTGCCAGGCCATCGAATCCACACAGTCCAGTAAACCCGGTTGTCGCTTTCGTCCACCTGGCTGGAGGCAGGGCCCCTCTAGTTCTGGTCATAGTATCCATCTCTCACTTCTTGCAAACGTGAGTCAAGAATTTCTTCATTGCAATTACAATCCAAAGTAAGATCAGCCCTTCTACTCTGTCTGGGGAACTGTTCACTGGAAACTGGACCGTCGTGAGACAGGTTTTTCCTGACAACTGGAGCAGCATTTTTCCTGGGAGAACCCCCTTGTGTGATTGTTTTTCCTTGCAACTCACGTACACGTGCCTCTAGGGTGAAGGTAGGTTTTCCATCCCACTGCCTCATGTCCTCTCCGTGGTCACGCAGGTAAAACCACAGGGTTCCCCGTGGTGTGTACTTTTGATATCCTCTCTCTTGAGGAGAAAAACGCTGACTCCTAATGGCTGAGATACTGGTCCGTACAGGTGGAGAATAGGACATATCCTCTTTGAATTGCTGGAACTCCCGGGACAGTTTCTCCACAGCTGAGACAAGGGAGGAGGAGATAATTTCTTCAAAACCCCGAAGTGTGCTAACCACCTCATCCACCGTTGGTGCTTCTTCCTCTTTCCAGCACAGTACTGCCAACGAACTGGCATACGATGCTGGTGCGCTCCGTACCAACTTCCGCCACATGGGTCGGGTGCACTGGACGTCATCTGGATCTTTGGGTGTTCGGACGTCGTCCAGGTCACTATAAACCACCTCCAGCACGCCTAGTTCTCTCAGGTACTGGATACCTCTCTCCATAGTGGTCCATTTGCCTAGGCGATATATAACATCTTCCTTGAAGGGATACCTTTCCTTTATGCCTGACAGCAGTCGCCTCCAGAGGCTGAGGACCTGTGTTCCTTTTCCAATTGCTTTGTCAATACCTGCTTCCCTAGCAAGGGATCCCAGATGTTTGGCCTCCTTCCCCTCTAATTCCAGGCTACTGGCCCCATTATCCCAGCATCGGAGCAGCCAGGTAACAATATGCTCGCCTGGACGACGGCCGAAATCTTTCCGCATATCTCGCAACTCATTCAGGGATAAGGGTCGGGTGGTTTCCGTCTTGTTTATGAGTTCTTCCTCTTCCTCCTCCCCTCCTCGTGATGGCCCTGGTTTTCCATCATCCTTTTCTACACGACCTGACTTCCGCTTCAAAGATTTCTTCTTCTGTACAGGGGCGTCGGATCCCAGCAAGGGTTGGTCCTCTGGTTCAGCTGTAGTACCTGTTGCTGGGGTTTGGGTAGCTGCAGTGCCTGTTGCGGGGGTTGGAGTAACTGTAGTGACTGTTGCTGGGGTCTGAGTAGCCATAGTGGTTGTTGTGGGGGTTGAAGTAGCCACGGTGCCTGTCGCAGGGGTTTGAGTAGCCACAGTGGTTGTCGTGCGGGTTGAAGTAGCTACAGTGCCTGTCGTGGGGGTTTGAGTAGTCACTGTGTCTGTTGCTGGGGTTGATCTCTGGACAGTATTCCTGAATAGTTGTTTAACTCTAAACAAGGCCTGAACCACATTCAGAAGACATAGCAATATGAACATGCTCGTTTGAACATCCCAAGGATATTCAAAATTCTCAGGGAATATTGTGGACGTCTTCATGAAGAGGATAGAAGAAAAAGGAGTTTCTGAAGATATGGAAGGGAAGGTGAACAAGTGGGAGAAAGTGCCCCATCCTGTCTCCCCACTAAATTCATCCTCTGAGGTGAAGACGTAAGAAGTGTAATTATTAATAGTTTCCAAAAGATAGCTCCCGAAGAACAGGAATGATGGCAGTGCTGAGTACAGGCTCGTGACCAATAATTTTATCATAATATAAAGCCAGGTCACACAGTATAGCAAAGCAATGACCTTAATCCATTTCCCAGAGATGACCAACCCCACATACATACTGATAATCAGAAGTATAGACAGCAGTATAGACAGCCAGTAAGGTGCTATATACCACAACTCCAAAAACAGATCCAAAAAATCTGAGAGCAAATAAATCAACATTGTGAACATCGAGTACTAAACTGATATAATGAATGCTTATAACAAATTTGTTTTAACCTGTTCGGGTCAGATGTGTCGTTATCTCAACCCTTCGAGCCCCATGTTGGGCGCCAAAAAGGACTGTCGTGGTTTAACCTGGCAGCAGCCAAATACCACACAGCCGCTCGCTCACGCCCCCCACCAGGTGGGATGGGGGAGAGAATCAGAAGGGTAAAAGTGAGAAAAACTCGTGGGTTGAGATAAAGACAGTTTAATAGGGAAAGCAAAAGCCGCGCACGCAAGCAAAGCAAAACAAGGAATTCATTCACCACTTCCCATCGGCAGGCAGGTGTTCAGCCATCGCCAGGAAATCAGGGCTCCATCATGTGTAACAGTTACTTGGGAAGACACACGCCATCACTCCGAACGCCCCCCCCTCCTTCTTCTTCACCCAGCCTTATATGCTGAGCATGACGTCATAGGGTATGGAATAGCCTATTGGCCAGCTGGGCCAGCCGCCCTGGCCGCGCTCCCTCCCAGCCCCCTGCACATCTGGCAGGGCATGGGAAGATGAAAAGTCCTTGACTAGGGCAAACACTACCTAGCAACAACCAAAACATCAGCGTGTCATCAACATTATTCTCACACTACATCCAAAACACAGCACTAGGAAGAAATTTAACCCTATCCCAGCCGAAACCAGGACAATTACAGAAGTAGATTTTTTAATTTCAGAGAGTATTTTTGAATTATAGTCATGTGACATCTGATTCTTTCAAAAGAATAATCATTTTACTATCTTCTCAACACTCTTGAGAGAAGGAAAACTACACATTTATAGTTCACTATTGCCCTCTTGTGGAAAGAAATAAAAACAAAGATGTGCTGCATAAACATAAAATCCAAATCAAGAACTAGTTACTTAAAACCCATTCAGAAACCTTCATTCATCTTGTGCCTTAGTTAACAAACAGTGGTTGTGGAGCTGGGTCCTGTTCAGTACAAATAAGGGGATTACCGTGTGGTCCTATGTTAAAGAGTTTTGCTCTTGGTGCGTTATTAAAAGTTACTGTCTTTAAACAATCTCCCATGGCACTGGCCCCTGTAACATTTAACTCTCCAGAGTATCAGGAAAGACTTCAACTCAGTATCAGAATGTTTGTTCTAATAAGGATGACATATCACCACCAGCAGATCTTTGAAAAATAAATTGTGCTGCTGCTCTGACATGTTCAGTAGCTCTAACAAGGGTCTACAACTGATATTAAGAAAATCAGGGGCAAGTTTATTAGAAAAGCCAGGTAGAAAAAAAGAAATATTGAGCTACCACAGAGTTAAACATAGAAATGTATCTAAACGTCACCTATGCATTAAGTATATTTGAAAAGACATACTTTGAAAATGTCACAAAATTGTCCAGACTTCTTTGCAATATCACTTACTTTTTAAGATTATGCAGGAATATTCAAAATATTAGGATATGAAAATGTTGATCTTGCTCATGCTTGCTCCTGCTTTCTTGCTCATGTAAATGTGGTAATGTGTCAAGGTCTTTATAATTAGGACAGATAGGGCTGTATCTCTAGGACTCTATCGTTGTGCCTTTTCACATCACATTGAATGCCATAGAAAGCCTCTCTAGATGACCAATGAAAGGTGATGTGCTTTGTTGAATTTCTCTTACTCTCTTCTTTGTCTGTGTACGTTTAACCATTGCACATTAAGATGTCACCATGCACTTAAGTTTTCTTGTGCTCTCTCTTTTCAGAGAGTGGATTCTTCATGTCTGGCACCACTGCTCTGAGAAAAGAGCATTTCCTCATAAAGGTGACACAAAGCCGAGATTTATAGTGTGAGAGCTATTTTGTGGTCCATGTGCCAGTTTTTTCTAGGACTTCATATGCTCTCTGGTGAATTGTTCACAGTGGTCAAAGAAACTGCGCAAAGGAGGATTTGCGTATTATCTAAGTCCTTTCTTAAACCTTGGAGATAGGACTTAAATAGTACATGAATTTTGGGCTGCTCTTTTGCATGAGATAAATTTATTCTATCACTTCATTTCCATCTTCCATTACTGACCAAAAGGTAATGGAGGGTCAGAAGTTTGGCATTGTGATTTCAGGTATATCTTCTCTGTCTTCCAGAGGAATCTCCCCTGGATGTAATGTTATAAACAGGATTTTGGAGATTATGGCAGTAACCTGACAGTAACCCTGCTAGAAACACCCTCCCCTTTATGCTCCACTAGCTGCAGAGTATAGCATAAGGCTTTTCTAGTTGCCCAGGGATCTAATGCTCTGATGGTCAGACTCACACACATATCACTACAACAGATTCAGCCTGGAGGAGGAATTCACGTGCAACAAAAATGGAACTCCACACTACAGTTTTAGATAGACAGTAGTCATGGACTAGCCATGCACTGATATTGGCCAAATATTCCACCATTTTAAAGTGAAAGAAACTGCCCTTTGCTGAGGTTTAAGCCTGTTGCAGGTCAGCAAGTTTCGTAGAACATAATAAATGCTTTTGCTTTGAAATTCAGTTCCTCCAGGCTGCAGCTCTATGCTATGCCTTCTCTTAATGAAAGATGTTCTGTAATAACTGATTATGATTACAATTGCCCCATTGCCTCTCATTAATTTTTATTGTTGGAAATGTTTGGAAAATATTTTTTCTCAGGGAAAAAGGAATGCACATATTTTTGAGAACAGAGAGTTAATTTTGATGAAAGATTAATTGGGAGTGCTTGAGAAGAATGAACTGAGGTATGAAAAACCTGCCTTGCAAAAACAAGCAGATGAAGCTCACTCTCAAATATTTACTCAAGAGAAGAATAAAACCAGCTTGGCCACTGTCCCCAGGTAGGTATATGGGAATAGATTTCGGCTGGCAGATGGCTATTTAATACAGCGGAAAAAGATATAATGAAGTTCTATAGAGGGAAGATGAAAACAGGGATAACGGGTATTCAGTCTAGAATAAAGAACAGATTTCCAACAGTTAAGGCAACAGGAGTTAGCGCTTTATCTCAGGGCATTGTGGACTCTAACTTCTAATCCTCATGAGATAAATTTGACCAGGTGTTTCCATAACATTAGTCAAGAGCTAGTAAAAATCTTCTAAACCTTCCACAGAGAATTTTATGCTCTCTCATCACTTTTGTGTACCTCTTCAGTTAGTTTCCTCCAGGAACATTATGAAAGAGGTACTTTATTCTGTCTGTTAATCAGCTTTATACAAAATTAATTTCTATCTCAAGTTGCTATGTTACTAATACTTAAACATAAAGAAAGCAAAATAGAGAATGTAGATATTATTGTACTGGTCAACTGACTATATTGCATGTCACTGGACCCAGAATAGTCACTGACTATGACCATGTCTCCAGGCCAAATGTAATACATTACCCAGTGTTGCAATTGTCAGTGAAGGCTGGGAATGCTCCTTGTGGCTCCGTTGACTCCTATGCTATCTGTAAGCATAAACGCTTATTTATTCTTCCCTCTCACAGCGCCTGCTGAGACCCACAGTTCTTGTGCTTTCACAAAGGGCAACTTTGTCCTTACAAAAGATTTTGTTTGGTGCTTGGACACTGGGGAAACTGGACTCTAACTCACTTTTGCAAGCAGGTGACTAATTTGCAGTTCAAGCTACAAGAGGAATACCCATGACTGTCATGCACATTGCATACAGGGTCATTTCTATATGCATTTTCACAGTCACACTGACATCCTAGCAGTGGAAGCTTCCTGACAGTCTGGTCTGAGTTTAAAAGACAAGACAAAACAAAAAACCCAAAACAAAACATCTGAAATTTAGTTCTAATAATTACCCTTTGCTGCAACTATGTGTGCTATGTTCTTTTTCAAAAGATGATTACAGATGGAGATAGTGTTGTAGCTGATTTCAAGCCTAATTATGGAGTGCAGTATGAATTCCCGAGGATTAGATAGGGAGCATTGTGTTTCTTTTTGAGGTTTTAAAGGGAAAAAAATTGTAGCCAGTTATGCCATGGTGCCGTAAGGGTAAGGCCCTTGGGAAGGGAGCTATTGAGAGGATGCAGAGGGGCACAGAATCACATCTGCTTTGTAAGAAAAAGGCTGGACAGGTCATCTGTACAAGAAGGAGATTTCTGAAGCCTAAACTATGCAATCACTATACTCCTGTGTTTGCAGGCTCTGGCTGCTATTTCTTTCCATGCCCTATGACGACTGACAGAATCCAATTTGCTACTTACAACATTGAAACACCTGAAAAATATTTTACTTGTTTAAATGTGGAGACTTCGTGGTAACACAGTTCATCATTTGCTGATAAGAACTCGCAAGACCAATGAAAACAGCACTTGAAGTAGTTTCTAGAATGGCCACACTCAAGACTAGTGTTTGATATTGGATCAAATTAGAAAGAAATAGGGTGTCCTCTTAGTACTTACTGAGGGGTAGTATACTGCTGGTGTCTGCAGAAAATGCAGTTTTAGAAGTCCCGACATTTCTGAACCTAATCATGTTTAGCAGTTCATTAGGAAGTGCCAGTATGAAGTGCTTGAAGTGCAAGTATGATAAAAAACCTATATCAGCCTATTTTGATCACTTACTGTGTTAAAATTATATAATATTTTGGATTAAAAAGACCACATACCCTCCAGAGTTCTCATTCAGTTCAGAACCTGAATGAGGGAAACGAGAGACTTTCACATATCAGAAGAGAAATACATAGCTGAATACCAGATTTTAGTTTATTCATTGTAGTGTCCGGTTATGACATTTGGCATAGCAGTGATGACCTCAGCAAACCATACCCTGTGATCTTTGGAGACATATGCAATCATCCTTCAGGCTGGATGGTATTTAGCGTTTTCCAATGGGTGATGAAGAACTGAAAATAAAAAGCATTACAGATAAAGCAGAAAGTAAAAAAAAAAAACCAAACAAACAAGAAACCCCCTCTGCCAGTTTTATCCCTTACTCAGTAAACAAACGTAGATATAAGTAATATTGTGAGAAATGATTTTATCACCGGAGAAAAAACTCTGAGGAAATCTCTTATTACATTACCACTATGATTATTCTCAAATACAGTCAAAATGTAAATCACCACTTGATGTCACCATTGGTCTGTACCTGTGCAGCTCTTCAAGAAACCTTTCTGAACATCACAAAGAAATTAAAAGTTCAATTAAAATATTTAGAGAGCTATTTTGAAAGAATTCTTTATGAAGTTAAGTAATCACTGTCTATTTGTTAGTCCTATTCAAAATACTGGAAGAGCAGGCTCATTGAAATTGGAGCACCATAAAGACCTTGTAACTAGTCATTTGAAAAGGTGCTGTGCATGCATAAAATCTCTCTATTTTAATAAGGAAATTTCCAATAGCAGAGTAAATCTTGTCATTACAGTATATCTTATAAACATTACTAACATCCAACTGCAGAACGAATAGTAGGAAGGAAGAGAGTATACGAGCAGAAGAGAGAGTAACTCTGGAAACAAGAAATGAAGAGCTATAAGGGTTAATAAAGGTACAAGAAAGGTGTTTGCAATCTCTCCTGAAAAAGTTGGGATCCTGATTCCCATTTTAGGCATAAAGAAAAACATTTTGTTTTCAGATTTCCTTGACTTCTAACAAGCGTGATGAGGTTGACTTGCAGTGTATTAATTCTGAACATCTGTTCATTTATTTAGGGGTCTGAATATAGGAACTTAGCAGCTCATGCTGAGGCATTAATTTAAAGGAACTTCCTTTATAAAATCTTGCTTACTGTGAAAAGGTCGGCTTTTGTTAGTAGTTGCCACATTGTGAAACTTGAATTTTGTCTAAACTGAGAGGAACATATGAACTGTTAAATCCTTAATCTGAACAATATTGCAGGTAATGAGTACACTGTGTACAGGAGACCAAGTAGCACTCAGTGGGCTTGAACTTTCCAGTAGCTTGAAATACCAGAATGCAAGCTACAGCTTTCCCTTGGCATGTGTTTTATCAGTTCTTTACGTATATACTTATGACAAGAATTCTCTTATTGATAGTCTTCCTGAACTTTTAAACTGGTTAATTATTTTACCTATAAGCTAGGCATACTCTCAGGCTCCAAGCACCAATCGAACCGCGTGTTCAGTTAATATAATACATCCTTATTGCTCTACTTGGATGCTTAGCAGGCTGCACATTCTCTATACAATACTGCACATGGCTTGTATAGACCTGTACATCAAGAGGTCTATACAAGCATCATTTTAATGCATAAATTATTTTAGGCTATATAATAAAAATAGTAATTCTAGACTTCCAATCCAGTTTCTATCTGCTCATCTGTCATAGGGTAATGCTGCCAATTTCTTCATTTGTACAGTTACAATCACTACAATTCTTTTTCAGATCCTGATAGCAATGACTTTGTTCACAGACCAGGAAAATATTTTGCAGGGAAGTTCCCAAGCAACTCTAGTACTGGGTGCATGCTGAATATGTGAAGTTTGCGCTGAAGTAAATGGAAATTGGAAGTGCTCAGGATTTACTAGTATTTGTCCTTTTGCAACGCTGAATGAATAAGCTAATTCTATTCAATTTCAAGCTTCTTTCAGCATAATAGTTTCAGAATTACAGCTCAGAGTTTATCACTTGGCTCTCATTTCAATAAAGAGAGGCTAAAAAATCAAAAAGGACAGTAGGATCAGTAGGAACAAATTTAGTGAGAAAGCAAAATTAGAAAAACAAAGTAGAAAGTAAAAAGCAAATTCAGAGACAATTTGAAAATAGAGCTGGCAGAAAAATGAAATAAAGATACAGTATAATACATACACATTATATAGTACACAGGACACACATGTCCCTTTGGTAAAAAAGTTAAGTGTTTTTTTTTAGTAAAATGCTGTATGTCAATACATTGGTTTGTCTTTGATAAAAGAAATAAATGTTACTTTCAAAAGAAAAAAAAAAGAATGACTATTTTTATTATATAACCTAATATAATTTATGCATTAAATTAATATCATTGCTGTATTCTAAATAGTTTTATAAGCTCAGAAAAATTAAGCATTTAAAAACCATCAGACTCCATACCTCTACATATTTTTTTTTCCTGCATTTTTGTCATGCCCTTATTTGGCATGATGTCATAACATAACAGAACAGGCCTGGTAATTCAGATAAATGAATCTGGAGTTTGCGAGGCAGTATCACAGAGACGTTACATACTCACAATTTTCTTACATTGTCCCCTCACAATGTTAAAAAGAATATCTGATTCTTAGACACTTACCTTCAATGTATGTCTCTATTATATGTAGATACATGTACATTTATGCATGGTTATATGTATGTATGTTTATGTGTATATATATACATATACATCCGCATATAGAAAGCTTTGGTAGTCACAGGGGCCAAGTTGCAATTCTTGTTTTTAATTTTTTTTAACAGATTTTTCATTTACTGATAATTCTGTTAGCAGGGTCAGTCAGACAGAAATTTACGTCTTTTTGTCTTTACAACAAAACTGCACTGTGGGGAATCTGAACATTTGACTCTTAAGGAAAATAATTCTTCAGCGGTGAGTAGGAAACATGAAGAACAACATGAGTTTTGAACTAAGATTTTCCATTGTCGACCACTTCAGCAAACATGTCGTTGTGAACTGGGGAGGTATTGACTGGGATAAGCATCCTCAGGATGGGTGCTTTTCATCGGGGATGAATCTTGCGCATCAGGGCAGCTTCCAAAGGACTCATGCCCCAAGCGTAGGGTGTGCCTAGTTCTGAAACTGTCACCCAGAAAACCTCAGCATCTCCACGTGTACAGTAAAAAGACATAACATGCACAAGGTGAATGCAATATCACTCTATTTGCATTCTGAGTGGTCTGAAAGTCGCATAACCTCTTTTGGGTGGCACGAAGGCCACACAAATATTAGTTCACTTAATATATCCTTCCTTTTACAGGTGAGTTAATGGACAGATGGAAGAGGAAGTGGGGAAATTGTTCACTTCCTTCAGTGTATCACATGTAAGTGAGTGGTAGGTTTTGTTTGCCGCTGATGCTTCCAAATGTATTCAATATTTTCCACTTCCACAGGTATCCTTGACTTCAGTTCCTACTACAGGGCAAGGTACACAACCATAACAGAGCCATCATAGAGCTGGATGGCAACTCAGATTATACTTTTTCTAGCTATTATAATTGTATTTGTTTTTCAAATGAAAATCCTAATGGGATCATTAAAATGAAGAGTGAAGACAAGTTAACTGCACTACTTACTCTGTAAGCATTCATGTGAATCTAACACAGAATCTGCTTTGCTACATATTTATTTGCTGTCTGTGAAGAGTCAGAAAATGAAATTTTACTCATACAAATATTCGGCAAAAGCCAGTGTTAGTTCCTAGAGGTGCATAAAGAAAAAACCCCTCTGTTTTCTGGAGGATTTCAAAATTTTGAAATCTGGTTTCATTCTGGTTGAGAACAAGGAGTGACCCAGCTCTTCTGATTCACAGACAGTCTGTATGAGCCTTCCACTCACAGCAGACCTGTATGTGCTCCTGGAAATAAATCAGGCCCCAGAAGCGTTTGAATTCATCTTTGTCAGAGACTGCCAAGACAGCAGTAAGTTACAGAACAGTAAGCACATGCACATAGTATGCTAAAGGCAGAGCCCATGTGCCTAAATGCTGTCCCTAACTCTTTTGAAGAAGTGATGTGCTGACCCAGGCAAATCTCAGGCCACACACCAGCATGAGTGGATTGACTACGTTATACGTTACATGTTGTTCTTCAGGATCCTATTGATTAAGTACATGTTGCAGGAACAGAGCCGGTTACTCGAAATTTAAATCATTTTGTGAAATACCAAGTCAAGCAGGTAAAGCATAAAAGACACAGATTGTTGCTATAGGCTCAGATCTTTTCATGAAATCCCATGACAAACAAGGGATTTGTTGGATGCAGAACTGACTGACACGCTGCAGCTTACCATGTATTTAAAGAATAGCAGAGTTGGGAAGGCAACACATCTTACATAAAATGGAAACGCCAGAGGGCTGGGATGTCAAAAGCATTCCAGATTCTACTCTCTAGTGAGAAAAAGCATAAAATTTTATCGTGAACAAAACCTGTGAATGAACATGGAAAGGAGCAAATCAAGGATGGTCAGTCCATTCCTTTGTTCTTAGAACAATATTCTTAGTTCTTCAGGAGATATTAGAAAGGTCTGTACAAGATGATTATTAACAGCAACCACAATTACCTTGTTCAGAACATTTTATGAGAATATCTAATGTGTATAGGTATGAGAAAGGATATTTGACAGAAGTTGGCTGAAAGGAAAAAGAGAGACATGATTACCGTACAGCTGCCAGGAAGGACACTAATGATAAGTGAAAATGAATAACTTGGCTTCTGTGGAACCTTGAGCAGCAAGACATTTCCTATATACTTCAAAACACAAGGGAAAGTTTTAAACATTCTGGATAGACTTGATCAATAAATCCAGCCTAAAAAGAATCTGACATCTGATAGTCACGTACCCTGTCAGGCACGCCAACAGCAAAATGAAAACCATTGATTTGTTTGTCACCAGGCTTTGCCAGCTAGCAAATTTTTCTGAGCCTTAGATGCACACAGATGACATTATACAGGGCCCAAAAAACTGAAAAGTGCATTTCAACTGGGGACAATTTCTGTGAACAGGAAACGTCAGGGAATTCTCAGTGTACCACATGGGACACAATGCCATGTGCCATGTATTTCTGTGGAACATCCTTCAGAAATTAAGAGGAAGAAGACAATGTAAATCACTTGTGGCTGCATACAGGACTTTCTGAAGTGATGCAAATATTTTCACTGTTTTTAAGGAGAGTTACATTTAACCTTTAACAGAGATTTTAATTACTGACAAAGACTGTTCTGTCTTATCAGAGCAACTTTAGACATACCTTTTCATGAGCATCCCCAAGTGAACATGCTGAGTATTTGAAGCAATTTTTCTATTAGGAGAAGATAGATTTTACAGTGCTAGTACTTCAGTAGAAAGGACTCTGTGGGATATGAAATACTCAGCATTTTTAATAAAGCTCAGTGCATCGTTATTAGAGGTGGTAGTTCATTTAGATCTCAAACTCTGTGTTTGCAGTGCTTAAGGTAGTTTTACATTTACCCATGTTAATTTTTTTTCTCTGCCAGATAACTGTTAAATCTACATGCTTCATAAAGGAGCAACTCATGAGCAGCAGTTCTTTTGTGTCTTTGATAATCTGAAAACAGGGTTTCCTAACATGAGGCATTAGCTTTCTTTATATTACTTCAGTCAGTCATAACCATACAATGTATTTATCCATTCAAGCCCAGGCCAATAAACTGTATTTGCAGAAAGCTTTCACAAGTGCATCTGAGATATCACGATTTCCTTTACTCCTGTTATCCACAACATTTTGCATCACATGATCTTTGCCTTGAATCTAATGTCTGCAAAGCAACCTAGAAGCAGTGATATCACTTAGTGATATAGTAATTATTTAACTAAGATTTTGGGAGCTACCGTTCTGGGAAAGTGTTGTTCCTGACTACTCATCAGCTAGGAAAGCCTTTTTGGGGGCAGAAACAAAAGCGGATAGTGTTTTAGAGGCTACCTGTGGCATAAATATGACAACTGATGAAGGAAAGGACTGTGATTTTGGCTGACATAGAAGAGGACAATGTGAAGGGATCTCTCCTTTATGAAGATGATGATAGTTGTCGGTGTTCTTTTTGCTCTTACTGGTCTCTAGTTTTTCCCAGGAGGTCTTTCCTTTAGCTTTGAATGAGGCATGAACTATGTAGGAATAAAATATATTTTCCTTTGGATCAGAATACTATAACAGTTAGTGGAAGGAAAATGCAGAAGAGAGAGGACAGGTGAAATTTCTGTCTCTTAAAGATAGTTGGTCTTCAGGAGAAGAATCATTGTGAGCATCAAAGGGTGAAGATACTGTAACTAATGGCAGGAAAGTAAATAGTGTGAATAGGAGCAGAGTCTGGAAGAGCACTTATGGTTAAGGAGCTAAGGTTGTAGCTGTTATAAATTATCAGCTGCTGATGAACAAAGTCAGTCTACCCCTGTACGTAATAAGGTAGGGAAGGTTTCCTGCATCCTTTACTTTTGTTTTTCCATTTATTTTTCCTTTTATTAACTTCAGAAACAATCCCAAAGGACAACCATACTTTAAAAAAAATCTAATTACTGTCTTATAAGTAAATACAGAAAAAACTTTTCAAAGTTAAGTGTTAATTTTTATGCAACATGAAACAGACAATCTGGATACTGGATTTCCCTCCTGCTTCATTATATCTACTGCTACATCTTAAATATTGTTCTATAGTGTTTCCTTCTCTGAATCTTAATAGTGTTTGCTTATAATTCTTAACAAGTATATTTTATGGAATTGTGTTGATTGTTATCAACAACAAGAGAAACCAATATGTCTGCTAAACTGAACTCTGCGTAAAATAGCCTGAGATCTGAAGACAGAAATATTTCTATCACTTCCATTCTCCCTGTCAAACTAGAGGACTATCTCTGGTGTCAGATGAAAGACTTAAAACCACACAGAATTGGATTCCTAGATTAACTGTTTCAGTCGTTAATAACATTTCACTGGAATATTCCTCCTGCCCCTCATTTTACACCTAATATCAGTTTCACACGTTGGAATCTCCTTACTTCTTGGTTTGCAAGATACTTCTTACCATAAATCTGTTCCCTGAGTTGACTTTTAAAGACCATGATCAAGTCCCCTCTAATCTTCTGGTTGTTATGCACAATATGCTTGAATCTCTAATCCAAAGGCAAGTCACAGAAGATCTAAATGGATATTGCAACATTTTTCTATACCTTTTTGATTTTGTTGAGATTGTTAAAATAAGGACAGGAGGCTGTGACCGTATATCCTATTAATGAGTGTTATCATGTCCTCTGTATTGCATCCATGAAGTATACATAATGTGTCTATACAACCTGTGCTTGATCAGCCAAGACTTTGAATCCTGTTTGAATGCCAGCACTACAAAACATAAAAGTTAAACATACATTAATGTAATTATGGAAACCAGACTCCCAATTTCCTGTGGTTGTTATTAAATGCGTTTAAAATTAACCATGAATTTAAAACTTGCTTGTTTCTGTGATCATGAAAACTTGCAATTGATACCCAAGATTCAAATGGAGTACCAAAATTCTTTTCTGCTTTGGTTTTAGTTTAGCTGTATTTAAATATCTGGTGTATAGTTATTTATGCTAAGATTATACTTCAAGTCCAAAGCTTTAATACCTTTTAAAAATCAAGTATGTTCCAATAATGGTATCGGAAAAGATGAAATTGAGCAACTAATGCTATCCTTCCACGTTGTGTGGGATTCTAAAATAAATATAGGAATGGCACTTATTCTATAATACTTGCAAGAAATGGTATAACACCAAGAGCAGTAATTAGAAAGAGATGGTGTAGAAGTCATGTCAAGATGAGTGGACCATATTCATTTGGAAGAATAAAATATGTTATAGTAAAAAGGAATCCAGCAAAGCACTATAGGAACTTATTAAGGGAAAATTGCTAGAGGGGTCTAAATAATGAGGAGAGGTAAAATCCGATACTAGTATAACGCATGGTCTTGTTACACTTTGTCTTTTAGATTCTTTGGAAAGCAATGATTATACTTTCTGGAAGTGGATCAATCACCCCCAAGGCAACCTATTGTACATGAAGAGAGCCATTCAGTGAGCAGCTGCAGTAAGAATATAGATTACCCTTTTCTACGCTAATCATTTTAATTGGACTATATATTTTCCTCAATATTGCATTTTCCCTCTGACTTCCCATTGCATTTACATTTTATTCATTATTTCTCAAGCATCATTAGTAGGGAAAGAAATTTTTTGAAGATGTGATTAGGCATAACTTCAGAGATAAAATGTCCATTTTGTTTTCATAAGGATTATAAGTAGGTCAGCTCTGTAAACCAGCAAGCTTGTCAAAGCAAAGTTTGCTATGGCTAGGCTATGTTTTCCTTAGTCCCTGAAATATCAGGATCCCATCTGCATAGATGGGAATGCTGAATTGGAGCTGATGAATTGGGAGTGCTGCATGTTGCTTGCTAATGTCTTTGGTATTTCAGCAAGTAACCCATGAACAGTGGCGTCAGAAGTGGATACTCTAATGGAAAAAGCCCTAATATTTCCTCAGTCAAGGTCATCTTAGGGAAATAAATTACAGCTCTGAGCTAATTAACACTGAAGAATTTCAATACATTTTCTATGGGAGTTGGGGAAACCCTGTGCCCTCTTCAGTTTGCAAATGATCAGATTTAGGATCTGGACTTCTAGCTCGTAACACATCGCTGTCAAACAACTAATTTTTTAGTTTACTGAGCTATGGTAAATTCCTTTAATCTTTCATCACAATTGGATTCTCATTAGGAAATGATGCTATATTTGGTTTAACTGACACTAACATTTTGATGTGCCTGTGGTGAGAAGAGTAATTGTATAAAATTGGTCCTTTTTGTTTAACAGCCCTGTGGTTCTGTGCTGTACCATGTAATGCTGAAACAGTTTTATTGAAAGTCACTGTATTGCTGGTTTTCTTGCTCTGCCTGCTTTGTCTCTTTATGCTGAAAAGATAAAGAAAGAAAAACTGTATCTAAATTTTAAGCAGATTATGCATTTCTTCAGATCCATTGAAATTCAGATGGAGCCTTCTAATTCACATTAATTGCATCGATTAAAACACTTAGAAGGATCACAAATCATTAGCTACGTGTACCAGACTACTCAAAATATTTCTAAGTAATGCAGATCAGCACATCTTTAGTCAAAATGTCAAGAAAAATACCAAAACTGATGTACTGAAAACAATTCTTACAAAAAATTCTTGCATAATAAATCACATCTAATCTACAATAAAATCATTAACCACTGTTCTCTTCCTCTGCTCTGAAGTGTAAATCACCCATAATGTTGACTTATTTTAAGTCAGTTTGCATATAAAGTGGAAAAAAAGATTTAGTGAAAGTCTATTGAGAATGAAAATAAAGTCCTATCTATATCATTACTCATTTGATAGAACGCATATATGTTGCAAGACTATATAAAATGTAAAACCAAGGAGATAGATCTATCTAGGAATGACTTCTTATGATCTGCTTCTTATTTTATGTACATACTAAAATAAAGCTTTGCAAAACTCCTTGTTTTAAGATAATCTTGAAAGTATGTAATCTCTTCACTAAAATAAAACATAGCTTTCATTTAGCCTGACAATGTTGGCTCAGAAATATAGAATATTAGTTTCAGTAAGAATGCATTGGTTTCACTGTAAAATAAGGTTTCTTTGGTATCAGCCCTGGAGAAACATATTGGTTTCAGCTAAAATGTATTGCCATGCTTTCACTAAAACATACAGACATTATAAAACTGTATATTGGTTTCAGTAAAAATGTATTCTTTCCAATGGATTCATGAGGCTTTCAGCAAGAATGTATTGATTTCATTAAAATGTGCTGCTTGAGATAAACAAAAATTCAGTTAAAATGCATTGGTTTCTGTTAAAGCTCATTGACTGAACTGAAGAACATTACACACTGGTTTTGGGCAGCCTCAGGGTTTTTTAAACAGTGAGTAGAGAAGTACATATCAGTAATTGTGAAGGTAATTGAAAACAAAGTCTATTCTGTAACATCTAAAGATATAAATATGCTAAATAAATTAGATTTTTACATCTCCATCCCATTTGCATCTGTTGCTAAACGCAGAGATAACTATTCATACAGAAAAAGTATGACATTCTTAATTCTGATGAATACTTATCTAATCAGGTGTGGGGTGTGTGGTGTAGTCTGTAATATTTTTTGACCTGTTTAGTAATCAGTTTTTTCACACAACCAGTTTTTGACCAGCTTGCTTTAAATCAAGTTTGGCATTTTCCTGCTTCATTGACAACAGGCTCTTTCTGCCTTTTCAGCATCGCCAGACATTCAATGACAATGACATTTATATATATTAGGAAGCTCTCCTATTGCCAGTCTACTAAATTAGTAACAATATATTTGATTGCTGTGACATTTTTTTTTGAGAAGGGTTGTACTTTTCAATACTTTTTTGTAACTTTACATTTTGCTTCCACCCATTTTACACAGAAATGATCCCACTGACTTAATGAAACTGTGAAATATGCCTGAATATAACTAAACAACCCTTCTTACATGGAGGAGACTGCTGTCCAGCATTATCCTTTCCCTACACTGATGTAGAATTTACATGTAAAATGTGTATAAATATACTTGAAGTGTAAATAATATGAATAAAGATTCAGCTACTCAAAATTACTTCTGTAATTCAACAGAAGAAAGTAGGACCGTATTGGGCGGAACAAATAGTCTATCTTGTATGAGTCCTGTCTCCAACACTAGGCAGTGACAAATGCCTGGACACTACTAGAAGAACAGCCTCCAACAAGTCATGCGTAAAAGACTTCCTCAGAGGATGATGACGTTCTTTTTTTTGATGTTTCTTTTTGGATTTTGCTCATAATTTTGGACAAATTCTGCTGCAAGAACTGCATTCACAGTACGCAGTGGCAAGGAGTTCTACAGCTGATCTCCACTCCATGCAAAGAAGTCCCTTCTGTTTGGACGTTGGCTTGAACTTGCTGTGTGCTGTTTTCACTTGTTGCTGATGTGTCCTGTCCTGGAAAAGATAATGCATAATCATTATCTTTTTTCCCTGCTACTCACAGTTTTGCAGTCCCTTGCCACATATGGCTTTAGCTGTCCTTTTTCTAGGAAGAAAACACCTATTTTTGTTAATCATTCCTCATATGAAAGCTGTTTCATATCTCTGATTTTATGTGTTGCTCTGCATTTTTTGGTTCCGCTACATCATTTTTAGTGATGTGAGGACCAGAACTGCACATTGCACTCAAAATACATTAGCACCATAAGTTTGCCTAGTATCTTAGCAAATTGCCTTTCATTTTTTTCTTATGTAAACCCAGTCTCATGCCTCTTGAAAAGAGATGAACCACTCTCTCAGTTTTCCAAATGTATTTTATTTTCAAATCCTTTCTCTCACACTGCTTCGTAACACTGTAATACTACTGTAAACATTTAGATTTTAGGTATCTCTTTTCATCTCTCTTGGTGGAGCCAGACAAATAAAATCTCATGCTGTGGTAAAAATGTTCCGGCTGCCTATCTGAAAGATGATAGTTTTTGTCCTGTTCAAATCTGCTGCAGCAATATGATAGAACGGATTGTTTCACAAATCAATTCAGTTTATCAACACTTTTATGCATTGCTCTGATGTCAAGGGTCTAAGAATGAGCATTTTGCCAGCCTTCTCAAAAGAATGAGTCAATACTTGCTGGTCTTAGTTCCCAGGATACTGACTTGGTACAAAGCTTTTAGTGACAGGGAAATGCAATATATGACTTGCGAGAGGAAAACACTATACATGTGGATGGTGCCAGAAGAGACTTCCCATGTGTCGGATGACATAGGATCTGTGAAAACAGACTGAATGGACTGAATTGACAAAATGAACATTATTAGTAGCAGAGCAAAAGCAATGCCAGGAAAGGGCAGTGCTGAAGGGTGTAATTTCAAACTCGATTTCTGACTGTCACTGGACCCCCTGCTTGCTATGCCATCAGCTATGCAGGGATCATCCCAGTGATAAGCAATTCACATTGTAAGTTTCACAAAAGCTTAGCTTCTGTCAGTGTGTTGACCTGCACAACTCTATGCTCTGGTCTCCTCATGATTATTTTATCTATTGATAAAATATATTTATTTTATTTATTAATATATTATTTATATATTGATCAAAACTATTGTAATCTAAATACTCGTGGCTAAGTAAGAGGCTACGTCTTTGCTTAACCCCAAGGCATACCTCTCTCTTTGTTAAAGAAAGTTAAAGGTTTCATCAGAACCTGGATTTTTTCCCAATAAATAAAAGATGACACTCCAGTGCTTTATAGTCTGAGCTGGAATTAAAGGACTAAAGTACAGAAATATACACAAGATATTTTCCCCATAAAAGCTACTTTTGCCAGGCTGATTAGCCCTCATTCCCAAATATTTCTTAAAGTAATAGTGAGCCCACCTTGCTGATCAACCCAGAATAAGTATTTCCTAGGCCACCAGATGCACCAAAGCTCTGACTCAGAGCAGCTTTTCATTTACAAAAGTGTTGCAGGTAACTGCTTTCAAGTATATTTACAATTCTACTTTGAATGAGAGTACCTTTACACCAAAACTTTGTATTTTCCTAAGAACTAAATGTCTTTAGACATTTTTTACTCTGCTTCTTGTTGTTGAAGGGTATGTGACAACAAATCAGCATGAAGATATCCAAAATTGTTTGCATGGCAGGTGTTCATATAATTAGCGTAGCAGTCAGTACTTGATACTATCACTCTGTAGACATCTTTGAAGCTAGCATTTCTATTTTAGTGAGATGAAATTATTAGCAACTGTAAAATGGTGCTCTAAAATTGATGGAAACAGTGGCTTCCAAAATAAGTTCAGATAAAGCAAGTTGTAATCAAATCCACTTTTGTCTGCACAAAATTTTAAGCTGCATGCTTTGAGACCCTATTTGTATGTTGTTTCATTACTTAGAAAGTTCATAGCTCTGTTTTTGTTGGTAGGATCTGAAGAACATAAAACTTTGAGGAAGGGACTAAAAATTGAAAGTAAAATTTAGCAACCAAGATAATAACCTCTTTCATGATATCTTATGAAAGTCCTTCAGCAAGTAGACATAGTTGCTGGATAAGTGGAAGCATGGGAACTACTTAAAATATCAAGTTCATTCAATCCTACAATTGTTTTTAAACATGAACTAGTTTGACAGTTTTTAATTAGTTATGCAATCTCCTAGAAGAAAAAAACAGAAGATCTAAACAGCTGGTGTGCAGCTCAGTGGGATGTAGAATTTGTAAACTAGGACATACCAAGAAAGCATAGAAAATGAAATGTAGCAATATACTCTTTCCTTGAACAGTGCTTTCAGCTTTCAGCACCCCAGCAGAACGGCCTTATAGAAATACGAAGATTCAATAATAATCTTTAAAGGGCTGGAGGAAAAGGGTTTCTTCAGAGAAAAAAAAGGATTAAGCAGATATAATAATTGAATAAGAGAAGCTGGAAAAAAGACAGAAGTTTAGAAAAATAGGAGACACATTAAGGGTAGCCAGTCATGTATATTATGTACCTTTTTGCTAACAATAAAAGATACACTCACGCAAATTTAGGGAAAACAATTTAAAAAAAAAAAAGCCCGTTCTGGAAAAAGTATGTAATGACTCACAGTTAATCTTGATAATTCTGTCCCTGAGACATGCTGAAGGAAATAGCATTGCATGACTCAAATCATAGGTATCAGTAGAGCAAGTATGAACACAAGTTTCCTTTTCACTACTGATGCAAGGCTGTAAATGGGAAGCGCTTCCTGTCCCATCATCTAGGACCAAGCACATCACCAGGTGAAGAAGAGGGTTTCTTCTCATGGCATAGGCTCTCACTATGGGTCAACTGCACAAAACGTTTACCCCTCTCTTGCTCCCCCTCCATGTGAAGCTTTCATAGGACCACTGCTGCGCACAAAGACACTGCAGTAGAATTTTATAGATCAAGCCTAGTACAGAATTTCCCTGTCTTGCTAATTCTTATCAAAGAAAAATAAAAGCACACAGATGTAAAAGAGCTTTATTATTAATTGCTAAAATATTCCCCAGAGGGGCAACTTCTTTGTGCAGAACCCCACAGCAGAGAAGAAAAACCAACTGAAACTTCACAGGGACATTATGTGTCTTTAGCCTTGGAGAAAGCATGAAGTCCAATTGTGGGGCACCGGGACAAAAATCAAGCAAGAGCCTCATTGTGTAGCACAGTCAGTGATGTATGGGAAAAATGACCACGTGTGCCATAAAAGAGTTTTGCCTTCTAATGGCAGATACTGAGAGATAAGAAAAGTATGATAAAAAAGAGAATAATAATAACAACAATAAAAATAAAAAAAATAATAATCATAATGCTTACAAGGATTTAGAAACAAAAACCCTCTCTAAAGTGAGGAGCTGCAGTGAAGAGAGATATTGTTTCTTTATTGAATGATCACAGATTCTTTCTATTTACTGTACAGTACTCTACCTATATTTCTCCCTGGATACATTTAAACTTTTCCTTGTTTGGAGTCTTTGCACAGCTTTTATCTAAAGAAGTAAAACAGAATAACCCTTCTCCTGCTGAGGGGATTCCTGTACTGCAGTGAAATCATTAACCATAATGCACTGTTACTCATTTCACACCTGGATGTCTTAAATAGAGGATGAATTAAATCACGTTTCCACATCAACTTCTCCTGATATTTACATTTCAGTGCTGCAAAAATATGAGGACTGAATACGTTTACAGTCTCTGTTATCCACTGGCTGAATGACATATATTTGCCTCAGAAAAAAAATAGTCTGGATTACAATTCCACTTTCTTAAATAGCTCTCCCACAAGCCCCTAGACAGTGTTTCAAATTCTAGCAATTCATCTGAAAGAACAACTGCTTACTTGGATAAACTGTGGTAGATGACAGGTCTCTCTAGTATTCAGGCGAAAAGGGCATAAACAGGTTAAGAATGCCAGATAGTATTTATTGGAAAGTAAACCTTACTTGTTTTTTTTTCCACTGAAAAAAAGATATTATACTATTTTATATTAAAAGGTTTATTTGGTGATTGGTGCTTCTCATGAAATAATAAATCATATTATATACAGTATTTAATCCAAAATACTGCTCACACTCTCATATTAAGAACAGTACATTTAGCAAAGCTTTTGATACTGTCTCGCACAGTATCTTTCTGAACAAAATGTCCAGCATACAGCTAGACATGTATACAATATGATGAGTGGCGGAAGGGTCAGGCTCAAAGAGTTGTAGTAAATGGGGTAACATCTGGCTGGTGGCCGGTCACTAGTGGCATTCCCCAGGGCTCAATTTGAGGGTTGGTTCTCTTCAATGTTTTTATCAGTGACCTGGACACAGGATTTGAGTCCACACTAAGCAATTTTGCCAATGATACTAAATTAGGAGGACCCATTGATTCCCTAGAGGGTAGAGAGGCTTTACAGAGACATCTCGATAGGGGCAATCATCAACCATGTGAAATTTATCAAGGACAAATGCTGGATTCTACACCTGGGATGATGTAATCTGGTGGATTTACATATAGATTGGGGGACAAGAGGGTGGAGTGCAGTCCTGCAGAAAGGGTTCTGGGGGTTTTGGTTGATGATAAATTCAATATGAGTCAACAATGTGCTCTGACAGCCAAAAGGGCCAACCTTTTCCTGGGATGCATTAAGCACAGTATAGCTAACTGGTCAAAAGAAGTGATTGTCCTACTACACTAAGCATTGGTGCAGCCCCACCTCAAGTACTGTGTGCCGTTTAGAGCTCCACAATGTAAGAAGCATATAGAAATATTAGAATATGTCCACGGGAGGGCAAGAATAATGGTGAAAGGACTAGAGGGCAAGACTTATTAAGAGTGGCTGAGGATACTTGGTTTGTTCAGCTTAGAAAAGAGGAGACCGAGAAGTGACCTTACTGCTGTCTACAACTTCTGAAGGAAAGGGATTGGAGAGGGAGGTGCTGGGGGTACTGGTGGATGAAAAGCTGGACATGAGCCAGCAATGTGCGCTCGCAGCCCAGAAGGCCAACCGTATCCTGGGCTGCATCAAAAGAAGCGTGGCCAGCAGGTTGAGGCGGGTGATTCTGCCCCTCTATTCTGCTCTGGTGAGACCCCATGTGGAGTACTGCGTCCAGCTCTGGAGCCCTCAGCACAGGAAAGACATCGACCTGTTGGAGCAGGTCCAGAGGAGGGCCACAAAAATGAGCAGGGGGATGGAACACCTCTCCTATGAAGAAAGACTGAGAGAGTTGGGGTTGTTCAGCCTGGAGAAGAGAAGGCTCTGGGGAGACCTTATTGCGGCCTTTCAATACTTAAAGGGGGCTTATAAGGAAGATGGGGACAGACTTTTTAGCAGGGCCTGTTGCAACAGGACAAGGGGGAATGGTTTTAAACTAAAAGAGGGTAGATTTAGACTAGCTATAAGGAAGAAATTTTTTAGAATGAGGGTGGTGAAACACTGGAACAGGTTGCCCAGAGATGCCCCATCCCTGGAAACTTTCAAGCTCAGGTTGGACGGGGCTCTGAGCAACCTGATCTAGTTGAAGATGTCCCTGCCCATGGCAGGGGGATTGGACCAGATGACCTTTAAAGGTCCCTTCCAACCCAAACTATTCTATGATTCTATGATCTCTTCTCTCTGGTGTCTGCTGATAGGAAGTGGGGGAATGGCTTAAAACTGTTACAGGGAGTTGGATATTAGGAAAAAGTTCTTCACTGAGACATGGTTAGGCACTGGAACAAATGGTCATAGCCCCAAGCCTGTTGGTGTTCAATAAGTGTTTGGACACTCTTAGATACATGGTTTAACTTCTAGGTTGCCCTGTGTGAAGTCAGGAGTTGGACTTGATGATCCTCATGGGTCCCTTCCAACTCAGAATGTTCTGTGGTTCTATGATTCTAATTTACCTGGAAATCAAGAATCCACTGCATATGGATCTTCTTTCTTCAAACATATTATTATAATTCAGATTTACAAAAATCTCTGAAATAATTTGCAGCCTCATTTATCTTTCTCCAGACACCCATTGATCTTTGGATATGAATAAACACACAGATTTAATCCACCTTTCTATGTTTTGAAGAGAGATCAGGGTTGTGAGATGATACATAATGTCTTAAAAGGATTGATTTTCTGAGATATTGAATATCTCTTAGAATATCTACCTTATTTTGTGAAGAGCGTCATGCTGGGTAGCCAAAAATATTCACTCTTCTTTTAATGTCAAAGGGCAATGATTTTGTGTTGCACTGAAAAGCATGACTGAGAACAAATAAAGAAGGAAAGAAAAAATGCATAGCATGAAATGTTTATTTCTCTCATGATTTTTTAAAATTATAATAAGTACTCCTTTTCACATGTATTTAATTTTGTAATATGGGAATTTTTCTTAAAAATGATAAAAGGCCATGGTAAAATGGTTTAACAGTCTTTTTCTGCCAAAAAATATTTTATGAATATCTTTCTGATCAGTCCTAAACAAGTCTTTCATTTTACACCAAATGATGTCTGGTAGACATAATGAAATGAATTCTTCACGGGTATTAGAAGGGCACAGCAAAGACTTTTATTCTTCTGGCTGTTATATGGCTGTATAAAATTGAGTTTCTGCTCAACTGCTGTTTTTACAGTTAGAGTGGACATAAAGAAGGCGAACAAAGGTTTAAAAGCATAGTTCTGCTCTTTGCATTGTGTGCTGTCCACTGAC
This sequence comes from Calonectris borealis, assembly GCF_964195595.1. Lineage (NCBI taxonomy): Eukaryota > Metazoa > Chordata > Aves > Procellariiformes > Procellariidae > Calonectris > Calonectris borealis. The sequence continues at coordinate 60,302,661 of NC_134313.1, forward strand.
CTGTGTTGAATCCTGGTGTATATTATGTATCTCTGGTACCACCCTGCTTTGTGATTTGGTCTCATGGTCTCCCTGATGGGCTTGGGAAACAGAGACTCACCCATGTAACACATTCTGCACCTTGGAACATCTGTTCTCATCTATGTACCTCTACAGATCTCAACCGTGAGGAAACCTTCACCAGCAGTCACCTCAGAATAACAAGTTGGGGTCCCTCATCAATAATTTCAGCAGCATCAGGTAATTCTGAACTAAAATATTATGGAAGAATGTGTCTAACATTTTTTAAACAGGGGTTATTTTTCAAATAGGAAATAAAAGCACAGCAAAAAAGAGGTGAAAAATCCCATAAAACCCTAGATTGGACCCCGCTGCTGACTTTACACTAACATATGCTGACTTTACACTAACATACAAAGTGTATTAAAATATTAATGTGGGATTTGGTGATACAAATAATAGGTCATGTTGGCAAAAGATTAAAGAGATTACAGGACATGTCTATTGAATTTTTTTGGCTTAATAGCTATGGTTGTAATTTAAAAGCCTTAACTATGAGGTACAGGCATATGTGGAAGGTTTATTTGTCCATTTTAATCTTAGGCACGACAAGGACCCCTGAGGAAATCCTTATAATCTACATCTGAGTACTTTCTAAGATTTCTCAATACATTTCATATGATACAAAGATAAAATATCCATATATTTTAATTTAAAATGTAGTGTTTTCTAAGTAAGGAAAGAAATGATACCAATCTTTTTTTCTTTCAAAAAGCTTGGTCAAGTAGGACATTGTGACTCATTCCACATGCATTTTGCTAATAAGAGGAACATAAATGCCTCAGAATTCCAAAGGAGTAATTTCTTTGTTCTGCTGAACTAACACTGTCAAGATGCTGAAAGTCGGATAGGTAAAATAAGATAATCAGCAAATAATCTTCCTTATTCTTCTTTTATAAGTTGTACTAAAACCTTTTGTGTAGGTGAATTTCTACTTCATTTTTAAGATCATTTATTGCTAATAATTACTCCAAACCCCAATTACCCACACTTTTCAAAAATCACTCCAGCATCTGTTTACTTTCTCAAACTTCCCCTCCTTCTCAGTCTCATCAAGAGAAACCAAACACTGCACTAAACATTTCTCCCTGTCACTCAGAGGAGGAACATGTGGAGTAGAAAAGCCTAGATACTGAATTGCAGTGACAATCAGTTTTATATTCCTGCCTCGGCACCCTGGCATGCTGTTGTGTTCACTGATCTGGTGCTGTAATTTTGTTTCTCCTTTGCCTGCCCATGGTACCACCAGCTGGAACTAACACAGCCAGCTGCTATGTGCAGCTCTGCTTTTGAATACATGATGCACTAAGAAAATAAATGAAGTGACACTAAACTTTTTGGTCTACGTAACCCAGAATGTGAAACCACAGCCATATTGATACATTCATCCATTATAACATCCAAGCTTTGCTCCCCTCATCAGCCTCTGAACAGTCTATTTCCATGACCATTCAAAAGGTTAAGAACTGGGATGGATTCAGTGATTTGAAATACTTATTAAGGTCTAGGAATTCTACTGAAACTGCCGTGCTGCCTAACTGCTGTAAACTATCACAGTGTGCTCTACAAACATTTCTTGTATTTCAGTGGTAACCCAATAAGACTTAATGTAGTCTAAAAACAATTAACACCCTTGCATTCTCCTGTCTGAAGGGTCCGTCTTTAAATCCCACAGCAATATCTCTGTATTTAAAACCGCACTAAGGAATAAGCTTTATGGAATTTAGCAAATGTAGAATTAAGGCTGCATGGATGAGTTTATTTTAGCCTGTAAACACATGCATATGAATTCTTTTCATAGGATTGTACACTGTTTTTTGTATAAGACCCTGTTTCAGCAGGGAATAAATGGGGGAGGTAATAGGCAGGTAAAATTGCAAGTTGGTTACCTAATTGCCTTCAGTGCGTGGGCTGCTCTCTTCAGCACATCCTGAGACTTTTCTGAGACCTTCTCCACAGCATATGCCTTTTGGTTGCCTTTTGATATTGACAGGTGGTTAGTTCTCTACTTTCTGTCTGCATGGGCTTGATCCAAAAGTACAGCACATTCCAAGCGCCATTCAGGAAAAGTGACTATAAAATGGGTTGTTCTGCATCTTACCTTACGTACAACACCAAATTCAGTGTGCTCTTGCCTCCTGATTATTCTACTCTTACCACTTCAACCCAAGTGCTCGATATCCTCTTTACCATTGTCACTGTCCAATTGTATATTTCTGAATTTTTTTCCTTGCTTCTGCCTTTTTAAAGTTCCTTGTCCATCACCCTTATAGCAGCCCCATGATCTTGTTCCGGTGCTTTTCACTAAGGCTTGTGTTTCGAGAACAAGGGAGACAGCAACCCGACTATTCCTTCTTGCATTTGTGCTGCTCCTGGAAGCTGTAGAGATTCATATGTCAGAGAAGCTCTGATCAGTTCTCATTGTCCTCAGGCAGGAAACTCTGAAGGGCTCGGAAGAAAAAATTAGACAGGTTAGCCCCTGAAGGCCATAGGATGGAACTAATTTGAGGTAAACAAAATCTAAAAACGTCATGGCCACACTGATGAGTTTGTAGTAACTTTTCAGATAATACTTTGCAGGACAATATGCATCTCTGAAAGGATTCCATTGCTAGGCTGTCCGAGTCTGCAGCCAAAACACGGAGGTGCTGGCGCTTCTCTCTCTTTAATTTTTTTAATGTGAGTAAAACATATTTTGCTTGTGATTCATTCTGAGAAATAGCCAAGTTGTTTAAGCCAAAAACCTGCTTTAATCTACTTTCAAGATCAATTAAAAATGTGTCCTCAGGCAAACACATGGCATGGAAAACTTCTGCCTTGAGGAATTAAAATTTAGCAGAGTTATAAGCAATGGGATAGAGGATTAAAAAATGGTCTATCTGAGGGTAACTGTAAAATAATTTCTGTCTATGGTATTATAGAACTCTGTCAGTGAGACGTTAGTATTGATACAAAAGGCCTGACTGCATTTTCTGTTACCTGTAGTGAATTCAACTCTCTCTCCCATATATGCATTTTGCAAGTTCAGTCAGATCTGGGAACTCACACTAAACCCACTGCCTTCTGTGAAGCTTGCCTGTGTAAACTCCATGTAAAGCCCATGGAAAAAAATTTGTGCAGAAAGAACTTTAAATGCCAAGGTTTTGTCTCACAGCTTTTTGATTTCATCCAGTTTATGTGCACAAATTAAGAATAATACAGAAAAATGGCCAAAGTGCACTTCTCCACATGCTGATGTTTGATAGCCAGTTATCGCCACCAATCAAAGCATATTATCTCTGAGTTGTTGCCTGTGACTTGTCTTGGAGGTCACTAACCTGTCCATGTGACATGTACATGAGGACATATCCCTTCTCTACTGATTGACAGAACAAACAGTTTTTATTGTTTTTAAAATCTGAGGCAACATTTAAATGCCTCAACAGTTCACAGATGTGAAAAAAAGAACTGTTAGAAAGGAATAGAAATATTTTGGATATTTTTTCAGAGGAAAAAGCTTTTGCTTAGCTGCTATCACCAGCACCTTGAACTGTGTAGCTTTCCACTTATAAGAGTTCTCCTCAGGCAGCTTGCATGAGGTTTACTCTTTTCAGTAACTCAAAATGGAAAATTCTGTGGAAGTTGGCAATAGCTTGAATGGCCATTGCCATTTCCAGTGACAGAAACTGCAGCCTCTTATCAAGCCACAGACAGCAAAAGCTACTACTATAAACTGCTGCTGCTGCAGCAGCTTCAAAGTTCAAAAGAAATAATGGACTCATTTAAGAGCATATTATTATCTTCATATTATCTACATACCTTATCATGCCATTCAGTGAAAGTTGTGGAAAAAGCATACAACTTCTGTGATTTTGTACAGATGATGTTATTTCCATGTATTCCTCTAACAAACCAGCCTCTGTGTACTGTGTACAAACTATATTTCTCCAGATGATTTTTTATTGAGATGATGAAATCTTTGGTCTTCTGTTTGTTGGTGCCACTGGTGTAGGTCCACGTCAGTAACCTAACCATCACCAGAGCAGAGCCTGAATATGGGTAGCGTACAATAATCTGTCCCCTGGCAGTTGTGACTCACGCCGATTAGCACCTTCCCTGACATTGCAGAAATTTCTCTGGGGATAACCGAGGTCAGGGATCATTCATGACAGACACTATGAATAAGGTCAAACTCTTTTGGGGGCAAGGGAATTTAGCTGCCCAGGCAAGTACCATTTGCCATAGAGGCCAGAGAACAGGGGCCTCTTTGGTTTACTGTCATGGACACTGCTGGGGCAGAAACCAAAAGCCATCTGGAAGTATTGCTCTAAGTTGATTATGAAGAGAAACACCAAAACGTCTGTCTGAAATTGGCAGATTGAGACGCAAGAATTCTCCATGCATGCTGTAATGCAGCATTTGGTTCAAATCTCAAGAAATGTAAAAAACTAAACATGACCGTATTGCTTTAGGCTAACGGTGCAGCTAGCCCTGTGCCATGCCTCAGACAGTAACTGACAGCAGAAATATAGGAAGGAGTGGAGGAACAGGGAAAGCAATGTGTGACTGAGGGACTGTCTGAGCCAGAACTGGGTGTTCAAACATGACAATCCTTCCAGCACAGACCCCCAGTCACCTCTGTGATTCTCTTAGCAAGGTCACCACTTGGTTTTAAATAGAATGTCCTACAAAAGTAAAATCATAAAATATTCTAAAACTTCTTCCAAAAGAAAAGAAACAAACTAACCAACCAAGAACTAATAAGTGAATGGCTCTCCTGTTATTAATGTACCTCAATGTACTTTATATAATTAGAGGAAATCACCATAGTCTTCTAGACCCCTTTATAAAGCTTAGACCATAGGTATTCTCCTAGTAATTTATATAACTCCCTCTGCTACACTTTGAAACCAGACTTCTACTTCTGCACTACCTGCATTTTTATTGCAGACTGGATAACCTAGTTCATGCAGAAACAACTTCATTCAAAGTTAAGCAGGTTTGGAGCCATAGCATTTTCTTTTAATAATCCTAACAGAAAATATAGATCTCAGGTCTTCTTTTTTTCTGCTGGATTCAACCCTTTTTCTATTGTTTATTAGTCTATGTGATCTGTAGAGCAAATGAGAGGTGACTTCTTATCTACAAGAAAAAGCTGTCTGATAAATCACAAAGATGAATAATTTATATTACTGGAGCAGAGAAAACATCATTTCACACTGTTTTTCATGCAAAATGTCACATGAATTCCAAATGGACCAAACAATTTGTGTGAGTTTGAGACCAAATTCATTGCCAGAAGTGGAAAGAAAAGGGAGGAGAAGTCTCAGTATTGTTGTGATTGTAGTTTACTCAAGGAAAGGGATTATGATCCAGCTATTCTTCTTTCTATATTGACTTAAATAGAGAAATAAATTATAACTACAAAAATCAATGCAAAGGAATAATTATAATTACATTCAAACAGCATCAATACTGCAAATAAGGCAGGATTTTTGTTGTTTTTTTTTTTCCACACTCAATTTCAGTCTGGTTAGAGGAAGTCTATGAGGTTGTTATTGTCTTGTTTCATAATCAGACATTAAGAAGTCCTGCAACTGAAGAAATGTGATTGAATATTATTGTTGTTACTACTGTGGCCCCATGTTGCCAACTGATTTACATATAACCTCACAGAAGATGGCTTAAAGACTCTTAGTAGATGACTGAGCAAGTTTAGTATGCAATGGACAGACACACAATATCTGTCTGAAATAAAAGCAGCAGAAAGCAGTAGAAATAACATCCCCAGGAAAGAGAAACCCTACACACTATGAATGCAACAGGGAGAGCGTAGGCATACAACCAGAGGGGCCTCCAGTGTGCTGCGGAGCATTGCGAACAGGTGGTCCCAACCCTCACAATAAGAGATATTGGTTTGGGCAGTAACTCTCTGAGTGCAGGGCGTCCAAGCCAGTGCGACCTGGAGCCTTTTGTATGTCCTTTATGAATAGACTCTAGAGGCAGTGTTTTTAAGTATTTATATTGAATGTTCCACTCTTTCCCTCTCTCTCTTTCTTCCTTTTCATAGAATCACAGAATGGTTTGGATTAGAAGAGACCTTTAAAGATCATCTAGTCCAACCCTCTTTCACTAGATCTAGTGAGCTTCCACTAGATCAGGTTGCTCAAAGCCCCAATCCAACCTGACTTTGAACACTTCCAATGATGGGACATCCACAACTACTACGTGCAACATGTTCCAGTGTCTCACCACCCCCAACGTAAAAACTTTCTTCCTTATGTCCAATTTAAATCTACCCTCCTTCAGTTTAAAATTATTGCCCCTTTTCCTGTCACTATAGGCCCTGGTAAAAAGTCTTTGTCCAACTTCCTTATAAGCTCCCTTTATATATTGAAAGGCCCAAACTGTATTTTATTGCAACAGTTCTTCCCATTTGACTTCATATAAGATTACTTAAAGCCAAACTATGTGCCTAATCTTGAAGTCTTTACACAGTTGAAATACAGTAAGGACTTAAAAATGAAGTCAGCCACTTTCATAGCTTTCAGCAGACATAATTTTTTTGCATGGTATGATACATTCATTTGCAAAGTGAGAATGCTGTCTAATATTTGATTAATCTCTGCTGTCAACTTGTAAATGATGGGAAAGTGTTGCCTAGAAAACCTTGAGGATTTAGGAAAAACAACCTATGGGAATTCTGTTCTTTCCAAATACCCAGGTTCTGCTTGGAAATACCTCAATATTTTGATATATAACTGTGACTCTTGCACAAGTACAGAATGGGATGCACATATTTTGATACAGAACTACGACTCTTGCACAAGTACAGAAAAAATAATGTCATACGAATTAAATGAAAGCAAATCAAAAAAGTTATACAGATCAGCTTGAAATTGTTAGCTCGTCACGATATTTAAAATACTTCTTTTAGTTCAATTTGGCAGTTTCTGAAAGAAACTAAAAACGTGTAGAAAAGCACAAAAATGAAATGTTTTTTCTACTCTTCATCAGTAGAGAGCGCTATTAGACAGCAACAGCTCGCAAAATCCTCTCAAGCCAAAAAGGCACTGAATCACTCTCTGCAGCCAGCGGTACAGCACCGTGGATAATGACGAAGTCAACTTCAAAATTAGAGAAAAAGCAAGATTAGATTTTGTATCATATTTTAAAGAAGTATGAATGCATTTTTTTCACAAGATAATATTGTAGCCATAACATTAGTAATTATGAATTCAGACACCTAAACATCATCTGTTCGCATACACTTGACTGAGGAAGGAGACAAAAACTGTTCACAAAGATGCACTTAGAACAAATCCGTTGCATGCGATGAAGCTGTACGCTCGTCCATATCAAGATGTTATCTGAAGATTAATGAGACCAAGTGAAATTAATTAAATTACAGTGGCAAAGGGAATTAAATGAAAGTATGAAGTGCATGGTGCACAGTAGTCATTACTGGCCATATCTTGTGCTGGGTGGTGCTCCATGCTGCTTAATTGATTCTCTGGGAGTTGAGGGAAAATTTGCCACCATTTATCCTACAGTTTTCATATGAAGAATGGTAAGACTATTTGGGCTAGTCGAGTAAATGTGAAATGCCAATTCTCATGGACGTGAATAACCAAATCCATTATCAGGGTTTGGCAACTGAACTACATCCAGTCACCTTCAAGCGACAGTTTGGTCTTGATATTTTGTAAACTTTTCCTGTTGTACACACATTTCATTTAAGTGTAAATGCATCTCAGACCTATACTAAACTGTGGTTTAAACCAAAAGAAAACTACCAAACATCAGATAATAACTTTCCCCCCTCCTAAGTACATCACTAATAACATGTTTCTGTATTCGTACGGGATAAATACACACATGGCAGTGTTGTCTCTATATAAGGGACTTGCTTATTTTAAAAAGCAGAACTGACATCACAAATCAGACTGAGGCTTTTGGATGCCTCTTATCACTGCTGTTGATGAACTACCAGAATAATACAATGTGGAATTAATGTTTGAGTAAGTGATAGCCAATCCCCAGAGTCTGGATTGACTTACATCCTCCCTAAGGGTACACGACAAATACCACATGCAAAAATCTACCTTATGAGAAATAGTTTCTCGATAGTTAAATATAATTAAGTACACAATCAACATTTTTAACCTTTCCTTCCCTCTCTCCTCTGTGTTCTTAAGCATTTTATGCAATATGATTAAACAGATGTGCAAACAAGAGTATCCGAAAATGTGAGGAAAAAGATTAATCACTTGCTTCAACTCTTGTTTAAATCAAGGAAAAAGCTTGCAGCATCTGGAGTGTTGTAGGATCCAGTTCTCCCAAATAATCAGGAGTTTCAGACACACAAAAAAAATTAAAAGGAGTTTAGGAAGAAATTTTTCCTCTTGGTGACTTATTTCCCAGCTGCTTACTGCAAAGTGCCTTCTTTGAGCTACCTTTTATTAGGCACTGTCAGATAAGGTAGGACTGTACAATCTGTTAGCATATTGGTCCAACATAGTACGGCACTGACCACATTCTGATGTTAATTTTAAACACTTTGAGGCCTTAGCACTTTGAGGCTAGCTCTCAGTCCCAAGCCTGTCTTGCCAGGAGAGGAATGATCCGTCTGCTCGGCACACATCCCTGCCCGACATCTGCCTGACAGGGCTTACGGCACAGGACAGAACCTCACCACATTCACGGTCTTGGCATTTGAACAGCATACCCAGTGCTTCTGTTTTTCAGCTAGGAGGGGATAGCACATAATGGCTCTGTTCATATGCGCTGGGCATCCATATCCGCATTCACGGCTGCTCAGGTCATCGGTGGTGGAATGAAGATCCCAGCAGAGCTTGACCCCAGATTCCATTCAAAGGTCTCTGGTGGTATTCTGGCAAAAGCCATGAGTGAAGCAGTCAGAGCGTGTAGATTAATCTATGTGAAACCATGCTGCAGACAATGGAACTATCGTCATAAAATCCTCCGCAGACATTTCAAAGAGATTTTTTCCATACTTTGTGCACAATGCACCACTTGTTTAATTCACACAAGGGAACTTCTTGTATGCACATTTGCAAAGCCTTTTACAATTGCCTGAGCTATAGAAAAACAATTAAAAAAGCTGTCTTTTATCATCAAGACATGGTATTTTTACAACATCCAAGAGGAAATGACCCTGCCAGAGGGGTTCTGTCCCATCACCTGTGTAACACCAGGGTGTCCTTGTGGAAGCTGTTTATACGAGAGCAAACTTCAAAGCTGATTCCCTAAAAAGGCAATTACTACCTTCAAAAATCTCAATAAACACCTTTACTTAAATATAGAAGCTTCATCCCTTTCTGCCCACAAACATAAGGAGCAGATCCCTCCTCAAGGACCTGCTCTAACTGCATCCCTCAGGCTTGAACCACTGCTGCCCTGCATCTTCCACTGACCAGTGCAAGATGCCTGCCATAGAGGTGAAAGGTTGCTACCTTTCAGTCCCCGTTTTGCACAGTTCTGCAGAGGCGTAAATCAGCTGCACAAGGTTTGGTGACAGAGTATCAGCAGCCTGGGTTTTATAATTTTCCATGCAGTTGAGCCAGACTGCCTCCCTGACCTTGTATTTCTCTCTCCCTCCTCTCCCTGCAGAGCACCCGGTTCTTCACTGTCCCTGCCTGCAATCTTGCCACTGTTGGTGCCAGAGCCTTCCCAACTGCTGCTTCTGCCATCTGGAACAGCCTTCTCGTATCTCACTGCCTCATTGCCCCTCTGTCTCTGTTCAAATCTCTATCCTTTCTCCCTCATCTATTACTACATCATTTTTCTCTTTCCCTCTGCTGTTACTTATTTTTTAACTCTGTCATGCCCCTTGAGCTCCAGATTGCATAAAATATGCTAAAATAAGAAATAGCTTATTCAATAATGCTTGATAATCTTTCTGAGTATTTTAGAATCCTAAAAAAAGAAAATAAATGGGAAATAAATAGAGGTTAGGCTGTAAATAGAAAACCAATAAGAACAAATTCCATGACCACAATAGTACTCATTTTAAAGGGATTTCACTTATTTGAAGGGCAGCTCATCATAGTACAGCCAGAAGAAGGGAACTCTAACCTTTCTGAACATCTGTGGTGTGCTAAATCCAACTCACTCTCTGTTCTGCCTGGTTCGGGTAATTTGTGGTAGCACGTAGTTCTCCCTTATCCCAGACCAATGCTTGAAGCAGCAGGCTTCTGAGCAGCTACCTGACATTTATATGCCTCGGCTGCTCTTCTGTGCCAGGATTCAGGATTCCTGAACCTGACTTGCATGACAGAGAACCAAAGCTCCCAAATGCATGGTCCCCTGCACTTCGAATAGCACTAAAGCAATGCAGAGAGCGTTCTGGTGGAGTTCTGTTCCTGCATTACAATGCAGAAGACAATACTCTGAGGAAGTAGATTTTGATTATACAGAAACCTCTCTGCAACAAATATAAAAATATGATGGTTTGCTTTTTTTCACAAAGCCCATATCTGAATGTGTTAAAGCCATGTATTGATTATGTGGCTCATTTTATGGTTCATTTCACCAAAAGCACCTGACAAAGTGTGTTCCTATAATTATGTATGTAGCTCCGGAATTTACTGCCTGAGGGCCCTGAGTACCAACCACCCCATGTTTTGGACTTCTCACACAGACAGTCAAGGATTTTCCATGAGGAAAGGCTTAGAAACAGTTTACAAAACTGTATATGGCACCGAATACAAGAGATCTTACTACTTTTACAACATCTAGATGTGGAATGCTATGAAACATACAGGCACCTCATATGATTCTCTGAGTACAGCGGGACAGGAGAACTTTGCCGTATGCGTTGTGGTCCCTGTGCCTCCCTGGTTGCCTGGATGAGGTGACCTGCCTCAACTGTCCTCTGGTCCACAGACCTGTATGTTCATACAAATCTTTGAATGAAAATCTGGTGCATACTGTGGTCCCACCCAATCAGGGAGTATATCACCCAGATACCACATTATAATCTAATTTTTCCCTCCAGTATTCACAATGAGAAAATTCGGTTTTTCAAAAATTATTTCTAATTTCACATTCACCACAAATATGTGACATATTTCATTAGCACAGATATGTATAAAAGTTCTCCATCCAAAGTGTTCCAGTCTGGGTTCAGTTACAGCAAAAAAATTTTTTGTGTTTTTTTGACAAATAAAGTATTTGAACAAAGTTCTAATACTTAAAGATGCCAACTTATGCCTATATTTTTTTACTGATCAAATTTGCATGCTATCTAGGCCACTATCACAATTACAAACATAAATCCAGTATTTGCTCCTAACATTTGCTCCTAAAATGACTACACATCATTAGTAATTTGGACTAATCTTTAGAAAATGCATGCACATGTGGATACACAAATTGCATGAATGAGGTTTCTTTTCTTAAAATGTCACCATGTGTACCCTAAAGCAGATGTTAAATTCTAACTTTGGGACAAGCTATACTTAAAATGTCACATAGCTCAACTAGTCACACAGAAGTGAAAAAATCCACTAATGTGGAAAATAAAATTTAAAGTTAAACTTCTCACATAAATGAAAAGTGGCAATGATTTTTTTATTGACACTATACCATTATTAGTTAGTTCATTTGGTAGTATACTGGAGAGTGAAGAAAAATGGAATCAGTTTGTAGCAGAACATTGCTGACACTGCTAATGATGATGTAACAGCAAGTAACTAAGATGTAAGAAAGGAATCTGTAATGCAGACACATTGTTATTCTGAGCAGGAGCCTGGGTGAATCATAGTGGCCCACTCAGGATTAAATCTTTAATCTGAGTTGGTATGCAGGGCTTAAGCAGAGAAGAAGCAGGGAGACCATTTCTGTGATGCTGGGAGACATGTGGAAGGAAGCCAAAAAGAAAAAACTGCAGGCTGCTCAAATGAGACTTGCAGAGGACACAGAGAATGCAGAAAACAAAGGGGGAAAAGAAAAGATCATTATTCATAGGTAGCTCAGAATAGGATAAGGTATAATAACATTTCACAGGTGATTTGGTACTATATCCTAACATAGGTCAAAGTGAATCTGATGGTGACACATCAAATGTATCATATTTAACAGTCACTAGGACTGGAGCATGCTTTTCTGTCTTTCACTGTAGTCTCTTAATGATATGTTTATGTTTATATAGTCAGCCTTCTTAAACCTACGTGCTCGTCTCTCTCTTCCTTACATTCGAGATGTGAGACAACTGGCTGAGAATCGTTCAGCACGGTGCCACATTCACTGACTTACTGCAGCTCAGTGATATCTGCAAATCTGTGACACTAACACAGAATTTTAGCAAAGCAATACAAAGTAATAGATTGTCAAAGAAATGAGCTTGTTTAATACTGCCTAGAAAATAAAAGGATTTTTCAGAAAATTAAGCCTCAGTCTTTTTAAATGTGTGTGTGTGTTAGATCAAGAAAGCATGCAGCAATCTCTGCAGCTACCCTTTTGTTTTTGAATATTCCTTGGTGAGGGTTCACTCTCTGTGTGCTTGCACTTGCTCCTAGAGTCTACTTTTCAACTGATTGCACTTGCCTTGTTGAAAGGGCCCCAGAATGAATTATTTGGCTCTATCAGTAGCACAGCTCTAGAGTTTTGTAGTCTTCAAGAGAGCAGTTAGATTAAAAGAGATAGCCAGACCTACAGAGGTGGTAATAAAAGTACAGGAGGATTTAGGAGACAATTTAATTTCAAGCTCTGTAAGGGGATATGGACCATGGTGTAGATAGATATTTGCTAGGGGAAAAAAAAAAAAACTAGGCTCGTTTAAAAAAAAAAAAAATAGTGAATATCCATCAGATGGAAATATTTTCAGCCACCTTCACAGCCCAAGCTAGACTGGAAAGACCACAGCACAAAATTCTATAGCTCATTTGCTTGATGCTCCCAGTACCAACTTAATGTCACTTTCAAGTCACTAACAGTACAAAACATTGCTCAAGTAATTCAGTCCTGAATTTTCAAATGAAAGTTTTTTTTTTTTGTTTGGGGTTTGTTTTGGTTTTTGTTTTTGAAGTGTTTTGATTCAGGAATCTGCCTTGTGAATGATGGGATATAGCTACACAAACAAATTAGCACAAAGGAAGTTAATGTGTGGATTTGCAGCTTGTTAAGTGCCATGTGATATCTATTCATTTGCATGGTTTTGTCCTGCAATACACAAAACAGTTTATCTCTTGTTGAATATGGGTATTCTACCTTGCAATTTATTTTTCAGAAGGATCATGCAATAGCAGTTGTTTTGTGTAGCTGATTTTGTGAAAACATACACCCACAATTTGTGCTAAACTCTGCAGCAGGCAGTGATTTCACTGATTTTTAACAAACTTTTGCTCCTATCACTTTAGTGAGTTGTACATTTCCGAAAATTTTAGCTTGTTCTATTTTAAAAGTTAATTGATCTGATTTTTCTTCCCTTAAAAGAAAAAGTTTCTCATCTATTAGTTAAATATGGAGTTGTATTCCATTTTTATTGTTATTAGGCTGGATGTTTAAAAAGTTTTCCGTTCAGACCTTCCACAACTAAGCAAGTTACAAAATCCTTCTGGTTCTTTGATGGCAACAAAATTCTTCAGTCTAATTAGAGAGCTCCAGATTCAATATGAAGAATGAAATGCAGGATAACCTGAAATCTGATTTTGTTTCATCACAGAGATGTAATTTACCAACATGAAATAGAGATTTAAAAGAAGAACAAAAGGTTTTCACTACAAGCATTCTGTATAAATGAGATAGTTATCTACATTGAGTTCAAACTGTACAGACAAGTTGGCCTTTTACAGTAATTGTGACCTTCAGCACCATCCATCTGCTACGGTGTAAATTAGAAGCCATCAACCAAAGGATCCAACTTTCCACTGATGAGATCATTTAGATATCTTCAGTTCTAAACGTTTCTTCTGCAGTCCATGGTTCTGTCTAATTAATTGGTATCAAGGAAAAATATCACAGACATGATAGATGCCTCTTTCTCATCTCTGTTGCTGCACTATGACAGCTCATTACAAAATGGGGGAATTGTAGCACCTCAATGAATGGGAAGAAGTCAATAAAACTGGATGGAACCAGTGGCACAGTGGCAGAAATGTAGGTGTTTAGCGTACATGGAGGGTGCTGGGCAACATTTCCAAAACCAAATAAAACATTTTGAGTGCCTTAGTTTTGAGGAATCTCAAGCCAAAGTCTTGCATTTCTTTGGGAAGAGTTTAACAGATGTACTTTACCTCCTATAGATACTCTTTCAAAGTCAGTTAGAACACAAATCAGTTCCATATTGGTGGTGTTTATGGACAGCAATGGGGCTGTGCCAATTCAGGCATGACAAATATCCCTAGCTCCCATGTTTAGTTTCTTTTCAAGAAAAGTACCTCACCACAGCGTAATATTGTAATGCGATACGTGGAGAGATTCAGATGTAGCTTGAGCTACTGAAAAAGGTATGAGCATAATACTGGGATGTTTTGTCCCCTAACAAGCTCTGCTGAGAAGAACAGTTAAATCACAATTGCTTTTTCAGATTTGCTTCCTAGAAGTTTAAAGATTTAGCAAAAGAAAGTCAGGACAAAAGTACCCAACTTCTCTGGCACATCACTGTCTACACAGAGATTATCAGTACAATGCTTTAAATAACATTTACTTACATCACTATGGTGTCCTGAGATACACTGAGGACTCTGGACAGAAAATCTCAGAAAAGAAATCCACATGGCATAGCTGATTTAAAGGGCCATAAAGCCACATACAAAGCCTTTCTTGCATTATTTTGTTCTTTAAATAAAGAAAACAAACAAATCCCCAGTTAAGTCCACTTTTAAGAGACTCCTTCTTGGTAAGTAAAGAAACATTACTACATGAAACAAGTGACAGTAATCAAAGCATTGCAAAAGAAGGATCCAGAACTACTGTGGAACATACTGAAAGGGAAAAACCAAACATATTGGGAGAGACTGTTTTAGCAGAACAGATGACCACTTGTTCAATAAATTGCCTTGGTTTGTATGCTTGTTTGTTTTAAAAGAGAATCTAAATTTCTGAGAGACAGTTACATTTAAAAACCACTCATCATGAATAATACAGGAAATGTTCCTGTTGCACAGTTCCAGAGTAATGATAAACTTCCATACATGAAATTCACAATGTAGTAAAGTAAATGTGGGCTTTAAAATTATGATTCTGAGTACTGAGACAGTGCTGAGGAGTTCTGTCTTGCCAAACATTTGTTTGGGTGTAAGTAGTTAGCTGCTCCGCTAATTCCCTAGTCGTGTATAGAGAATTTCTTTTTCTTAGATGTGTGAGACAAGCTATTCACTTACTGAAGAAATGCATATAGAGAAAGAGATTATTTGGTTTGGAATCTCAATTAAAAATTGCTATTATTTCAGAGTGCATTTTACTTGAGTAAAAGTACCTGATATTTGTTATTCTGCAGGGAAACGTTGGCAAGTAAAGACAACAGAGCTTGAAGACTGATTGCAATATCAGTGTAATTGCAATGTCAGTTGTTCTCAAGAACATATGGTGGGTTTTCTTTTCAATAAAAAGTCTATGAAACTTAATCCATTTCTGTGATTTAGTTATTACATCTGATTAGAAATGAGAATTAATGTGAACAACATACTTAATATCATTGTCTATAATTTTGAAGTGGCAATTTAGAATTAAAACATTACTCGGTAGGTTAGATCTGTGAATGCTTCTTTAGCTCGCATTTGGTAACTTGGATTACAGAACATAATCAGCACTTTAATCATTTATTGGAAAAACTCAATAATGAAAAAGGTATGAAGAGGGAAGGAGTGCATTATCAACCTTTATTAAGCAAAAGCAGTAGTGTAATTGCATTGACCCACTAACTTTTTATTTTCTACTAGGATAAATACATTCTCTTTTATTAATTCTTTGTGCCAAAACTTATCAGT
The DNA here is from genome assembly GCF_964195595.1 of Calonectris borealis. Lineage (NCBI taxonomy): Eukaryota > Metazoa > Chordata > Aves > Procellariiformes > Procellariidae > Calonectris > Calonectris borealis. Next base: position 60,318,653 of record NC_134313.1, read on the forward strand.
ATGACTTTCATTCTCAGTGTTTAATGTCATTGGTTGTGAAAGATGTACACAATGACACTTTTTGTGTACTACAGTTAACTATCTAACTGGCCATTACCACCATTTTATATTCCATATTCCACATGATTTACTTTGTTGGCATTAATGTAAAATGCCACAATAAATTAAATGTTATAGTTAGAACCATACCTAATTCTTCATAACTGGTTTGAAATGAAGTATCAAAGTCACACTTGGTACATATCTTGTCATTCACAGTGGTACACAACCACATAAAGCTCTCACAGATTATTGCTAACAAACAGATCCATTTCGTTGCCAAATCTTTTGAATCCTAAGTTCTAGTTCTTCAAGGTCTGCAAGTATTTCCAAAAGAGAATGAAGTCACTGGAAAATAAATCGCTGGAAAATAAATCACTGGAATATGAAAGAAATTTGTATTTCAGAACCTCAGAGAGTTGGAAAATTTAGGATCATGGTATTAATTGGTCCAGTATAAAACTTTTGCCTACAGAATTTAGAATGTCTACAAATATTTGGGGGATTAGTGTCTAATTTACAAATATTTCCACTCAGTAAACACTGATGTGCGTAAGCTGATGTACTTAATATGAAAGTCTCATTTTAGAAACTGCCAAATAATGAAAACATTATAGTACCACTAAATAAGATAAAAGTCTGTGAAAAAGGCTTTACTCAAAATATAGTAACTCTTTCACCATTTCAGATGGCAATCTAATTAGACACTTCCATATGCAGTAGTATAAATTTAACCCGAACCTGAAAACTAGGCACATGCGTCATCTGTGTTAATTACACTCTGACAATTATTCAGTTAGTAAACAGAAGAAAGCAAATTAGCTAAGAAAAAGCATGACAAGAATTGCATTTAGTGAAAGTCGCTGCAAATAAAATATTTTAAATCAGATGTGTGCATAACGTGTGTTGTAAATATGTCATGTGAGACAGATAACAAAGTAATTTTAATGTCATAATTGGATACTTAGATTATATCAAACATCTCATAAACTGGAAAAAAAAATTAGAAGAATTTGTAGTTGATTACATAGCTGATATAAATCACCAAATTATTTTTATTTCCTGGTTTCTTTTTAATATATTTTAATCATAGCATAAAAAGTAAATCACATAGATGGTAGAGTTCACATACTTCTGTTAATATGAATTTCATGCTCAATGAGAAACAAGTCTGAATCTATGAACTTTTGTCACCTAATTTCACAAGCCTGGGCAACGCTGTATATTTAATTTTAAACAAACAAACAGATCTCATCACCCAATCAGCTATCCAACCCAGATCATATGGTATATATCTTGCATTTTAAGTTATGTCAAAACATAAAATGGAAATCAACGTTTGAAAATCGTTTTGTTGGAACTTTCCCAACATACTGGAAAAACTAGACATGTTAGCAGGGAGGAGTTATGCCAACAAGAGGAAAAAGTTTATCTGTTTGCGGTTTCAGAATTTGATAAAACTTCATTTTCAAAAAACCCTAGAAAATGGTTTGAGGAAAAGTTCTTAGCGCTTATAGCACCAATACACATTTATAGCCATTACAGAGATGGTGTTGTCATTACAGAGACAGTGTAATCATTATAAAGGTGGCATGTAGGAGCCAGGGAAGGACAGGGGATGTGCCATGTGAAATCTTCAGAGAATTCAGCTGCTAAAATTTGGCCATTATGTACTGGACATAAAAAAATAGTAATCTGGAGGCTTGTAACCTGTCCAAATCTGGGTGAATTTTTATGCAGTGGATTCCTTGACAAACATGAAGCCTTTCAGGGCACAGAAGTCCTGGGGTTCTTCAACATAAATGGTTGCAATCATTCCTTTTAAAAATTGATCAAAACGCAATGTTTCAGTTCTGTATTATTCGCAGTAGTAGCTGAACTGTTTTAGCTCAAAAGCAAAACAAACAATAAAAAGAAGCAGAAATCAGTCTGAAGCTGATGCTCACTCTTGAAAAATTAATCCAAAGCAACTAAAGCCTTTCAGAGGTGTCAGACAACTACATCTTTAAGTGGTGCTCAAAACAGTGCCTATAAAATTGATTTGGTTATGGGGCTCCTTGCTGAATACAGTAGCAGTTGTAGCTGAGAATACACTGGAACTGCACTTCTGGGAAATCTGTGACTTTCCTAGGCCTCTTTCATGGAGTTTCAAGCTACATTAACATTTTGGAAAAATGCCAGTTCAGCCCCTTGTCACACTCAGTGAATGCCTCTGAATTACCCTAACGGTAACGGCCATTATTAAGCCCAGAGGAGACTGTTTTGGATGAATCAATGACAGAACCTGGCTCCTGCTAACGAGAGACAAGTAAGCTTTATAGACTTTAAAAAATCTAAATGGAACAAGAATAAATAAACAATAAATCCTTGCAAACCATTAACTTAATACTTTCCTCTAATGCCAACAACACTGGCTAAAGGTTTCATTGGTGGCCCTGAGCATACCTCAGCAGCTGGGAGAGCAATCAGGAAGGCTTAAGAAGGTGAACAGAATAGCTGTCCCATACACAGAAGTTTGGGCAGAAGCTGATGTAGGAAAGTGAGAAAGGGAACAGAGGACCTCAGTTCATCCATCCCCCAAATGACTGTTTCAAATTGGGTGGAGATGTAGGCTTTACTTGACACTGCCTACGTACAGACTGAGGACGAGGCACATGTTTCAGAAGGACTGGAAATCCAGATTGCTCCATCATAAGGGACCTGACTGGAGCATTTCACAGCTCCCCTCTGGACAGCACATGTGCATCCTTCCTTTGGAAAGCAGGAGTAGGAGTAGGTGGCTGCCAAGGTCTTGCTTTGATACAGGAAGTGGATGCACCTACTGGTGTGCTCAGAGAGGCTCTGGTGTGTAACAGCTTTGTTGGCTTTACTGAGACTGGGAGGAAAATGGTTGTGAACCAGTATAGGACACATTTGGAAATGAATCTGTTTTGCACAGACTAAGAACACGATGAGAAATTTGGATTTGTGTGCATTTCCAAGTGAAATCTGATTTTCTTTGAATGAGCGCGCTCTTTGAGAAATGAGCCCTTATTTATGCAAATTGGTTTTAAATGAGAATATTTAATGAAAGGATTTGATCCCCATATAACGAAAGCTCTTATAAATGTGCACCTAGGCAGCAGAGGCAGCCTTACCGCCTATTCAGGCACTTATTCTAAGGGTTTCTTTTTTTACTCCTTGACAAAGTTTAGACTACATGTTTCTAATTAGAATGAAAAATAGTTAGATGAAGGATATTTTCAACTCAACTATTCTTCAGCTATCCTTATAAATCTAAGAAGGGGTTACCAGACTGACAGGTGGCAGCATGGCCCAATGGATGTTAAATTGCTTAGAAACATTTTGGGCTTTTCATGTTTTAAAAGAAAGAAAAGGTTCCAACCTTTCTTTGTTTATATGTCACTCAGAAATGGCTGGTTGTAAAAGTTCTGACCTTATTCTGCACCTAATACTCCAAGGGAGCTATTGCATAGGGCATATTTGAATAGATTTGGTTAAGAAAATACAAAAATTAAATTTTGATCTCTTAATATTCAATTATGCTCAAACTATGCTGAAGGAAATTTCAAGGAGGTTGTAAGTTCTTTTGGCATGCTAATGTAACAGATGCGAAAGCATGAATTAACAGCTACAATGGAGAGCTGCTGGCAGGTACTGATTTGTAAGCTGATCCGAACTCTTGAAGGTAATTGAGGAGTGACTTAGAAATGACTTCACACTGAAAGTAGAAGGACCTTTTTCTACTCATAATTCTATCCTAAACTTTCTTAAAACCCTATTTTGGGTTGGAAACTGCTGCTGCCAAAATAATAATTTTTCTAAAAATATTTCCAAGCCATTTCTGACTGCACAGCTGCATGAATGCTTTGTGGTGACCTAAGGGAGGGAAGGTGCAGAGATTGGAACAAGTGCCTGAAGATGGAGATGCTTCCTTTGTTGACAGTTTAGGCTGGCTTCTGCTGCTTTAGAGTTATTGTGAAACCACACAGTGTTTAGGGGTTTTGCCAATTTCTCTCTGTTTAGCACTACTGAACATCTTGCAATAAGAACTTTAGGCTACTCTTCAAAGCTATCCCAAAAGGACTCATTATTTTGTCACAAAATCACAGAACAGTTGAGGTTGGAAGGGACCTCTGGAGGTCATCTCGTCCAAATCCCTGCTCAAGCAGGGCCAACCAGAGCTGGTTGCCCAGGACCATGTCCAGATGATTTTTGAACATCTCTACGGTGGGAGAGTCCACAACCTCTCTGGGCAAACTGTGCCAGTGCTCGGTCACTTGCGCAGTGAAAAAGTGTTTCCTGATGTTCAGAGGCAACCTCCTGTGTTCCAGTGTATGCCCATTGCAACTTTCCTGTCACTGGGCATCTCTGAAAAGAGCCTGGCTCCACCTTCTTTGCATCTCCCTTCAGGCATTTATATATTTTTATTTGTCTTGCTGAACAATCTTGTCAGGTATTTGTCTTGCTGAACCATCTTTGGTGGCACAAAGCTGAACCCTGTGACCATCTCTGCTGTTGGTGTGCCCCTAGGATATGATGAGAGACGTCTGACAGCCTTGCTTTTTTCACCACAAAGCTGTTTTGTCATGAGTACAGACTGTTCTCTTGATGCTTGTTACGCTCCTGATTGACAGTGCTTGAACTAAGCTAATGTACGGCTAAAGAGGCCAGATATCCCTGGAAGATGGGAGACATTGATCTTGAGTAAGTGCCAGCTCTGTACAGGTGTTTTCGTGGGCCAAGTTCTAAAAGCAGAATAAAGAGGAGGACAGTGTGCCTCAATTTGGTTGGACATGCTGTGTTTTCTGAATGAAGGAGTTATTCACAGGCAAATGAATAATGTTGGAGTCCGTTTGTTCCATGTGATAGGAATGAGGAGAGATATTGATGGCTACAAGCTACCAGAGAAGCCATTTCACATAATCTCAGACACAAAATCCTTCAGCTCATTAGACCAATCTGATTTTCAAAGGTGCTTATCTTTTTCCTACTCTTTCCTATTCTGAATGAAAATCTCTTCGATTTACCTAGGAGGATAGTTCAGCTTTCACGGTGTCCTTTCTAAAATTTCTTATTCTCAATCTCACCTTCTTTCTAGAGATTGGAATGTGAAGAAAGGAATAAGATTAACCTCATTTCAGTGACAGTAAAAACTACTTTACAAATCCCAAGTTCCTTTCATCGAATCCAGAATATCATTCCTTGCCTCTAGCTTGTGTTCCTACAAAAAACTTCAGACTATCGCCGTCAAAAATGAAATCCTGGCAACATATTCCAGATCCTCTTTTAGCACCATTATCTGTCACTGTTGACAATATCCTTTCTTCCTACTTGCTGGTAACTACCCTCATTTCCTCCCTCTGATTCAGCTCTCTGCCTTGCTACCTTTGTATCCAACATGTGATATCTTCTTCTCCTTCATTCATTTCCCACTTACCTCTTAGTCCATCACCTGTTTCCTTGATTACCTCTCTCGCTCGCAAGTGTGCACAGCTTTCTACATCTCAGAAGGGCAATTTTTATCTGCTGCTGCAGCATCAGATAAAAGCAGGAATGAGGTAAGCAGCTGAGCTGCTGTATGCCTTCACTAAATCACCCATGAACTTAATTTTCCTTTCTTGAGATCTCAGAAGGGAAGGAGCTGGAGCTGAAGGGCCACCCAGACTTCCATGGCAACCTCTAGTAATTTTAACTGCTTTTACTTTGTTTTGCATTGGATGTTGGAGGAGTTTGTTATTTTTTTAAGCAGCAGAAGAGAGAAAGAGCCAGATTTTTTAATTTTCTAATACAGTGCAAGAAATTGAAGGAGAAACAACGATTTATGCCAAGCCCAAAACTCTTGAAAACATGGGTTTACAATGAAAACACTAACAGATGCCTAGTGGTAGAAAGCAGAGGAGTGGTTGCCATGGTATCAGATGGCAGGGAAGGTAGCTCACTTTTTCAACTGCCTGGCAGTGGACATGTAGAACCAACAAGTGGACAGCGATGCTGGCAGCCATTGTCTCCGCACAGCACTTTGAAGGGCTGCATGGAGGCTGCTGCTATGATTCAGCACTACTGCACTGGAAACTGGGATTGCCAGGTGTTCAGCAACAAAGGGGGGCAGGGTGTGGTAGGGAGATGGATGACGAACAAATGTCTGGATTTCTTGCAGTTTACGTACTTGCTGTTTAAAGGGACAAGGTCCTGCCCTCCCCCTTGCCCTATATAACCAGTACTAAATAAAGCAGAAGGATGGTTTATATTTTCTGGCAGGTGGACAGAATAATCTACCCTCTACACAGCAAAACTATAATATTAATGAAGTCAGCAAGACAGCAGCTGAACAAGGGGCTAGAAGTCTTCTTCACATCAAGTTCTCTTTATAAAACATCTCTGTAGTAATTGTCTTTCACTAGAAAAAGGACATTATCGTTAAAATTATCATTTAATGGCATTTTGAGAGGAAACTACATCCAGAATAGCTAAAAGCCTTTTGGGCAAGATATTTCTATGGGATGTGGGAAACACAGGCTCTAGCTCCTCTCTAGAAGAAGGCAGAACAGGAAATTGAAATCTATCTTTTACATCCCAGCAGTGTGCCTTTTCCCAGAGGCTTGAGGGTCAGCCTCTCCCACCACTGCTGTAATACGAAGCGTGTTTTCCAAATTTCAGCTGCTTTATATTTACCTCTCCTGTTATGGAATGTATCCCTGTAGGACACCGAAAATAATTCACGTGGGAGATACAGTGTGAGATGATGAAATTTCACTCAAATGAAAGCCACCTTATTAAAAGCAAGTGTGGGTTTTATGTGGCAAGGTGTTTTGGTATAACAAGATATGGAAATTTCATTAGGTCCAGATAGTAGAAAAGGTCAGTTGTTACTCATTCAGTTCTTGGGACTAGAAACTGAAAACTTTTGAGCTCAGCCTTTTTCATAACACTTTCCTATTTCTCTTTTTGGGAGGAGTAGATAAATGGAGATATTAAGAAAACACTAGGAACCTCAAAAGTACTTTGATTCAAGAGAAGATTCTTATCAAATCTGATTTGGTCATTGCTGGTACAGCTCCTGAAAGATTCACACTTTAGCAGCCGATATTTGCACGGTGTTCTAGGTAGGAATTACTCTCAGTGTTTAATAAAAACCCTGAAATCTCATACTTGAAAAATAGCTTTCCTAGCGAGGTGAATATCACCACAACACAGATGTCTAAATGCATGAGTATTGGATGATACTGTGCTGGAAATCTGTATCTCAGAGCCCAGAACCTTTCTACTTCTATAAAGTTGGAATTCATGAGTTAACTTTACACAGAAAATACTTATTCATACAACTATACTTTTTTTTTCTGAGCAACTCAGAAGAATTCTGCCATTTCCTACAAGCATATGGAATGTACTACAGAAATTATCAAGAAATTCTGAACAATTACATCTTTTATCTGTCTATAGATGTCAATTCATATTTGCTTATAAATTCTTTAAAAATATAATATGAAATGGCATAGAATCTAATTTATTTTCTATAAAACCCAACTGGTTTCACTTAATTGCATTCTATATGGGAGTTTTATTAAACACCAGTAACACAGTTATGAAGTGGAAAATAGATCCCTCTTTTGTTAGAACCAATATTCAACCCAGGTCTTGGCCTCTGACATAGAATGTTCAACAGTAATCTTATTTTCCTATATTAATTTTCTTTTCATAGTGATTCCACTGTTGGCCTGCAATTTCTTTTTTAATTAGTTTCTTGGCATGTATGAAGGTAAAACTTGCTTAATTTTATGCAGGATTTTTCTGCACTTTTCTCCAACAGTCTTTTTTTCCTGTGCCTGGTTTTAAATTATAACTCTCAACTATGACTAGTTCTTCTAGTCAGTAGCTGGCAAAATCTGTGTTTATGCTCATAATATTTCAATTTGTCTTCATGTTTAGTTCTTTTTTATCCACATAGGCAATATAAAGCTGTCAGACCTGCTCACATTCTGTAGAGATCTGGATGGAAGTTCGTTAGACTTACATATAATGTCAGGGCCAAATACAAGAGAGAATTTTAAAAAAGTCATGAAGAGAAGCCAGCATGTGGCAAACAAACTACTATAGCCTTGTTCCAGCTCACCAGCAAGGCCATTAGTATTAGCAGCTCCATTTGAGTAGCAGCAGAACAGTATCTTCCAACAGTCAGCAGTCAAAACATTTGTGCCAAAACCCAACAAAATACTTGTATTCATGTCGTGGTTTAACCCCAGCCGGCCACTGAGCACCATGCAGCCGCTCGCTCACCCCCCCCCCCACCCCCCGCCAGGTGGGATGAGGGAGAGAATCAGGAGAGTAAAAGTGAGAAAACTCGTGGGTTGAGATAAAGACAGTTTAATAGGGAAAGCAAGAGCTGCGCATGCAAGCAAAGCAAAACAAGGAATTCATTCACTACTTCTATCGGCAGGCAGGTGTTGAGCCATCTCCAGGAAAACAGGGCTCCATCACGCGTAACGGTTACTTGGGAAGACAAACGCCATCACTCCGAACGCCCCCTCCCCCTTCTTCTTCACCCAGCCTTATATGCGAGTATGACGTCATATGGTATGGAATAGCCTATTGGCCAGCTGGGCCAGCCGTCCTGGCCACGCTCCCTCCCAGCCCCCTGCACATCTGGCAGGGCATGGGAAGGTGAAAAGTCCTTGACTAGCATAAACAATACCTAGCAACAACCAAAACATCAGCATGTCATCAACATTATTCTCACACTATATCCAAAACACAGCACTATACCAGTTAATAGGAAGAAAATCAACTCCATCCCAGCCAAAACCAGGACAATTCACAAGCTACCTTTTTTAACATCCTTCTTGTATGTCTACCACAAGCAAATAAAGAATGTTTACTATCTTTTATCTTTCAATTTTCATTATTTTTGACTCACCCTTTCTCCCACAAAAATCCAACAATGTCCATGGAAGAATGAGGCTCTCTAAGCAGAAGAAACATGTCAGATCTTAAAAGAAAGAAAACAAAATAAAATGGTGAAATATGATGTATGCAACAAGGGAATGCATAATCTTGTTTTTACCATGTTCTCACTCTTTCATTACATTAATGTATCTCTTCTAGAATTGCAATAGATCATCATCAGTCCAGTTCTTCATGGATCAGGGTACATATGTGTACATAAGGTTTCATGACTGGAGTGTCAGACTGTCAGTCTTTGGGAGATCGAGGATGTCAATTTTTACACCTGAAGAAAACTGTTTTTACTTGCCTTTTCTGAGAACTTAGTGGGTTTACAATATATTGGGGTGACATGCACTTTATTTACAATGCTTAATTTCCCCTTTCATCCTCCCCTCCATGCCCAGTGTTGATTACAGATTTCCAGACCTTCTACCATTAGTTGCTCAAATGCTCCTGCAAAACTCATGCCTGCTAGGGGAACCTGTGAATCTGCAGCAGGACAGCAAATGATCAGAATGCAGAATTGTTAGCTGGGGTAAAAATTAGGGCTTCTTGAGCAAATCCCAAGCCCCTGAGACCAGAGAGAAAGTCTGGAGCAAGCAAGACCTAGTCTCAGTGGAGGAGGACCATGTTAGGGAGCATTTAAACAAACTGGTCAAACTGGATGTACATAAATTCATGGCTGCACCCATGAGTGCTGAGAGAGCTGGCTGATGTCATTAGGGGGCCAGTCTTTGTTATCTTTGGAAGGAATGGCAATTGGGAGATGTTCCTGAAGACTGGAAGAGAGCAGATGTCTCTCCTACCTTCAAGAAGGGTAAGAAGAAAGATTGGGGGAACTACAGGCCAGTCAGCCTCACATCCATCTCTGGGAAAGTGATGGAGGTCCTCCTAGAAACCATTTCCAAACACATGAAGGGCAGGAAGGTGTTTAGGAATAGTCAGGATGGATTTACACAGGGGAAATCATGCTTAACCAACCTGATAGCTTTCTACAATAAAGTGACTAGGCTGGTAGACAAGGTATATGTGTTTATCTTGACTTTACTAAGGCTTTTGACAGCGTCTCACATAACATCATCACAGACAAACTGACAAAACATGAGTTAGATAAGTGGACAATGAGGTGGATTGAAAACTGGCTGAACAACAGGGGCCCAGAGGGTTGTGATAAGTGGCACAAAGTCCAGTTGGAGGCAATTTACTGATGGTGTACCACAGGGGTCGATACCGGAGGCAATCCTTTTTAACATATTTCTAATGACCTGGACGATGGAACAGAGTGCACCCTCAGAACATTTGCAGAGGATGTGGAGGGAGGAGTGGCTGATACACCAGAGGGTTGTGCTGTCACCCAGAGGGACCTGGACAGGCTGGAGAATTGGGGTCAGAGGAATCACATGAAGTTCAACAAGGGAGGAACAATCATCTCATGCAACAGTATACACTGAGGACCAACCAACTAAAAAGCAGCTCTTCAGAAAAGGATCTTGGGGTCCTGGTGGACACCAAGTGGAACATGAACAATACACACTCACAGCAAAGAAGGCCTATGATATCCTGGGCTGCATCAGGGAGAGCATTGCCAGCAGGTCGAGGGAGGTGATCCTTCCTCTTTATTCAGCACTGATGAGGCCACACCTGGAGTACTGTGTCCAGTTCTGGGCTCCCTGGTACAAGAAAGATATAGACTTACTGGAACAAGTCCAGAATAGGGCCACAAAGATGATTAAGGGACTGGCACATTTTTCCTATGAGAGGCTGAGAGATCTGGAGATCAGATCTGGAGAAGAGAAGACTCAGGGGGACCTTATCACTGAATATAAATATCCAATGGGAGGAAATGAAGAAGGAGGTGCCAGACTCTTCTCAGTAGTGCAAATTGACTGTGCCCAAGAGGTAATGGGCACAAATTAAAACCCAGGAAATTCAATCAGTACAATAAAAAACCTTTTTTGGCTGTGAGGGTGGTCAAACACTGGCACTGGTTGCCCAGAGAGGTTGTGGAGTCCCCATCTGTGGAGATATTTGAAACCTGACAGGATGTGACTCTGAGCAACCTAATAGCTGATCCTGTTGGAGCAGGGGGTGTTGGACTACATCCCCTAGTCCAAAAGGGGAAGGACCAAAAGGTACCTTCCAATCTAAGTGATCTTGTGATTCTGTCAGATTTAGTAGGATTGTAGTCTGTACTCTTTCAAAGTCGGCTAAAAGCTTATGAAAAAAGAAAAAAGCCCCATGAATTCTAACAATGACCAAAATATAGTCCCAAAACTTCAAAGCAGAAATCCTTAGAGTTTTACTCACAGAGAGGAACTCAATGGGAAGCGTATCAGAACCTGCCTGTGCCATCAAGCTCCTTTGTAGATATGGCAATTCCTTCTCATTTTACAGGTTGTGTCTAACTGGCAAAATTGTGTGACAACACAGGTATGGTTTTACTCACTTCCTCCTTGCATTTTCAAGGTCTTTCTCACATAGCACATAATCACAGTACTCCACAGTATATCCCAGCCCCAAGGCTGGGTCAACTATATCTCTGCTTTCTCTGGTAAAGGTCTGTCTTGAACTGTTCTTGAAAACTTTGAATGATAGAGACTGCATGACATCCTCCACATAATATTTTTCTGCTCCTCATGAGACTTTCTATTAATATTTTTTTAACCAGTATTTGACCCATTTTTTTTTTCTATATTAACTGCATATTTTTCCCATTCATTTAATGATGGAGAATATATTATTTGCTTCCTTTTCCAAAGGTCACTTATACATTTGAAGGCTTAGCATGTTCATTCTTTGGTCTTTTAGGCTAACTTACAGCAATTCTTGCACTTTTTCCTGATAAGTCATTTTTTCTCAGTGTCTGATCATTCCTGTTGCTTTACTCTGGACTTTCTTTGGTTGGTCCTGAAAACTCTACCCAAACTAGATATATAACTCCAGCAGACATACCATGAATTCTGAATGCAGCATAAACAACTATTTCAGTCTTATGGACTAAAGCCTTTTTTATAAAACCTAGAATGATGCATATCTATGTTTTGCAATAGTGGGCACATTGTTGTTTCAGTGCTGTACACTGCACATGTTCTTTTTCAATATGACCTGTATTTTCCAGACTGTTTCTACTGTTTGTGAAGATTGCTTATGCTACATTTGAATCCATTCCTCTAGCATACTGGTGGGCTCTCCCTTCTCCACATTTAATCAGTGTATTTGCTGTGGTCCCACTTGTTATGAAAACATTCAGCCTATCTTCATGAAACAGCCCTTGAGGTACTGATAATTACATCCTCAATATTTTTATCCAACTATTTTGGCACACATGTTCCAGTAGTTCCATCTTGGCTGGTTTTGCCTGGCTTTCTTAAGACAGTGGTTTGCAAAATGGTGTCTAGGGTCTCCTTGAAGATAAGTGTATGACATTTAATGTGTTGTGTCCCTGAAGCTCTTCCAGCTCTGTCTGTCCCTGTCCAACCCTGGGGCTCCCCCCACCCTGCCCATGGCCCAGGACGCCGTGTCAGCCCCCTGGGTCTGCCAACTTCAGCCCCAGAGACATCGCAGCAGGGCTGGCTCCAGCTCCCCACAGCTCTGCCCTGCCCAGCCATGGGCTCTGCCAAGTTAAACCCACCTGCAGGCCACGTCCAGGCCCAGCTTGGCCTGTTCCCATCCCCAGGGAGGTGCCTGATGCCTGGGGCTGTCCCAGTGCCCCCCAGCTGCTCTGCTCCTGGGTGGGGTGGTGGGATGGGCCCTGCTGCCAGGCCCTGCCCTGACGGACCCGTGGGGAGCCTCTGTGGCCCCTGGCCCCACGAAGCCACTGCCCCTCATGGGGCCTTGATGTAATGCTCGTTTTCTCCCGCTTTAAAGATTGGCACTTATTTGACAGCTCTCAGCTTCCCAGTGCCAGTTCTTAAAGACCATGGTAATGGTTCTGAGATTGCCTCAGGCAAAATTTTTAAGTATCTAGGAGTGAATTTTATCAGACACAGTTGATTAGAAAACATTTAACTTAATATTCCCTAACCTTTTTTTTCTGTTTTTTATGATATTTTATCTTTTGCTGGTAGTTAACTATCTTCAAGTGAAAATTTTTAGTGAAGACTATCACTAAAAGGCATTAAGCATTTTTATCTCTGTCATCTTTTTTGATCCTTGTGTCATCTGTCAAAGGATTTCCATCTCTTCTGAGTTACAGTGGATCAACACCACCCAGAGAAAAAAGGACAAAAGTCTCTTAAAACCAATAGAGGATCTCATGACCAGGCGTTATAGAACAAGGGGATGCACCTGAATTGCTGTTTCATAAAAGGACATAGATTATGACTGACTTCTAGTGTCTTCCCTGACATCAGTCCTCCTTCCCTTTGCTGTGTCTACCACTTGAAGACAAGAGATACCAATGCTTAGTTTTTGCTTTTGAATTCTTTTTGAATTGTTCAGAATCTGCTGATTCACACATAAAATATCACTAGCAACTCATAGTGCACATAAAGCCTTCTATGAACTGATTTAGCACTAAGCTGTATTGAATGCTTTGGCAGAATAACAATCTGAAATAAAGTCAAAGTTTGATGCAAAGTGACTTTTTTATGGTTAATGGTATGAAGAACTCCATGAGGGTCTGACCACCACAGAAAGGAAGATGGTACCATGAAAGCAAGAAGCAGCATTACTGAAATGAATAATATGGATACCCTAAGAAAAGAACAGAACAATCTCTGAGCATTTATTATGTAAAAAGAATACTAAGTAGTTGAAATAATATCCACATTTCAAAGTGAAATTGAGATCTCTTTCAACGATTTGAGATTCAAGTATAATCCTTGGATTGTAAATGAGTCTTTTTAACTTCTTGAGGAGGCTGCCTACAATTTCACATAAATAAAACAAGTAAAAAGAAAGAATTTTAAATTATCTTAAAGGTTTGGATTATTTTTCACCATATATAGGTAAATCACATATATTTCATAACATGCTGTGACCAAATAGTAAAAACTTTCATTAACATTCTGTATTTCAAAGTCTTATGTTTTTGTAATGAAAGCAATTAAAACATGTTTAAATTACTTTAATGTTAGGACAGAAATCAGTGAAATCACGGGATTTCAAAGTCAAAGCAGACCCTTTCTTTTGTTTTTCATTTTTTTCTTTCTTCTCTTAAATACAACCTTAGCTCATTAGATTAATACAAACCAGGCATATGGCATTATTTGTGACTCTTAGCCTTTTCATGTCAATGAAGATACGCTTATTGGCTTCAGTAGACTTAAGGGCAGAGTCGGTATATCTTATAAACTTTTTGAAGATGTATCTCCTTGTATACACCAAGCCTATTCTCAGAGACTTTCTGTCACTTAGCAGATGTGGATTTACAAGGATAATTATAAAGCAATATATAGGCATTTCCATTAGCTCTGGCTAGTCCTGTGTGCACTTGAATATCACATGGTGGAGTGTAGCCTTCCACATTTAATTTGGGGCTGTATTTGCTACAGGTTCCCTGTGTATATTAGCTCATGTAGCACTTATCAAAACATTGTTCAGGATAAAATATGGGGACAGTGGTTTATGGTACTTCAAACAATGTTTTTTTCTTCAGGAACCAATTATTGTCCATTTTAAGGAATATTCTTGGCCTCCATGGGAGAAGCTATTTTAATTCCTAAGAAGTATGTTCAATGCTGTCTATCAAGGAGAAAGATGTCACAATATGTGGTTTTGTGTAAGACAATGTGAGGAAATTAAAGTAAAGGGGCAAATAAGAGACACCCCAAAAAGGTTTTAGGGCAGAAGTGTGACAAATGAAGAAGAAATGGTCTACAGTTGGTCCATGGTAAGCCACTCTCCTCTAATAATCCTCTTTTTCTGTTTGGACTATGTCTCCCATCCTTTTAAACATCTTAAATAGACAAAACATTCCAAATTCAAGATTTCCATTTTCTTTTTGAGGACTTGAAAAGTTTTCCTTGTCCAAAACTCAACTGCCTGACATGTTCCCTGCCTGCATTCTGCACAGTTTACTATCCCTTTTCCCCTTGGTCTGATAACTATCTGTTGATTATTTTTTCTTTGTTAAAATCTCATGTGAAGAAGGCAGACTCTTTTCATTTAAATATTTTTGCTTTAAAAAATTGACCTTGTTTTGAGATGCCGCCTTCTTCTGATCATGTGGTGTGTACTCGCTGTCTTGCTTCTCTAAATTAAGGTTCTCTTGCCTAAATGTTCTTTCAATAAAACTTTTCCTCTCTCTCTCTCTCTCTCTTTTATTTATTTTTTTTTTTAAAAGAAAGAAATTGAGCCAATGATGGTAAAATATGTATTTTGATAACTTTTAAAATTAATGTTTCCAGATAGACATTTCATTTGCTGAAGATTTACAGGGACATTATAAAACCATAATTGTGTAATAATTAGACAGTACTATAAACTAAATAAATATAAACTGATTATTAAAAACATTCATTGTAATAATAGTGGTTAATCCTCTTGAATGTGTTTTTAATAATAGTTTTATATTTAATGTAGGATGAATGACTTATTAAAAGTAAATTTTATGTGTTTTATATTCTCCACGTTTGGCATTAGGCCATTAGCACTAATGGGATTTGAATGGTATTGAGTTCAGGATAGCCCCCAAGTACAAATGTGGGAACCTTAATTAAGTTTTTATTAAAATCTTCAATTAAATGCAATGTTAGATTATTAAGATATTTTTGCATATTGTTTAATGTCAGTTAGTTATTAAACATTTTCACAGGCTTTGGAAAATGGTCTCAAAGCAAGCTGATAGCGAAAATTTATTTGAAAAATGTTGATGATCAATTTTCTCATCTTGTGGGCAAAATTGGGTTTTAATGGAAATTTTCTAGCTAGCTGTGATGCTGAACTGGAACAGAACCTAATGAATAGGTTAGCAAGTAACAGGCTTAACTTGCAGAGGGGAAGTTTCATGTTGAGAATAATGAAAAACTTTCTGGCCCCAAGTGGAATGAGGTACCGAAGTGGCATAGACTGCAGCGGGAGTTGCGCAGCAAAAAAATTTTCAAATCATTTGAATTCTCAAAAGGACAGTTTTAAATGCTGTAGCAAGAGATATTTCCACTTATTTACTGGGAAATTTTAAGGACATGTACAGATTCAGAGCTAAAGCTGGATTCTTTGCTGCTTGCTTGCAAGTGTCCTGGGAACTGGAATAGAGGAAAAACCCTAACAGTTAACTATTACACTGAAATACCTCCTTTGCATTTGTAATAGCTGGCTAAGTATTTCTACTGTGTATTTGTAATAGCTGGCTAAGGAACAGTGGGACAAGGAACTACTAAGATCTAAACTGGTAAACCAGATTGATTTGTGCTAATGTCACTGAGCAAGTTGCCATCTTACTCTGTCTCATTTTTTATGCAATGTGGATCGTACTGACTGTTCTAACATTACTAAGGAGGTGAATTAGTGCAACTCACAGGTGAAGAAGAATCTTTGTTATGCTTTTGTATGAGATGTCCAAACTGAGGGGAATCAGCTGCGCAGAGGCAAAGGACACACTCCCCAATATTACAGACCACAACAGAGGCATTGGAAAAGAAAATAAATTCAAATACTCACTGCTGTTACTCAGACCAGTTAAGTCAGAATAACAGGTATACCATATTATTGTGTCTCTAAACTAAAAAAGAGAAACAACTACCTACTTGAATTAAGAGGAAGGCAAGTAGATGATGGATTACAGTATTTCTCTGAGGTACAAATATTCCACTTTTTCTGGGGGAAGCTCAAGTTAGCTTTATATAAATGTGTCAAGATAAAGGGGTTAAACCCTACAAAAGTCTTCCCCCACTGAGTTCAGAAAATGTCCCTCTGGTATATCTTTCATATTTTTCCTAAACAAATATGTTTTTAAATTAAAGTTGATACTAGTATGAACTACCTTCTTTAATGATATGTTAAGCACACATTACTTATTTTCATTAACTGAGAGTGCTTGAGAACATCATTAGTTTTCCCAAATTACAAAGATATTCAGCAGCCAAATATATTTATCTATTTATACCACATTCATTGACATGTTATCTGAGTGCCTAGATTCTCCAAAGCAGTTTGCAAGCAGTGGCCCCTACTGAGAGTGAGTTCAGCAAGTGCTGTATAATGAATGACTCAACTCCAAAAAGACAGTAGTCCCCATAGCTACATGTGCAAAAGATACTGCTGCTCTGAGAATTCCTTTCTTTTTTCCCTGTGTCAATCACAGTGCAAAGGAGGTATTTCAGTGTCATAGTTAACTGTTAGGGTTTTTCCTCTATTCCAGTTTCCAGGACACTTGTAAGCAAGCAACAGAGAATCCAGCTTTAGCTCTGAATCTGTACATGTCCTTAAAATTTCCCAGTAAATAAGTGGAAATATCTCTTGCTACAGCATTTAAAGCTGTCCTTTTGAGAATTCAAATGATTTGAAAATGGTAACATGTTGCAGCCTAGGGGCAAGTGTGTCCTGCAGCCTAGATGTCAGAAAGGACAGTAGTTATGAAAATAGCCACAGTCTGGTGTTGGAGGGAGAGACTGTAGGTACTGTCTCAGTTGCAAGTGAAGTTTGCAAATAGACTTTGTGAAATTAAGAAAGTCAAACTAGACTCCAACTTACAGGCCAAGATACCCTTCTCTTTTAGACAAGAAAAATCACAGAAAGAATGAAAAAAGCACTCTCAATCGTCCTGAGTCCCTAATTAAATATGACCATACTGTAACCATAAAATATGAGATGACACTGTGGTTTGAATTAGAAAATAAAGCAAGCTCATATTATATTTCAGAAAAACGCAATGATTTGATGAAAAGAGTTATTAAGAGATGGTCTTTTTTTAATTATGTGGGGTTTTTTTCAATGTTAGCAAGTATTAAAGGTAGGAATTGGCATGAAACTATCTATAAAAGGATGTAATGCATAAATTAGTTACATTTCAGTGACGTATACAGAGGTACATACATGGCCTCACCTGTGCTGTTCTCACAGGCACAATGCTCACTCAGAAAGAGTCACTTTTTCCACTTACAGATAAGACAGGATAGCAAAGGATTCAGGAAAAGAAATAGAGTTTTAGAAAATGAGTCTGGCAAACAGAGAACTCAAAAGATCAGCTTGTCCATAAACCTGTCCCCCAAAGTGTTAATATTTGTGACAGATGTTTGTCTAAATTGAACTTAAAGGCTCCGTAATATCCCAGGCTTCACTGTCCTTTTTATTAGAGACTTTTTTCTAATGACTAATCCCCATGTTTCTTGCTGAAATTTAAATCCATTATCCTCTTATTCTATTCAGCATTGACAGGGAGAAAAGATTAATGCACCCTCTTCTCAAATACCTGGGTCTGAAAACCATTAACATACTCTCCCATTAGCCTTTTCTTCTTTAGTCTAAACAATCCTAGTAGCTTTCCTCACAGATCGTGATTTTTTTATTTTTTATTTTTTAAGATTATTCTAATCCTCTGGACTGTATCTCAACTGAGGACACAAGGAAACAAAAGGAAGTTAAAGGATTATCTTAGACAACTTGCAAACCAAATGTCCATCTATTATGGTGTGTCTTTCTTTTTTTTTCAAGTATGACATTGTTGAATCATGTTCTGCTGGTCTTCTATACTAACTCATTTTGTAGATGGGAAAGTGTGACACAAAGATGAAATGATATTACATCACATAAGAAACCCATGTCGAATATGGAAATGAAACAATGATCAATTTTCTTGTTCCATTTCTTAAACCCAAGATTCCCTCAACAGATTCAAAATGTAGTAGCATAACCATTTAAATGGCTATTCTACATTAAAAGTCTACAGAATAAATAGAATTAAACAATCATACTGAGACAGAGGGAGAGAGTTTGACTAATTGGAACATGCTTCTTTCCTTTAGGTTTTGAAATAGTTCTCAGTAGTGTTGTACCCTTTGGGGAAAAAGTGGACCCCTGCAGTTTAAGTGAAAAGAATAAATTAAAGGCAGCTATCAATCCAGTTTTAAGTGAAATATCCCAATGGTGTAAAAAGGTGATGAAGAAAATTAAACACAAGAGGAAAATTACAGCAGAATTTTAAAATAGGGAAGGGGAGAATTAATAATGAGAAAAAAAAACAACTGAGATATTTCTTCTGTGGTATTCTCTTGTGTTTTCCCTATTGATCATATCTTACAAGTACTTCTAGCTCCACCATGTCATGCATTAGGTGAAAGCAAGGCTTGGGACATGTTATTACTACTTGCAACATCTGGTCCCTAACACGTTCTTCTTTGATCAACAGTATGTCATGTGTTATAGTGAAGCAGATTGCATAGTTCTTCCTTACTGAACCTTCACCCTCAGGACATCATGTGAAAGGCAAACTCCATCTGCCTCAGAGAAACCAAAAATAATCTGAAATGTAGAAATTCACTGTGGCCATGACAAGAATTAGTATTAAAAGAAGACTTGGAAATAAACTCTTGTTGCTTTTGTAAAAGCAGATCAGGCTTCTTTTTTGTAGGTGACGGTCTGAAAATTTTCCTCCGTCTTACATCAGTTTGTCTCCTATTTTTTGCAAGTTTTCGATGAAGTGCATGGGTTATAGCACAACCTGGAGCCAGGCATAACATGCAGCAGGTACTGCACAATCTTGTTTCTGTAATTAGCAAACAGTGATTAGAAAGATGGCACCTCAATTACATAAAAGTCAATCAACACTTTTACCACAGCTTCAAAAACTGGAAGACCAGTTTCCTCTCTCTCTTTTCTCTGTTCAAAATTAATTCGGAGATTTTTATCTCAGAGTTGCAGAGGAAATCCAGAGATAGGCACAGCCCTGGGGTGAGTGGAAGCCCTGATGCCTCTCTACATCCTGTGTCAGGCCATATGGTAGGGGTGTGCACGTCCTTCCACAAGTCATATGGTGCCTCCCTAGTCCAGGCACAAGCCAGGGAGAAAGCCTGGGGCTCCCCCTCCCTTCCCTCATGTCCCAGTGCTGACACCATTCGCATGCCTGCCTAGTGCAGCACAGCAGTTCCTCCTGCTCCTCTGAGCCTGGCGTGTTGGGTCAGGGTGCCAGAGAGGAATAACACTGAGAAAGGGAAACAGATGGGAGCTAATGCTTTGCTTCCCTGCACAATATCCACCTAAACCGATCTGGCTTATTTTGTATATTGGTATGTCAAGAACACTAACATATGAAGCAATAGGAAATACAAAACCAAGTTACTACAGCATTACAAGTTCATCAGCTGAGCTGCAGCACTTACCAGTTTGAATGCTCTCAACCCATGTCAATTCTTGGTAATTTGACTTAGATTAGTTTATAATGAAATATGAAAAAAATCATGCACATCAATAATACTTGGAAATCAGCTGCCATGTGTGTACACGATTGTATCTGGGCTCATCTTTACAATAAAATGCAGTGCTAAACTCTCTGTTTCGTACTGAGCTCGTACTCTGTTGTACGCTGAACTTGGACTTAGTGAAGCCCAGTGAATTATTCCCATTATATGGATAAGATGTTAGAAAGTTATTTATTTTTCCCACATATTCTTGAGCTTAATCCTGCTGGATTTCCTACACTTTTCATCAGGTTCCTTAAATCATATGCTTAAGTGAAATCAATTGTTCCCATTATTTATGCGAGGTCTAATTTGCCCTCAGATTTTTGCGCTCCTTCTCAAGCAAGTCTGTGGGAACAGTTGTTAGGGAAAAGGAGGCACAGACTGACAGGATTACTCACTGCGTATGTTCCTGATATCTAAACCTCCTCTTCCTCCTCCTTTCCTCCTCCCCAGTGAAAGATGCTTAAACTCAAGTGAACAAAAACCTCAGCAGAGTGCGAGGTTTCCTTTGGATGTGGGTCCCCATGAGGGCCTTAAGTTAAAACTGTACTTTTCTAGTAGGAGGAGTAGGTTCTATTCCAGTAAATATGATTCAGTTATGAATTATTTCCATAACAGAGAAGAAAGTGATTAAAAAACGTCAAGGGATAGCTCATGAATTTAAATGCTTTGCAAAACACTCCCATTAGAGAAAAATAAGGTGATAAAATGTGATACAAGGTCCATTTCAGAGCGTTTTAGTGCAAGACTAATATAACCTTTTTCACTGGAGATTTTACTAATCAATAGTTACATCAGCAATAAATGCTGACTATGTTTCATGTAAAGCTTATAAATATTTACACTACTGAAGCACAAATATAATTTAATCTCATATTCTATATGGTCTATTTTTAATATGTTAAAGGAAATAATAGGATGCTTGCATAAGTCAAAAAGTTCAAATTAAGGTGGATAACATGGATTAAAAAATAATACTACTTAAGATTTTTAGAAATTTCCTTAGAACTGCAAGTGAGATGAAATGGCTTCTTTAGCAGAGGTCTGGTTTCCATAATGTTGCATTCATTTTCACAGAATCATGTAAGGAAAAAAAAGACAATATTTTATCCTGAACTCAAACAGCTACAGTGGTAAGAAAGTTAAACAAGAGTTTTGTTACATATTGTTCACTTCAAACATGTTGCACATTTTCTTGCTTGCTTCTTATATTCAAAACGGTGCTAGCTGAAGTAGCTGAAAAACAATCATTTGTATGATCAAATTCTGAATTTAAAAAGAAAATCTTGTCAGTCTTAAGTGATAGCTTATGAACATTAAGCTGAAATGGAGCTGCTAATAATTCCCATCAATTTCTCATTACTTTATTTGTCAATGGACCAGTAATGAGAATGCTTTTTTTTCTTGTACTCAGGTCTAGTAAATTAAGTTAAACAACAGATGTTGAACAGATGTTCTCATTATTTTAGTGACTTGATTGCTGGTTAGTCCCCAAGTTGTTTTACAGTTGTTAAGTGTTACATCACTCTTTCTGTGACAGATAAAGTATCTGAAAGCATCAACACTCAAAATCTCATTAACAGAAACAGTTTTATAAAATTTTGATATGGTAAATGGACACATCACACCTCTTTTTTTTTAAAAAGGCATATCAATGAAATAGATCACTTTCATACTGCTCACAGCAAAAGTGAAATTCAGGTAGCATACTAATTCGTTGGTAGTAGTAAATGCTTTCACTTAAAAGTAACATTCCAAGACCAAAGTTTCCTCATATTGTTTTATGTGTTACACTCTGATATTTTTTCTTCAGATTTTCCTTTTTATCAAGGTTATGAAAACATTCTGAACTCATCATTGTGGTGATAATTTACTATGTGGACTACAGGACAAATTAGACACTCACCAGGGCTGCACGGGTTTAGACAGTCAATACTCAGAACAACTAGGTGGTATTACCCTGTGATGAACGTAAGTGCAGTGCTGAGAGGTAAGCATCAAGATAGAAGTATTTAAAGAAGGGTCTATGGCCCCATTAACACCTTGTCCCCATCTCCCCAAATATAAATCTGCACCTCCCATTTAAGATTGCTTTTATTGTAATCTTTTTCCCTGCTAGATACCAGCAATGTCCTGTTTGGTTCCCTTTGTCTCCCTTGCCGGGATGCCAGCTCCTGCAGCTGGTGACCTGTTGATTTCCTAGAAAGTGGCTTGGCTCAGCCCTTGCTACTGCTGTACCAGCTGTGCACAGGGGCAGAGGTGACTCCTCTGTGCCCCAGATGAAGGTACAAGACATGCATTTGGTAAGGGAATTCAACATTTATGTCTGGTCTGGCATCTTGGAGAAGCGGTGGTATCTAATAACATATTCTCCAGCAGCAGTTGCCTCCAGTCACACCACCCTTGTCATTGTAGCCCAGGAAATACAATTTTGTCATGAGTTGTAACAGGTCCCAGGCTTTGTACTGCTGCAACAATATAGGGTCTCAGGGCTTATCCAGGCTTGCCGTGTCCACAGCTGTGTTCAGCCTGGTTTAGCGAGAGGGACAGTGCCTGTGGGCTCTCCTGTTTTAGCTTCATACTGTGATCCCTGATATGGTGCCATCCTGACCAAGGCAGGGAGTCAGTGGGTGACAAATGGCAGCCCTTGAGGGCAGCTGGGGCTGAGAGAGGCAACTGTGCCATGCGGGCTTTAGCTGGGAGCCCCTGAGAAGGAAGCTGGGGCTGCGAGCAAAAAACATTTGAAAAGAAACCCAAGGAAATCCCAAGACTGTGGAGGAAGAAAACCCCATTGCAGACATTGTACACCTCCCAGCAGAAATCCTAAGATATTGACAACTTGTGGCAAATCCCTCTTCCTATTCTTTTTGGGAAAGACTCAAACCATCAGCCTTGTGACCCAGATGAACCCTGGAAGGGTGAGCATCACAGCAGAGAAAAGGGAGAGAAACTAGTGAATGTTTTTTTATAATAATTTCAACTGTATTACTTATGAGGCTTTTTGTATTAATTTGGACTATGGCTGTTACTAACATTGTAATTGGACCAATAATTGTTTATAGCCTCTTGATTAGGTTGTTCATATTTTAGTCAGGGCAATAATAAATTCTTGTCTACATACAGTAGGATTTGTTCCCCTTTACCCATAACAAGATTTTGGGTATACAAGTACTCAGGGATACTCTTTTCATCTAAGGATGCCTTCCTTGTCTAAGAGGTGTGGATACAGGCATGTTCATGTCATGACCATAGGCACTAGTGCACATTTGTTTTTTCCAACAGTGGGGATTTATTTTTGGGTCTTGCATGTCATAATTACAGCAACTTGAGAGATCTACTTACTTATGTGGGCAGGGGAACCCCACACATGTCAATAATACTTATTTAAGCCAGTTAGGTTAGGGGCTTTGATACACAGGCAAAGATTTTTTTCGTATGAAAATTCCTTTTTAGGCAACACTATCCTAAGCATTTTTTTCTAAAACCCTAAATATTGTTTAGAATGTCCTATAATAATTTAGAAACAATTATATCTTCATCAGCTTTTAAGCGTACTATATATTGGCTTATGTATTTAGTATTCTCTATTTTACTTCATGCCCAAATATCACCATTTCTGAAACCTCTCTGTACATTGTTCAGGAATTAATATGACAATGTATAATTATCCTTTGTTAATAAAAAGTAGAAATGCCTGAAAAAGAAATTCAGCACTTCAAGCTCAAACTTTAGTTATGGTAATACAGCTGAAAATAACAATGAATTGCAATTACAAAATCATAGATTGAATCTGCAGTTCTTTTAATCTGGGACTGTCCCAGACCTTGTTCAGCTCTAAACATTACCAAAGATAAAATACTGTAAAGGTAAATCTCCTCTCAACATACACAATTCCAAAACAAGCCATAGTTTTCAGAGTCAGCTGCTCTTAACTGCCCAGAGCCAAACAAAGCCAGAACATAAATGATATTTTTTCAGCTTCTTAAGAGTTTCCTCAGTTACCTTTACCTCTTTCAGCCTCAGACCATCTGTGCCTATAATCTTCCATTTCTCCCTCTGGCCTGTGGCTGCTTTACGAGCCTTAAAAGCAAATGGAAGGTTTGCAACTTCTATTTCTGGCGGTTCCCTTGGTTCCTCTTTCTACTTCCCTTGCTGAATTATTATGACATTTCCTGTTCAAAATGGAAATTCTTAGGTTATATGATCCAGTAAATACAGAACAAAAAAGAAATCACGTTCATATTACAAATATCACGCAAAAATATCTCAGAAATTAAACTTAAATTAGCCCCAAACACAGATGCACAATTAGGAATGAATTTTTGTTTCCCTCTAATATTAATTAAAGAAAATATAGCTCCAATAACCACAGAAACGTTCACGATCTGTTTCACTGTTTGAGCTGTTTTGAACAAACAGCTAATAGAAAGAACTACCATGTGGAAGGATCAAGTGAATGAATAGCCTTTCTTGCTGCAGCAGCGCTAAGCTAGTTACTCAATTATGTGAAATTCAGGAAAGCACAGTGGATGTAACCATGGTTGCAGAGCGTTAAAATCCAAGTCTGCCATTGGGTTCCAGGAGACAGGTACTTTCTCTGATGCCAAACTGCTGTGTTACACACAGACAATTGAAGTAAGACTTAAGAAACAAAGTTCATTAACTTGTATAGAGAAAAAGGTAACAACTGAATTCAATGGATGTTAACATCCAGTAGATGATCAAAATGATTGAGGACACAAACCAGAGAAAGAAGATTTACTGTAACTGACGTGGGTCACATACATGTTATTTGGCAGCAGCCATCTCCAGACTAACAGCTGAAGTGATGTCAGAAATTCTGGCAAATATCAGTGCATGGAAAATTGTTGTTTTAGCACGTGGCATTCCTTTGTTTCAGCTGAGGGAATGTACATTACCAGGGTACATTCATTACCAGGGAATGTACATTACCAGGTCCATCAATGGTACAGCAAAGACAATTCAAGCAGAAACAATGGAGACTTTCTTTTTTTGACAAAAGGATATCCCAGGATAAGTTAAAACATGATATTGTTCTTAGGGTGAATGCAGAATTAATTCTCTGCTATTTTCATTGTGTCACTCTGGTTTAATTTCGCCTAACTTGCCAAGGACATTAGCAGAGAAAATACAACAAGAGGAGAAAAAGAGAAAGAAGTAGTGCTTTGGAAACCCTTTCCACAACCAGAGAGTATATCGTAATGACTCTCTGAGTTTTCATTAAACTGACCTCCTCTGAGAAAGCACGTGTCGGCGAACAATTTACTGTGCCTTAGGTACAATTTTGTGGGGGGGAATTCCGGTGTGATTACTGATCCCCTGCTCAACCAAAGGCCAAAATGATCGATGTTTTTCAGCCAGTTTCCTTCCTGGATTGGTCATAATTATTGTGCTTACCCTTTGACTGAGGGCATGAAAAGGCTAAAGCTGTTCACTAAATCAGACAGAAACGTGAATTAAGACCAATGAAACCAGAACTTTTTCCTTTCCTACTCACAGGCACATCTGTCTACATTAGCCAAGTGACAGATGACGTGTGTGTAAGAAACAAAGAGAGAACGAGCAGAAGAGCTTATCTTCCCATGTATATTTCCCACGTATGTATTTTTCAGTATCTCTATTTCAAAAACAAGATCTAAACCTAACCACAAGCCAGCTAGACTTCCAGAATAAAACCCAGCCCAACCCAGCAGGCTGAGGGTGGAAAATGCCCTCCCTTTGAGAAAAGAATGTCCCAAAGAAGTGGGGAGACAAATACACAGTGTTATGCATGTTCGTGTAGCCTAAATCGCTGGTGCTGTCTCATCTTTTTTTTGGCACCTGAAGAGTTGGCGTGATGACTCCACAGAGGCTGCAGCATCCTGCTCTGTTGTTTTTAGCTACGCTACAAACTGTGGTGGAGCAAGCAGAAAAATTGTAGTGATTTGAAGACTGCATAAACTAATTTTAGAACCAACTTGGAAGGGAAGGATGAGGTTTACAGCAACAAGGCTGTGTTGTTACATTACTCTAGCATCAACACATTATAAATATATTTCACTATTATTTTTACATAAAGTAAACCCTTATTTGGTTCTAACCAGGGTCACAGTAAAAAAGGAGGTTGCAACAATAATTTCCAGTGAAACCTGGTAATTCTGAATTGGGAGAGGCCGCTTTCACTTGTAAAGAAGAAATAAATACAAATGACAGAAAGTATGCGTCACGTTGGTAGTAAACAAACATGTATTGGCGTTTCCTTTGCTATAAGCTTTGTTTCTGAGCAGTCAATCAGAGAGAAGTTTGTGAACCTCTAGATATATCTAGATCTTTCCCTTCCTTTAACCTCTTCCACTGAATGTCTCTTACAGGGCAAGTGGATGCTCACAGGGCCTTTTCAGTTTTAATGAAAAGACTTTACAGGTATTTAAACAGCTCAGAGGATACAAGAGCTTCCCCTCCAAAATATTTAATACCTTCAAAGAACCTACAGCTCATGGACTGACTGCTCAAAGATAATTCCATATTCATTTATGTATCTTGCATGCCTATTTATTTTTTCCAAAATAGTAATTTATGAAAACATCCAGAATGCATTTTAGAACAGATGAAGCAAACACAAAACACTTTTTTTGTTGTTGTCTGCTTTAACATTTATGTTTATATTTATTTAAAATATTTTATTTCAGTTTAAGGAAAAAAAGATGTTTGGGACTTGACTGGCAGCAAGTTTAATTCTACAGAATACATATCAGAAAAAATAGCATTTCCACACTTTCCACATACCTAATCTCAAATACGTAAAATGTATTATTCATCTCATAATGACTTGTGACAGTACATGTCACATATGAGCCATATGTCAGATGTCCTAAGTTTCTAGACTGCCCAGAAAATTGTGAAATGATGATTACTCACGTATTTCTTCAGAACTAGGAGCATAATTTTTTAGAGCTCGCACTGACGCCTACGCTGCCTAAACAGCATTGTTCTGCATCCTCATTTCATGCGCTCTGGACAGAGACTGCTTCCACAGTCCATGGTTATCATGATGTGAATTTGGTTCTCTACAAACTGAATGTTTTCAGACTACTGTTCTCATAGTGTAAGCAGAAAGGTTTTGAAGGTGATAAAATACTGAATCTCTATTCATGTTATCCCTTGGTCCTGACTGCTTTATGATCATATAATATATTGTACAACATAATTAACTGCTTTTACACCTCTTTCAGTATTTCATGCCTTGTTACTTCATTTATTCTTTGAAAACATTTTTATAATTTCATCATTATAAAATCAAATGACAGCTTCTCACACATTTAGAAAAGAGGCTTGCAGATAATTTTTTAATTAACAATAATTTGTTGACATTTGCACGGTGCTCTGCTGAAAGCAGAAATGAGGTGATTATTTTATTTATATTATCATATTACCAATGGACTAATATTGAGATTTTTTTCTGGAGAGCACTGAGAAATCTGACTCCAGATTCATTTTTTCAAAGATTAGAGATATAAAACAGGAGATAATTGGTCAAAGAGCTTTTTTTAACTTGCCCGAACTATCTCCCGACATACATACAAATCAGGTTTGGAGACTAGAGACAGGACATATGGCTGCTTTTGAACAGAGATAAGTGCATAAGCATCTGAATTTAGCTGTGTTTGTTGCAGGACACCAACAGAGAAACCTAGTGTTTTCAGTACCCTCGGATACTGCAGCTTTGCTTGATAATCCATGTCTCATGAGAAACAGAGGCTTTCAGAATATAAGCTAAAACTATTGGCAAGCCAGAGGGATCTTCTGGGTTACACCTCTTGGGATTTACAATCTGGAACTCACTTTTCATCTTTGTAAATTTTTTCATTGGTGGCATAGGTGCCCAAAGTTTTCTTTTAAGAGGTATTTAGTACAGTGAAGGTCCTTTTATTAGCTAATGTAGCAATTATTTACATTACTCAAATAGGGTGTAGAAAATTGAAACTCATTATCCTCTCTGCCTGAGGACAGTCAAATCCACAAATCCTTAGGATGGGTACAGCTTCCATTCTGGCCGCTAATTTGCATGTGGATAAGACCAGCTTCTCCTGCTGGAGTTATGCTTCAGCATGCTGATAATTCAGAGTCCTCTGGAAGAGAAAGGTGGGCAACTGAGGGAACAACATCAGCAAACCTAAACCTGTTGTCCTGGTTTTGGCTGGGATGGAGTTGATTTTCTTCCTATTAACTGGTATAGTGCTGTGTTTTGGATGTAGTGTGAGAATAATGTTGATGACACGCTGATGTTTTGGTTGTTGCTAGGTATTGTTTATGCTAGTCAAGGACTTTTCATCTTCCCATGCCCTGCTAGATGTGCAGGGGGCTGGGAGGGAGCGTGGCCAGGACGGCTGGCCCAGCTGGCCAATAGGCTCTTCCATACCATATGACGTCATGCTCAGCATATAAGGCTGGGTGAAGAAGAAGGAGGGGGGGGGCGTTCAGAGTGATGGCGTTTGTCTTCCCAAGTAACCGTTACGCGTGATGGAGCCCTGCTTTCCTGGAGATGGCTGAACACCTGCCTGCCGATGGAAGTAGTGAATGCATTCCTTGTTTTGCTTTGCTTGCTTGCGCAGCTTTTGCTTTCCTTATTAAACTGTCTTTATCTCAACCCACAAGTTTTCTCACTTTTACCCTTCTGATTCTCTCCCCCATCCCACCTGGCGGGGGGCGGGGGGGTGAGCGAACGGCTGTGTGGTGCTCAGTGGCCGGCTGGGGTTAAACCACGACACCTGTACAACTAGTTTTTAGGAATTCACCAGGGAGGGAAGACAGTTGGTTTTGAAAAAAAGGAAAATTTTACCTACCTATCCTGCACTATGGCACTAAACACTAGATTATGGGGACGAGCTGAAGTACCACCTGTGCCTGTTTTCTGTGTTGTGTGTGATGCTCACTCTGATAAACTGTGGTAAATATTTTCAGAGCAGGCTCATCACGTCAAGCAGATCCCCAAGCAGAAGAGGAGTACGTTGCTACTTCATCTGTGAATCCTGAAATATGGAGTGTGAGACTTGTTCTGAGTTACCCAGCACAGCTACAGCTGAAGCGTGGCGGAGTCAAAGGGGTGTTGAAGGTGCCTGGGCACCTTGCATGCATATCTGGAACAGCTTGATTTCATCACTGCAATGAGTCTGCTCTGACTATGACCATGATGTAGAGTTAGGTCTTGATTGTGATCTTAGGTTCACCTTAAGCTGCTCTGCATATGTTTAACAAGTCTGTCTCTTTGGAGCTCCTGTGTGGTGCATTTGTAGTAGCTCTGATGTGGCTAGCAGAGATCTACTGCATTCTGGCTGAGGGACCCCTCTTGGAGTGGGACCCTGTGATTTATGGTTGCAGTGATTTGAAACACTCCTGGGCACAATTCTAGGTAGCTCTAGGTAGCCTGGTAACTTTTAATGGTAAATATCTATCACATGGAGGTGTCTCTAGAGCAGGCAATAGCTGAGCAGGGTTTTTTGAGCAAGGTTGCAAATTTTGCTTGAAGCAACTGAATTTATTTCTTGGATCTGTCTTTTAGTTCTTCTCAGCTAAGTTTGGTATTTTATATTTTGAGATGCTCTAAGGGGAGCTTAGATTTTCTTTCAGGTAATAGATGAATCTCTTGCTATTATTCTGGTAAAGCTATTGAAATGACAGTAGAACTGTGGGTGGCTAAATTGTGAGTCAAGAGGTATATTTGAAATGATATTTGATACCATCATTGGACATTTTATCCAGAAGATTCCTTGTCTTTAAAAATATTTCCCACATTGCCTCATTTAATACACTGAAAGTTTTAATAGTACTGAATTGGCAAATGAAATTCAACAAGGAGATGAAAATTAAATCATTTCTATCAAGGAAGTGATCACTTCAGGCTTTAAAGATAAAAAGTTTAATGTTCTAATCACAGGAAAATGGCATAAAAGTTCATATACAATGCTATATAAGCAAAGTTTTTGATTGTTCTACAAAAAATAATCTCTATCTTAGCTAAACTGAGTATGGGCTGTATTTCTCAAATAACTGCCTAATTTTCTGAGTTTCTTTCAGTCTTTTAGGAACCTTCCATGGTCTTGAGGTGGGTGGGATTCTTGATTCTTAATAAAAAACTGAAGGTTTTTATATTTTTTTGTCTGCTGTCATGCCAGCTGTTCTGAAGTCTCATAATTAAACGTTACCATGTTGGTTAATTTTATATGTATGTTTCACAGATATTTTAATGTACATTGCAAACTGTATACTTTTGCACAAATTATTTTAAACAATTTATTTTTAGTGTGACATTGCCCAGTTACTTCACAGCCACATACTGATGGGTCTATTTTAATGTTTACTCTGTAAGCAAAACAGAAAGGAAGTACTGCCTCCTTGATTATCCTGAAGTGAGGTGCGGAGAGATTAAATGACCTTCCAAGACTGAGAGGTAATTGTCATGTCAGCCTAATGCCTTTCCTAAACAAAATCCTCTCTCTTTGATGTTTTCCTGAGCCATGAAAGTAGGAGCAAGAATGACCCACGTATATCCAATCTCTAGCCTTTCCCAAATTAAAAACTTGCCAATATATTTTAAACAAAAGGAACTATCTCTGAAATGTGGAATTGCATTCAGGGCACTAAATCATACCATCTTCTCCAGGAATAGGCTCCAATACCTGATCCTTGCTTCTTCAGGAGTTCGGTTCAAGACTGACATTTTTAGTGAGGTGTTGCTCACAGTGTCTAGGAGGAATCAGCAGCTGAACCTACTTTGCTGTTGTAGGAAAACAAGTTGGAACAGGATGGCCCAATAAAGTATTCATTAGTAAAAAAGAGTAGGTTACGAAGTTTTATGCCTATGACAGTTACCTGCATGAATATTTCATTAACACATTTTTACAGCTATCACAGAGATTACAGGTAGCTGTTGATTAGACCTCCTGCAACACAGTGATTATGTTTCTAAAGCACCAAGGATATCTGATGCCTGTGGTGGGCAATCGCTATTTCTGATTTTTATCAGCTTTCAAGAGTAATCAAGTGACAGTTACCAAGTACTGTAGCTGCCTTGCTGACTCAGAGTTGCCTTCTATGTATTTTAATTATGTTATGATCCCACTTGCTTCCTGGGGTGCCAAAAAACCTTTTACTGAGTTTTCAATGCCTGTTTTATTAGGTGTGTCAGTTCAATTTAAGTAGTGAGACACAAACGCCTTTCACTTACATGCATGCCAACGGGTAGTGAAAGCCTTAATGAGCATAGATTTTAAGCTGTAGTCAGTAATGAGTGTAGAGTGCAAGAGAGGGCATAAAACTTTGCAGTAGTTAAGATTATTTTTACTCTGGGAATGTTTTAATTTCAGAAGTTCAAAAATGCTTTTAAATTGACTTTTATTTTGTGTGGATTTAACTTTAATGTAGTGTTACATTTTCAAGTGGGTATAGAGGGGGTGGGCAGAAATGACATCTGAAGATGAAAATAAAAAGTAAATACCAATTATTTCAGTTTTATACCAGTCATAAAAATATAGCATAGCAGATGCTTCCATGACATCTTTTAAAAGTCGGGTGTTTATTGTGTGCATATGTTCAACATCGAACATAATTCATTTTCCTCTGTTGTCTCAAATTAAGAGAAAAGTCATGCATCAGCAACTCTACAGACAATGACAACAACAACAAGACCTACAAAATGTGAGGAAATGCAGAATGAGATGAAACAAGAAAAACAAAAGTGGTAAGTATGAAAGAGATGTGGCAGGTTGAAAAAAAATAGAGATGAGAATAAAAAGCCATGCAAAATAAGTGGAGGAAAATGTAAGACATTGACTCAGGAAATAAATTTTAAAATAAAAGACATGCTTAAATGTGGCTCACTCAGCTCTGTTGTGATGGGAACATTGCTGCTAAGGGGTGACAGTGACTAAGACAGGTAACTGATATTTACTTTTCTTTCTCCCTATGCTGTCAGGAAGGAGTTGTTCATATCTAGTTTTCACATGTTATTAGAATGGTTTGATGATGAAATTATGGGATTTGCATAAGAGAGAAAAAACAGTCTGATAAAGTTTTGGCTGTGTGGGCAGAGGAGAAAAATGTTTCAGCACTGCTACACAACTTGAAACATCCATCACCTCTGGATTCAGGAGACTCATTCCTGCAAAAGCAACCTTGCAAGTGTTGCTGCATCCCTGAAATTTACCACCAAAAGGTGACACATAGGAGTGGCACAGAGCCACAGAAAAAGGCCTTACACCATGTCTAAGCCGCATGGATTGATACCGTGCAGAGGTATAAGAGCTCGTGTTAAAAATCTGGCTGTGAAGCTAGAAAGGGTGCGGGCGCTTCAGTGATGGGACACAGACCGTGTACAGCACTGCACTGACGAGGTAGTTATTCCACAGATGATGTCTGGGGCCAACCTAACATTTCCATACCAGTGCTCTGTGCTGTGTAACATCCCTGCTCTTCTAGCTAGTGGGAAGAAACTGGTGCTGCATTGTGTTTTATGGCCAGAGTTGCTCTCATGGAGAGAGTTACTCCTGTGATCTGGCACTTCTCAGTGGCTATAAATCTCCTCCAAGGGCGATAGGAGCTTGCACCAGTACCTGGACACTGGTCCAGTGCCCAGTTGCTTCAGGCTCTCAGAAGCATGAGTTCAGGTCTTTTTAGCATAACTTAGCTTTTTCTCTTAATATAGAATTCTTTCACTAGTCTTGCTTTTAGGTCCTTGCAAGAATGTCTCAGCTACCCATAAAAAGAGAATGGAACATATGGAACCAAGTGATTTTTTTAGTGATTTTGATGGACAGTTCACAACAGCCCATTTTACTATTTATTTCTCAACAGGAGGAAGGCAAAGATGTGTGGGTGGATGGCAGTCAAGACTGTGGACTTGTCAGCTTGGCAGACTGCAGTATGGTGCAGCGCTACTTCAGATCGCCTTACATGGGCTTGTTCACATACCCAGGTTTTAGCCATGGCAGTGTGGGACAGAGCATCAGCTACTTTTCTTCACAGGGAAGTGTAGTGGAACATTGTTGACTGAACAGGTGAAGGTGGAGCTTTGCGTCTGGACTGTGCTCACCTCCAAACTGGTCTGGGAATTTTTATGCTGCATTGCCAAAAACACACATTATAGAAAGCAGAATATCAGTAATAAGACTCACTGGGTGAAATGGTAGCAGGAAGACTCATGTAAAAAAGATGGATTTCACCTGAGCCAAGATTTTACATGTGTGGTCTGTTTGATTCCCAGTTAATAAGCCTCAACAAAACCAAGTGGCACAACCAGCATACTCTTTGATAGCCCAGCAAGCACTAATGACTAAATGCATCTTGGACACAGGGTTACCCACACTCCATTTTGCATATTAGATTGTCCCTTCTGAAATAGGGTTGATGGAGCTTGGAGGATGCAGAGAATGACGCTGACAGACTTGGGATTTACTCTGTGAAGAACTAAAAGGGCATTAGTCTGCTCTGGGTTGTCAGTGTTGTGACCTTATGTAGCAATAAATGAATGTAAGATCAACAGAAAGGAAAGAGAGACTGATACATGGTATTCAGCAGAGGCCTTGAACAAATACTGTGATACTGAAGTTGCCCTACTGCATTTACCCTCGTTGAGAATTGTGTATTCAAAAGATAAATATATGCAAGACTTCTGGGTCTGCCTGTATTACAAGCCATTTATTTCATTCCCTTGCTAAATGTTTTAAAGTAAGATTAAAGACTCTTTTTAAGACAGCTTTTTACAGAGCTGATGTATAATTCCTTTCAGAATGTAAAGTGCCTTGATATTCTTCCATGACAAGGGACTTTATAAATTAGATTGAATTATACGCAAACACAATACAATTTGTAATAGAGAGATAGTTTTGTCTCTTTACTTTGCTTATACTTCACACTTATAAATGGAAATGTTTTGTGCAAGCCAACTTCAATATCAGAATTAGGTATTTTGACACATTCTTTTAAGAACATAAAGCTATGCTTTTTATCATGTTGGTTTAAAACAGTTGTCTCAAAGGTGCTGTTGGAAGATTTTGACAATTAAAATTGACATGAAAAAGCAGTTAATTTTGAGATCTACATATGATCATCACATTTTATTTTGTGGAATGTATTCTTGCTTCTTATCTGCTACCACATCCATTCTTCTAGGATGGGATCACAACAGCAGTATGGCCAGTATGTCACTAACACTAAGTTCTATATTTACAATTTATATGCCCATTTTGTATATTCATAAGGTAAGAGCATCTGATCTGATGAGTCTTTCTCACTTGTTCCAGTTTTTTTGGAAGGCACTAGGTTAGTTTTTCAAGCTTGATATCTCTACAGTCCTTTGAAACATGGATCTTCATTTTTTGGTGGAAACCCCTCCCCAAAAGACAGACTTTACAATTAGCTCTGTCAATAATATTTTGTTAAAAGAAAATCAGACTGAAAAAGCTTTCACTTTCCCCATGTAACTAATAAAGATTCCTAACTGCTTTTCATTAGCATTAAGCTTTCTCCTGGGGTCAACGTTAATCAGCCTCATTACTTCTGCAAAGTCCCAATTTGCTGTCACACTCTGTTTTGGAAATGCATTTCAGTGGTACCTGTAAGTAGTACTGGGAAAGTGAATGAATGTATTTTAGGGCTGACAACACTGTTAAAATGTCTTTTCCTATTTTTTGCTGGTAATGCGAAGGAGAAGGGAAAAAAGCCTTTTTAGTTTACGTACCAAAGTCTGAGAATCTTAAAAGCACCATATTATGGCAGTACTATGAATTCCCATTTCTCTACTTCTTCACCCAAGTAAAAAGCTTGTGTCATGTACTTAAGCAATAGCTCCTAAGGATACAAATCTAAATACAGAACTAGTTGCTGTTTGGCCTATTTTTAAGGCACTAAACAGCCAGAAGATCTATCAAAGTTAATGAAAAGAACTGCCAGGGTCTCAGCATTTTTGAAAACCAAGATGTTTATATTTAGGTATCTTATTTTTTATATCCAAATGGGAAATTTATGTGTTTAATTTCTTGGTGAAAGGTAAAAGTAAATCCAAAAAAAGTAAAAGTAATCCAAAATAATCTCTCAGCAAACAAATGCGTTTCGCCATTCCTAACCAATAAGCGTGATGTGCCACATGCATCATCTGGTCATTTCTGCACTTAAATCTCTTCAGTCAAAACATACCAATTTACAGGGATAGAGGGTCTTTGTTTTGCAGTCTATGTTCTGACCCTTCTGCTCCTCAGTCAGCTCTGTAGAGACATGTCACAGCACCATGAATGGTGAGTCTTTTCTGCCTACAACTGCTCTCCCTCAGTATATCTGCATGCAAATCATATGTGTTTAGGTTTTCCTTTTGCATATGAGTCGAAAAGCGATAAAGGCACGCTGAAATTTCAAAAGAAGTTGAGCGATGGTGTTACAGCAACTACAGGACTTTTGGATCTTATACTTGAGATTGTACGTTGCTGTGATGTTCCTCTATGATGAATTTATCATTCGTATTTGGTGACACATGGTAATAATTGGAAACAGCACTTGGTTATTCTTGGTTTTTCTTTATCTCATTTGTTTAGTCTAAAATTAAGAATTAGTGCTGAAAGAAAGCAAAAACTTTGCAGTTGTCATGGTCTCATCCAGCAGGCAGCTAAACACCACACAGCTGCTCGCTCACTCCCCCCCCTGCCCAGTGGAATGGGGGAGAGAATTGGGAAAAAAAAAGTAAGATTCGTGGGTTGAGATAAAGAGAGTTTAATAGGACAGAAAAGGAAGGGAAAATAAGTGATGATGATGATGATGATGATGATAATAATAATAATAATAATAATAATGATAAAAAATATACAAAATAAGTGATGCACAATGCAATTGCTCACCACCCACTGACCAATGCCCAGCCAGTTCCCAAGCAGTGTCCCCCCAGCCAGCTTTTCCCTAGTTTATATACTCAGCATGTCGTCATATGGTGTGGAATACCCCTTTGGCCAGCTGGGTCAGCTGTCCTGACTGTGCCCCCTCCCAGCTTCTTGTGCACCTGGCAGAGCACGGGAAGCTGAAAAGTCCTTGATGAGTGTAAACACTACTTAGCAACAACTAAAACATCAGTGTGTTATCAACATTCTTCTCACACTAAATCTAAAACAGAGCACTATACCAGCTACTAGGAAGAAAATTAACTCTATCCCAGCTGAAACCAGGACAGCAGCTGGTCTCTGGGTTGCACAACTTGAGTGTAGGAAAAGAAAAAGACCTGGATGCTCTTTAGGAATATTGGAGAATTTGCCACTTGTTCACAAGATTGAAGAATATGTCAGTGATTGATTCTGCTAAGCCATAAGTGGGAAATGTTTTCCTAGCTTACTTAAAATGGAGCTTTATTTTACATTCAGATCTTGAAGCTTTGGACAGTCGGTTTAAAGCAATATTCTTCTTTCAGATCCTACCAAGCAGATCTCACCTTTGATAGTCTGTTCTATATATCTTTCATGCTCAGAGATCTGTGCACATAAGGTGAGCAGGGTAATGGAGTTAAGATCAGCCATGTAGATCTGAAAGAAAAATGTTGTCTTTAACAAATGCTCCAGCCTGTTTCCTTTTCTTCGAGGAAACAGCATACATTTAGAAGGCCTGATATTTTTTCCAAGGTGATGTATTTTCCTAAAGCCTTAGCTTGTATATGTTGAGTTCTTGTTTATGTAATTTAAAATGCAATAATGACAGAAACAGAAGCAAGGAGAATTAACATACACTGATTATGCATAGTCAATAATGAACTTTAAGCACTTTGTGAACAAATGCGAGGTAAATGTCACACAGCACTTAGTAACAGAATGAAACAATAGGGTAAGAAAACCAACTAAATAGAAGTAAATAGAAGCAATATAGGACATGAGGTTATAATTTAAATAATTGATTAGGGGATTCAAGATGTTCTAATTTAACATATAGAGAACCAGGTTTAATTGAGTCTCTCTTTCATAGGAAGGCTGTGAACTTAAAATGATCCCAGTGTCTTGCATTAATAGCCTCTAATGAAACCTTAAACAAAATAGCTTTTAAAGAAGTAGTTAAGAGAATGACAAATCATTTTAATGAGAATTTGCAAAATTATATACTGAAGATCAACTGATAAAGACAGACAGCCATGGTAAATTACTTAGAATATTGTAAAGCCAAATTCAGTCATACAGTACCACACAAGAAAGGGGATGCAAATCCTGACAGACCAGAGAGACCCCTGGAAGATTTCACATGTTGCAAAACCCTATGGTTATTGAAAAGTGAGAAAACTGAACAGGCATACAGGAAGACTACTGTCTATAAAGCGACCTCTGCTCTTCTGTAAGTGTCACAGGATTCTGCCTTAGGAGAGTTGCAGGAGTAGGCTGATATGAGACAGGGTGTCTGCACGATTTTTTTTAAAGATTAAAAGAGGGCATTTAGTCCATCTCTGCCCATATATAGGAGCAAGTGTACTTGACCAGCGATTTACCTAATTTGTTCTTAAATCTTGAAGAGGAAGACTCTGTTGCCTCCTTAGGTAATCTATCGCAATGCTTAGCTATCCTGAAGGTTGGAATTTTTTTCAGTCATGGAAATTAACACTTTATCTTACTCTTAATGAGCATAGTGAAGAAAAATGATCGCTGCATTTTTTTACACAAACTTCTAAACACCTAAAAAGCTATACTGGGTCTCTTTTTTTATTTTGGACAATGCCAATAATGTCAGCCTTTCCTTTTTTTTCCAAACTCCATGTCATTTGCACTTCTCCTCTGCCAGAATTCTTCCATTTATTTACAGCTTTCAGAAAGGCCTAATGATGGGTAGACTTCTCAAGCTGAGGCCCTTGTATTGATATTGATATTGATATAAACGATCTAAAAACATATATAATCATATATACATAAAAAGTTATGTCTCATTTCTTTCTTTGGGCTGTCTGACTGATATGATACAACTGAGAATGACTTTTGCCTTTTTTTGGCTTGCGACAGTGTCACATGGCTGATCCTTATTCATTCTGGGACCTACTCTACAGCTATGTACTGTTTTTGTAAGTAAGTCTGCAGTCTTTTTACGTTGATTTGACTGCCCCTCTATTGGTCACGTTTACATGTTACCAATTTTATCAAATTCCACCAGACACCAGACCATTCCTTCATTCGTGAATCCTCATTTCAAATTCTGACTCTGTCATCCAAAATACAGCTACTTCAGGCTTGATGTCATTCACAAGTTTTATAAACACACTTTGAGTAGTTTAAATTGATTATGCCATTCAGAAATAATTAAATTTGTCGCATTGGAGTAGTTGAATTTTGCATATGGTTATGACCTGGGATGAAAGAAGTTAGAAATTTTTAAAGAATTTTATGGGAGTTAAGATTAATATGTTTTCTTATATCCATTCATTCCAAGAGTACCATTTACGTGAAATTATGGGAACCTTTTCTTGACCTGTTCTGAGGAAAAAAGAAACACCTTTTACATGATTATTTTATTACTTTAATTTTCCTTCATGTATTTAAAATTATTTATAAATAGATTTTAATTAGTTTTTGAAATGGTAGCTGAGTAATAGGTCATCAACAATATATTGCTAGTCATTTACAGAAAGTATTTGTATCTGAGATTCAAAGCATCCTAAGTAATTTTTTATTCAACTTGACATAAGGAACATGATCCACATCTTGTATAAGTGTCATAAATGTTATTAGCTATTTTGTGTGGTCCCACTTGTACACACAAAACTGATTAAGGCTCCAATGAAACGGTTTCAGTATTGTCCTCATTTTAATTGAATTTTGATATAAGTTGTTCAATGGAGAGTGGTTTATGGGCAACAAGTGTTGAATCATTCTTAAGACTTATATTGAAAGTGTACTGAAGTGGAAAGACAATGAAATTTTGAAGTTGAAATCAAAGGAGGTTTCATTTTTTGAGGGCAAATAATACAAGGCACACAGCAAAAATACTCAAGAAACCATCTTTTTAAATTCATCATATTAACATTGGTAAATGCATATTGTCACCAGCCAATATTAAGGAAAGCTTCTAGGAGTGATCAGTGAAAGATGTGAAAGGTAGCAGGGCAAGGCTGTAGTAGTTCTGGAGAAAACTATGGAATGCATTCTATTTTGTCTATTAAAAAGTGGTGTTTTTTTTATAACTTTAAAGTTTGATCAGACTTTACAAATTCGTATCTCATTTCAAATTTGTCCCTGCTTTGAGTGGGGAATTGGACCAGATGCCCCTTGTAACCTTAATTAACCTACGATTATAGGCTATGGGACATAGGCTATAGGTTGTTCCATTTTTCCCTTCACCTATTGGGCTGTTGCATTTCCAGGGTGGAGATCCTGTAAGACCATGGGAACTATTCCTGTGATTAATCAAAGAGGAGGTGGAATTATTGGTCAGATTGTTTCTCTCAACAGTCAATGATGGTTTGTCACCTATCCTGAAAAAAAAAAAAGTTATTTTTCACTTAGTATATTATGTGAATTTATAGGGGGGGCGGAATGGAAGAATTTTGGTAGGAAAATGAAATATTAGGTTGACACATTTTAAGTAAAAAATGGTTGTATTACTGTAACTTAGAGGGGAAAAAAACTTTCCTGATCTATTATCTCATACAAATAATTTTTAAGGAGAACCGTCATTTGTGAAAGGAACTCTGTAATTCTGATTCTCACATGCTGTTCGTTCATAAAATCTCAGTGCTTTTATGACAAAATTTGATTGGAAGGCTTACCTATAGCTGGTGATGGCTTTCATGGATACACTAGCAGTATCAAAAAGGGGTTTTAGGCAATAGAAATTGGCAAAAGTAGCTAATGTGTTGTAAGGACAGATTTCTTTTCATTGTATCCAGTTATCGTATCCATACCTTCAAAGCAAAAGGGTTGAATAGAAAGATGATTCATTTCAACAAAGCTTACTAGTTTTTAATCTGTCCAGAGATCTATAGTTCGGTGGAAGTTAAAGATGAAGCAGAAAGTTTTGTTTTAAAGTCCTTCAGGTCAAAAAGTCCCTGTGGGTTTATTAAAGCTGAGCTTAAGATGGACAAATACTTGAAGACTGCCATTCCAACTTCAATTCTATAATATTAATACTGTTTTTCAAGTTGCACGAAGTTAATATATGAATAGCTACTACCTGCCACAGGAATAATAAGAGGAAAGGAAATATGCTTCTGAGTATCAGAGCAGCTTTTTTCCTTATATGCATTTTTCTTAGACATACTTCTAACTGAAGAAAGCGTGGGTAATTTTGTCACCTTTATTTTTGTTGCACTCAAATCTTGGCTCCCAATCTGTCCCATTTGTTAGTTCCAAGGTAGCTCAACAAAAAGGAAGGCTATACAATTATATATTTACAAATCTCATTATTATGGAATTTAATTATTACAGGAATGTTCAGGCATACTAATCAGTTTATTAGAATCATAGAATCATAGAACCATAGAATCATTAAGGTTGGAAAAAACCTCTAAGATCATCGAGTCCAACCGTCAATCCAACACCACCATGCCCACTACACCATGTCCCTAAGCGCCTCATGTACACGTCTTTTAAATACTTCCAGGGATGGTGACTCAACCACTTCCCTGGGCAGCCTGTTCCAAGACCTGACCGCTCTTTCAGTAAAGAAATTTTTCCTAATGTCCAACATAAACCTCCCTTGGCACAACTTGAGGCCATTTCCTCTCATCCTATGTTAAACTAAACATAAAAAAATATATGTATGCTATGTTCCTACATCAGTAAAAATATGATTTTGTGTGGATTATACATCTTTTTTGAGTATTGGGGGAAAAAAAGTCAGAAAAATGAGCAATGGTATCCAGAGAAGGCAACTGTAAATTCCACTGATTTTGAGAAACAAGATGGTGGAAAATGAGAAAATTGCATGAAGGCGGCTTTTATTTTGTTCTTATGAGTTACTAAAAGCTCTCTTTTTTGCCACTGGCATGTTGGTGACAAAAGTCTGTCTGTATCCTAATGCTCAGATGTTGCATTCTTTGTTACAGTACCCAGCATAATATCCTTTGAAGCACAACTTGGACTGTATGATTGTACCATGGTATACCATTTAAAGGCTAGTGAATGCATACAGACATTTTAATTGCTCAAATTTACAGTTCAGCTCTCCTGAAATTTCTTCTCGTTCAGGAGAAACTTCAGAAGAATCACAACATCCTCACTTTATGCATATTGAAGCACCAGTTGTTCTCAGTTAGTGAAGAAGCATTTTGGTGTGCAATCTATAATGGTCACCTGTAAGAGCTTAACAGTTGCTTTAGATAACAAAACAATGTTGTCTCTGAATTTGTTCTTGATCATGGCAAATGATGATTTTGTGTTCTGAAATGAGGATTTACTTAACTTCTAAATGTTTGTAGGGTCTAAAACACCTATAGGGACACCTGTGAATGAATGTTCTAAAAAATCTGTGCACTGAAAACCTCCTGCCGCTCCAAAAAAAAAAAAAAAACCTAGCAAGGAATATGGGTGTAAAGCTTATCTGAATAGCCAAGACTGTGAAAGGATTGATCTGTTTCTTGTTTGACTTCAATATACAACACTTGGCTCAATGAGTCTGAGGGTCAGTTTTTAATATTCTCTATTGTAGGTACTGCTTATATTTATGAAAAAATAACATCTGCTGACTGCTCCTGTTCCACCAAGGATCATCCTCAAAAACTTTTCATTTTGAGTGGATATATAAATAATGTTAATTCTGTGTTAACACTAATCTCTAAAGAGCACTGCAAATTCAGAGACAACATTGTTTTGTTATCTAAAGCAACTGTTAAGCTCTTAAAGGTGACCATTATAGATTGCACACCAAAATGCTTTCAGTTCCTTTTTGTGTCCTTGTTCTCAGCGAGGATGTTTTCAGAAAACTAATCGATATTAGGCCCTCTAGTCCCCACCTTCTAATTATCTAATTAGGCACAGAAATGTAACACAAACCACCGGGCTTTTTTTTTTCTTTTCACATTTACTTATTTCACACTTATTGCTCTTCTCCCTAAGTAAGGTTATCTTACTCTCTAAATTTTAATTTATTAAGTGTTTCACCTGAAAGCAATCACCCTTGTAGTCAATTCCCAGAATAAAACATCTACCTTTTCAATTCAGACAGCCTATAAATGAAGAAATACACCAGGGAAACAGAATTATGTTCTCTTTCAGAAGGTAGAGGTGTTTTACTCAGGCGGTATTCCAACATCAGTCAACCTGTTCTGTACTACTTATTTTTGAACTGGGCTTTGGACAACACAATTAGCATATGTTTCCCCAGATCAGTTCCTAAGTTTCTTATACTTCAGATCTTCTTTATTAATCCTTTTTCCTATACTAATTGATCTTTACATGGGCTACTTGAGACTTATAAGTCCTTCGACTGATAGCACTACTGGCCTTCAAATTTTCCTGAAGCATGTATTTACATGACAGTTGCGGTTTTAGCACTGTCTGAAAAAGCACATCTTACAATTCTGTGAAGATGAACTCTTAATAAATTATTCCTACTGAGACCTTAAGGTTCTGTCTTGCATTTAAATGACTTCTTAATGTTTTAAGGTAAAATTGATACACAGGGGAAATTGTAGCATAACAAAATAATCCAAGGTATTCATTTTCATAATATAATATGCATGAAAAATTGACATTTACATGTTAGATGCAGGACTGCAATTATCTCTGATTTACTAATCAATTTGTATTTAAGCTTTTTTTTTCTTTGTGCATGGATTGAAAGACAACAGGCAAACAACTTCGTACAAACACAAGAGTACATATTTGAAGAACAGACAGTATCCAAAATACAGAGAGATTTCTAGTATTTCTTGGTCAAACCTGTTTCCAGCATTCCCATTCAAGTGCACAGGAGATTCAGTACTTAAAGCAGGACATTTACAGCTCTTCATTCGCCAGTATGGAAGGCAAATTTGAACCTCTCAAACAGAAAATACCAGTCTATATACTGAGGCCAACTGATGTCCACAGCAGTGACCATGCTGAGGCCTAAGTTCTGCTTTACGCCAAGCAACTTCAACATCCCTGGTTGCTAGCACACGACGAGATGCTGCTATTACTGTTGTGCATTTACAATAAACTAGAAGGGATATATTAATACATGCCGTGATGTTAGGATGAAACTTAAAGTCTCAGTTTTTCTGGGGAGACAAACTCCTACAATCAAAGACAATGTCTTATATCAACACTGCAGATTTTGACTTGCTATCATCTTCATGAAATGATAGGAACTCTAAGGACTCATCTATTTCCCCTTATTTATCACTATTGTCTTTCACGTACTCAGTTATCCAGAGAAATTTTTGAAAGAAAATAGATGTCAACAAGTATGAGTCTTTTTTCTACTAATATTATTTGTGAAATTTTACCTGGACGATTAAAGAAAATAGAATGGTTTTTTGTTATCAATATTATCCTCAGCTACATACGTTCTGGGCTAGATATTATTGGTTACAGTTTTACAAAAGAAATGATAGAAATATTTAGATGAGTGCTTACCCAAGCAAGACATTTAAGTTATAAAATCAC
Source organism: Calonectris borealis (assembly GCF_964195595.1). Lineage (NCBI taxonomy): Eukaryota > Metazoa > Chordata > Aves > Procellariiformes > Procellariidae > Calonectris > Calonectris borealis. Next base: position 60,362,556 of record NC_134313.1, read on the forward strand.
ACATGTATTGCTAATCTCACCCAAAGATATTTTTGTAACATTTGGTATTTGTTACCTACAGTGAAAAGCAGTATGAAATAGAACAATAATTATTTAATTGCTTTTGCAGGTAATTGATTTTGTGGGTTACATTAGTTTTTTTCCCTTTGGATGATTTCAGATCAGTTTTCCAGAGAAAAGTGAACAAATTAAACTCAGTAACCTGACTTTTCTGTCACTCTTACCAAACTAAATCTGGAATCGATGGAACTACTATTTCAACTGAATGGAAAGATCAAAAATAACAGTTTGTTTGAGATTTTTTCTTCTTTTTGCAACAGTTTCTGAATATCTCGCTTATGCAGAAGCTCACATCAGATAGCTTTGTCTCTGGGGTGATTAGAGGATGAACTCCAGAAGTGTTTTGCTACTCCTGTGGATTTGACCAAAACATCATGTGTATGTGTGCATGTGTCTTTCTGTCCTTCATGCTTACTTACACATACTCCCCCCACCCTCAAAAGCATGCAAAAGCCACCTAAACCCTCTTGAAAAAGAAATAAAACAGACAATTACAAATGCCTTCTATGCATTAACTTGGTAGGATGTTTTCCTCAAGCGCCATTTGTGAGCAATACACACTGTTCCTGCAGAGGTGGGCAGAGAAGGGGAGAAGATGGTACAGATGCTTTATGTGACGGGGGCTACCTTAGAGTTTTGGTCTCCTCTGAGTTCCCCACAGTCGGAAAGTAAGCTTGCCCAGTTCTGCTGCTGCTGCTTCTAGAAACAGTGATGCAGAAGTTCAGATATATCTCTTTAACCAGTTATGAGTCACCTAGAAGTGCTTTCCATACTTTTATTTTAAAAGCCAGCCAAAGTTGTTATACGTGGTATTATGTATGAGTGGATATTGACAATAAATAGTCAGGGTGATATGGAACCTCTATGTGCCACATATTTCCTTTACAGTGCTGTTTGTTTCATAATGGTAAATGCAACTGAGACAACGCCACCGAGGTCATGTGCAACACTTCGACATTGAAACATTGCAGAATGTGACTTGAGCCTATCAGAGCGTGAATGATGCTGCTGCAAAGAAATCACAGGATAGCTATGCTACCCCATAAGAAGATACTGCTGGTACTGAAATTTCTGAACTTTGGTTTTCAAGGCATGTAGGATGGTGTCAAACCTTACTATTACCTAATATTGAGTACCACAATGCTTTAACCTACACAGAAGAGTAATTCTGCATGATGAATGCAAGCCTGAGCTTCTACAGACCTCAATGATCTATCTTGAAGTCATGATTTAACTAATGCTAAACAGCAACAATTTTTTGCGTTGCAGGTGTTTGCCAGCAAGCATTAACCTAATCCTAAATAATAACTCTATTTTACAACAGATTTTGAGGATTGCAAATCTGTTATATTGCAATGAGAACGAGGCTTTTACAAGTGGGGGAAAAAAACCCCAAACACACAGCACAAGTAGGATCACCCAGAATAGCTAATAGTATTTATGACACACTTACAGAATTTCAATCAGGGTCCATTCTGAGTTGTATCTGTGCTCTGAACTGGTAACCTACTGGTGTTTTACTGCCAGTCTCTGAATCTCTATTTATTAATTAATTAAACCCATACACATATGATTAAAAAAATACAGTCTCATGATAAATGAGTGTCTAAATATAAATACATTTCTGCAATGTGTGATTATGAAAAATACGATTCATTGTGTCAAAAGGTTCCATACTGAAATTGGCCTGTTGCCCCCAAGATCTGAGAAGATATTTTATCACTCAGTAGACCAATGATTTGTCAAGTCAAACACAGGAGATAATACTTCCTCTGCCAAAAGGACTTCAACATTTTTAAAATGGAGAGGGCAGCGAACAGTCTAAGAGAAGGAAAATAAAAAGTGCTTCCTCAATAAGGTCTGGATCAATAATATTTGTAAGGTGGAGGTTGGGGAATATGATAGAGTCTCTAAGAGACCCCCAGAAGGCAACAAGTATCAAAGCTGTTATACCTTTTATTTCAGGGAAGGCAGACTGACAATATACAGCATTCAAAGGGTTTTGACTATTTAGCTCAGATAAGCATCTATAGCTTGCCAGTTGGTTGAGAAGAAGGGAAGACAGAGTTGTAATTTAGATTAAATGTGATTTTCTTTCTTTTCTGTTATTTGTGTCTTTATGAATTTTTCAACTGTGTTGTCCACTGTGCTGGTTTTGGCTGGGGTGGAGTTAATTTTCTTCATAGTAGCTAGTATGAGTTTTGGATTTGTGCTGGAAACAGTTTTCGTTACTGCTGAGCTCACACAGAGTCAAGGCCTTTTCTGCTCCTCACACCACCCCACCAGTGGGTGGGCTGGGGGTGCACAAGAAGTTGGGAGGGGACACAGCTGGGACAGCTGACCCCAACTGACCAAAGGGATATTCCATACCATATGACATCATGCTCAGCATATAAAGCTGAGGGAAGAAGAAGGAAAGGGGGCACATCCACAGAGATGGGGTTTGTTTTCCCAAGTGACTGTTATGCATGACGGAGCCCTGCTTTCCTGGAGATGGCTGAACTCCTGCCTGCTGATGGGAAGTAGTGAATAAATTCCTTGTTTTCTTTGCTTGCGTGTGCAGCTTTTGCTTTACGTGTCTACCTTAATCTGTCTTTATCTCAACCCACGAGTTTTCTCACTTTTACCCTTCTGATTCACTCCCCCATCCCACCGAGGGCAAGTGAGCGAGTGGCTGTGTGGTGCTTAGTTGCCGGCTGGGGTTAAACCATGACATCTACTTAGGATGTTATAAATAAATAATCATACTTCCTTTTACTGTAGTGTGGCCTTTTTAGCAGTAAAATCATAATAATAGGCTAAGATCCAGATAAGTGGAGATAATTTTAACTATGGTTCTGGACATTTCAGGCAGAGGTGAATACTGAAGTTCAATGATGCAGGATTTCCAGAGGAAAAGAGAGTATAACTGTGTATCTGCACAGGTATTTGAGAACTAGTATTGCAGTGTTCTGCGGAACCTTGATCTAAGACACCATGCTCAAAATTCATTTGCCAAGGTAAATGACCATTTCTGAGGTTAAGCCTAGCCTCCATCCTGACAGAGTACAGCAGCAATGAAAGAAGCAGACTGGGAAGACTTTGCTGAGTGAATACTTGGCATCTAGTTTGGGCAGGAGAAGTAATCATGGACTATTCCTACTTTGTAAACTTGAGAAAAAAGGAGTACTGGAGGTATATCTAGAAGTACAAAGGAGTTATATGCCAGCATTATTTAACATCAGAGGGAATCTAGGCTGTGACAGAGCTGTGGAGTTGCTGTAAGTCTGAAGGCCCTTTTTATCATGAGGCATTACCAAGGACTGTTACATCTCTCACAACTGTTCTCAAAGTGAAGAAAATATGGCTTAAAACAAATGCTAGGCTCATTTATCCTGAGCTGTGACATACATCCCAGATTTTTTCCGTGTCATCATGAGACTCACAGAGAGCTTGGACCTGCTACAGGAAATGTCTTTGATAGTCAGAACCAGGAAAGATGCAAAGTCTGAATTTTCATTAAATGATGCAATATATTCCCGTGGGACTGAAGCTACTGAGAGAAGGTATTTCTAACCTACTACTCAGTTGTACCCATTGACAGCACTGAAGGTTTTACAAAACTGTGAAATTCCTTACTTTAACATGCCTGACATATATTCAATATTAGAAAAATGATTAGAGGCATATCAGACATCTAGAGAGGAAAGCAGAGCTCTGAGGTCAGAATATCTTCCCCTCCACTTTTAATATTGTTTTCAGGGTTGGCTTTTCCCTTAATAACAGAGCAAGGCTTCTGTTTCTCTGAATTCTTTCAGAGCTGTCTTTTCCGATTCATGAGTTGTCCTTTTCTCCTCCATTCCCATCTCCTTCCCCAGAAACTAACTGCCATGTCTGCAGTAAGAGCAAAATGGATGGCCTTTGTAGGCTACCAGGGATTGGCTGTGGAGGCAAACCAGGCTGTAACTTCAGTTTGCTTCAGAAGCAAAGCACGCCCTCTCTTCTCCTGGGTAGGATGAGAGGATAACGTTACTGTAGTTTCAGCCCCTGAGCATTTCCATTTGCTTAATTTCTTTCCTTTACTGAATGTCAGTGTAATATAAGTTATTAAAAGATACTATCTTACTCCCTGAAGTCACTGCAATTTTGTGTCAGGTGAAAAGATTCCTGTGTAGTCTATTTGAGATTCAACACACCGTTTAAGATGGTACAAACATCTCAGATGTTGTAATACTATGAAATTTAAACACACTTGTAACTACAATAGCTTTGGCACTGTGTCTCTTATCTTGATTGCACAGGTTAACATTAAAAACAATTTTTTTTTCTTCCTGTTCAACCTACATAAGATGTCTTTGAGCACCACAGGAACAAAATTTGAAGTACATATGCATACTATTCTGGATGAAAATGGTTATACAGGTAAGACGTACTGCAGCAAACACACTAGCTTTCCACTTAGCTCCTGATCTTTTTGTTTTATTGTCAATGGTAGTAATAGTTACAGAGATTATATCACTATAACACTTAGCATCCTGGTCAAACAGAACAGGACCACACAGTTTTAGGTGTTGGGCAGACAGCAGAAAGCCAAACTCCTGCCTCACTTTCCCCCACCTCTAAGAATATGTTTGTGCTATCCCCCTCTATCCTAATTCCCCTTATTAGCTTTGAGGATTTATTGCATTAAAGATTTGAGAACTTCTGGTTTGAGATACTTGTGGAGTGAACATTGTGATGTCTCTAGCTTATGAACTTCCACGTCAGTCTGAATCACTAATCCATTTACTCCAATATTCTACCTTTGACTATACATGTCTCAACTAGTTCAGGACATTTCCAGTGGTGACCAACAGAAAATTATGGAGTTATGGAGTCACGTGAAATAATGTTCTCACTATCATCAGTAATTTAAAAATTACCTTATAGATTCAGCAGACAGATTTCTATTCTCCCCAAATCATTCAAAGCAGAAGACCTTTTCTTGGCCAAAATACAGAATCTGACTTTGAATACCTTGTTTTCAATAGACATTATTATGGACCATAACAATGACAGGTGTTCATGTATGTAACACCTTTGACATAAAGTTTTCAGTTTTAAATAAGTTTTTTTTTTCTTCCAGAATATTACATAGTTTGTCTGATTTTTCTCTGCACGCTTTGGAGATAATTGTTTGCATTTGCAATGTGTGCGGGCATAACATCTGCCTCAGAGTGAGTTGCTGTGTTCACTACTCAATGAAGCAATGAAGCATTTGAAACGCAGGAACATCCCTCAGACATCGTTGCTAGTTAATGATTCTTCATGCTCTGAATGTTGCATCTCTTGCATCCTGTGTCTATTAATCTTAAAATGACACACCTTACATTATCAGTAGTCTCACTAAGAAATAAACCCAACAAACACCTGAGAGGAATCTTTCAAGAAAATGTGTGTTCAAACAATAATGTATCTTGATCATTCAAAAAGGAAAAAAATTTTGAGAATATTGTTCTCCCTGTGTTCCTCTGTAAACAACAGACATTTAACTTGGAGCTAGTCATGGTTAATCAGCCTTCATACACAGAACTCAAAATTATCAAAGGTCCTGCTGCTCTCTTTCATCTTTTTTTTTCTTTTTATTTTCAAATCCATTCTGATGTCTGGATATGTGGCAAGCATTGGTTAGCAGGCTGAACAACTGAGCAGATGTGAATAAAAATCCGTGATAAATGCAGTGTGCAGGAGGCATGGAACAAATCTAAAATGGTACACTAGCGAATTTAGATGCAATTAAGAAAGAATTTGCAATCTGGTCAAAATGAGGGTGCAAACCAAAGAGTAACTTGCCCTTTTGGAAAGGAACTTTCCCTTTTGGAAAGCTTCTTAAAAGGCTGTTGGGCAACATTTTAAGGATGTCCGTTTCAGCTGGGATAGAGTTAAATTTCTTCCTAGTGTTGTGTTTTGGATTTAGTATGAGAAGAATGTTGATAACACACTGATGTTTTCAGTTGTTGCTAAGTACCTTGTCAAGGACAACTATCCTCTGCTAGATTGGGAGGGAGCACAGCCAGGACAGCTAGCCCAGCTGGCCAACGGGGTATTCCATACCATGTGACATCATGCTCAGTATATGAATGGTAGGCGTGTTCCAGGAAGTAGTGATCATTACTTGGTTATCGGTCAGTGCGGGTGGTGAGCAATTGCATTGTGCATCACTCATTTTGTATATTCTATTATTATTATTATTATTATTATTTTCTCTTTTCTGTTCTATTAAACCACGTTTATCTCAACCCACGAGTTTTTCTCACTCCCACCCTTCCGATTCTCTCCCCGCCCCACTGGGGGGGGGGGAGTGAGTGAGCGGCTGCATGGTATTTGGCTGCCTGCCAGGTTAAATTATGACAAAGGACAAGATATTTCAATCCAAATTTTAAACAACAATATGTTTGGGTTTATTTTGGCATTTACTTAGTACTCGAGCCAAAATATTACCACTCCTAACTGATGTATGCTTTCTACAGTCAAGGTTCTTAAATAACAATATATGTTTTAGTGATTAAACTCTTTGTGTGAAACACCGTATTGTAGTCTCAAAAAGGAAAGGTGGGTAGATTTGCAGTAACCTATATAGAATGGCATGGGAGTTACACTGTAGAGCTTCCCAACAGGATTTGACTAGCTTTTCTTTCTTAGATCCTGAATGCAAACTAAATAGAGTGCTTTGCATCAAATACCACCTTAGCAAAAAAATCACCTTGAAGGCTGCCATCAAGGAAAAAGGAAGAAAGAGAAGGCATCAGGGAAACTCTGGCATAGTGAACTATCATCTCAGTACAAATGACTCCAATAGTTAGAGAAAAGTCAGGGTCTCACTGCTTTTTGAATGTTGCAATAGTCTATTATAATATTTACTTTGAATTACAAATTTTCTCTCAGAATAATACACAAAACTTTACCCCAACATATTTTATAGTAATCTTAAACCTTAAAAAGAGGTTAATTCATGTAAAAATTGAAAGATTAGCATTTTTAAAACCCACTTATCTGTATCAAAGAGGATGATAATGAATTCGGAGTGGTAAGACTCAGAAAGCTCTTACCAAGCTAAAACCTGAATTATATTGTTTAATAAAAATAATAATTTTAATTAATTATTTTTTTCAAGGTCTTACAATACAAAAGAACTTAATATTTGTGTGACAGAGTACTAAAGAATATTAAGAGTTACTAAGCATTAGGTATTCCTGTCAAGTATTGGCAAGTTTTCCCTTCCTCTATTTTCAGGTTTTTGAACTGGCTTAAAAGCCAAAATGACCATTTAAAAATTATTCTTTTTTGTAGCTGTTGTTTGCAACCAGGCTGTCCCTAAAAGACATCAGGGTGGAAAAAGAATATTAAAAGAACACTGTATTTTTAAAATTGAAGGATCACACATAATTCACAGAAATATCCTTTTCAAACTAACAGAAATTTGAAATCTTTGGAGGTTGTCCTGGACTCATTTAGATTTGTTAACGACTTGTAGTAGAAGATGACACTAAGAACACAAGATTATATGACAAGTGGATCAGAAATTCCTAAAATACATATTCCTTAAAATATATAAGTGGAAAGTAAAAGAGAACATGGTTTATCTGGCTTCAGAATAATGGATTGATTTCTACATTAAAAAACAGGTTCTAGGGCGGTTTTTATTTTGTCTTAGGAGACTATCCTTGTTTAACAGTGCTTATTTCAACTAAAACAAAAGAAAAATCATTTGCATCTAATCCATCATGGATCTGATCCAGAGCTTGTGGAAATCAGCCATTCAGTAAACTTGCATGGGCTTTGGATCAGGCCATGTATGAAGGAAGAAAATGCTTCTGACCCCAAGAAAAACAAACTTGTTAAACATTACTGGAAGTCTTGCAGATCTGGAGTAACAGCAATATGATATACTGACAGAATTTAATTTATATGTTGAGAATGTGAAGCTGACTTATCAGATGCTGAACTACAAAATGAATATAAAGGCGAGGCTTAACAAATAACATCATAAAGATTTATCTTAACTAACCACATTCAAAAAGTGTAAGACAGTGGCCAATACCAGATTTATGATGATTCTAGCTTAATCACATATTTCTATTTCTGCTTATCCAAAAGTTCTTTGATGCTAATATAATTATAGATGGTTTTACTTGGTGTGTCGCATACAATGTTGTTAGTGCATTCTCCTACTTTCAGATGCCTACAATTATTTAATATATATCTCTATGAGAATTTCAGCATGGTTCATTTCCAGTGTATCCGTTATTCTCTGTCCACTGCTTTAATCAGCATCCTAGCAAAAAGCACTAAATGTTTTTGAACATAGCAAACATTCACCCTACTGAAGATGCAGGGAAGTATATGCTTCATTTTCATTCAGTTTAAGTAGGAATGACTTAATATTAAACAATGACAAAATTGTATCAGGAAATAGTTTTGAGTATTACACTACTTTTTCTTTTTATTTATTGCCTGTTAATTATAAGTGAATTGAATCAAGCAATTCTCCTTAAAGTGTTGGCATTAGCACCTGAGTTTGCAGAAAGCTTCCCAAACAGTCCAGAATAGAAATATGCAAACATATACCACTTGCTCTTTTGGAGTTAAAAGCAGCGTAGGAAACCAACATTCAGAATGCTGCTACCGAAATACAGTGGGATAGAAAGCATTGCAATAAAATTGCCAAAGGGAGTAAGTTCTCAGGGCAAATCATGCACCGTTCAAATACTAAATCTTGTTTTGCATTCCAGCAAGCAGAAAAAAAGGAAGATGCAACAAAGAAAACAGACATCATCTTAGATTAGTCCAACGTAAATGAAAGAAAGAAAGCAAGCTGAAAATTGTAGAAGAGTTGATTTCACTACATGTTTATGTTAATAGCATATTTGACTTTTGAATGCTTCATAAACCTTGTTATGTTCAGTGCTATTTGAGGTAGTAAAACAGCTGGAACTGTGCCAGAAGCTTTAATTGGAATCAGCTTAGCAGGAGCTGACAAGGTTTCCTAGTGTTTAGTTTCAAACTTATTATAAAAATGCAAAATTACATGCTATTTATTTTCTATTCCTCTTTGGTGTACGCCCATAAAGGTGAGACATAGCTGTGCTAGAAAATGGAATAATTTTTTCTCACATGCCCCAGGCCAGTGTTTCGAAGAGGGCAGTGTGGGTACTGTCGCTTATAATTAGATGTTTCCTCACACAGGAGGCTGCAGAGGCTCACCAGAGAACTCCCTTTTCTTTGCACATCTTGGTTATTGATTAGGCCAGCGTGTCAGACGGCCACAATAACACCCCTGTTAGCAATATGTGACTAGGCAATGGGATCAGAGGGCATCACCAAAGAAACATCAGAGGAGCAGAATGACTATACTCTTCACCTAACAATAAAATAGGGGGCTGCAGACCAGGGCATCTTGCCATACAGAAGGAAGGAATTATTGTTTCGTGGCACCAGCCCTGCAGGCTTGTCCGAATGGGGGGACCTGAAAGACAGAATTTTGTCCCAGGAAGCATCTGCAGTGTTTGAGCCTTTGAAACTGATTAAAAACTTTGATCAAGGACTATTAAAAAAAGATGTTCATTCATTATCTATAGCTACAAATTAATAGATTAAAAAAGTCTTTCTCCCTTCAGATTGTCTACATGATCTCTTGGAATTCTGTACTTGATAAATGTAGGTCATACGGATACGTAACAAATATAGATAAATGACTTCCACCAAGGTGGTTAAGACAGGAATGAATCCCAGGATAACGTTACATTGTCAAGAGGCCAAAAGTAGTCAAGAAAGTCATGTCTGGAAAACACAGTTTTCAGAGTTTTAATAGAAAATCTTCACCTTGGGAAACTTCTAGTTCATGGAAAATACCCCCGCTCACCCCACCCCCATCTCATGAAGCCATTTTCGGCAGGCTATTTACCATCACAAACAAACTTCACCACAAATAATACTGCTGCATGAAATGCAGTTCCTTCTCAACTTCAATGTTTAGATAGATAAAGTGAAAGTAAGAATAGGAAATAGCAAAAGTTGTCTTTCTTTGCTATTTGTAGCTAGTTTGAAACATCATGGCTGGGCAACATTAAAGGTACTGAGATACAATAGTTTCTCCAGGGCCAAGTTTGATAGCCTTGCTCCCAGCCACAGGCTCAGATTTTGCAAAGACTTGAATCAGAAGGCTGCATCTGTAATCTTAGATCCAGGAAGGCTTTTGAGTTCTCCGGCATGCGGGTCTGAGGGAAAGCCAGATCATCTGACAACTTATCGCTAGCTCAGTGCTGCAGCCCAACAAATACGATTTTGACATTACTTGTAAAAGGACACAGGCTTTGTACTGACCTAATAGTGCAGCGCTTCAGGACTTGTCTGGTCTTGCTTTGACGTGAGCCGATTTTTAGCTGGTTTTAGGTATCATAGCAATTGTCTACCAGTCAGGTAACTACCGCCTAAATTTGCCTTAGCAAGGAAGCATACAAGTCACATCAATAGCTAATTCCATGTTACATCACTTCATTTTCAGATAGCAAAGATAAATGTTATTCATACACTTTTTCTCTGCAATGCTACAACTGCATTACAGTGGGAATGAGATTTCCCTTCTTTAGATGTCAGAAAGGGTAGCCACTTTGAAGGTAAGAAAGAGTTTACCTGAAGGCCTAAAATCATCCTCCTGCTGCAGAGAAACAAAGCTGAACAGTGCTGTCTGACTGAGCAGCTGACAAGAGATTAGCAAAAGCTGAATATTTAGTGACTACTAGCAGACAGCAGGCAAGGTTGAACAACAGGAACTGAATGAAGGGGAAGCAAGCAGAAAACAAATTAGAGAATGAGCTTTGCATAGAGGCAGAGGAATACATCCGAAAACCTGTAAAGGTACTGCAAAACTAGATGAAATACATTTTTGATCTCTGCATATTTGAAGTTCATATTTGCTTATTCTTTTTTTAAGGAGTGGTGAATGCACAATGGAGGTGCCTTCCTAAGTATCCCCTCTCCCTTGATGTTTTCACAGAGCCAAGTGCACTAACTGAAGCATATTTGAGTGGTGGTAAATCATCAGCAGACACTATAATGTCCATCTATGCAACCACTTCTCAGTGAAGAAAAAAGTTTGTAAAAATGGAAAAAATTGCAATTCCTTAAATCATATAATTATTTGAGTGCTATACATGGTTAGCTTGCTTCATTGAAATAGTTCTGAATGGTCTATGTATGCATCTACTGTACATTCACCTATTAAGAATCTTATTTTTTCCCCTGTACAGACAGGTAGGTTACATGATACACAGAATGATCTAATGTGTCCATCATACAATGCTGTTGAATCGAGTTGTTGATATAATGATCAAGATTAATCTGTGCATGTGCTCTTTGCTGATCTGTGGCAGCCCCTGTAGAGGCTAGAAACAGAAGCACTCCGAAGCTGAGTTTCAGAAGGAAAATAGTTGGACGAAGTGGGAAATACTAGACAACTTTCTGTTTTAAAGAGACTGTACAATAGATAATACGAGGATGCCGGATCAACATTTTATGTAAATTCCGTATAGTTTTTTAAGAGTCTAAAACTTGGTGTGTGTTCAGTGAGCAGGGAACAGAGAGAAAGGGAGAAAAGTAGTGCTTGATCAAGATTAGTGAGATTAGATTTTCCTGAAGACAAATGCAGATGTTTGTTGCAGGCACAATTGCGCTTAATGTCAACACTTAAGAGATTACAGACACAGGTTACAGCTGTTGCAGCCATTTTAATGTCTATGCCACTAAAAGTGGTGCTGAGACACTCACTGTATTTATTCTGTTGCTCTTTGCTGAGGCCGCACTATACTTCTGACACACCTTTGACTCCAGCCAAAGCTTTTTTGCTTGCTCAGACTCATAAAACCCTAGAAAAAAAGCTATGGTATCTGGACAACCAGGCTGTAGCAATTCCAGCACTTGCGCTAGGCAATAGTGTCCCATACAAAAGAGCCCTTCGTTACCCATGGGGCTTATGAGCACAGTGGACCATCTTCATACAAAGTTAGCCACTTTGTATGTGCTATATACGAGAAAAGCCAACTCAACCTTGCTTCTTAAATCGATCCCATCATGTCTAAACTGACCATTTTTCACCTAAATCTATGGGTTTTGTAACATTTCAAAAGGCTGTAAATATTCGAGTAGGAGATATCTTACAAATACTAAAACCCAGCAAATCAGTCATGTAGCCAACGTACGAGCATTTGGTCTTCCTAGCGTGCCTTGCAAAGTGCTACCCTGTGAACTGCACTTTGGCTTCTGAGAAATGTGGTAAAGAATTTTTCCTTTTGCCAAAGTTTTTCTTATCAAACCTGCTTCCTGTAAGGAAAGATGACTGTTAGCATGGTATTAATTATTTCTAATCTAAATGCCTCTTTAAAATATTATGACCATATGAATAGTTATACATATGAATAGGAAAGGAGCTGTATGGGTGACCATGTGTGTGACAGAAATCTGATTGCTACCAGCATGTGTTGAGTATTAATTTTTGAAGCTATGAAGCTATGTCACACTAAAAAAATTCAGAAATGTAGAAGCTATACTTTACCACAGGGATTATTTTGCTAAACAAGCACATTTAAAACAACTCAAGGTGTACTTCAAAGGGATTTCTATATTTAAAATGAGTTTGTTTCTTCAGGAAAAAAAAAAAAAAGGTCATTTTCAGACTGATGAATTTTGTGACATGCAAGTTACAGAAAGGGGATTCAGTGTATCATTTCAAGTATCACTTAGTGCTGTACATCATTTATTAACCGGACAATCTAGTTGCTTGTTCATCACTGCTGGCAGGATGAGGCAGGAAACTGTTGCCAGCTGTTGATGTTCTGCCTTTCTTTTGAAACTCTCTGTGTTGAGGGAACAGCAAGAAGCCAAACTCCTTACAGTGGGAATTTTGGGGACTGAAAGGTGGTCTCTGGTCCTAAACTCTGTGATAAGTTAGGAAATGAAGTTGTCTGAGTGAACATGTTGTTGCAGGCTGGTTAAATGAAGGAATGTAGGTTACTGAGGTAAAGTCCACACCAGAGACTTCTTTATGTGTTTTACAGATCAATTTTGTGACAACATTGCTGTACTATAGCATGCACACCTATAACATTAAATAAACTCTTGACGAGTTAGCATAAGCTATATGAGCAAAAAAAAGTCCCGTCCCCCATGTTCCCATCTCCCCCTCCCCATATCTACAATAAAAAGGTTTTAGTCTGTGCTGTGATATACACTAAATCTGAGATAATCTCCCTGAATTGTCACAAGCTGCAAATAGGTAGACCGGGTAACAAATTACCTTCCTTTTAGAGAGGAAATTATTATTGTTAAATAGAGAATTAGTTTGCCTCTCTTTCAGAAGAGTGAGGAAAGTAAAGCGGACAGGACACCTCTGTGTAAAAAGGAGCAGATGTGAACTGTCAGTCCTCGTTCCTTTTAATCAAGTAGAGACAAGGTCCTGATAGACAGGAACAAGTCTAAAGCATAGCTTTTTCAGGGAAGAAATATTATTGCCATTTCCTCGTCTGGACATGTAATGCAATGAAACTAGAAAACAAAGTTGAATGTCTGTATCAGCAAGGATTTCCTATATTATCAGGGAACAGTGAAACAGGATTCAAACCCTAATCTATCTGTCTCTCTCTTATCACAGGAGTTATAGAGAGACACTATTTTTTTCCCTTGTCCAGTTCAACTGGGACTTGATGTCTCTTTGCATCCTGGATGGCAGAGGTGGAAATACAAGTCACTTAAACCTGTGACATCTCTCAAAGATCCTAGGCACTGTTCTCTTCAATACAGTGAGACCACTGCTCACGAACAGATTTCTTTAAACAGATGCTATTACACTGTTGGGTTTTTTTTGTAATTTTATTTAGTTTGCCACAAGACTGTAGAAATAATTCATATTGCAACAGAACTGAACTATTTCAAAATATTACTTATTTACCAGTAGTATAAATAGGTAATCTTAGTACAGTCACCTGATGCTAGGATTTTCAAAACAGTGTAGTGCATTATTCCTTTGGACTGGCTAGAAAATCCCAGCCTGGGATGTTAGCAGCATACAGGAAATATTAAGAATACAGATATGTCAGGAGTTTTACATAATTATATATAGGATTTATAAGAATTTAGCTTAATCCCAGGAATTTTGAAGCTTAACTTGGTTTAAGTGGCTCACAGACTTTGCAAGGCATAAATTGCACTCAGAAAGTCAAGGTGTTTTTTTCCACAATCATTTTTCCCCTTGGAAAATGTCGTTAGTGCAGATCAAAACCTTTTGCATAAACCTCTCTTTCATGTATTTTCCATAAACTTCAGACAACTCCTTCCTGAAGTAATCTTGTCTCTTCACAAGGTAATTGTTATAGCCCTCTGCCGGGCAGAATTATCTACCTTTTCTCACCAAATCTCATTATTTTAACATAGAGCAGTGTTTAATTGTCTCCACACTAAGGACCCTTGCTAATCAAACACCTTTTAAAGCACTTGGCTGATTCTTTGATAAAGACTGAAAGGATCAGCAAATCTCTGGGAGAAGTCAACAGGCATAACCAGTATGCCTATCTTTCAGGTTTCTATTGAGACTTTCCTTGTCCTTCCTGCACATTGATTTTATGAACATGCATGTGTGTGCTAAGTTATTTTGCTCAATGTTTGTCAAGGAGAGGACAAAGATATAAAACTGCTTGGAAATTTACACAGGGGAAAAAAGTTTTGTTGGAGGATACCTATTAGTTGAACTCAAGATGGTTTTGACATTTAGATTCAGTGATCTTTCAAGAAATTAGAGGCAGGATTCTCAGGGAGCCCTGCATGGTCTACTGTGGAGGCACCAAAGTACAAATCTACAGCTGTGGGGCAGGAGTTAGCTGTCACCCTGGGACTCACCACCCTGGCAGTGGTGTCAGGTCTGGGTGTCAGGACCATCTTCCATGGTCTGTGGCAGTTTTGCTGATCAGTGGTTCCCAAACTGCTTGCCATACAGCTGACATAAAACTCAACTTAAACCTGGGATATCCTTGTATTTGCTCTAGCCCAGAGGCTAAAGACTTTCAGGTTCCTTTCTCAAACAAAGCCATAAACCTGTTATTTTTTATTGGGATGGACTTTCTAGCTCCAGGCAATGCTGTGGTCTACTTTAGAGCAGTAGGTAGGTGACTCTGGCAACTGCTACAAAAAACTCATGCTCTGTGTGAATAAAAAAAATCAAATATCTAGGCACAATTTCCTCTGCTGTAAACCAGAAATCTTATTACCAACTTATGCACTTCTATCAATGCTTTGTGATCCTTGGATGAAAGGCCTTGCATATTATTGCATTACTTTGTTCCATGAAGTACGTCAAGACCTGAGTTCAGCCCTGCAGTATGCTTCCTTAAACACTGTCAATTGCAATGTGTCTGGCACTGCTGAGTTAATTTAGACTATCTGTCTTTAAAACCAATGCCTCTGCACGTTCATAAAAAAAAATAAGCACGAGAAAGCCTTAGTAACAGAGGTGACAAATACTTTTGAAAGTAGTCCTAATCAAATTTTAGCTTTTGAATTTTATGACTGAAGAACTTTGTGTAAGAAAAAAACCCTGAGGAGACTTATGGGTGATTATTGCATGGGCTTTTTTCATTCTTCCATGTGGGTTTAAGGAAAGCTTCATTTTTTGCATGCTCCTTGTTGAACCTGTAGAATAGAAAGCAGTCTGCAAAGGGAAGAACTCTAACAAAATTATCATTTACTATCAGTATTTTCTCTGAAGTTTTTTTTTCTTTCTAGTAAGCTTAGCCTGCAGCTCTTTTCCCAACCAGCGTTCTCCTGGTTCAGCTTCACAACCTCATTTTGCAGGGCTTGTCTAATACTTTCACTTCATAATAATTTTCAATTGATAAATGTTACTGATGCAGTAGGTACAGTCTGTTACAGTACCTCTTATTCCATACTGTTCGCTTCTTTAATTCTAAACAATGAAGACTTGTTGCTTAGGAGTTAGGTAACTAGCAGGTATTGTGTTTGCAGGTGTGTAGCATTGTTAGACCCTAGTAATGATTAACCTTGAAATTAAGAACCATAAATGAACGTGGTCCAGACGTGGCTCGGAGACAAACCTCGACCTTATAAGGAAAGAAAGGAACAGATTCATGAAGAGTTCACTACCCTGCCGACCACCAGAGACCACTTGAGACCCTCAAGAAGACCCTAAAGACTTTAGTGCTCATGTGTCTAGGATGATGTAATATTATAATTAGTTCTCGGAAATTCAATGAATATGTAAAAGAGAAACTTAAAATATGCATGAGAAGCATGGATATAAACAGAAAGGTGACTAGACCAGGTGTGCTTGATTTGTGGCAAGTCCACCGAGCACCCAGGCCTGAATAAAACAATATCTCTCCTGAGCGTGTGGAATTGGTTACTTGCACGCCAGGCACGAATCCGGTTTTTGGACAACATTACTGGTTCAGTCTTAAAATCATGGTCATCAGTGTTTCACTTTTGTCAGTATATCTCATCCTCACAATGTCCTTGTGAAACATAAATAATCTGGGTCTATATTATGAATGGGAAAGAGCACACACACAATACACACGGACAATGTTGCAAGACTCCTAAGTTAGCACTGATTTCATTGTACCTCCACAGGAAACACCAGGTAGAGCTATTTGGTTCATCCCAGTGCGGGTACTTTGAGTTGCAGAACCAGAAATTTATTCTGTTATCATCATAGGGTTATCTGGTGTGGTGGCAGGGTCCAGGTTTTGTTCCTGAATTTAACTGGAGTGGTCTTAATTCTAACCTATGATGTAGACACTCCTTGAGATGTGAAAAAGAAAGACCTAGCTCCTCAAAGGTATGTAAGACACTTTAACTCCCACTGAATTATTTAAGTGGAAGTTAAGCACCCACAACTCTGTAAGAATCAGGGTCTTTCTGATTTAATCATGGTCCTAAAGGCCAAGGAGGGAACTGGTTCCAACACCCATGCCTGAGGTTAATGCTGTTGCCACCCGATCATCGTAATGAGGTTTTTCTTCCAAGCTGTTTTGGCAGAGGAATCTATAGATAAAAGGGCTTACATGCTTTTGAAACTCTCCGATTTGACTGAAATGGTTCCTGCTGCAACTGAAAACATCTCTAGAAATGTCTCATACCTTGGCCACCTGTAAAGGAAAGCTTGCACATTTTTCCTGACGTCAGACTGGGACTAGTCTGGTAGCACTTGTATGGAGAAGAGTGTTTGATCTGAACATTTCTGCAAATAGATATAGAATAGCCAGTTGGAACAGTAAAAAAACTGTACACACAATTTTGCTGGGTCCACCCTCAAAATGTACTTTCATGGAATAGCAGCAGAGCAAACAATAGAGCCTAAAATCCAAAAATCCAAAGCATATTATCTTTGATTTTTTTGTTAATGTCAGACTCAGTTTTTCTGAAGTCTTTTTTTACCTCCAAAGCCATTCTGCATATTTCTCTTATTGCAGTGAAACAAAACAAATGAAACTTTACTGAAAAAAGAATGACAAAACATTTCCTTTTTAAAAAAAATGTTTCCTACTTCTTACTATAATAATTTATCCACACGATTTGGATTTGGCAAGACTGCCAAAGGAATGACCTTGTTCAGTACTTCAATTTACGTTTTCATCTTCAAGAATTTGAGGTGGCTTATGAGCCAGCAAATGTAAAATACAAGAACATATCTTAAAGCAAATGCATTTCTTTTATCGAATAAATAGAAAATCACAGCTTCTTATATGGCAGAAGCCCTAAACTATAAGAGTATAATAAAATCAAACCTGAAATTTTGAGTTTTATGTTATATTTTTCTCTTGTCAGAGAGAAACCTAATAAGCACTGCCTTTGGTAGCAGACATCTAAAAGAAAAGTAAATGAAAGGGAAAATAAGTTAGGGAGCTTTTTTTTTTTTTGTGCCATTGTGAAGACTTTCATTATTGACATTGTTTTATTGAGGGCAAAATGTTTTTCAGTACAGCTAAAGAAAAGTGCCCCTCATACACGCTCTTAAAGTACAGTTCAGTGCATTCAAAGCCTGAGCATAGGTAGCTAAACAGAATATAACAGGCCTTCTTCTACAAAATCTGTGTTCAGAAATACTTTTTAAGAGGTTAAAGGAAACAAGAAGTGGACGTACTGAGTTAGGTCTTACTATTTCTGTGTTGCCTATTTTTCTCAAAAACACATCTACTTCTTGGGGAAATCTCTGGTATAGAGTGAGAACATACTAAAAGTACTTCACAGAAAGTCAGGATCTGGGTGAAAGTCAAGACTTGGTTGACCACCATAACTATATGCCTAACTTTGAGCAAGGTGAAGAGACCCTTGGCGCACACACTTATGCACCTTTCTGAATGGGGACATATATATCCCAGCTGAATCTGTACAATAGATACCTTTCATGATAAATTTTCTATTACAAGATGTGCAAGAGGTATTTGGAATAATGTGATAAAGAGCATTTATATGCCATAAGACAGATTGTACATATTGAAAAATGCATTGTCTGTGAACATTTTAAAAAGTGGAAAATATTTAGTCTTTCCCTAAATATTGTTTTATGGAAATAGTAAGAATGAAACAGTTAGCTTTTACTGACGGTCCCAGCCTTGGTGCCTCTCCCTTCCCAGTCCCCCATATTTTAGCTAAAGTATTGAATACTTTCTGGCTTTGTTTTTGATAAACATAGGATGACATCTTTTTGGTGTGAAAGCCAACACTTACATCTTGTCTTGTGCTACTTTCAGCAGAAATTTGGGATGATTAGCATACCTCCAGAGGAACATATCTTTTTGTCACTAATTATGATTTTCTTCCTAGCAATTCTGTTGCAGAATCATAAATGATAGGATCATTTTAGCATAGTATATGGGATGTTTGTTTAATTTTTTAAGCTAAACTGTGATTATATTCCACATAAACATAATATATTGGCCCATAGGGGGCCTTGACAAATGAAATTCTAATTTATATAATTTTGCAAAGAAGGCTAGTCAATTTGTCAGAAAAGAAAAGACAGCGGGCCCAGCAGAAATTGAGACAATAAACTAACAGGACAGCAAAGCCATGCTGCAGAGTTTCTGAGTCTCTTTTCCAAGCTACATGAAAGAATGAAAGCTGAGTGGTCAGAAAAACACATGAACACAAAAAGAAGAAATATTTGGTGCAAATCATTATGTTATTAAATAAGGCAGCGTTCAATAAAGAAGCCACATGCATTTGAAGGAGTTTCAAGCTTTTAGGTGTTTGTAACAACACTGCCGGGGATAGATGGAGAGGAATTGCTTTGGAGTCTATGTTTTAGTGTAAAGCAGAATGTGATGTTGTCTGAAAAGCGGATTCGTGCCCGGCCTGCAAGTGACCAATTCCACACGCTCAGGAGAGATATTGTTTTGTTCAGGCCTGGGTGCTCGGTGGACTTGCCACAAATCAAGCACACCTGGTCTAGTCACCTTTCTGTTTATATCCATGCTTCTCATGCATATTTTAAGTTTCTCTTTTACATATTCATTAAATTTCCGAGAACTAATTATAATATTACATCATCCTAGACACATGAGCACTAAAGCCTTTAGGGTCTACTTGAAGGTCTCGAATGGTCTCTGGTGGTCGGCAGGGTAGTGAACTCTTCATGAATCTGTTCCTTTCTTTCCTTATAAGGTCGAGGTTTGTCTCCGAGCCACGTCTGGACCACGTTTGTTTATGGTTCTCTTTTCAAGGTTACTCTTCACTAGAGTCTAACAATGCTACCAGGATACACGATTTATACTAGTTACAATTCTACACACCTACAAAGACAACACTCGCTAGTTACCTAACTTCTAAGCAACAAGTCTTCATTGTTTAAAATTACAGAAGCGAGCAGTATGGAATAGTAGATACTGTACCTACTGCATCAGTGACATGAGTGCTTCAGCAGGCGTCATGCTTCCTTTGACCAGCAATATTTATTTCACCATTGCTTAAGCAATAAGTCTTTCCACTGAGAGGCAAAGCTGGAGTCCTGACTCCCTTTTAGTTAATGCCATCAGTTCTTGGGAAGATTGGCTTTCATACACTGCCAACTCCAATGCGGGCACTCATCTTCTACCTATCTAAGAGTTTCCATCTCTTTCAGATGTGTAAGGTATTTTTAAGATGCCAGTAGATATAATGTTGCAGAAATGCCCAGTACTCTGTCAGGACTGAGGTTAATTTGTGTTTCAACAGCATCTCACCACAGTGATAGTTCTGAGAAACATACAAATAAATCCCAACCTCTCTTTCTTTTTTCTTGCTTTGTTTCATACCAATAACAACTACGCTCCCTGGGGCATATCTGATAAAAGAGCTAAGGGAGCTAGAGCTGTGGGATGGTGTGAAGCAATGAGCACACTCTGTTGTGCAGTAAGAAAGGTAATATCTGTCCCATGACAGCTGTTTCTGGCCCTGCATCACCCACTAGATGAAATTATCTTTGTGAATATTCTATCAGATCTGTAAAGGACATGATAATATAAGTGTGATGCCAATATGGGATGCTTTTTTTTCCCACAAGAATCTGTAAAACAGAGGTATGGAAGGAAGGTAATTCCTTAGCAGTGTCTGAAGCTTGTTTTAAACATGAAGAAAACTAAAGAAAAAAATGAAAGAATTGATGCAGTGTTTTTAATCTGTATGAAAACCCAACAGCATTTACTATGTCAATGAAATTCCTGATGCAATCCAAATTAAGCATAGGGTTTTTAAATCTGTCTATTGATATGCAAAAGTTTTCTAAACATATACATGTGATCATATATATTGAAAACCTCTTTCCCTGTTTTTCTTCCTACCAGCCTACCATGAGATTAAAAATCTGAAATTTCTTTCCCAAAATAGTCTTTGCCATGCTAGAAGGTAACCTCTAAAAGTAGCAGTGTGTTATAGGGCATCTTACACTTTACTTACATGCATACTAGAGCTCTAGAAAACTAGCAGACTGCCACAGTAGAAAATGAATTCCTTTATATGACCTTGTTTTAAAGTTCAGGAAGTCCTTAAACTCATTCCCCATATCTCCTAGTCATCCTACCTTACTGCATACTAAGGGATCTGGCTAGCTTTCCAGAGCAGTTTATAGATGGACTTTTAAGTGCAAATGATTTGATGCTGGAACTGTGTGTTTGTCATTCCTGGTAAAGTGGATGATCTAAGATTTCAGCCTAAAGGTGATACTGCAATAGAGGACCGTACAAATAATAAATGATAATAATTAATCAGAACAGTCTGAGCATGAAAAAGAGCACTACACATCTCCCCCAGGTGCCTCTTCCTGACATGAAGAGTTCACCTTGAGGATGAATTGGCAGTTCATTCTCCATGCCCATGCAATTTCCAGTCTCCCTGAGAGGCTCTATTAGCAGCAATTGTGTTTGTAATTTGTAGACATGTCAATCACCTAATTTCATATAGGCCACTGAACAATTATTAGAATGCAACAATTTGGGTTACTACTGACCCAGGCTGAATTTCAGCTGGTAATTTACATCTGAAAGACTCCATATGGTATTACAAAGTCCCCGAGCCTGCAGTTTCCAGCCGTTTATTTAATTCAGGTATGCTTATTAGTTTTACACACATTCACACAGTCTACACAACTTAGTTTGTAGATCTGAATGGATAAATGCCATTGATTTGGCATTACATGTGGAAAGCATAGTTTGCTAAATTAATTTTTGTGGGCCTAAGACATTAATCAAAAACGTTGGTGATTTCAGAGCACACAATTGCTTTCCTGTTTTTGTTGTTCCTTGGTTTCAGAGTGAGGGCTTCAACTCTCAGTCTTTGGAAGTATTTTCATGGATGCCTTTGCCCTCATTTTTGCTGTGCTTCCCAGCCTGACTCTCTGCCCAGTCACACAAAGCTTGATGCTCGAGCTTGTACCTGGGAGCCCTGGTGAGCTCTGCCAGCAATAATACCGCAGTTGTGTGAATTCATCCTTCCTGTGGCCTGGAATGTGGGCTCAGAGACTGGGAGTTGCTTTCCAGCAATCATCCCCTGAATCACAGTGAAGATTGTCCCTGGACATGACAAACGTAATAAGGTTTAGAGGTTCAATTTTGCTTGAGCAGATGCTGTACAGTTTAGATAATTGACTTAATCACTTGTTCAAGGTTTTAATCCTGGGAGAATTGCTAAAGTATTTGAACACCTGGGAGCATGGTGAGTACTGCTGACTTCTCTAATGCATTTACCATCAGTGCTTTTTCTGGGATTAACAACTTGAAGTGAAACTCACATAATATCAGATTTTATGAAAAGTCCTCATCCTTGCCTAGCTAGAAAAACCACAAGGGAGCAGCCTTTCTTAAGGTTTCTCAGTCCTTTTGGTTATCAACCAGAAAGTATAGAGAGGCACAAAAAAAAATGAAATTAAGGTAAAACTTTCCATACATATCAGAGATTTCAACACTTGACAGTGGGAAGTTCACTTTGTTTTATTATTACAGTCAGTGCTCACTCTTGCATGAGACGAAGTGTGTTTGGCCCAGATCTACAAGAGCTAATCAGCATGCTGGGAATTAACTAGGAAAGTAAATGCTTTGCTGCATTAGCCTGGGGGCTCAGAGAACGCGCTTTGCAGAAGTGAGCCCCAAAGAACTTAGGAGGAGCTTGCCTCCATCAAACCGTAAAGAGTCCAGATAGCCATGCCTAGTTCGTAAGTGTAATTCTACTTTTGGGAACTGCAATGGGCTCTGCGCTTCACTAACTTGCAGGAACGAGACATAAACTTCCTCCTCCCTGATGTCTTTGACTACTCAGAAGCTTTGCAAGTGTTGAAAAGACAACAAGCTCTACCAGAAGTCTTGTCCAAGCAGCCTGAACCAAATCTGTACAGCATGGACAGCTGAAGTCAGCGAACTACTGGAAAGAAAGATCCTGTTCTTATGCAAATGTCTTCAGAAAGAAAAAACAAGAGAAGTGAAATATACAGAAAATATATTATAGTAGTTTCTAAAAAGAACATTTTTCAAAGTTTTCTTGTGCTGTCAGCAGCTGTTTAAGTTTGTTCAGAAGTGATGAGGCAAAATGAAATCCTTTCATATATGATTACTTTTATATTTTCAGGGTCTTTTTTTTTCCCAGGTATTATCTAGTGACACACAAGATAATGCACTGTATCCAGGCAGAAGCACTACAAAAAGATCAAACATTCCACTTCATCATCTTCAAATGCTTTGATGCTACCATGGGCAGGAAGAATAGAGGAAAAGAAGCAAAAGGACACTTTAAAATAGGATCTAGAAAAGAAAGAGATTATACACTGAGCTGCTATAAATTACTGCTGGTAAGTCTGAGAAATCCCAAAACGTTAGAGATGTAGCACTCTGATAATGCAAGTTGAGATTTAAACTTCAGTGAACAACCCTACCTCCCCCCACGCTTACTTGGAGAAACATAGTCCCTGCTGTTCTCCTATTAGTCTCAGGAGGAAGAGAAATGTGCAGGTGGCCTACATATAAAGTATCCACCATTATACAAGTATGATCTAAGTGTGAATGCAGTCATGGAAGTATTGAGGGGCAAGCCTCATCTGCCTCATAAAAAAATAAAAACAAACCTGAAAAGCCACAACTCACAGTTAAGGTATGACATAGATAACCTCAAGTGACCTTTTAATTTGTTCATGTTCTGTCTCATGAATTTAGTGTCACTTTTTTAACAAGTGCATAATTAGCTTTCCTAATAATTTCCTCAGTATTTCATCAAAATAGTAAATGTTCATTTCTGTCAGGCTGAGCACTTTCTCTGGGATAAAGCATCACTACTGTTCCTTCCATCCATCCCCTTGCAACATACGATTACTCTGCATCTTCTGTACTTCATTTTGTTTGAGCACCTCAGTACTCCTTTATATAAAGAGGTGGATATGAATAAAATAAAACAAACAATGAAGACTTCATACCACTTTCCAGTTAGGCTTAGTTAAGAAATGTAAGAAGCTTTAGGTGAAAACTCATTTTGTTAAAATTACTCCAGTTGGAACATTAAAGAAATAAAATCTTTTGGACAACAACCTCAATTTTTGCATGCTTATCGTGACATATCAAAACTGTTCTTTGGCCTTAAGAGACAGTGATTGTGAGTCTGTGATAATTTCAGCAAGGAATGGCGGGAGACAAACGGTATTGAACCTTATCCTCAGTCACACGTAGGAAGTGTAAGAAGATCTGCATGTAAATGAGAGCTGTTTCATATGCTATCTTAATATACCATAATATTCTCAGGCTGTTATTCTGTGGATATTCTGACTTTTAATAACACAGGCATTTTGATAGCTGTCTGTTACTTCTTCCAAATGAAGTAAGACCATACAAAAGCAGTGTGTTTTAGATAGAAGAAACAGAATTTTGGTCCCCTTATTCTACTAATTTTTGTAGCAAAGTCAATACAGTGTTTCTTCAAGTTATTTTAACAACTGACCAAGAGATACTGTGGAGCAAGTCTGAAAATGCCCAGAAAAGAGTAAACTGCAGGGCCAGTTTCATGCAGTGGTTAGTTTCCCCATCTCCCATGAGACGGTGATCAGCTGGGAGGCAGAATATATCAAATGAGCACAGTGAATGTTTTTACATTTTTTTAAAGGCAATTCTTTCTTTCTTTCCTTGAACTGGTCTTAAGGAAATTTGACCCTCTTATAAGCTCTTTATATGTCAATTTGTTTTTCTTCTATTACATGACAGATCCATAAGAAAAGGGGAAAGGTCAGGTGGGGGAGAATACATCTCAGACCCATAGCCTGCTACCACTCTTGCAGCAGGGAAGAAGGATATTAATTAATGGCAGAAAAGAAAGAACCTGAATGGGTCCTCGTACTAGAGAGTCCATGACCTAAACTGCTTAATGTTTGATTATGGCTCTGCCAGTGGGCTGTTAGTAGCCTTCTATATATAATGCATTTTTCTCCTTAAATTCAATTCCAAAATGATACAGAAATGGCAAGGATAATAGGCCCAGATGTTGAACCTCTTTGTGTGCTCTTTTTTTATTAAAAAAGAAATCAAGAATTTGATGATAGAAAGCTGCAATCCCAGCTGTATTTCAGTTTTCGTTTTCAATATCCACAAACTGCAGAGCGATGTTTGTGACAAACCTGTATTTTGAGAAACCTTTCAAAGACATGACAAAAATACAGCCCTCTCTTTATAGCCTCCAGCAATACCATCTCGTGCTCTGATCTCTCTAGATTTTACATGCTCTGGTAGGCAGGTTGAGTGCTTGACTGGCAAACTCCAAGGAAACCCAAAATATTGCTAGTGACTGTGTTGGCTGCCATGCAGTTACCACCGTCTTTGTTCAACACTGAGCCTGTCACCTGATATATCTCTAGCGAGCACTGACTTCTGGAATAACGGCTCCAAGTCAAGACGCTTAATCACCCAAGGTCTCATAAGGATCCCACATCAGGGAAAACACCAGTTTTAATGTACTGTTGATTTACATTCTTCCTGCAGCTGTATGCAGAGGCAGAATGCTTAAGTTCCTTTTTGAAGCTCTTCTCTCGTGTGGTCTGCTATGTCATATTTGGTTTTCTGATTTATGCAGCAGAGTTTGGGAGAAAGGATTGTTCATAAATACTCTTCAGTTTCTTCAAGTGTTTGGAATGAGCTTATGATTTAATATTGACAAAGTATTTTGAAATCTCTGTGAAAGGTGCTATATAATGCACTTCTAGGGGCAGTTTCAGATACGCAAGGTCAGGCCATGAAAGAAAAGACCTTAGGGAGAGAGCAAATTTAATTTCAAAAGATATAATACAATTAATAGACTTCGTCAAAGGGAATCCTAGGGCAACCTGCAGATGAGGAAGGTGATACATCAACAGAGCCTAAAGGAAGTGCAAAGGGTTTACAAAAGCATAGCCTCCTGTTGCATGCTTGGAGTGTCATAATTCCACAAGTATGAGACTCATTTATGAATTATTTGTAAATAGTGAAATGGTAGGGTTGTTTGGTTTGGTTTTTTTTTTTTTTTAAGAACAATGCTAAATGATGATTAAGAAAATTAACTCTATTTTAACATCATATAACTATCAATACAAGGAGACCATGCCATCTTGCTAAAGAAAATGGATATTTTCAAACACAAGGGCCAATAATTACAGTAATTTTCTATTCCCCAAATCTCTGACTGACAATATCTTCAGATGCCTTCCCATGTCATTTTATAGCTGTAGCTATAGCTTAATGCTGCTGCTGAACTTTACAGTAAATATTGATTATTTATCTTTGAATGGCCGACTGTGTTGTAGTTTTATTCAAACAGGAGCAAACAAGAATCTTTTTTACAATAGCTGTCTAAAAAGAGATTAATATAGCATAAAAAAAGTTATTCTAAATAGTACAGTAGAAAGATTATTGAGTCCACCACTGACTCTAGTGCCATCAGTCTCACTTCTCAGGAAAGGGCCCCCACAAAAACAAAAGCAATTAAGTCTTGCAGGCATTGATAGTCTTCAAAGAAGCAGCAAAAAATCCCTGAGGTGCAAGAAGAGAACAAGTGAGAACACAAAGAAATACAGAGGCAGAGGGAAAGGAAAGAGAATCAATGGAAGATTGGTACTGACACTGCAAAGGTACTGTATTTTTGGGTGACATCAGCATATTAATACAGTATGAGGAGTCCTATTCAAACCTGAACTCAGAGCGGGTACATATTACTAAAGGAGGTTGTAACGCCTCCTCTTCTGCTGCTGCTAATGCTGTTTCTAGTGCTTCACCTTTTTCTATCCAGGCTGGAAGACTTCCCTGCCTACTACATCTCTGCAGTCAGAGCTCAGAAAAAGCTGAAGAATACTTCATTTGCAAGGTGGAGAGCAATGTTTTTAACACCCAAATTTAAAATCTGTTTGCTTTGATTATCTTACCTCTTCCTGAAGTTTCTTCTAGAGGTTTTAGGCAGCAGAATTGAGCTGCTAATCTAAATCTGACACTGGGTGCACATTTTTGCGGTGTTTGGGACTGTGCCTGTATGAGCTGACCAGCTCTGATAGAGTCTGAGCTGGGTGTCTTGGGAGCCTTTTTTGTTAAATGGAAATGGCAGAAATTCAAGGAATGACCCACCAGGATAGCCACTGGTCATGCAATAGTAAATGTGCAGTTCTGGTCCTCTCCGTCTCAGAAAGTATATAGTTGAAAATAGTCTGAGAAAAGACAACAAGGATTATCGAAGACCAACATCCATGTGAGAAATGGCTAAATAAAAGAGACTTTTCTGTTTGAAAAAGAGATGAGCAGAAATGAGTATAAGCAGATTTGGGGTGGTAGAGAGTGGGACTGGTTGCCTTCTGCATCTTCCCTTACAGGAGATCAGGGGAGGAAGGGGTCAAAAGAAGCTAGCATATAGGTGAGTTGAGCAGCCTGCAATGTGTAGTTTAGTTGTGGTACCGCTTGCCAGAAGATGTTGCAATCATTTAAGTTTACACGGATCCCAGAGAAAGCTGGTGAATGTCACGGAAAACAAATCCTTAGGGGATTTCTAAATATATAGAAGCCATTTCTGGCTCGGGAATTACTTGAGCTGCAAAAAAGTTTGGAGGCTAGAGGGACACTTCAGGGAAAAGTATATGCTAACTCTATTCTTATACTTTTGTCAAGGCACTCACTTTTATTCTCTCTGAGGGATGGACATGGGGCTAAAAGGACCTAGTCAGACCAGAGATGACTCTTTTTGTGTTCTGACGTGCAGGTGGGAAGAAGGCGACACACCTCAGGCTCTGTCTGGATTGTCCAGGCTTGCCAGGTTGGTTTGAACACAGGCAGTAAGAAGCAGCTATGGTGCAAAACAGCACTGAGGCACTGAGTGATCAATAGATATTGCATGTTACCAGAGGAAAAGGGACAACAACAAAAAAATAACTGCAGCAGAAAAATGGGCAGTTAAAAGCTGCATGAGAGTTGAAACTCCCTGAAAATAGAAGAGTTTTAAACAGCAGTTCACGCTGCCTTTGCTAGCAATGGATGTCAGCAAAAGGCAGAGATTCAGAAAGTAGTTGTCTTTCTAACAATAGCTAGCTGTGAAGCTCTTGATGTGTTTAATAGCTTCCACTTAAGTCATGTAGAATAGACTGACTGTAAAAATACTAGAAATATTTGAAGAGTCCTGCATTCTACAGGAACATTAAGTTGATGAAGAGGCTTTTTTTTTTAAACAATATGGGAAAATACAAGCCTTGTGTATGGAGTACGGAGTATGGCTGAAAAGCCAGTTTTGCAATCTGGAACAGTGGGAGGAGGTGCTAAGATATTATGAAAAGAATATGCAAGCAATTACAGAGTATGTGCAATGTATCTAAAGACCTAACGGTATGAGGTCAGATAGGTTTTCATAGACAGAATGGGTAATGTTTCAGCAAAAGATAAAAAGGTTGCAATGAGGCATTCATTCATTCATTTTAAGTTGAACTTTAGCAGGCAGTAAAAAAAGTGCTCCTAGACTCATCCAATCAGAACTGGCAGGAGAAAAGCAGCGGTATGATTAAACAAATCAATCTTGGCGTTTATTGTATGTGCCTATTTCTATTAAATGTCTGTGTAAACTAGATACAGATGCAAATAGCATATTAGAAGACAAAATTTGAACAGTATCAGGAAAAATGAGTATGTTGTTATGTTAAAAGCATGCCCACCCAGGGGCTCCAAGGTATGGGGCAACAGACACTGAGAATCTAAATAATCTGAAAGACTTAGTAGAGGAGGGCTAAAGCACAATAAAAGTAATAACAAAATGTAGTTGAGAATCCCTCCAAAGTGTGTACTGGTTTACACTAATACAACATAGTCAAAACTGTTGCCTATTTATTAATAAATATTAAATGACACTATGCTCAAATACATAGGGAGACTTTGGCCTTGTCAAGAAAATATCTGTATTTAGTTTGAATGTATTGTCATCCCTGTAATTTAAAGATAATCAGTATTGGACGAAAGTGACCATACACAATTTATTTCCCCTACTAAAAAAAAAGTCTGAACATGCTGTCCTGACAAGCACGGTTCTTTTATACAGCATTTGACAAAAGTTTAAAAGATCGAGAGACTAGAAATCGCTATTGTCCATCTTGATCTGATAAAAATGCCCTGTCTGGTTTGAGACAAATATGTGTACACTGAGGGCCAGCGTTAACGCTACATGTGGGACCTTAAAGAAAATAGTGAAAACTATTATCAAGATGTGCCCACAAAATATCATCTTCAAATCTCAGGATGCAGAATGCTTTATTGAACCAGCCATTTTGCTGTTAGGTGTCTGCAAGAGACAGCAATCACCTTTGCCTGTATGGCAGGCATTAAACAACAAGAACAAGTGAATTTCCTGCAATTCTGCTAACGTTTTAACAGAATTTCATTGACCCAAGTAAAAGAACAGGTTGTCTTGAAAATTAATGCTTTCAGAATATGTATTTCATTTCAATCAATCAGAATGATTTCTAACTCTAAATTATATCAGAATAGTTTTTAGGAGTCACTGAAATTTAGCTTTGACAGTAGAATGGATTATTCAGAACTGGTAGTGAGGGGTCATAATGCCAGAGATGGGCTGTAGCTGCTACCTGAGTGCGTGACAGGACATAGCCATTTGCACCCATAGCCATTAGCCCTACAAAAGTAGGGTTTGAATCGACAAAAATGTGAAAACCATTGCTTTTAGGGAAGAGTAGTTTTTACATTGTTTCTGGCTATGAGCTGTAGGAGCAGGACTTGTCCTGTATTTCTTGCATTGCTGTTGATAAAATTAAACAGTTTTCCATTTCGGAGTAAATCCTTTTCTTCGAATTTCTGAATCCAGTCATTTATGTTTCCATTGAGAGGAACTTTGTCATGGGATAAAGGTTTAATCCCCAATACACTGTGCATTTTAATCAGTTTAAATCTTTGCCTGAGAACAGACTTTTCACAATCAATGGATTTTAATAACCTTTGGGGGAAAATTGCATTAAAGGCAAGCAGTAATATTTTCTGGTTTCCCTCTTTGCTACTACTGGTTTTCTATTTTGTTATTAAGAATCTTAGCATGAGACCAAGATCTTTTTTTTCTCAAGCATTCATCTGCTCTTGATTTTTCCTCATATGAAGTTCTAATCCTCTGTTTGTGACAACATAATAATTTCCACCGCAGCTAATTGCAATATTTGTAACCACTGATTAGAACTACAGGTGGGGATATGTAGTCAGGATCTACTGAATTAAAAACAAAACAAGTCCCAGGCAAGCCAAAATACATGACAGAGAACAGAACTGTTTTCACAATTGTATTTCCAAAGCAATACTTTTTTTTAATGTAAACAACCACAACAGTTGACGTAAGCATTCACTGCCAATGTAGGACTTCTCTAAGCAGAGCCTTTTGGTGACTCAGTTTCCCTTATCATACTTTCCTTACATGAATGGTGTTTAGGATGATTAGAATTGTGTTTTTTTTTCCTGGAGCGACAGTAAAAGAAATAATCTGCAAACTAATGTTTCTGTCACTCTGAGATCTCTTCCTGAATGATTAGAAACTGGAGCAAAGCACAGAATTTTGCTTTTATCAGCCAATATATGTTTGCTTAGAGAGAGAGTGAGAAAGAAGGAAGTATCAAATGGTTTTACTGGGTCATTGAAGAAGGAGTTATTAATTTATAATTTGCCCTGCAAGGGATGCATATGGTCCCAGCACCAGAGCAGGAAGCAGCTGTAGCTTACCTGTATTTCCTGCCTCCTTGCCCTCCACGCTGGTGTGCTTTAATTATCCTTCCACACCCAGCCAGGCAACCCTGAGTTGGATCAAGCAAAGATGAGAGCATGGTTCATCCCATTACCCAGGTTTTTAACTCAGACATGTAGAAGCTGCTTTTCACATTGTTCCTAAAGCTGCAGTTGCAGCATTTTTGGATGTGTTATATACATTGTAGCCTGGAATTTTTTAATCAGAAATGGATGGGATAATTACAAGGAAAAATGTTTCAGAGGCAGCAGATCAGTAGCTGGCATTTTCATCCTGAGCACGAGGGTGGACTTTGTGCACCTGTGAAGCTCTTCCTGCAGTGTACTTTTTTCCTTCAGATTGCATAAAGGCTGCTATACCCAGCAGGAAAGATTAAAAAGGGCTGTGACAGTCTATCCCTGAGTGAAAAATAGAGTGCAGGCATCAGAACAGTTAGACCTGGCTTAGATGAAGCAAAACTGTGCTTTTACTCATTCTTTGTCTTGAACCTAATTCAACCTATGTTTCTTTGAGGACTGAAAATGCTTATTCAGACCTTTATTGCAAATATTAGACAGAGAGGAGTTTTAATACCAGGTTTTGTGCTGTGGAAGAGTAGAAAATTTATTATTAACTAATATTTTTTTCTGGCCTATCACTTTCAACTAGCAAATAATAGTCTGTGTTAGGAATTGGTTATTAAATGGAAGCTTGAAAATATGAACAGGTTCATAATAAAACCAACTTGAAAGTGACAAAGGAATTTTTCCTCCAACTTTCATTTAACTGGCCCTTACACCTATGAAAATCACCTCAAAGTAAATACTATATTGATTATATTTCAAAACTCATTACAATGACAGTCTGAAGTGAAGTGGCAGGTTATCAGACTTCGCTTTAGATTACATTTGTCAGCACTGTAATTTAAGACATATTTTTTAACAACATGGTTTTGAAGCTTCATTTGCCACAACTTTTAAAATTTCAGTCATTGATGAAATATGTGTTCCATGCAAGGGCATTATGTTTTTTGTGGTGTAAATAAACCAGTTCTGCTCCAGACCCGTAAATGTAGAAATCTGGATATACACTGTAAATATTTTTAATGGCAATATGTATACTACTTGTATACTAATCAATCCAAATAAGTCTATGATCCATTTTTGCATTCATTTTCAATGAATATTCATTGAGTGACTACAATGATCAATTAAACAGGATTTTTAGTGTCAACCACAGGATCTTTGAAATTGCTTGAATTTATTTTTCCAGTTATATGGACAAGAATTTTCCTCTAATAGGAGCTGTGGACTTGTCTGATGGAAGAAATGCTCTTCAAGGGAATGGAAAAAAGTGAATATTTGGTATATAAAAGGAAGTAATTTGAAACTGTAATTGTAAATCAACTGAAATTGCCTTTGCTCTATAATAGATGAAATCAGCTGTGGGTAATCAAATGTAAGAGAAAAAAAAACCCCAAACAGTCAAAATTGCTGCAGAAAAAGGCATGGATTAAGTGCTTCAGTGTTTTTCTTTCTGCTTGTCAAAGAATGGTCATAAGTAATATTGAGACTACTGTTCCGTCAGACTGTGGTAGTGCTCACAGAACAATAAATTAAGTGAAATAATTTGCTCAGGAAGATGGTAGTGTATTCTTTTGTTTAAAATTGGGGAACTGCCTGCCGGTTTTCTATCCTTATCACCGTGGGATGCCTGCCTGCCTGCAGACACAGTGGTCTGCCACTGCAGTGGACTTGCCAACAAGTCTCTTCATGCCCTGTTGCTACCTGGCCTAACCCTACGTATTCCTTAGGTGCTCCAGAGGGTTTCCCAGTGAGACAGGGAGTCCACGGGGGTGCTCCTTTCTCCAGTTCCACCCCCTGAATCCCACTCCTTTTATCCCTCCATACAACATCGGCTTTTAGACTCCAGCCTGAACCATTTATTTTCCCTCATTTAGACCTTCTGAGAGAAAGCCTGTTTATTTGTGGAGATCCTGCATCTTTGCAGCCCCAAAATGTTGGAGGTCTATTAGTTCATACTGTGTGATTACCTGAAAATAAAGTTGGTGCCATATCATAGATGAGTCCCCAATAGAAACTGTTCCACCTAGAATCCTCAAGGGATATCTCCTTTGTGATTCCCTGGTGACTTTTAAGACTTACCAAGGACACACTGAGCATCTGCTGGTTGGCCTAGCAGTATAGTGCTGTGTTTGTGGTCTTTATTTCTTCAGTCCACTGAACTGCAACAGCCAGCTGCTGATGTAAGTGCACAAAATGGTTTGTCCTTAAGCCCAAGCAGAGTACTTAGGACAGACAACAGTGAGAGGAACTTGTGCTTGCTGATACAAGGATGAGATTCATGTTGCTCCCTTGTAAAATGCTAGTGCCATCAAGGATAAGAAGTGCCGTATTTGTTCATCCAGCTTGGAAGCAGTGACGGTGCCAGTTCCTGTAATTCTTCTGGCCAATTCTTTCCCAGAAGCTCCCTATCCGTTCAACCTCTTCCCTGACAGAATCACAGCTTCCCCTTTCTTCAGGCTCTGCTACTTAAGAAGAGAGAGGAGGGAAGATACCTGCATGGTGCAGGTGACCTGCTGCATGCTGGAATAACAGGAGTCCATGACCACAACAGACAGCTAAAACTGAGAGCAATCCATGTGCTGAAGTGTCCATGCCTGAAAGCTTCTGAGTCAACATTTGAATGTGATACTAAAGTTACAATTGTTCACAGGCAATTCAAATAAAAGACCTAGTTCAACTTTCAAATTGCTTGCAGTGAAAAATTTGACCAGCTAAGTCCTCAAAAGTAGGTGATAAATATATAAAAGTCCACGAATATACAACATAGCCTGTGTTTAGGTCTGGTATGTCTTCTTACCTCCACTTGACTTATGTGATTTCACCAGATTGAACAGTGACTGGTTAACTGTCCCAGTATCAGTGTTACTATTAATTGGTATTTCCTATGTTCTGAAATACAGTGCTGGGAGATGTACTGTGTGCTATCAGCCTGAATAATAGTTAGATGATTGATTATGTCCCTAATTTAATCAGCCTGGTTGCTAAGTGCTTCTAGGGATTAGAAGTATGTTTTGGACAAAAAAAAAAAAAGTATCTGAATATATGTGTCCAGCTATATTTTACATTAAACAAAGTGCAATTATTTCTCCCATTCCTTCAAATGGTCTATGGATAGAAAGATTTAATTTATTGGACAGATTATTGGACAGATTATACTATTGGGCAGATTTAATTTGTTTGACTACAAGCAGATAAACCATCAAGGTAGAGAAGAAGAAAATGGGCAGATATAAAAGCATCTAGACTAGGATTAATCAATTGTTCAGAATGCTCTCGAGACACGCCATCATATTAGACAATTCTTTCAACTCATAAAAGCTATACTGTCATTATGAAGAGAGCTGAGCAGATTATTGACAACAAATTTTTAACTAATGAATTTAGTCTCTTTGGATCAACAATTGCTTGTGGAAAGATTCTTGAAATTACCTGCTTGGTTTTACTCAGAGGTTGTTTTTCCCCCCTCTTTTTCCCCCCTTTCCTACTACGAATATACTGTGAGGAAAAGACTATGAATATTTTACAACCGAGATTTGAAGTTGGACCTGTATTATTAGTTGCAGTTTTTCATATACACATTCTGAGTTTGATTGTTTTTTGTTTTAGTTTTGCTTGTGAAAAGACTTATGACTGGGGACGCCAAAGAACAAAAAGTGTATTTCAAATTGTTAGCATCTTCCTGGAACACAAGGATTTTATGTCACACATCATTTCTAAAACCAGTAAGTTAATGTAGGATTTTTACTGCTGGGTTTCAGGCTTCAGACTTATTTTCTTTTTACCGCCTGCACGATCTACTCGTGAAGAAGTCAAAGCTCTGCTTTTCTAATAGCCCCATTCTAGGCTTCCACACTAGGGCGGTGTGGAAAGAGGATCCCCTGATGTGGAAAATAGTATGTACTGTTTATGACAATTGTAGTGTGAGTATTTGAATGTGCAATTTAAAAAATTATTTTCAGCTTAGGCAGAAGCCATGCAGATTTTCTTGGCAACCACAAAAGGAATAAACAATGTGGAAAAAAATGGTTTTTGAAATTTGAGCCAATGTTAGAACATATCATATGGTATTCATTCTCCTGTACTTGAAAAATTAAGTAAGAAACTAAAGGTAAAAATGGATGAAAAAAAAGAAAAGTATTATTTTCACTCAAAAGGACAGTGCTGCTCCTTTGTATTTTTTCCCCAGAAATCTTGCTAATAGGAAATTAGGCCATCTTTTCTGCCTCTTCTCATTTCAAGTTTTAATTAACATTCTGCATCCTTGTTTGATTTCTTCTGGAACTACTATTGTTACAGAATGTTTCACTTTCTACCTATCTCAAAAAGGGTATATACTCTTCTTTTGAATGTCTCTAATATCATTTCAAGCATGTTTGCATTTCACCCTGCTTCCTTTTAGCATATTTGCAATGTACTCTGGTTTTCTGTGTTGACTATGTTTGTCCAACTGGTTGGAGAGATAGACCTTTATTTTTCCTCTTAATTATTGTAATTTCTTTGTGTGTGTGTGTGCGTGTGTATGAAATGGTGCTTTAAAACAATTTAGTATCTGTTCCTTTACAAACACTGGAGGGAGCTTCCATGTGCAATATGAGAGAATCTGAGAGAAAGAGGGAAAGAAATACAGCTAAACAAGCGGGGATAACTGAATGTGAAAGATTTCTTGAGCTTCAGAATTTTGACCCTGGAAATGAATTGCAGCTGTGTACACGCATACATCTGGGGGCAGATTTTCTTCTTTAGCCTAGCTCATTCTAAGTGCTAAGGGCAAGCTAGTGGAAAAGAAAGAAAATTACAAATATTTGTTGTCTAGATGGCAGCAAAGACAGAAAGAGGACAACTGCAGAGAAGGAGCCAGGAAGAAGATGGATGTGTATAGAAGTGTGTATTTTACAGCTGATACAGATATGTAAGGACCATATTGAAAAAAAAAATCACAAATTAGAAACCTAGTAGGGAACAAATATTGGGAAGTATTACGAAACGAAGAGCCTACTCCTTTCATTTATATTTAACTGAAAAAGAAGAGGAAGAATTTCACCAAGCCCACTTTTTCATTTCTCCAGAAGATTACTATGCTGTTTTATCTGGGATTGTGATAGAAGTTACATTTTATATTCCCTTTATACTTTGGCAGGGAGCTGACACTTTGTTATTTACATGCATTATGTGGTTATGTTTCATTACACAGCATAATAATATGACACAGCTAAATGACAAAGTCCCTGGTGAACATTTTAAGTGGTACACATCCCAGGACTGCAGTAAACACGCTAAATTACAAATTCATGGACTGGTGAATATGGCCATTCAGCGATACAGGAATGGTTCATCTTAATAGACAGTATGCTCTGCTGAAAGGGCATGGGCAATAGGACAGTGTTTTATTTATTTATTTACTCAGCGCTGAGGATAGAAGCCCCCAAGGAAAGAGTATACAAATTTATTTATAGCACAAGGCAGAGAAAGTTTGTAGTTGTAAAGAGTTATCCAGACAGAGTGGGAAAAATCCTACAGACTTTAATGATGATTTCACCAATATTTTCTACACCAGTATTCTCTACTAAAGAAAGGGCAATAGTACTCACAGGTTAATTGCAAACTAAAGGCAGGGCTTAGTGATGAAATACTGAGATTTTGTTAATGACCGATTACTCAAAAAGCTCAGTCAATTAAAAGTAACAGCCCCAGGGGGCTAAACATGAGTTTTGAACTTGATCCTTCTGCCTCCACCTATTATCCTCCTTGTCATCTTCCCATGCCCGTAATGTCTGCATGATGTCACACCATTTTCATCTTTGGCATAAGATATGTCACATCTATTCCTGACTTTTGCTAAGAACTATAAAACAATTCTGTGGCTGATGAAACAATGAGATAAACCAAAAAGCATTATGTACCTTTTTTTTTCCTTTTATACGAAATGGGAGAAGGCTAAAGGAACAGAGGGGAAAAAAATGTCAGCTGGAGAAGGAAACAAGAACAACAAATAATTCCCAAGCTTTTTATTTAGAATACACTTTGTTTTAAGGCTTCTAATTACTATTTGTTTGAAGCTACTATTGATTCTAGATAATTATTCTATAAAAAAAAGATTTAACATCCACCTTTCCCACAACTGTGAGTTTTGGTTTTGGTTTTCTATACAGACTGCATTTTTTTAATTCTCTACTAGATATTGAATGCATCCTCACTAGTCAAGAATCATACTAATGATTTGGCGGTCCCTCACTCTGTAAGAAGTTCAAGCTGGTGAGCCGCTTGCAGCTACAATGATCCCAACCTATACATGCACATCCTCAGGCTAACGGCTTCATGGCTCACAGTTAAAATGAAAGGAGTATGAGTTATTATAGTATGTCACAATGAAGGTAACAGAGTGCAGGCTGTTGAAAATAAATAACGAAGTAAAAGTGATAAGAAGACTTTCTTCAGAAAAATGAATCAAGAAAGGCTTTGTTTTACATGAATTCTTTGGGGTTATATAAAGAAAGAAGACTGCAGAGCTGCAACCATATGTATTTAGACAAAAATAACTTAATTACTGTAGGTTAACTGAGAGCTGGCTCAGGACTCTTAATAAGAAGTTATGAAAACAGTAGGATATATGCAGAAAAGGACAATATATGTTTAAGGTCAGAGAAGTTATATTCTGCATGCAGAATGGCTTACCAGAACAGGAGTGGTCTGGATGGAAGCATATGATAGAGAAGGTACAAACTGTGTTATAAAGAAATGGATAAAAACATCTAAACCAGTGAGAAAAGAGACTGGTCAGGAAATGTTTGTATGCATAACAGATTCTCTTAAAGAGGCACATCATTAATCATGAAGACTTCAGTTACCCTGGCATAGAGTAGAATAAAAATCATGAAATGACTATGGAAAGTTATTTCTGGAGGTAAAATGGAGCTATTTCCTTTTAAAACTGCTGAGCAATCAAGAAAGCCAGACATGTCTTTGGATGTATCCCCAAGAAAATAAATCTATGTGATAAATGAGATAAAAGTTGGTGAAGATTTGATTCTTGTGATCATAGAGCAACAGCATCAAATTGTAGGCATTCAAGAGAATATTCATAAAGATAGAAGTACAAAAATATTGGACTTTAAAAAGGCAGAGTATGAAGAATATGAAATATATTGAGAATAGTGTGCAGAATATTAAAAAACATGCTCTCCTGGTTTCGGCTGGGGTAGAGTTAATTTTCTTCCTGGTAGCTGGTATAGCGCTGTGTTTTGGAATTACTATGAGAATAATGTTGGTAACACACTGACGTTTTAGTTGTTGCTAAGTAGTGCTTACTCTAATAATCAAGGACTTTTCAGCTTCCCATGCCCTGCCAGGTACACAAGAAGCTGGGAGGGAGCATAGCCAGGACAGCTGACCCCCAACTGGCCATTATGGGGTATTCCATACTATATGACGTCATGCTCAGTATATAAAGCTGGGGGAAGAAGAAGGAAAGGGGGACGTTCAGAGTGATTGCATTTATCTTCCCAAGTAACCGTTACGCATGATGGAGCCCTGCTTTCCTGGAGATGGCTGAACACCTGCCTGCAATGGGAAGTAATGAATGAATTCCTTGTTTTGTTTTGCTTGCGTGCGTGGCTTTTACTTTCCCTATTAAACTGTCTTTATCTCAGTCCACGAGTTTTCTCACTTTTACCGTTCCGATTCTCTCCCCCATCCCACCGGGGGGGAGTGGGTGAGTGGCTGTATGGTGCTTAGTAGCCGGCTGGGGTTAAACCACGACACATGCTAAGTGCATGTTGCAGAAAGGGAAGCTTCTTATGAAAAAAGGAGAAAAGATAAAAATTCTTGCATTTTCACAATTGTACAACAACATTAAACAATACCTGGGAAGATTCCCAGATGGTGTAGATATAACTCCATTTCCTTGGCCCGTTTACACCAGTTAGTTAGAGATAGTAATGTGTTTAAGGAAAGATTAAGGTACGAAGAAAATCAGACAAAAGCAGATTTAAAAGTCAAATGTGTTGCACAGAGAGGATTATACTAAAAAAAAAAAAGTGATAGAAGAAAGAAATTAGAATAACTACAATGAAATATACATACCTCTAAAGCAATTTCACTAACAGAAAAAGCTTTTATTTTCACGAATATACAAAACAGGTATTTTTTTCTGCTTATGATTCCTGCTGTTTTTGTATGTAATTCCACCCCTAGTTAAAAAGCTCAGATGATAATAAGCTACATGTAGACAATTTAAAGCAATGTCTTCGTGTAAAGTATATCAGACAGAAAAGGCTGCTATTAGTTTTTATGTCCTATGTGTCTGCTGACTAAAACAACAACAAAAAGCTGGTTGAAGTGAACAAAGTGTATCTTACAGTTCACAAACAAAACAAGAACAGTAGGAGGTCTTTAAGCTATTTAAAGAATTTCATGGACTTTAAGAGCCATTCTCTGTGAATCATGCTGTCTTTACAAACACTTTGAAATTATTTTTTAGAGGTTGACAAGTTGAAAAATTCCATCATAAAACCAGTGTATTAACGTTTCTGTGATATTTTGTAGAAAAGCTAAGAAAAGATTTCCATATGAGAAAAGAATACAGTTTAGCAGAGCTATATACAAAGCAAGAGAGTGAGTCCCTTACAGTAGTGTAGAATTCTATGCTATGAGAAAACTGCTGAGAATGTGGGTAAACTAAACATTCACTTCCTTTGAAAAGTTAGAATTATTTGTGAGGTAAAAACATCCAAAGTGAACAGGAGAAAGTTGGGTTTTGAAGTTTAAGGTTACAAAGAAACCTGATAGTAGCAGAGTCAGTTCCTCTAGAAACTACCAGACTTTCTCATTATCTAAATGCGAAAGCTGCAAGGCTGACTGAAACACAACTGTGTCTCACAAAAGTTTACAGCAAAAATATTCAGGACACTGTGATATAAAATAAGAAAGGAACAACGTTCTAAAAGAGAGGTTATTGGAAAAAAGTGTATTTGTTGTTATATACAATTGTGAAAAAGCATGAAATTGTCCACATCATCTCTAAAAATAAATTTCTAAATTGAAAGCTGTTGGGATGCTGAAATTCTATACCTTTTGTGACCTAGGTAAGGGCACTTTTTAAATGATAGACATGTCCTGATGTTTTTTGCCAAATTGCATCCTATGAAGGAATAATTTCTGGACAGGATGAGTTTATTGGTACAGCTAACAGTGAAGGGGTACAAGGAAATATATTAAGTAGAGGGCACACTTCAGAGGAAACTGTTGTGATGGAAGAATAATACTGCTTTCTTCCTTTCTTAGAGCAGGGCTTATAGAAACCAAGGAGGAGAACAGAGTGGGAGAGGAGATATCTTCTGTGGAGGGCAGGGAAGTCTGCTGAACAGACTTTCCGGACACTGAGAAACTGTGTGTTTCTGTCCAGGCTTTCAGCAGGATGAGACTACAGATCACGTACTGCCTTCTTTTCCACTGTCCCCATTATGTTATCTCACCATTTTATTCTCTTCATAAATTCTCCCATTGGCACAATAACTATAAGCTGTACTAGATAAATAGATGAAACGTTCAAAAATGCCATGAATCAGCAGTCCAAAAAATCCCTTCGGGAAATGAAACTAAAATGCCAAAATATATTCCCCCTCAGCACTGGAAAGCCTAAGATACTTACGTGGTTGCTGCCTGCTTGTAAAGGAACATATTCTGCCTCCAGACGGGATAGCGAGCATGTACCTGTGCACGCTGAAACCTCTGTCCCACATCACCTGAGCAGAGGGCCTCGACTGGAGCACGTCCCAGCCCTCCCAGTTTGTTTCCCCAAGCAGCAAAATCACATCTAAGATGAAAAGCAGCTGGTGCCCGCCTGGGTTCACCCTACCAGGGACTGAGATGGGGTTGGGATCTACAGCCTGGCACCTACGGTACAGACATGAATTCCTGCTTGCCTAAAGAAAACTGAGTGCTTCCATTTTTGGATTTAAATTAGTTACATTTAGGCCTTCTACTTTTTGTTTTATGCAATATGCTTGCATATCAAAACAGATTTTAAAAAGTATTTCAAGAGAGCAGATGAGGAAAAATCTTTGTATTTGGTGCAGGCGCCCAGGTGCTGGCAGTGGGGGCTGCAGGGCGGCCTCTGTGAGGAGAGGCCGGGGCTGCCCCGAGCCGGACCAGCCGGTTCCAGCCAGCTCCAACCGACCCCCCGCAGGGCACAGCTGAGCCCAGCAGCCAAGATGGTGGCACCTCTGGGAAAATGTACTTAAGAAAGGAAAAACAATGCCACCCAGGCAAAGGAGAAGGGAGAAAAACAGTGAGAAACAGCAGCGTGAACACGAAGGTCAGAGAAGAAGGAGGAGGAGCAGGTGCTCCAGGTACCAGAGTAGATATCCACACTGCAGTCCATGGACAGGACCATGCCGGCCAAGATGGATATTTGCTGAAGGAACTGCAGCCCATGGAGAGGCCACGCTGGAGCAGGGGAAAAGTGTGAGAAGGAAGGAGCAACAGAGAGAGCAGCAACCATTATGCACTGACCGCAGCGTCTCCCAACCCCCATCCTCCCTGCGCTGCTGGGGGCAGGGGAGTGAAAGAGTGCCCTTGAGCCTGGGAGAGGCAGGAAGAGAGACGTTAACATTTGTCTTTCTTTCTCACTGTCTGCATCTGCTTTAATTGAAAATAAATTAAAGTTAATTTTCCCTAAGTCAAGTCTGTTTTGCTTACAGTACTAATTGGTAAGTGCTCTCCCTGTCTTTATCTTGACCCAGGAGCTTTGTTGTTGTTTGACTCCCCCCTCCTTTTTTTTCTCCCTTTGTCCTGCTGAGGAAAGGCAGTGAGTGAGCAACTGGGTGGGAGTTGGGCTGTTAGCCAAGGCTAACCACCACGAATTTGAAAAACTTAAGGAGAAACTGGAAGCTAAAAGTCAGAATGAGAGAGAAATAGTAGCTAATCATTCACAGAGAAATTGATGACAGAATTTCACATAGAAACGCAGGGCTTTCCAGATCCACCCTGCCCTACTGGGCAACTGGCGGTCCTCCTACCAAGAGCTGCAAATTGACTGGCAGGAGAAGGGGAGGGAGGGGTCTCCTGCCTTTCCATCAGTGACTCCTTCCTACTCTCCAGGATGAGGCAAGGTGGAGGGAACAGACCCTGTTCCTGTTCCCTGGATACTTTGCAATTATGATGATCACTTTTTGCTTCTGTTCAACACCTTAATATGGCAAATTCTCTGTAAATGTGCTGTGACTGTGGCAGAGAATCATATAAACATTAAAATACAGGTGGAATCATGCCTATTTTACTTAGACTGACTTTATTCTCCATTTCTAGTCTCTGATAATGTTTCACATGAAAGTTTCCAGTTCATAAAAAACCAAAAAGAGTCAAAAGTAAGACCCTGAAAATTTCCACTCATCATAAACTGTCACAATAAAAATAATGCAGTGACAGCGCTAGAAACGTCTACAAGAGAAATGTTTTAACTTGTATATACTAACAGTCCAAACAGAAAGGAACAGAATAGGGGATCCACAAAGATTCATAATCAGATAATAGAATATACTTAATAAAAAGGATTTTTGAAAACTTTATAATCTGGCAATATTTTTCAGTACTCAGTGTCATAATGGAGTGTCACAGAAAAGTGTCTGAATTAGGCTAGCCTATAGAATGGAGTGTGATGGAAGAGAGCAGATATATGCTATATACAGAGAAAAAAGCCTCAGGCACAGAGCAAAGTTGTATAAAGAGAAAGCTGGGCATACACACAAGCACACACATGCAATACAATATTCCTATATCCGTGTTTACTTTCAAGAGGTATTTTTCTGAAAAATAAATTACAGCAGTAGGTGAAAAGCCTACAAGGGAATCAGATAGATGAACAGTGCTGCAGAATTCTGTCTCCTGTACAAAGGGAAAGTATACATCATAGTTACTGTCACCATTGACTGTTATAAGGAATCAAGAGCAAGTGCAACTGCTGGGCTTAAAAAAGAGTAATAACAACTGTCTTAGTGGCACTGCAGCTTGTAAGCTGCTGTGAGGTTAGGTTTGTGGACAGAAAAAGAGCTAACATATCATCCATAAATCATTGAGCCTAAGCAGAGATACAGTTCTCTGGTTTTTCAGCCAATCAGGAAATGAACCTGAATTTTCGGTAGTACAAATGAGAAATATTGCACAAGGACAGTCACAGAATCCCAAGTTTCTACAAGAGACATTGATAGAGCATCTTCAACTTCAAAGTCCCAGTTTGTTCTTAAAATAAGGAACTCGTCAGCTACCTTTAAGTATCAGTTCCATTGCCTAGGTTAAATACCTTTTATACATTTTGGATTTTGAAAGATTATACACTCATCAGGTTACCTTTTTCTGGAACGCCATTGAATGTGGTGCAAGAGGAGACTA
This sequence comes from Calonectris borealis, assembly GCF_964195595.1. Taxonomy (NCBI): domain Eukaryota; kingdom Metazoa; phylum Chordata; class Aves; order Procellariiformes; family Procellariidae; genus Calonectris; species Calonectris borealis. The sequence continues at coordinate 60,405,818 of NC_134313.1, forward strand.
GGATGTAGAGCAGGTTATACATTTGTTTTGCTATTACTTACTCACTCAGTAAATATGGACAAAAATAATTAGGAGGATACAAACTCAAAAGATATGTAGAAGCTGGATGCAACAGGCCCTTTCAACATGTGTTTCAAGTTTCAATTTAACAGATAAGAATTTTAAACAAGCAGATACTTAAATTCCCCAGCAGCTACCAGTACACTAAATATATTGCACTTGTGTTCTAAATCAGTAGGAAATGTCAGATATAAAAGATATTCAAAAAATGCCCACAAAACAGGTCAGCAAAATGCAATTCTATTTTTGAAAATGTTGTCCATCAAATCTAGAGCTTGGAAAAATTCTGTTCTGTCCAGCTCCCTGTAAACACAGTGTCGTTCAGTTCAACCCTCAGAACCTTGTCAGTTTTTGTATTTCACAATATAGTATTGTACCTCATGTGTCAAGTGCAAGAATAAATCACTGTCTACAGTTTTACCCCTCTGACATTCCTAGTTTACATTGTAATAGGTATGCTGAGCCGATCTTTCTAGAATTGAAGAAATCCTTCAGTTTTGGTTTTCCTTTTTTTTCATGCAACTAGATGACAAAACACACGTTTCTTTATCTTTGCATGTCCTGCTTTCAGGGGTTTTTTTTATGCTTCATGCATAGCAAGTGGCAGCAAAAGAAGATGTAGTAATTATCAGAGAATATATTCCATAAAAGAAGGATACAGGGGAAAAAATAAACAGTTACAAGTAATGAAGTGGCTTTGTAGATTGTCTCCTACACAACAGGCAGATACATTTCTAACCTGCCAAGGAAATTATTCACTACTCAACAAAGCCTAGGCTTCTTAAAGTGGCAAAACTCCTGTTGACTTATAGGCAATGAGAATTTTGCCTGATAGGGCCTGATATGGCCCTATCTGAACTAGCTAGGATATGAATGTTAAATAAGACTTATGGCCTGATGAGGGTTTTTGTGCTTAAGGCTGTATTTCCAGTGTGTATTTATATATTTAATTTTCTGCATTCAGTAGTTGTACTTTGGTAGATCTATGAGCTGCACAGTAGCTGCTTCATGGGTAATGTGATCCTTCTTCCACTTGTACAGAAACACATAAAGAAGCCTAAATTTCATGCACAATGCATAGTGCCCATCTCATTCCATGTGCTATACTTCAAGAGAGTACGTTATTTTCATGGCTTTCCTGAAAACTCTTTTTTCCCAACCCTGACACAAAACATCATTTTACTACGGGTTGCAGCATTTCCTGCCAGCAGGAAAGTATTTTTGCTTTAAAATTGTATTTTAAAAAATTTAACTCAAAGCAAAGTAAAATAAAACTAAAGTATGGAAGTATTATTTTTGTTTTGTTTTGTTTTGTTTTGTTTTTTCTTTATTGCTTACCACCCATCTTTCCCCAATACTCATATGCTATTTTCTTATTTTCTCTCTTTTCCAAAAGTGGATGTTTTGAAAACTATGTGTAAACTGCAAATGATTGACTATGTCTTAAACCCCAGGTATAGTAAAAGATTAGAAAAAGCAAGTTCCTTACCAAAACCTAATTCAAACTTTGCATCGTTAATAGCCCATAAACACTCAACATATTGTTCTTACACCTGATGTACCATAAGATGATATACCTTAGAATTCCTAGATAATTTACTATAAGCATTTCTAAATACTTCTTAAAAATAAATTCAACATTTCAGTGTATCATGTACCAACATACTAAGGTAAAAAAAGAGATTTTTATTTTGGCAGCACAGTTCTGGATGTTCTCCAAACTGTTTTTCTGTGATACAGAACAGCTAAACAGTTCTAAAAATGCTCTTGTTGGCTTAGTTTACTTCATTTCAAGAACCTGTATAAACAACAGTACCCAAAGTTGCTTTTGTTATAGTGTATGATTTATCCATTGCAGTTGCATCAAGATTTTTTCTGTGCAGGAAAGACGTGTAACATGGGTAGGAAGAGGCTAATGTGCCACAAGAGAAACTGATGTAGTTCCCAAGCACCAGAAAAAAGTTAGAAGGGACTGGTAACTCAGGCTGGGAGGTACTCTAATTGTTGAAAAAAATAGTGAGATATTCCCTCTTTTTAAAAATAAATGTTACAACATTCAAACCAGCTTCACTGCCACCTCAGGAAAGAACACTCAAAAACTAGTTAGCAGAGATTCAGATGTTAAAACATACATATATATATATAGAGAGAAACACACACACATACATATACACATAAAAATATATCTGTGTATTTTACCCAACCTATCTATGTATTTTCTCCAAATGGCCAGGCTTTGTTAAAAACCAGGATAGGGACCTGGAGTTTAACCAGCATCTCTCATGTTTTAGCTCTTCCAGATATAAACATGTCCCTGCAATTTGCAAACATGTATCTCTTTCCTTATCATAACCCATTTTGTGTGCAAGAACTCATTATTCTAACTTATCGCATATGCAAATATGTGAACTGCGACTCATTTTTCCACTGAAGCAGTTCGGGTCAATACAACAGAATAGCTATCTTTAATCAATCAGCTACCAGGTTGTGACTGCTTAAAAAACTCATAGTGGACCTTTTACAGAGCAACTAATTTTTCATTTTCTTCTTTGTCTAAAAGGGAGAATACATATGATCATTAGCGGTGACCATCTTAAAACTGCATAATAAGCTTTATATTGCCTGTCATATACAAAGGACAACTCCCTCAGACTCATAAACTACTTGAAAAACATAGTTCCATAATTCTTTTGTATATTTGTTTCATAAGTGTATCTATTAATATATTTTCGTTCACTTTGTGTTTTTTCCTCTTTTCAGTGCTGAGTAACACATATTGAATGTATTGAACATCTTAGGCTCATCTTACTTTTAGGGATCCAGTCAAAAAATAAAACTCGTATCTCACACATTAAACAACCATCTGACTGCAGGGAGAAACTGTTTGAATAATTTATTATTTGCAAACAAAAATGACAAGTATTGTGCATAACAATGTGTATCATCAAAGAGAACTCTTTTCAAATTGCCTCCTGATTACTTACACAAGTTTAAGAGAAATGACTATGTACTGGTTGTAAATTATTAACTTTATTTAAAAATTGAATTAGCCAGAATAAACACTTAGTGTATATCACATAGCAATTATATAATTATCCCTCCTCCAATCATTAACTGAGAATTCTTTTGTATGGGAAAGACATGAGAGAGAAGTCTCCACAGAGAGGAGCCCATGGTTGCCTTTACTAAGTGCTCTCTCCAGACTGCACATCACCAATTTTATGTTGCAGCTGGGAATTATATTGAATATAGCAAAACACATTTTGTCTGCAAAGAAGCACATGAAATTTCCCATGTTGGCTGGGGTAGATTTGATCGGCACATGAATGGGAAAGCAAATCAAAGAGAATCTCTCGGGCTCAGGGTTGTAACCTAAGCTTTTCTTTTTAATCCCACACATAAGACCTGCACTGACATCTCAGATATCCACACTATTCTTGCTTAAGATAATGCAAATTATATGTGCACATCTTCGGATGGTGCCAGGGCCCTGTGCATGTTGGCTCTAAGTCTGGTACAAAAGAGTGTTCTGAAACACTCCATGGATTAAATGGTGGCTCCAGTGAAGCCAATGGGATCTTCAACTTTAGCTCCCACAGAACTGAGATTTTACTTTGTCTCTTTCGAATGTGGGCTACTGCCTCTGTTTTCTTTTTTTTTCTTTTTTTTTTTCTTTTTTTTTTTGAGATTTGCCTTGAAGTAAGTACTTGTGAAAGATGCTAGCCTTATGGTCCTGGAGACTCATTTTTTCTCTTTAGCCTCTGAGTAGTTTCAGCAAGGAAAAATTTCTCTTACTAACATACCAATATGCACCAACCTTCATCTGCAAGGACAGCCTCTAAAAGTTCAATGTCTATACCTCTTCAGCTTTTTCTTTTCTTTTTTTTTTTTTTCCTGAATGAGTATCACATGTTTGTACGGATGAACACTCTATCTCAAAGACCGTAGCAACTTTCTGAGAAAGGATTGCTCAGGATGCTTACCCAAATATAGATCTAATTGGATTGCTATGAGATTTATTCAATGCCTAGCACGACATAAACTGCATAGTTTTATCATGAATTATTGATGTTTCCTGTGATTTTTTTTCTGTAACCAACCAGACTAAAGGCCGCTTAATGTTTCTGAGTCCTTGAGCAACTTTAAGTAGGCATTGGTGTTAAAAGAAGGGGAAAGAGGACATTCTTTTTTCCTTTTCACACCTCACACTTATACTTCATGATGGTTATATTCAGGCTTCAGTGCTCCCTAACTTGGATATATCAATTAAGACAGGAGCCATCCCTACCAAGTTTGCGTCAAATGGTGGCCAACATTCACGTCACAAACTCAGGTCCTTTGCTGCTGCCTCAAGGCTTGTCCTCAATATAATGTTGATTTAAATTATAAAACTTAAATCACTTTCTCCATAACATAGAGAAATATGACTTCTATATACTTCTTAGTATGTACTTAGTATACTTCTCATATACTTCTTAGTGACTTAATATGACCTCTATATACTACTTAGTTCCTCTTAACTTCCATTGACCTACAAACTCCCTATAGTCAAGTACAATTGTATTATAATACAAAAAGCATAGGCTAAGACTTGAATGTCTGTAATTCATTAGCTGACAACATGACAGTTTTATGGTACAGATGCAGCCCAGCAGTCAAGTATTACCACTCTGCCTACTGACAACACATAAGGAGAAATCACATGGGGAACTCTGTCCTGGTACTTATTTTCCACACGGAAAATATGCAAAAAGAGCCATATTTATAGACTTTATTTCATGACGTGACATTTCCTACTTCACTGTGAAGGGACATATTCCCCGCAGGAAATATTTCTTTTTCTCTCTCAAACACTATTTCACGCTTGAAGGATCCTTGCAAACTCTTAGTCCATTTATGTGCAGATTTCCACTGTCCTGTTTGTCACTGTCCTGACCTCTCTTGCAACTGCTGGAACAAATATTGCCAACAAGAGCCAAAAAATAATAAAACTGTATGGTACACATAGTCACATTTGTTACATGACCAATTCAGGAAACTTGACATGGTTGGCAGCCTAACAATATGAAGTACAGGTGATTTTTTCAAGGTCCTCTTCATTTATATAGCTTAAATAGACACTTTATTCCACTCCAACTATTTCAAAGAATTTAAACAATGTTCAATGGAAAGAAAGCAGGACTGCAATTAGAAATGTGTGAAGTTTAAAACTGTTAAGTATTGACCTTTTATACAATGCAGGTTGACACTGTTCTGCATCTCTACTTAGAAAATGAGTCTAATTAATAGAATTTTATTATTATCGATCAATAGCTGTGTTATGACTCAACCAATTTACGTTAAGACAAAAAGAAATAACAATCATGGTATGTGTCCATTTAGCTCTGTATCTGATCTCTGAAACTGGTCACTGTGGATGCTGTAGGAATAAGCATTAGAATAACGGACACGTAGGTACATTATCCCAGCCATAAGAAATTTCCAGCTTATGGATTTCCCGGGCTAGACCTTTCATCCACTTCTGTGTGGTCAATAGTCCATGTTAAACTCTCTATAAATCAGTCTACTTGCCTTGTGAATCTATTTGTACTTCAGATAGTTGTAACATCTTGTGACAATGAATTCTATAATCTCAATATCCACTGAGAGATATTTTCTTAATCTTGTGTTTGTTTTGAAACTTCTGTCTAAGAATTTCATTTAATGTTCCTAGTTTCTGCAGCACATTAAGTAGGGAAGAATTATCTTCCATTCAGTTTCTCCATATTGTGCATGACTTAATATGACCTCTGTTATATACTTCCCCTTTTCATTCCCTCTTTTCTAATGCAAAGAATCCTAAATACTAATTTAAAACAGTTATCTGTCCATACCTTTGCTTCATTGTTCTCCTTTCTATTTTTACCATTTCTACCATTTTCTTCTTTGGACAGAAGGAAGAAGCACAGCAAAATTTTACTTTGCATTCAAAACTGCGTATACCACACAATTTTTTGGTTGTTGTTATTTAGATCTCCATTTATCCAGCAAAAAGTATCTACATTCCATTTGCCTCAGACACTGCTGGACACAGAGTTGTCATTCAAACAGAACTATTCAAAATGAGTCCTAAATCTCAGCAATAATATCTAATTCAGCTATCCCTTTGCAGGCGTTTATTTTGTGCTGTTTTTCCTTAAATGTGTAACTTTGTGTTTATCAACACTGGATTTCGGTTGACATTTTATTGTCAATGACTCAGTGTCATGAGGTACCCCTGAAACTCATTGTATTCAGTTTAATTTAAATTAATTTAAATTAAGCTGATTTTTTTTTTTTTAAATCAACAAACGGTCACTTGTACGCACAGAGGCCCCTGAAGGATGCCAACAGTAACTTCTTTGAATCATGGCAACTTACCATTTTTCCTACTGTTTGTTTCCTACCTGTTAGTCTATTATTAGTCAACAATAAAATCTTTCCTCTCTTCCCATGTCAGCTTAGGTCTACAAGACCCTTGATGAAGGATTTCATAATAAACTGTCAATATCTAAATGCAATATACAAGTGCACTCTCTCAACTCCATAACCTTTTTTAATGTTTTTATAGGCTCATTCAAAGAACTTTCATTGATCTGCAAGTCCATACTTCCTCCGAAGCCACATCATTGCTTCTCTGTTATCTGCTTTCTGTTCACATATCCCATTCTCTTTATTACAGTTTGCAACAGATTACCCAATAGAGAAGCCAGCCTTGTTGGCCTGTAGTTTCCCCAATTCGTCTCAGGGCCTCATTCCCTCAGTAATGCCATTGGTTATACAATACAATTAGCATTTTAGCTGTTTCTTATAGCTATTCCTTTAGAAACACTAGATTAGTACCAGCTAATCCAGGCAATCTATTACTAAAAACTTTATTTATTTTTCTTCTGAAAACTTTTCAATGGCTCTTCAATTTGAGAACTTTTCCAACTTGCACCCCATGTGTTAAAGGTCTACTATGAGAATCTCCTTGACCACTTCTATAGAGAATACTGAAGAAAAATAATTATTTAGTTTTCCTGATATGGCCTTGTTTTCTCTAGGAACACCTTTAACACTTTGACCAGCTATCAGTCTTGGCTTCTTGGCAGACTTTCTGCTTCTGATGTGCCTGAAAAAGTTTTTCTTAGTATTTTTAGTCCCGCAACAACTTGTATTCCAAGTTTATTATATCTAATTTATTATTTTATCCAATTTTATTATGTTTTTTAAATTTTAAATTGCAGCTGTTTAAGATCATTGCTATTTTTCTTATCAGACTTGACTTCCTCTTTTCTCTGTTTTAAGGAGAGAGAGATATATATTTGAAATAGCTCTTTTATTCTGCTGTTTAATGGTACTGGCTTTTTCTGGTTCTGCTAAAGTCTGTTATTATAGGTGGCATAAATATTCTCTATCTTTCAAAGATGGGGTCTTTAAACCGTGTCCACACTCTTCCAGATTTAGGCAAGGCATTTAATTTTATATGGATTCACTACTACTGGTTGAGACAGATCTTATGCTCATTTGACTTTAGGTTTTGATAATGATTCCGTTTCTGTATTGGCCCAGTTTACTCATTTGTTATACCTTCAGTCTTCTTGCAGTGCACCAACGATTATCTGCCTTCTGCCAGAGCTCTAAGATACTTGGCATGCCAAGTTACTCCCCAAAATCAAAAACTCTCTTTGTCCAAGTTACTCAACTCCAAATAAGTCGTATCTTTCCTTTCCTATCCCATTTTTTCAACCACATAGTGATATCTGGCCTGGATCTGCAATTATTGCAGAGTATGTTACTAAGGAGGTCTTAGTCTTAGGCATTTCACTTAATAGTTTGTCTCCAGAATTTTTTTATGTCATATGCATAATGCTATATTGGCTATGGCCAGTGCATCATCTTTATGCTTGTCAGATAAGTTGTGACACTGTCCTCACTCAATTTGAAATTACAAATTCCACTTTCTATAATATACAATAATCAAAGTACTTCGCTGTATATCTCCCCCTTCATATTTGCTACCCTACTCACCACGATAAGAAGATTTTTGGTCATCACATGGGCGAAGGATCTTTTCCAAAACATCACTCCCAACTCCTTGGCTTCCCTGACCAACACCTGCAGTAATGGATCTCTCCTCTCACTACAATAGTGAAAAAGGGTAGGAACAAAAAACATCTCCTTTAGAATTCAAATTCTGATAGACCTCAGGTGTCTTTATTAGCTTCTAGTCCACCTTGGTAAAAGATGTCAAAGGATCAGGGATGGTAGAGTCTAAAACTATGGAAATCTTTGTAATAAAGATTGCTGTTCAGCTGGGGCTCTACTCTTGTTCAAAGAGAATTTGCATTTACTTGCTTTTAAAGGTGAAAGGCCAAATACCCACTTCACAATTGAGTTATTCATAAAACTCCCTTTTTCCACCACAGTTCTAATGAATTCTACCCTGCTACCAAGCAAAAGCAAGCTAATGATCGCAGAAAGACTGGGACACCCACAATAAAACTTTCCTCTAAGGTGCGCAGCTCTGCCCATCTCTTTGAAATATGTTTTAGCTGGCAGTCCCGGAAGAAGTCAGCATTCTGAGCAAAAAACCCAGAAACCTCTTTTGATGCCATCATTAATCAGGCCTGTGGATTAAAATGCCTAAACATTTTTTAAAAGACAATGGCACTTTAGATGCAATATCCCAACACTCTGCTAATGCATTCTTAGACATCTATTTTATCATGAGTGAATGTGGGCCACATTAGATGGTTCTTTTTTAAAGAACCATCTAAAAATTACTATGCAGGAAGTCCGTTCTCCCTGTGCTTGGTATGTACCACACATAAGAAGTTCAGGTGTAAGTGCTGCTGTAACAACTCCTTGAATTTGACACCTGATTTTTTATTATGTTTAATGCATGTTGAACATAAGAAAGGGGGGTTTGGTCAAGAAACACAATGAGCTAGTAGCAGTCATACAGAAATACAAGGTGATATGAGATGTTTTTAAAGTATATCCCAAAGGCAGTGGCCTGGAGAGAAAGCACCAAAGCCAAAGAATAATCTGAAACTTGTATTCCTGTCATCGGACATAAAGGACAATTTAAAAAAACATATCCATAGCACAGACATTTTCTATGTGATCTATTTCAATGCAGCAGTGTATGAATGACACCGAGAGGCACACTCCATGGAGATGGAAGAAGTTGTTGATTTGTCACTAAAGCTATATTTGTTTATGCAGGCAAATTACAGTGAAGACTGTTTTATCCTCAGCTGGCAAAGTAGGTCAGGTGGTAACCATACACTCTGCCCCTAGCCACCTTGCAACATTCCTTGATATGCCCTGTGTGCAAAAAAGGTAAAACTTGGCTATCCTTGTCTTTCTGTTTGCTTCAGGCTGTCCATTTAGCAGTTACATTTCTTAAATTTTGCTTAGTACCTTAATTCTAAGTCTACATAAAATGTGAGTTTACACCAAAGTGCAAATGAAAATGCAATAATAACAGCACTGGAAGTTGAATGATACCTTTCAGATCGTCTCTCCCTACAAACCCAGGTTACTTTTTTTTTTTTCCTTACTTTATATTTGCATTCACTATCTTGGATTTTAATAACTTCATAGCCTAAAACAAGTCTGTAGCCAGGAACTTTGCCCTGATATCCAGCTTGTTTATCCAAGTTCTTTGTCAGCTTGCAAGCCTCCTGCCCTCCTAACTCACTCAACTGTTAATTAATCACCACTGTTTCAAGCAGTTTTCAGTTCAGATAGTGTTTCCATCCACAGCCGTTTAGCTTAACCTGCCACGGAAAATTTCATGAGATAGTATCAAATGCTATAACAGATTGCTTCTATGAGCTCTCTTTCCCAATATTATTATTGTCTTACATCACCATATACATATGTGTGTATAAGATTATACTCTTCTGATAACATTCTTTATAAACTAATAGTACTTGTTTTTCATAGTATGACAACAAAAAGGCTGAAAGAAACAACCAGAACTTCACAGGTGAGGATCTAAACTTCAGTTACATTTTTAGAAAGAGTAGGCAATATTTGGGAAGCACGAATGTGAACAAGAACTCCTAGTGTTTAAGAGCTCATTCTGTTATCAACAAGAAGAGTTTAATTTTACCATTGCTTCATTTGTCTTACGTAATCATGCAGCAGCATTCAGCTTAACCTAATGGTAGGTAAAAAGCCTATCTGCACTGGGGCATACAGAAAGGTATTACCAGAAACATTTGGGACAGTTTGTGAGCTATTATTTATACAAGAAGCTAGATAATTTTTGCTGGTCACTGTGCACTACTGAAAAGAGCCTAGCTCCGTCCTCCTTCCACCCTCCCTTCAGGTATTTATATACATTGATAAGATACCCCTGAGCCTTCCCTTCTCCAGGTTGAACAGTCCCAGCTCTCTCAGCTTTTCCAGTCTTCCATCATTATCTCTACCTTTAATTTTACTTAAATCCAAGAAGCAATGATGACTTTACATTTCTGTCAAATTCTGTAATGTGTAAGCTGCAGCTGGATACCACCTTGTTAGACTAGGCTTTTCTTTCTTAAACTAAATGATCATGGTAATTTGGCTTTAGCAATTGTCAGGGCCCTGAGGGCACTAGCAGCCCTGACTGCCCCTGACCAGACCCACCGGGTGTCCCCCTGACCCCTATCCAGAGGCCCAGGGGGTCTCACTTAAGCTCAGACTAGGGTACCCAAAGCTGGTCTGAGGAATACTGTAGATAGGCTGGTGCCTAGTCCTGTCTCTGGCCCTTTCCCCCACATTGTAGCCTTGCCTTCAGGCTGCCTCTGGCCCCCATCTTCTTTTGCTGCTGACTGGAGCCTCTGGTTGGTCCCTGGACCTGGTTCACTGCTTGCTGTGCCTGGGTCTGTCACTGGACCCCGATAGCAGCACCTGTCTCTGACTGCTGCGTTCAGAGCTGGTGGGGTGTTATCTCACTGGTGGGGGCATGGCCAGCCCTGGGGTTCTCCTCAGCTGCCTGCTAACCTGTTTTTGGAGAGCAGTCTCCCTCCTGCTCCTGCCTTTAACTTTACTTCTTCTTCTACTATTTCCTATGTGAAATCTAATAGTTTGTAGTTACTGCTGCCATTGTAGATTAGTCACCCATGGCCCATGTGACCCTTTGAACTATTCGATGTGTTCAAACAGGGCTTATCAGATACGTTCCCCACTGGGGAACCCAGAAAACTGGGGCACCAGCTGAACCGTTATTTTCATATTTGTGAACAGTCTTTAGTTAAAAGTCACTCATGTTAGTTGTCATCCTGAACACTTTGATCTAGAAGGCTTAGAGGGGATTAAAAAAAAAAAAAGAAGAAACAACACAAACCCCTATATAGAAATGTCACCCCAGCACCTCTTGAAGTTGATTTTTAGGTGTCATTTGCCTGCTTTACAAGGCCATTTTCCTTCAATGTACGGTATCCAGAGTACAACAGTTTATCATTCCCAGTCATGAGAACTAAGGGACATGTAATTGGATATGAAGCTGATTCAGAGAAGCTTAATGTATTTAGGAGAATACTTTCTTGGGAATTGTGACCAGGATGCACTATAAGCACTTGAGAGCAATATTTGCAAGAGGAAACACTTAACACTTGTTTTTCAGGTGAGTCCCTTTTTTCCCCAAAGAAATTAAAAATTCTTCTTAGAGATGCTTCTCATCAGGTTCAAGCTAGCAAGACTGAAAATCTGTTTGTAATTACAGACCTTCCATTACTTATTTCCGCTGAAAGGACACCCCTAATTTGGTGAACATCTTGTGTTTAGCTATTTCACAAAAACTTGATCAAGACATGCTGCAAGTGCTAAAACATCAATCTCTTAGTCCTAACAAAAGGCACATGCATACAACATCAAAATGACTTATACTAAATTCATATATATAAAGCTTCTTAGAAATCTGACATCTACTTAAAACTTGAAGCCTTTCAACAGCTCATAACCTCCCAGTCTTCGAGTTGAACTTAGAGAAGGCATAACTGAGATTAAGCAAAGCCAAAGTCAGGACCAAATGGAAGGTAATGTGTGTGTTAAGCAAAAAGGTTTCATGAGATGATACAAAGAATTAATTTGACGGACTTTAAGGAACAACATATAAATACCTAGATGTACACATAGCATTTACTTTTTTCTTTAATGATTTTACCAAGTCATGTTATCATTTATGTCCTCTTGAGACATATCTTATCATAGCTAAAAATAGAGATTGGGGAATTCGTAGAATCTGAGGTAGAAGAAACTGATGATGATAGTCCAATGATAGGTATGTTTTGTGCCAGGCACTGTGCATTCATGTGACTGGTCTGAAGCTTCAAGTCTCCTTGGAAGCAAAGAGATCATTCGAAGAATGACAGGTGATGACTGTCAGTTGAAAGGTTGGATAATAGTCCTTGAAAATAAAAATAAAAAATCTAAACAACATTTGATACTTCACTGAGAATGTAAATTCATTTTTGAAGACAAATATGCCTGTCAATTCAACGGTTTCTTCTCTTTCTCCTTGTTTTAAACTTTGATTTCCAGTTCAGATTTACTAGACACATTTAAAATTTATTCCTGTGATGCTATTTTTACAAGTTCCTTTATAGACTCGAACTGCAATTTTAATAGGCTCTAAAAATGAATCCTTTTATTTTTGGTACACAGAACACTGTGTACTAAATGCAATGCAATAGAAATTGCACAAAGTATACGAACTTTAATACTTTTACTCTGCATTTAAGAATAGAAGCTTGTAGTTCACATTTTTCTACAAAAACTGGGATGTAAAGCTTTTCTTTAAGTAAATGTTTGATTATTTCCCTTCTTGTCCTCCACATAATGGAAAAGAAATTCAAGAAGCTGTTTGTGAAAACAGTAACATTTATCACACTATGGATGTTTTGAATTATAACCCTTATAGATAAAGTGCAAGTTTCAACTAGAATGAAACAGAAGTCTACAAGGTGATGTTAGAGAAATAATAGTAATAATAGAAATTATAGGAAACTCTAAATAATAAAACTATCCTTTTTAGAAAATCATAGAATAAATAATAGAAATATTATTATTTTTTAACAGTAATTCAGGTCAGGTGGTACAGAAGTATTTCTGCTTTTTGAATCATTTAAGTTGGACAAGATCTCTTCCCAAATTCACTATTTCTGAATAAAACGGGCAATTAAAAGTGTCGTAATTAAATTATTCTGTATGTATTATTAATGCAAATAATAATTCATAATAACAGAACAATGTAATCATAATGTGATTAAATTAGTATTACAGTAATTCCTTAATTTTGGGGTAGTTTACTTGGGTTGCTGATTGTGTCATTAATACAAAGTATTCGGGAGTAGATGCCATGCACAGTTAGAGTTGTTAGCCCAGAACATTATAAGCACGGCTGTTCTGCCTCCAGGTTAAGGAAGCTGATTTTTTTTTATTTTAGAATGGAGCTAATAAAACCCTGGACATGCAATCTGGCCTCAGGCAAAGCTGTTTTGTGCATTTTTTCACTGCATTCCCCAGAGGTCAAAGTTCTAGCAGGGTCTTGTGTTTCATGGCAGATGCAGGTGTGCATTATTACCTCCTGTTTGGGACTGCCACAGAAAGTCCATTCTAGAAGCAGATTACTGGGTGCAAAGATGTTCATGCAGATCTGGTGAAGGCTCAGGCACCCATCTCAACATTTAATGTACCCATTTTTAGGCCATCCTTGAACATGCAAGTGCTTTCTTCTCTCTCCCCTTTACACCATCTGTCCTGGTTTCAGCTGGGATAGGGTTAAACTTCTTCCTAGTGCTGTGTTTTGGATTTAGTATGAGGAGAATGTTGATAACACACTGATTGCAACAGTTGTTGCTAAGTGCCCTCCTAGTGCAAGGACAGCTCCCGTGCCTACTGACTGAGCTAGGTACACAAGATGGGAGGGAACATAATCAGGACAGCCAGCCCAGCGTGATCCAGGAAGTAGCGATTGCTACTTGGTTATCGGTCAGCGCGGGTGGTGAGCAATTGCATTGTGGTGAGCAATTGCATTGTGCATCACTCATTTTGTATATTTTATCATTATCATTATTATTTTCCCTTTTTTCCCTGTTCTATTAAACTGTCTTTATCTCAACCCACGAGTTTTTCTCACTCTTACCCTTCCGATTCTCTCCCCGTCCCGCTGGGGGTGGGGGGAGTGAGTGAGCGGCTGCGTGGTATTTGGCTGCCTGCCAGGTTAAACCACGACACCATCCTAGGTAAAAATGACAATCGAAATAGGCTTCCAAGTCTTATGTTTTATGCTGCATCTCGAAGTGGTGCACACCAGACTTTCTTTGAGGTAGTATAGCAGAGGTGATTTTCTCAATTCAGATACGGTCATTACTCCACCAAACTATTTTGGATATTATAGTTTTTAAGCTTTTTTTTTCTTTAAGACTTTGTCATTCACAAATTTTAGAGTTATTAGGTGTAGGAGGTTTCACTGAATTACCGGGGTTGACCTCTAATGTGTCATCAGTATCAGGTAGCACAAAGATTTTCCCCTAACAAATCCAAATATTGTAAAGTCACAAAAGTATTTTAGTTCTCTAGTTTAGACCTACTTCAGATAATTCTAATAGTGAGTGTCCAACACTTTTCTCTGAAATTAAAACTATATATTAATGGCCCTACTTCTAATATAATGCTTTCAAACACACAAAGAAGATGAACAAGTATTCAAGAGAGGCATTAGATTGCTTCTACAGTCTAGAGACTATAGTGCAGGTAATAAACAACTTGGACTACATCATGGAAGTTGCAAAAATTCAAAGCAACCCAATCCTATTGATCTTACTACAGCATTATCTGGCCATTTCTAAATGCAAAACATGTGTTAAATCTAAGTGAATGTGGCTTCTGCATTAATTCAGTTCTTTCTTGCTTCAGCAAAAAAATGCTTGTACTGTACAAATCTTACTGTTGCAGAGCAATTGCTTAGATACAAACAGCTTGGCTATTCTTAATATTCTCTATATTGCTGAAGATCTCAGAAAAGCTGCAGAGATACATCACAACAATCATTAGCGATCAAGAGTTTCCAGTTCCTAAGTCACACTTGTCAAGCACCTGATACAAACGAAGCAAAACTAAGAGATTGTATTTAGCAAGGAGTTTTCTAAGAAAAATGGTCACACTTCCAGAATATTTTATTTAAAATGCAGATACCTCACTAGAGAGGCAATTCTGTCACACCAGTTTAGTCATGTTGCCTTAGCAAACCAGTTAACTGGAGCCATAGTGTGATTTGGAAGTTGAGAGGAGGGTTACAATGACTACAAGTGTTTAATCCAAAGGGATAGTAACTACTCACCTCTTTGGCTTTCCTGAACTAGGCTGTGTATAGCTATTGCATTAGCAAATCCTTATCAAGTACAACAGTGCCTATAGCTGGAAAGATCTCTGACAGAAAAAAAATACAGAGATTTGGGCAATGTACGATGAAATAATTGCAATAAAATAGGAGGATTTTCTTTGGAAGAATGCCTGAGGGCTTCTAAGCATGAAACTGAGTTGCAATTTTTACATGATATTTTACATAAAACCAAACTGATGTCATGTAGAAATTCAAGAGATAAAAATGATTTAAATCAAAATCTTGTTCTGGGCAAAAAGGAACACATCAAATATGGAGCTAAGAATTTATTTTTAGTTACAATAATGTTTTCACAATCTAATAGTCCAAAATAATACAGAAAAATGTAATTAATAATACAGTTAAAATTGCGACACAAACAATTTCTATCCCACCCTTTTCTCTGTTGTGATGTTCACCTTTCCAATGTCCTTCTGAATCCTAAGGTCAACAGCTGAACTTTTCTCAACTGCCACAGGGGTGGTAGTGATAATGAGTCACCAGCAACCTGAGGACTTTGCATGAAGGAGTACAATGTTTATGGTAGGAGTTTCTTTCCTTTCAGTCTCAGATTTGTTTCTACAAGCTTTCTCACAACAATCAGCTTCCTTTAAATTGATTCCCAACTATTCTTGACAGAAAGAGCTATTGTTTGTCATGCACTGACTCCCTAGGCCTGTGGGACTATTGCTACACAGGGTACGCAGAAAGGTTAAGGTAGCACACTTGGAACGAATTCACCAGACAATCGTTGCAACAAGCTAAATCAGCTCAGGCTGTACCAGCCCGGATGAGACCTGAGACCTTGCACTGGCCAGTCAATGCAAAGCCTGTGGCCTTCTACTAGGGATGGCAGAAAATCATATTTACTGGGCTACAGCTGTCACCAAAGCGAACTCAAACATACCACTGACTTTCTTCTGATAGGATCTGGCTCAGCTTATGCATCCCATTAGGTAAAATGGAAAGGAAACAAAATTGTACTTGTGTTTTGTGAATGTATCTTCAAAATGATTAGGCTAGAAAGAGTTCACAGGAAAAACTTCAACTTTTTTTTTACATTCAGTATAGTTAACATTGTTAAGAAAAGGGACTTCTTTCAGTGGTTGGAGTGTAAAATTGAAAGTATTGAAACACGGTGAAAGAAAACAAAACTCCTTTCTTGCTAGATTGGAGACTTGAAATTGCAAAATTAGCTACTGTGTTCAGTGGCAGAATTGGGAAAGTAGAGGTAGCAAAAACAAGCCAACTTCCCAAATCTATAATTCATTTTATATTTATTAATCTAGAGCTTTTTTCTAAAAAGAGCTGTTTTCTTACTCACCCATATTTTTGAGTGCTGAGTAAACTAAACCTATGAAAGCTCCTTTTGAGATTGACCTCTCTCAAACAGGGAATCAGAAATGTTCCTTATTAACTTGCAGTGTCTGTTTGATGGCAGCATATGGTTTTGTTGTTATCTCTTTGAGTTAAACAATGCTAATTTCTATATATCTCCATGTTGTTTTTTTCTTCATACTTACTTAGTTTACTCTTTAATGCTTCTTTGTTTCCAAATTTTGTTTGAGACCATTGAAAATGGGAAAAGAGTTATAAAATAAATATGTTTGAGATTAATAGCTACATCTTTCATAAATTTGTTTTTTAATTACAAATGAGCTCAACATAGTAATGCATTTTACTTTAATTATGATCTTGATGACCTTCTTAGAGCTGAAAGCCATTTCTCTTTATTTAATGACATGCATGTGTGTGTTTGGGGAGGTCTGTGCTAAGTGATTTCCAGGAAAGCTAGTGAAGCAAACTAATGAAGTGTCAGATAATATTTTGTTGTGTTTTTATGGAATGGCACTATTGGATCAAGAAGAGACTTGTCTTGCATTTGCAAAATCTTCAGAATTTGAAGGTTTGAGAGAGCATATCAGACCCAAATTTGAAAAGAATCCCGTCTCCCTGTTTTACCATATCCAACTTGTACATTTGGCTGTATAATACAACAATAGGCTAGTGATAGATAAATGCAATGCAGATTTGTCCCATTAATTTACAATAGTACAAAGTATGTTTGAATCTTATACTTCCCTGTTTCTTTTTCTTTCTCTTTCTCTTGCTTGCTTGCAGTTTCTTTTTAAATAAGCGTCACCATTGCTCTTTCCTACAGCTTTGTTAGTAGAAGAAGCTGAAGCGCACTGTATCCTGACACACACAGTGTATAAATTCAGCCTGCAGATACAGAACTTGTCAGCTTCAGAGTGAATCTGCAGCAGGTGGAAGTGACACAGCACTGACTTCAATACAGTTCTGTCACAACGATGATGGAACCTAGGTCAGCTCCACACACAGTTTAAAAACAATTTTTATAACAGAATGGCTCATAAGTAAGCTCTTTCACAAAGGCAACCCAAAAGATTGGGTTCTTAATATGGAAATGCTTAAGCAATTCTAGAAGACAACTGGTGTAGGCTTCTTATACTGCATTTTGTTTTGAGAGGAAGGGAAGCCATATAAACTTTGGCAGCAAGGATTTTAAGCCTTGAGTTGGGAAGCTGAAAAGGTATTAATAAGTTATAGAGCATCTGGGTAGCACTTAGGCATACCATACTGAAGAGATAAATGATATGTCCTTTAGTCACAAGGTATATATGGCCTTAACGTGCATTTTTTTAAACTGATTCTTTAAAACCACTGCTAACATACAGATAATTCATGAAGGAAAAGGAAGAGTTTTCAAGGCTAACTGAATGTACAGAATCCAGCCTCTACCCCATTTCATTAATTTAAATTTTATTAACTTCTTTCTTAAAGAAATGAACCACAAAATTTTTATTAAATTTTTTTTTTAAGAGAGTGAATCCAAATGCATTGTATAAAGCACAGACTTTAAGCTAAATTGATTTAGAGTTTGAGAAATTCAGGGGAAATTGTAGTTTGGACATCTCCTAATTTAGAAAACATGCATTTCACAATAGTTTTTCTTTTTCACTCTGATTTTCCTCTCTATCTTCTTGTTTTCACTTAATAAATTACCTCCCCCCATTGATCCTTCCAGACCAAAACCATGTTTGTGTAATACATTATTAAAGTGGTGTCAGACTCATGATTTGAGGCTTTGCAGTAGCATTATTTTACTTGGTGTTCCTTAAAAAATACTCAAGGGATTCTAAGGCAATATTAGATCCTTTCACAACATACCGCATAACCTGTTTAGTTGTATGCCATTAAGTTACTAAAGAAAATCAAAGGTGGTGTTGTTTCCTACATTCTACTTCAAAGTTGCTTTTTGTAAGCAGGCTTTTTTCTCCCCAAAGAAAAAGCCTAATATTTGAGAGATGCTATATATTTATTTTACTAAATTTGCCTTTGGGGAAGTCACACAGATGGTGGCTAAAGAGAATAACCTGCCATTTTGCTGTGAAAGCATGTACCAACCCTGAAACACTCTCAGTTGCTCATGTACCTACAGCTTACAATGTACTCCTGTTGCAACCTGCTCAAAGGGCAATGCATACCACTCTAATTAGTTAAATTAATTGAGTCCTGTCTCTCTTCTCAGGTATGAAAGCAAAATACTTCTCATGTTTCTGCGTGACAGAGATGGCTGTTCTTAGCTAGAGAGGAAAAAAATACAAGAAAACAACATGTATTTAAATTGCAAAGATTAAATGGTCAATAAAACTGATATCACAACACCAGTACGCTGCATGATATGTGGGCACCGTATGTCCTGTTAGAGGACAGAACCACTAAAGGGTTGCCTTTTTGCCTCATTCTCTATGTTGCAGTCTGGGCCAGGTAGAGCTCTCCCAAAGGAGAAAAAGTAAGTCCCTTCCCAAAAACAACTGAACATGTTTAAGCAGAAAACTGATTTCTGCCAACTTTATTCTGCCCTCTAAAGAGAATGAGAAAGATAGCAAGTTGGAGACTGTAATACAAGTAAACTGAAAGACTTCAACAAAATGCAGGGGGAAGGTGTGTAGGTGGCCCTCAGAGGTGAGAAGATGGATTTTTCCCAGGAGAAAATGGGCAACTTCTGGAGTAGGAGAGAAGCCCAGAGGCAATATGCAAACAGTCTCATAAGACTTGCTGAACCAAGAGGAAGAGTGAAGGGATGGACCCAACCTGCAACAATATGCTGCAGATTTTATTTTGAGCCCTCTTGTTTTAGTGTTACACACTAGCAATTCAGATTTTTGGTCTCAAAAGTTGCTGTGTGCTTGTTGGTGTTCCAGTACAGAAAGTTTGGAAATCAAGGGTCTTTTGGTGTCTTGTGTCATGCTCACTTTTAGGAAAATCTCAATACCGTGGCTTCCTAGGGGAGTTCCATGTTTGGAAGATATTACTGAAATTCATGGATTACCTATATTCAGTTTGCACTGGAAGGTGTGAAACCTATAAAGGTGCAAAACAGTCACATTTGAATGCTGTCCTCATTCCTGTGTCAATCAAGGATGGACCAAGGAAAAGGAGTGCAATATTTCTTGTCAACAAGCTGTTTCTGTGAATAGTAGGAGATGTTAGTGTTGCTTTCATGTCCTACATAGGCAGTTTTCACCTGTTTGCTGCTACTGCTATAAGTACTGGCAGTCAATTCAAGCTGCGATTTTTGGATTTGTGATTCCAGTTCTTGTCTCCCACGAACTGAGCAGAATCAACCTAATTACTTAGTATTTCTAACAATAGTCAGATGGTTTCCACAACTGCACTTTGAATGGAGCAGACTGGCATAACTGTGTCAGTTAACCTTTCCCCCTCTACCCACACTGAAAGTTTAGCAACTGTCATGTTGCCTCCAGCTAACTTCACAAACAAATCATAAATACAAGACTGTAGTATTAGGTATGATGGCCTGGAACAAAATTTGTTAAAGCAGTGAAGATGTCTAGCATCTGATTTGTTCTGCAACAATATATTCTGTTCTCTAATAAAAAAAAATTAAAGCAAGGTGGACTTTATTAGTCTGAGGGTAATGGATTTATGAATTCCCTGCAGTCAGGTCAGCTAAACACTTGTCGAGTATATGAGGACTCATTGCATCCACACATAATGAAAAAAAGTTTTGAATATTTGAAAAAAATACTTGAAGACAGAAAATAATGTTGCATATCACAGTTGACCCATTTTTTTTGAAGGGGGGATAACTAGGTGACTGGTACTTTGTTGTGTCCCTCTCTTCTCTTTTCTCCACCTTCACACCTTCTTCCCTAAAAGTCAGACTTACAGTAATACCTGCTCTGTAATTTATTTATAGTAATCAAGACATATAATCCAATGAAAGACTGTGTATTACTGTACTCTTCCCTAGTGGTATTGGTGTACGTATGATCTTTGTAGAGGATTGCTACAAAACAATGTTGAGAAGAGTAGTAGGTAAGCATATACAAGGCTGAGTTGTGTTTTAAGTCTTTTGTTTATTTTGGGAGTGTTGTGCTCCTGAATCAGATCCTCCAGTCCCTCTCTCTTTCCCTACAACAATCCCCACACTTCAAAGAAAGCTTGAAGTCCAGTAGGAGAGACTCAGATATTTAATCTCAGTTTACTTTTCTTGGCTTTCCCTCCTCAGTGAGGTATGCTACATTATATTTCAAATTCAATTTATTTTTTAGCTGTGCCTTTTAAGAAATCACTTTTATTAAGTGAAACTGCAAAACGAATTTCTGCATTTTTTAGCACTAAGGGGACATTTTACCTGTGTAGGTTTGGTTTTTTTGGGAGGAGTTTTGTGCTCAGAAATAAAATCACTTCATCTGAGTGCAAAACAAATATCTTCTATATAATGGACAATGTGGAAATTGCTATTGTGGCATCATTAATGTCTTGTTTAGACATCAAAAGTGCTTTCTGTAGAAAGTGAGCTCTTGTTCACATTACATTTATTAATCTGAAATGTTTGTCTTTAAAAATACATAAATAGGAGCCCAAAGGGAAGTTTTAGAACTGTATGTTTTGAAACATTGATCTAAGCATTGTTAATGGAAATGTTATCTAAATCTTGTAGAAGTAATGAAAATTTCTCCAGGTGTTAAACTGCAGAATCTTCTGTCACTTTGATATAAGGGTTAGACAACCAAGTGGATTGCCTTGTCCATCAAAACGTGGCTGAAGAAAATTTCACTGACTGCTAAGGTAAGAGTGACAAATACACAGGCAAGTTCACGTGGAATTTACCAAATTTAAAGAAACTAGATACTTACCAAAAAAAACCCCAGGAAAAAAGCTAGTGCAAGATGATGTTAAGTTTGCATAAATCCATTTAGCTCAGGAATAATTTTAGAATTGGATAACAATTGCGATTGCTAAATGAAAGAATCATGGCTTTGTCTAAAAAGACACATTTAAATTTACTTGATTTAATTTCTTTATCATTGGCTAAACTGAGAAAAATATAACCATATGACTTTCACAGAGTCTAAAACAAAGGTGGAAAGAATTTTCTTAAAAATGTACTTGCCTTCAGCTTTGTTCTATAAGGTTAGTCATTATCTTGAGTTTTAAACTGAGCTATGAGGAAAAGAAAAAAAGTAGGGTGTACAGTTTTGTTTAGTAGAAAGATTTCCTTAAAGGCAACACATTATTTGGCTTGAATTATTGGGTGTCACTGTGGCCAGATGGAAAACTCAATTTACATTTTATTTTAACTGATTTATCAACTATTCCATTGACAAAGAGAGGTGTTACTTTGGTGAGTGAGAAAAATGTTATTTTCTGCTTATAGTTGCATTAAAATATTACAGTATGTTAGAAGTTTTCACTCAAAGCCTTTTCATCACTATTGCTGTTTCCCAGACTCCTCCATTTTCAGTTGTTCCTAGAAGTGAGAGCTCTAGTAGGTGTTACTATGCTTGACATTTTGCTGCCATTTCCTCCATCCCTCCCCATGTATTGATGAATGCACAGTATATTAAAAGGGCTGCATATGTTAAGGACTTTGTTAACCCACTACAGGGTCTTAATTGGTTTGTTGAGGCAGTACCAATATTTCCTCAATTTCCTTCGGGGAAACTGACAGCTTAAGAGAACAAGAATTCAATCCCTGACTTCCTAAATCTCTCACCCTTGTTATATCATATACTTTTTTCCAAGAGAACAAGTCAAATACCCAAAGCCTGGGTGAATCTTCAAAGCTAAACAGGAGCTTGTGCTCTACTGCTTGACAGAGGAAAAGACAGAAAAGCAGTAGCTAAATTATATTTGATCCACTTGACCTTCTGCTCTGCTTGGGCACAGTCCATATGCGTTCCTCTTCTGCCTTGCTTACATTTCTCCAAAAGCAAAGAAAACATGTATTCACTGACCACAAACAGTACCTAGCATCTTCCGTGGGCTCATGCTTGTCTTACAAATTTGGAACTACAGAACATTGACTCTTTTTCCAGCTGATATAGACATCCATAGAAAGTCTTGGTGTCTCACCATGAGAAAAAGCAATTTTGTACGTGCCACCTGTTTTCTGAGCATGTTTTGCTGGTTACGGCTTCTGGGGCATCTATGACTTGAGATCTATTTGCTTTTTGCATAGGTTTCCCTAAAATCTCCTTCCTCTAGAACCTTATAAAGAAGCATGCATGGGACCTGAAATGCTGCAAAACTGGATCTGTGGATTTAGAGGGTTTTATATTTTGTAATGAGAAAAAGAAAGAGACAAGATTTAGAAAGCACGAGAGGTGGGAAAGCAGCCTACTATTTTCAATGGTATTTCATATGCTGGTATTGAAACCTTTAGCACTCCTCTGTTTCTGGCAAGAGGGCTTGTATAAGTTCAGTGACATGGTAACTCTTTGTACTCCTTCCTTTAAATTCTGGGAAAGAAAAATAAGAATTCTGTTTAAAATTAGAAAAAGTCTTATTGGCAGCAGCTTCATTTTCTTATAGTAGAAAATAAGTAAGGGTACACTGTCATCAAATATTAGAAGAGTAGTATTGGAACTGGAGACAGGTTTTCATTTCATGACATGCCTGTTTGATTTCCTTTTTTATTTTATTCATTATATTCTTCAATCACCTTGATTGATTAATTACATGTGAAATGTATATTTTAATTTGAGCAAATCAGAGTATATTTGAAAACCATTTTTAAAATAAATCTCCACTCGGACTGATGGATATTGATAATCTTGGTGTGGCTGAAGCAGAAATTTTGCAAGCACCAGAAACAAGGTTGGTTGGTTATTTATTTATTTATATTTCTTTCCCAGGCTGGTAATAAAACTGTAAGTCTTGAGGAACACATCAAATGTAAAGAATGTTTCTGTAAAAGAGGACCTCTCCAGGAAAACTAGGGGTTAAAAGAGCTCTTGTTCTGAATTGCAGCCACATAGGGCTAAAACTACATCTGATGACAGTTAAAGAAATACCACGGAGAAAGGAAAAAAGAAATTAGAAAGAATGTTTTGTATTACTTACAATTCATTCAATTTTCCCCTTAGGCAAACAAACCATTATCTTTGGTGATGGCAAAGTCTTTAACATTATATGAAACTTTCTTATTTTACTCTAACCCAAGAATAACATTTCTTTAAGAGGTAGGTGAAAGAAATAAGATATTGATAAAAGTGTTCAACTTTTAATTAAGTTTAGCTGAGAACAGTCAGATTAATGATTTGCTTTATTTTTCCTTCAATATCAGTAATCCTATATCAAAACCCTTGGTTCAGTAAAATATAGTTTACCATGCAGAGAAAATTCTATGGCTTTCTGCATTTCCATAGCTAATCTTTTTATTATCCTAAAGCCAGCTTTTATAGCCCAGAGCAATAATTTTTATCTACTGAGGAAGTTTTAAATGGGCATCAATGTTGGGCAGTCTCCCTCATAGTCAGAAAGCACAGTAAGCAGCTAAAGTATATCTAAACAACCCAAAATAAATTCAGTTACATTTCTCCAAGCTGTGTACTTTGGTGTTGTTCAAAAAGTTATACTAATATGATAATTCTGCAAATTCAGACTGATTTGTATTTTCTATAATTTTGCACTATTTGCTCTGGCTTTTTATGTGCAGTACCAAAATTGTTTCAGCTAATTTGTCTTCTAATTCATGTTCTTATTTTGGGGCATTTGCGATTTCTTCTCCACATGTTTTAATGAACGTTTTTGTTGAATAATCAAGAGGTTGCAAGTGACAAGCAGGGTGCTAGTGTGCTGTTGTTATACAATAGAGAAGAAAGTGCTGTTGCAGGGTACGTATCCTGATGATGGCCCACTTTCACTACTGTGAAGTGCTGAGAACATGTGAATCCACATTGTTCACTTCCCATTTCTCTTAGTATTTGTTTATGGAAAGGAATTTTACCTGATCTGCACTGCTGGGATAGTCACCTCTGGATGTTGCAGTGTGTCCCAGGCTCAAAGTCGAAGTGGCTAAACCTCTTTCTAAGAAGTAGAGTCACAGCATCTTGCAATTGTTATCATATGGTTCAATCAACTGAATTAAATAATCTCATTCTGAAAAAGAAGGGGGCAGAGTCTGAGCTGACTATAACCATTCCAATTACAAAAATAAAGAGGTGGTTTAATGCTCAGAAGTATTAAACCCGAACAAATCAAACTGTTCGGAACTAAGAAAGGAAGAGGAAAAATTAAAACATTGCTCTGTTACTAGGGGTTGATTGTGTATGAAGGTCTAAGATACCTCATCCTGATAACTACAAATTTCTGGTCTTTATCTGCTTTGCTCTCCTTCTAAAAAAAAAAAGGATTGGTAAAAATAAAAGGAAAACAGATAAAGGGAATAGGAATGATCCAAGTTTTGAATTACCTTCCATATGTAGGACCAATTAGATTTTTACTGTCCTCATTACAATCTCATTGGGTTTAAAAATATTACGCTGTTATATGGGAATTAGTTACTTGTCCTCTCTGGTTTATGTTTCTGCAGTGGCACAATTTCTTTGTTTATAACTTAGCGAATTGGAAGAGCAAGAACTACTTAACATATGGACGGCATTCTTGATTAGGATGTCAAATCATTAGTATAGCTTAGAGGTCCAGGATAACAATGGTAAAGTTTGTTAATTTCTATCCTACAGATTATCGAAACATATGAATGGAATTAAAAGTTTAAGATCAGAAAATTACTTTGTTTTACAAGAGCATCTTATGGGAGACAACATTTTTTTCTTCTGTGTCCCAAAGCTGCATTTTTGCATTTAAGATTTTTTATAAGGAATTATCAGGTTTGGCCATCGTCAGGTTTGCTGCTGACACACCCAGATCTCCTCTTTCCAAACTTTTCAACTGGAAATCTAGCTGGTATGACCATTTTGTTATACAGTGCTCTCGAAATAGCATACCACTGTTTTTCTTTTTGTATCTTGTCTAGATGCTTAGCCAGTGGCTGAACTGAACCAAGTGTGAAATTTCCATTTGTAAAGTCTTCTCTAACTTGACATAACAGTACTGGTCAAATCTGTGATAGGACATTTTCCCCCAAATTCATTGGCATCCTTGTCATCTTCACGCCAACATCTTATCTCTGTTCCCAACAGTTCCCCCTTTCATTCACTAGTGAATTAAATGGTAAATTAAGTAATGTTTAACAGTGAATTAAGTAATATTTCCTATTAATAAGTTTGTGGATTCTTTCTTGAGAATCCTTCCCAACTTTTGGCTAGATCTATCATCTTTTCCATTAGGACTAGTCTCCTGTATTTATGTTCTGTTATTTCTCCAACATTCAGCAGAATACGTTTGGAAGGCTAGAGTGCTAATATACATCTTATAACAGAATGCAAAGGGCCCCGCAGCAGCTGCCCTTTCTCTGCAGCAGGGAATATACATTTTTTTTGTGTTAATGAATGAGGTTGTCCAGCACTCTCAGTTTGGGGCTGAAAAGCAGCTGCGGGATGTACAGACAATACACCTAGAGATACAAGGGCCATGGCTGAATGGCAGACAACTAAGAAATAATTGAGTAGTTTAGGGCTACAAACATTTCAATATTTATTGACATAAAAGGCTTTTCTTAACAGCTTTTATAATTTTAAAGGCCATCTTTTGGAGCCCCAGAGGTACAGATATTGTTGCTAGACAGCACACACAAAAATTTACACATATGTGAATTGTAGTATATAAAATAGAGAAAAAGCACATGTGCTTGTGAACGAAGCTTTTCCACAGGAATCATCTCTCCAATTCTGCTTTTTTAACAGTTATCAAAATTAAGCATAACTGGACTTTCACAGCTCTCAGAATCATGTGTTCGCCTCTTACTTTCTGAGAAAATGAATAAGACTCCTAAAGAACATGGTGGTATTTTCAAGCTTTTGTAAAAATCAGACTTCACCCTAATTTATTTAATTATAAAAAAGGACAGAAAAAAGAACTTCTCTCATCTTCTTTCTTTAAAACAGTTAGCTTAGCATACTCTAGATTTAAGCCTAGTATGATCTTTATTACTTTTTAAATGGAACTTCTCAGTTATTTGTCTTTGAAACAAATCAAGAAGGAGACCATATGTACTGCTGCAGACTATCTCAAAATGCAGCTTCATAAGCCCTTATTTCAGTTGAGAGGGGATAAAGAGAATCATTTATTTTCATAATGGCTCTATTAGGGCAGACCATGCCTCTGCCTAGAAATGCCCTGTTAGCAAAGCTGTCATCCAACAATGATCTCTGGGAAGGTGAATGAATATAACACAGACTGTTCCTGCATTTGTTTTAGAATAGTCAATAACTTCCCCCATGCGTCCACTATTTTACAAAGCATCATAATTTCTTAAGGTTTATTTTTTGTTTAGTAATAATGCCCTCTCATGGACCACAATTCGATCCAAAGTGAAAACTTGCCTAAGCAGGAAATTATACACTAGAGAAATATTTACAAGATCTATTGTAATTTCTCCTGCAAGCAGTCTACAGAGTCATTTTTCAGACTAGTGTGTGAAGTTGATATACTGAATTTCTTCTCCCACTACCCCTGGTCATATTCCAGGGTGATATATGACTGTTTAAGGCACTAATGGGGTAAGAGCAAGGAGAGACTGTTTCAGAAGCAAATTCTTTGTAGGACACTTGGGAATAGGAAGTGCTAAGAATAACAGGCTGGACAGCTACTATGAAAAGGTGTTACCTGGGAATACTCAAAGCTTAAGGGGTTCCAAGAGAGGATAATCTCTAAATAAGAACCCAAGCCTCATTGAACTCAGGGTGTCCTTTGAGCTAAAGATTGGATTTTGCATGTCATGGTTCACTACTGGAAGATCAATCTAAGATGGACTTTTCATTTTCAAGATTAAAAAAAGGAAGAACACTTTGGAATAGGTTTGCAGAAATTTTGGATTATTGCACTAACTTAAATATGATTCTCAATTCCTGTTGGAATAATTTGTCACATGTGTTTCAAATACAGCAATGCATATGCAGATTTGATTTCACAGGACAGGAAGGGGAAAAGATGGGTTTCAATTGGGAAGCATCCTTGGAAGCATCTAAATGGAGTATACGGAAATGTTGTTTGCAAGACATATGAGAAATACTGCCATTCTAGTTTTAAATAAAAAAGAAAAATGTGAAGCAAAAACAATTGTAATGATTAGTTTGACACTGACCAGTGCACATGCAGAAGATTATGATATGGTAGATTATGATGAGATGCAGATTATTTACTTCAAAGTGTCAATAGAAAAGGTTGAAGAAAAAAGTTAGGCATCGCTGGGATTTATGCTGAGATATGAAAGTGCCAGTTTACAGTATGATGTCAAAAGGAGCCGATGAGTTTGAAGTTATGATGTGAAATATCCTTTTTACATTATGATATCAATAAAAGTTGATTAAGTTTATTAGGTACTACCTTGGAAATTAACCTTTTAGTGGCCCACTAGTGGTCAAATATCTATACTGTGATACAGCTCAGAAGTCTTGTGTTCTTTGGGTATCTTTGTATGCATAACTCAGCTTTTGGCAATTGTTTAGGTAAGAAACTGAAGAACTGAAGAAAAATTTTAGGTTTTAAGATGAATACACTAATTGAGCAATTTAGTTGCTGAGAGTTGCACCTAACTACAAAAATGTCCTATAGAACAGTGAATTTAAAATGAATTGCTTAATCTTAGGCTTATGATCTGGCTCTCAGACTTGGTAAAAAAAAAAAAAAAAAAGCCCGCAGGAGTTGAAGAAGCTTTTGGAAGAAGACTAATTAATCCACTAGTCCAAAGTCCCTAGTTGTACTGTACTGTTATGGTTTGGGTGCTCTGATCTTGAAACTTGAAGTGATGTAGGAGGAATTTAAAGTGATGGCCCTGAAGGGCTTTAGGTCAAACCCAGCATCGCTAATCATGGACTTTTTTCTGTGACATGGAGACATCATTCCTCACATCCTCAACTCCTCTGATCAAGACGAAAATAAATGCTTAAAACATCCACCACCCTCTTCTATTCAAAAGGAAAAAGATTATAATAAAGATTCCAGTTCAGGTGTCAGTTCAGATACAAGTTCTTAGCATAATAAACCATGATAGCTGTAAAGGGTTAAAACAACCTCTGTTTTAGAATTCTGCAAATTCCAGAAACAACAAAAAACCAACCCATAAGAGCCAACAACTTCTGAATTTTTCAGAAGATAATCTTCCATATCTCTAAGTAAAATCAGTATTTTCCCTCTTTGGATATGTTACTGTTATTTTATTAAACAACATCACCTATTGCACTTAACTCACTGGCAGAAATAAAATTCTCTTCCTCCCTTTTCATGCTTTGATGTACATTTTCCTGGGTGAAATGTCCATCTACTTATTCTTGATACTAACATGAACACACTTGGTATAGAATACAGAAGAGGAATAAATGCATGGAGGTAATTACGGGCTCCTGATTAAGCGCTGACAAGAGTAGTCCCGGCTTGTACTTGGATTTATCACTTTCAGGTGACATTGGGTAAAAAACTTCAAATCTCTCTTTTAGGGATGAAAGGCAACAAAGTCTTTTTTGTGGATCTGGCCTGAAGACAGTGTCAATTTACATCACCTGACACTGTGGCAGACTATGAGTAAGTGGGCATAAGATATTCTGTCACCAGACAAAGTGACATTAATATTGTGCCTCACCATGAGTTATCATGGCCACAAGCCATTAGTTCCAATTAAAATAATGATTTTCTCTTTCAGGATGCAATGCCAGACTTCGTGTCAGGTCAGTGATTAACGCATGTTCCTTTTGTGCCTTTAATGGTGAAATATAAACAGGGTAGGCTAATCATCCATCTTCTTTCTAACTGACATTTTTAAGTAGGACAAGCACACACTGGATGCAGACGTTCACCTAGGTATAGTGACTGCTTAGTGAACACAATCATTTGTCTCAAATTCAACCTGGGGCTTAAAGCCAGAAGTTCCAAGAGGTACCAGTTTCTGGTGTTGATTATCTAAAAAGTATTGTATTTTTGAAAAACACTAGATACCTTTTTTCTGTCTCCATGTTTTTCCAAGTAGAAATTCTCCAGTTTGTTTTTTTTTTTTTCCTTCCTTGGAGAGATCTTCAGTGGATTCTACAGCAAGTTATTCCAAACGATTCATCTAGGAGGACTGGAACACAATGTCATGCTGTCACAATTTTAACTAGTTATTGCATGTTGATTGTGCCATGGTGTTAAATGTCTATACTTATTTTAGTTCAAGGCATACACAAGATAATAAGATTTACGCAGCTCTAACGAAAGAGGGTTAAGCAAACAAATTACCTAATGTTTACTGTGTGCTACAAGCACAGATACAATTATTAAATATTAGGATTAATTTGAAAGTGACAGAAACAGTATGTTTATAAAAACCACGACAACCGACAGAGATGATTCATCATAACTGGAAGTCATACAGCTCACAATGCAGGTTTCAAATAACCTCTTGTATCTACACTTCTGAAAATCATGCAAAACAATCTTTAGGGACTACTTTTTAAAGATATTATATTCTTCAACTATTTCAGCTTCTGTCTGCAATTTTAATGCTGTTTATGCCTACAGAAAGGCTTCAGTTAGCTGCCAAAGCTGACAGTGTCTAGTGGCCCAGAAAGCCGTTCTAGCATTTGCCTAATAGTATTTGCTTTGCTTTGTACATACGCATATTGCCTATCCATGCCCTGGAAGTCTTCTTAAGTGTAAGGGAAGTGCAGAGCAAAAAATTAAGTTGATGTTTGCTTTTCATTCCATTTTCTTCTCCTATGATGATCTGTGCATCCCTGTTACACCTCAGAAACTGGTTTGAAACCAGTCAAAAGAGACTTAGTACGTAGTGCCAACTGGTCTACACCCATGCAAGATGATGTTTCAGAAGAAACTCCTGCCTCTTCCGTGCAAAATCAAATGATATTTCTTTCAGGTTCCAATGGCAAACACAGAAGCAATCACTCAGGCAAATTCTCTCTTCAAAATCCAGGAGATGTTATGATGCAATCCCTCCTGTGATATTGCATACAAGATGTAAAATTCTTAATAGAAGTGTTTATTATTCAGGTATTCAGGTTTGACATGATACTGTCACCAGTGACTTGAAATTCTCTCCTCACATGTTATTAGTACCATAATGGCCTGGGGATAGCAGGGGGACAGCAGAAGGAACGGTAAGAAAGAAGCTGCCTACTTTTCCAGAGTAGACCATAATTTGGACCCTCCAGCAATTCCTGTGACTCTCCAGAGCCCTCACGGTCCATCAGCTGCCAAATATCAAAAGGTTGAAGTGCTGGGACTCTGCAGGGAGTGCAGCATCTCTGTTGAAAATGCCAATTCATCTCCCAGGGCTAGCATATCTTAGAGAGGATTTGTAAACAGGCAGGATCAAGCACAGCAAGGACTGTGGCCACTGCAGCCTGCAGACTGGGACAGTGGCTGCCGTCCTGCTTTCCAGCAGCCTGAGCTGGGGAGGTTCCCTCCCCTCCTCTGACTTCTCCTCCCTCGCAGAGCTCCCTTGCAGAGAGCCTGGGCAAAAAAGCTACTGACAACACCGTTATCTACTGAATAAGGAGCCAATTTGCACAAGGTACCCATCTTTCTGGAAGAGCCCCAGCCTGCAGCTAGAAGCACCATATCCACTCCTGATGTGATCACACAGTTGACTTCAGTGGTATTAGGTGTCTTTCATGTGGGCCTAAAACTAGCTGTAGGACACAATCGATTTCTTTACTGAAAAGCAGTGAGAGACACATTAAAACCTTTACATTTATGCTTCATATGTGTCATTATTTTTGAAAGAAAGGGAAAGCTAAAGCAATTAAAAGTGAAAAAAACATTTGAGTACTCTAAAGAGTTTTCTGATGTTGTTAAAATGATTGTTAAAGCCACCAGTATCAAGAAAATCTGCTATTGTGTGTATGCCTATGCTACATGGAATCCATCATAAACATATTGTATGTGATGAATGAAGACTTTCATAATCTGCTTGAATGGGTTCCTGTATGATAATGAAGAATGTTTTTGTTTAAGACATGGCAACTGGTCATTTTTTCATGGTCACATTACAAAAAGAAAATTAGACAAATAAATACAGTGAAGTGGTTGTAATGAATGTGAGTTGGAAACATTTTTTTTAAAGATTGCCTCCTTATGTTTGAGAAAAGCTATTATTATAAAGTATAAATTATACTTTTCATGATGTGGGGCCTGCATGCCTAAAAATTCCTCATCATAAATGCTAAAATGAATGATAATGATATTAAAGTTTTTTTCTGAAGATCAAAGCTATATATTAATAGTAAACTACTCATGCTGAATTACATTCAATATAATAGTTTTATCACTGTCCTCTCTATATAACTGTTGCAGATGAAACTAAAAAATTTTAAATGCTACACAAAAATGAAAATACTTTGTATTTGTGGCTGCTTTCTTGTTAGGCTCAAGCCACAGTCTTCTAAGATTGTGTAGGAGTCACTGTCTTTAATTTGCATTAGGGGGAAGAAGGTTAAGGTCTTCAGTTCCATGGTTAGGTCTCTGTAGATACATGGATCACCATTGGCTTCAAAGTGGTGTTACCTAAAGCTTGCTTGGGGTCATCCTAATCCTCCCACCTCCTCCGTGGTGCCAGCCTGTTCTACTCTTCAGTCTTAGACCAGCACTTAGTCTACTGCTAACGTTCAAAATTGTGCCAGGTAGGTCAGTTGGCACAAAATCCAGAGCCTAAAGGGTTTCATGTTCTTCCCACTGTGGGATGTTTCTTGTGCTGGAGCTTGTGTTTCCTTTAGCAGTGCAGATGTTACAGGCTCATGCTACAAGAAGGTCAAGGTCAAGCCAGGGCCAGGTAGTATGAGTTTCCAAGTGAGCTTTCTCTCATGCTTGAGCCTGCTCTTTGCAACGTTGCTACACAGACAATGTGTGAGTCCCCACACACAGAATCTAGTACTGGCACATTTAAACCACATTACCCATTCATGTAAAATACTTTTCTTATGGAAGTAAAAGGACAGTCTAAACCTTTAATAAAAACACAGCTTAAAACCAACATGTATCTTTGTTTTATTATCTGTTGCTGCAACAGCATCCCTGTAACAATCATTAGTCTTTTCAGGGTCAAACTTTATTTGCAGTGTGAAGGCTCATGGAGTGGTCCATCTGGCTCCTGGCTGGGAAGAGAACCTTTCATGCCAAAATGCACCTCTGAGAGAAAGCACATGGGATGTGTAATGGGGCTCAAGCTAGAAATGTCAAAACATTTTGCATATCCTCATATTTGTGGCATCAATCATGACAAAATCTGGATCTCTCTCAGTTTTAAATATTTAAAAATTATATCATGTAACTGTTAATGAGTTCTGTCTTATTGTTTGCTAGCAAGCAAGAAATTTCACTGCCTCAAGCCACCTCAAGCCTCTGCATTCAAGCCTGTAGATTTCTGAGTGAAGAGACCTTTTGAAGGAAGATTTACCAAAAAATTTGAAATTGCAATTTAAAGCTCTGTCATGTTTTGGACTTCACTGAACAAACAGCCATGCTGATATAACGGAAAATATAAGTAATTGGAGAGATGGTGTTCTCTTGATCCACCTGGGCAAACGTTAGTGGTGAAATCTCTCATGTATCTACAGTCCTGAAATCCACAAAGCAACTCTTTTGCACCTGAGGATCTGAAACTTGGCTGGTTGATTGGTCTGAATTTGAACTTGGAGGTTTGTTCATCACCTGTAGGTGTTCCCCTACCTGACTTGTGTCATGACACAGAGAAGAATGAGTGAAGAAAAGTGCGTCTGTGAGCAGTGGAAATGTATCCTAGTCTCCAGACCTTGCCTGTTAACTTAAATTAACGATATTGAAAGCAAAAGATTATGCTAGGTACCTGACCCTGAGCAATGTTAGCTGAGGAGCAAAGAAAATTAATAGTTCAAATGAGCAAAAAGTCCCAGTTCTCTCAACATTTACAGGAAGGAAGCTGGGAAAAAAAACCCAGAAAACAACTGAAGGGTAAGAATTGCTAGATTATATCTAATAATACCTCAGCCAGCATAGCTAGTGTTAATGATCCATGTGTGAGGGGCCCAAAGGTTGCCACATATGAACTGTGCTCCTTTCTTACAGAAGTGACAAGCAGGAAATGTTCCACCGCTGCTCCAGCTAGATCTGTAATGACTCCTCTGCCTTTTTCCCTGCTGTAGGTAATGGTTTATCCGTGCAATTACCTTCTTTTGTCTTCACAGAGTTGAGGATAAATTATTTCATCCTCTCTGCAGGGGGCATTTGAAACGAAAGTTATTTTTAGGGAGAAATAAATTCTTTCATGTAAGATGCGGGAGTTGTTGCTCCTCAGGCAGCCGAGAGAAAATGAAAGGCACTTCAAGTCTTTTTAAAAGCTAGGTTCTGATGTTTAGCTTGAGATCAAAGAGAGAATGGGGAAGGGAGGGGAAGCCGAGTTTCTAGTAAGCTACCAGTATATACAGCCTTGTATATGCGTCCTTTGAAGGACTTACCATTACATTTCTGATCTTTGAACTCTTTTTCTTATTTTATGAAGGTGAGCTGAATTTTTTTTCAGTTGTCTTATTGTGAAACTATAGACTATGCCTTAGATGCCTTGAGAAGATTGTACTAACCTGAAAAAAAAGAGGAATACAGTGTCTGGAACTTGGTTATTACAGTCACACTTCTGTTTGTAGGAAAATGCCGAAGTAGTTTTAAAAGATTAACATCTGAAAATAATATTTACCAGGTTTTTGAAAGCACAATTCAGGGTTTTGATGTCATACTGTAATACTTTAAGCTCAGTGCTGTTACTTTAGTATATTTATTTTGTTTGCAGTAAACCTATTTATTTTCTTTTCAAGCTGCTTTGTTTTTTGAGAGTGGTACATTTTAAATTGAAAATTCATTTTATTATTGCTTTAACACATACTTGCAAAGCTACTGCTGACTTGTGTGAAGCATAATAACCAAGGTAAATGAGCTACTAATAGCATTTGTAACTTTACAGATACCAGACAAGTGTCCCTAGCCCACCAGAATGACAAAACATTCTTGTTGTTTTTGATATAATTCTAGGTATACCACTTACTTTCTGACACTTTGAGGAAAAGTGTAGCTAATAGCATGTAGCTGAGGGGCAATACTATCTATTTATCAGCGTACGTAGCCAGAGAGATTGGTTGTGGAGTTCAGAAGCAAGCTGTATTGATCTCAGCTACAGTACACTTACTGTTTCCTACACTTACCCAACCTGATGTTATTCACTGTGACCAGGAATCAATTAGGGCTTATAGCTTCTGCTGTGGGAAAAGAAAAGATATATTTTCCAATACTGTGTGGGATGCCAAATATTTGGTGTTCTGACAGGAATAGAACCAACAAAAATAAGAAGCAATTTCTTCTAATATTTTCATGTGGTAGTAACAGCCTCCATTAATACAAATCTTTTCCTTTGTAGATCTTTAAGACCTTTACTGAGACGGGGAAGGAATGTAATTCCCATTGTTTACAGCTTGTGAAATTGATGCAACAGAGGGAAGAGCTGCCTTGCTCCAGGGGAAAGAGGTGGTTGAAGTAAGAAGAGTGGAAGCATACTTGCAAGAGTGGTTTGAGTGCTTATAAATATTGATGTGATAGTGTCTTACATTGTGATGATTTCTGAGCTTCGCAAATTCATATGAGATTCTTGTTATGTTACTACGTGGTTTTGTCAACAGAAAATGATAGCTTTTAATACAAAAACCAGTACATTTGCAAGCATATGGTAGAACCCCTGGAGAGGTTCTATTTGGATCAAATGAGCTGAGTGATAAGAGACAGAGATGATAACACGAGGAATTGGTTTTTACTCTTTATGTTGAGAGCTGTTTGTTTCTTTCTGGGACAAAGACTGAGTGCTTATTCACTTACAGCCTTCCCTGTTTCTTCGTTGCATACCCATATCACACATCATGGGAATGGCATTACAGCAAACTGTTCAAGCCACTGACAAATCAAGTTTTCCAACTAGATTTTGTTCTCACTGTCACTCAAGAAGCCTCAACGAAGGTAGGTGCAAGGCTGCAACAGAAGGCAGAATACATGGCCCTAAGCTCAGCACTGATTGTAGTGCAAGCAGACTGCTTAGTGAAAACAGAGAACATCAGAAGCTTACAGAAGTGTAAGCTTCTGGCAAATTCAGGTGGTCTACTGCCCAGCTGATGCAGATTTCTGTAGGATCTCCTGATGTGTCCTTGGCATGCATTAAGTGGGAAAGGAAGAGGGGGAAGCTCCAAGGATCTTTGGAAAAACACCCACCCAGCTCTCCCTCCTTTTAAATATCCCTTCTTCGTAAGGGTTACTCTTCTCTGGGGAAGGAGCCCAGCTTGTGAAACCCTGTGGGAACACCCCTGGATACATGGGAACATTTCTGGATACATTGAGGATGTGACTGGGAACACCACGGCTTCATGTGGTTACATCCTTCAAAGGTTTCACAACACATAGACTATTGTAGCTATGGCAACAATAATCACCTTAACACAGAAAAACGCAAGGAGTTCAAAGACACAGCCACTGGAAATTGAACACATTATCACAGAGGTACCTGCTGACATTGCAGATAGACACTGGAAGAGGATAGAAGTCAGTACTGATATAAGTGAATGAACTGGGGGAAGAGGACAATTGCATCTTCACCTCATCCATCCTCCCAAAACTCCTGCCTATTATTGCAATAGTCTGAGATCTGGCCTACCTAGCAGGCTGACACATCTCTGTCAAGCAAAACAAAGCCTAAAACCTACTAATTTCCCTACCATCTCATTTCTACTGCACAGTGTGTCCCACTGCTCCTGAACTGTCAGATGAGACCATCACCATGGCAGAGCTGATGTGAGCCTCTTGACTAAAAGGCTGGAGAGTTGTTGTCTGTGGTCCTTACCAGCTCAGAATAATGGAAGCAGTAATCCCTAGACTTGCTTACTTCCTCCCCTTGTCCCCCTCTGACACCCCCAGGCTGCCAGGGCTCCCAGGGCTCCATCTGGTTCCTGTGTCAGGAGGAGCCCATGCAAACCCATGGATCCAACAAGAGGCAGAAGAACCTTCTGGGCAGAGCCCTCCCTGCACAGGCACCTCAGGCAATGACAATGGCAGGCTTTGCAACCTGCTTGAAGGTTGTTTTTTTCCTACCTGGTCTTCATCTTTCAGCTCTCTGGGAAGAGAGCTTATACATAGCTTATACCTGAAGTGAAGTATCTCCAGTTGAACACACTGGTTGCTCTCCATGATGGCTGGAACTTTTCCTAACCCTTTGCCCAAGACCTACTCAGATTAAGTGTAGTTCCCAAACTTGTCTCTGTCATAAAAGAAAAACCTACTGTAAGCTCTCATGGCATTGATAACTGTCTTCTCCATCCTACTAGCTACTCTGGACTTATGGCATCTTAAAGTTCTGGGAAAAATCCTGCTCTTACTAATTACCTGCTCATACTTATTACTAACCCTAAGGCAGGAATGAGTGTATGGGGCTGATAATCAAATCCCTTGGATAATTCTGGAGATTTTGCGGTAAGTTGTTAAGTCAACTCGTCATGAGCTAAGCATAACTAGGGCTGAGGGAAAGGGAGGGCGAGTTTATGTTTCTGAGAATTGGGAGCTAATCACAATGGTATGGGCATGGGTAAGACACCCATGTTGTCAGGGATGTGCATATTGTATGTGTTTGATGGGGTATCCTGGTGTCCTGGTTTCAGCTGGGATAGAGTTAATTTTCTTTCTAGTAGTTGGTATAGTGCTGTGTTTTGGATTTAGGTTGAGAATAATATTGATAACACACTAATGTTTTAGTTACTGCTGAGCAGTGTTTACACAGAGTGAAGGACTTTTCCTACTTCTTATACCATCCCACCAGCGGGTAGGCTGGGGGTGCACAAGAAGTTGGGAGGGGTCACAGCTGGAACAGCTGACCCCAACTGACCAAAGGGATATTCTACACCATATGATGTCATGCTCAGTATATAAAATAGGCCGGGCGGCTGCTACTTGGGGACTGGCTGGGCATTGGTCAGCGAGTGATGAGTAATTGCATTGTGCATCACTAGTTTTGTATATTGTTTTATCATTATTATTGTTTTCCCTTTCTTTTCTGTCCTATTAAATTGTCTTTATCTCAACCCATGAGTTTTACCTTTTTTTTTTTGATTCTCTCCCCCATTCCACTGAGGGGGGAGTGAGCGAATGGCTGTGTGGTGTTTGGCTGCCTGTCAGGTTAAACGACAACAGCCCTTTTTGGCGCCCAACGTGGGGCATGGAGGGCTGAGATCTGGCCAGAGCATGTTAAAACAAATTTGTTACAAGGATTCATTATTAGGTTAATAGTTGCTGGTCACAATGTTGATTTATTTGCTCTCAGAGTCGTTGTGCTTGTTCTCAGAGTTGTGTTGTGTAACACCTTACTTGCTGTATATATTCCCTGTTGTGCTGTTTATCATCTCTGGGGGCCAGATTAAGGTTATCATTTTGGTGTACTGGGTAACACTGACTTATGTAAAATTACTGGTCGTGAGACTGATCTGTTATTTATACTCAGCATTGCTGCCATCTCCATACTTTGGGAACCATGTCTTGGAAACTATTAATAATTACTCTTTACCTTTTCTCCTCAGAGAGCGAATTTATGGGGGAAATAAGAGGGGACACTTTATCCCGCTCCTTCACCTTCCCCTTCTCCTCCAGGCTAGTTACAATAGCTCTTGAGAATTTTGAATATCCTTGTGATGTTCAAACTAGCATGTTCCTATTGCTACCTCTCCTGAATGTGTTTCAGATCTTATTTAAGGTTAAACAACTATTTAAGAATACTGCCCAGAGATCTGCCCCGAGGCTGGAATAGTTATGAGTGGCAGGGATAGTATGGGCAAGTACCTAGGACAGTGGGCACCTCCAATGTTTTGGAACTTCACCCCTGAACAAGTGCAGAATCCTGAAAAACTAGTAAAGTATTTGGAAAAAGTAAGCTGTCACTCTGGTAATTCCAGGGAGACACAAATCACTGCAATGTGCTGCGGCCTGGGCTATGCCTACCGAGCCCTGTTCAACACTATTCGGTACCCTCAAGGAGAAGAGAAGGTCTCTGGATCTGATGACAAAGCGACAGGCATTGCGGTTACTCCAACCCCCGTGACAGGCACAGTGGCTATTCCAACCCCTGTGACAGGCACTGCAGCTGAACCAGAGAACCAACCTGTGCCAGTATCACTCACTTCTATACACAAGAAGAAATGTTGGAAGCGAAAGTCAGCTTGTTTAGTAAGGGAAGAAGTGGATGAGGCAGACTACTTCAAAGCAGGACCATCGCGAGAACAGGAGGAGGAAGAGGCAGAACTCATAAATGAGGTGGTAACCACCTGATCCCTGTCCCTGAGTGAGTTGTGAGATATGCAAAAAGATTTCAGCTGTCGTCCAAGTGAGCACATTGTCACCTGGCTGCTCCGGTGCTGGATAACGGGGCCAGTAGTATGGAATTGGAGGGCAGAGAAGGCAAGCAGCTGGGATCCCTTTCTAGGGAAGGGGGCATTGACAAAGCAATTGGAAAAGGGGCACAAGTCCTCAGCCTCTGGAGGCGACTGCTGTCAGGTGTGAAGGAAAGGTATCCCTTCAAGGAAGATGTTATATGTCACCCAGGCAAGTGGACCACCATGGAGAGACGTATACAGTACCTGAGAGAATTAGCTGTGCTGGAGGTGATTTATGATGACCTGAACAGTGAGCAGTTATCCAAAGATCCAGATGAAGTCCAGTGCACGCGACCCATGTGGTGAAAGTTTGTTTGGAGTGCACCAGCATCGCATGCCAACTCATTGGCAGTAATGACCTGGAAAGATGTAGAAGGACAAACGGTGGATGAATTGACTGGCCAACTTCGGCAATACAAAGAAAGCCTCCCTTCCTCCCTATGGGCCTGCGTCTCGGCTGTGGAGGAACTGTCCCAGGAGTTCCAGTGATTCAAAGAGGGTATGTCCTACTCCCCACCTGTATGGACCAGTATCTCAACCATTAGGATTAAGCGTCCCTCTGCTCAAGAGAGACGATATAGTGGGGCCATCCCGTGGTTTTACCTGCGTGACCACAGAAAGGACACGAGGAAGTGGGATGGAAAGATCTATCTCGACCCTAGGGGCACGGGTACATGAGGAAAAGGAAAAACAATCACACAAGGGGGTTCCCCCAGAAAAACTGCTGCTCCAGTTTCCAGCGGGCAATTCCCCAGACAGAGTAGAAGGGCTAATCTTACTCCTGATCTTAATAAAGGGAATTCTGATATGTATTTATAAGAAGTGATGACCAGGACTAGAGAGTCCCTGCCTCCAGCCAGGTGGAGGAAAAGGACAACTGGGTTTACTGGACTGTGTGGATTTGATGGCCTGGCACATCAGACCCACAGGAGTATAAGGCTCTCATAGACACTGGTGCACAGTGTAACCTAATGCCATCAGGCTATAAAGGGGCAGAACCCATTTGTATTTCTGGAGTGACAGCAGGATCCCAAGAGTTAACTGTATTGGAGGCCGAAGTGAGCCTAACCGGGAATGAGTGGCAGAAGCACCCCATTGTGACTGGCCCAGAGGCTCCGTGCATCCTTGGCATAGACTACCTCAGGAGAGGGTATTTCAAGGACCCAAAAGGGTACCGGTGGGCTTTTGGTATAGCTGCCCTGGAGACGGAGGAAATTAAACAGCTGTCCACCTTGCCTGGTCTCTCGGAGGACCCTTCTGTTGTGGGGTTGCTGAGGGTCGAGGAACAACAGGTACCGATCGCTACCACAACGGTGCACTGGTGGCAATTTCGCACCAACTAAGATTCCCTGATTCCCATCCATGAGTTGATTCGTCGACTGGAGAGCCAAGGAGTGATCAGCAAGACTCGCTCACCCTTCAACAGTCCCATATGGCCAGTGCAAAAGTCTACTGGAGAGTGGAGACTAACAGTAGACTACCATGGCCTGAACGAAGTCAAGCCGCCACTGAGTGCTGCCGTGCCGGACATGCTAGAACTTCAATAGGAACTGGAGTCAAAGGCAGCCAAGTGGTACGCCACCATTGACATCGCTAATGCGTTCTTCTCCATCCCTTTGGCAGCAGAGTGCAGGCCACAGTTTGCTTTCACTTGGAGGGGCGTCCAGTACACCTGGAACCGACTGCCCCAGGGACGGAAACACAGCCCTACCATTTGCCATGGACTGATCCACACCGCACTGGAACAGGGTGAAGCTCTGGAAAACCTGGAATACATTGATGACATCATCGTATGGGGCACACAGCAGAAGAAGTTTTTGAGAAAGGGAAGAAAATAATTCAAATCCTTCTGAAGGCCGTTTTTGCCATAAAACAAAGTAAGGTCAAGGGACCTGCACAGGAGATCCAGTTTTTAGGAATAAAATGGCAAGATGAATGTTGTCAGATCCCAATGGATGTGATCAACAAAATAACAGCCATGTGCCCACCAACTAGCAGAAGGGAAACACAAGCTTTCTTAGGCGTTGTGGGTTTTTGGAGAATGCATATTCCAGATTACAGTCAGATTGCAAGCCCTCTCTATCAAGTGACCAGGAAGAAGAACGACTTCAAATGGGGCCCTGAGCAACGACAAGCCTTTGAACAAATTAAACAGGAGATAGTTCAAGCAGTAGCCCTGAGGCAAGTCTGGGCAGGACAAGATATAAAAAATGTGCTCCACA
This sequence comes from Calonectris borealis, assembly GCF_964195595.1. Classification (NCBI taxonomy): domain Eukaryota; kingdom Metazoa; phylum Chordata; class Aves; order Procellariiformes; family Procellariidae; genus Calonectris; species Calonectris borealis. Next base: position 60,447,349 of record NC_134313.1, read on the forward strand.
CCGCAGCCGGGGAGAATGGCCCTACCTGGAGCCTCTAGCAGAAAGCACCAGGGGAGACTCGAGGTCAATCCCTTGGGTTTTTGGAGTCGTGGATACAGAGGATCTCAGCTATACTCCAACTGAGAAGGAGATATTGGCAGCGTATGAAGGGATTCGAGCTGCTTCGGAAGTGGTTGGTACTGAAGCACAGCTCCTCCTGGCACCCCGACTGCTGGTGCTGGGCTGGATGTTCAAAGGGAGGGTCCCCTCTACACATCATGCAACCGATGCTACGTGGAGTAAGTGGGTTGCATTGATCACACATCGGGTCCGAATAGGAAACCCCAGTCGCCCAGGAATCTTGGAAGTGATCACGAACTGGCCAGAAGGCAAAGATTTTGGAATATCCCCAGAGGAGGAGGTGACACGTGCTGAAGAGGCCCCACTGTATAATAAACTACCAGAAAACGAGAAGCAATACGCCCTGTTCACTGATGGGTCCTGTCGCCTTGTGGGAAAGCATCGGAGGTGGAAAGCTGCTGTATGGAGTCCTATACGCCAAGTTGCAGAAACTGCTGAAGGAGAAGGTGAATCGAGTCAGTTTGCAGACGTGAAAGCCATCCAGTTGGCCTTGGACATTGCTGAATGAGAAAAATGGCCAGTGCTTTATCTCTATACTGACTCATGGATGGTGGTAAATGTCCCGTGGGGATGGTTGCAGCAATGGAAGCAGAACAACTGGCAGCGCAGAGGTAAACCCATCTGGGCTGCCGCATTGTGGTAAGGTATTGCTGCCTAAGTAGAGAACCTGACTGTAAAAGTACGTCACGTAGATGCTCACGTACCCAAGCGTCGGGCCACTGAGGAACATCAAAACAATCAGCAGGTGGACCAGGCTGCTAAGATTGAAGTGGCTTAGATGGATATGGACTGGCAACATAAGGGTGAATTATTTATAGCTCGGTGGGTCCATGACTCCTCAGGCCATCAAGGAAGAGATGCAACATATAGTTACGCTCATGATCGAGGGATGGACTTGACCATGGACGCTATTGCACAGGTTATCCATGAATGTGGAACATGCGCTGCAATCAAGCAAACCAAGCAAGTAAAGCCTCTTTGGTATGGAGGACGATGGTTGAAATATAAATATGGGGAGGCCTGGCAGACTGATTATATCACACTCCCACAAACCCGCCACGGCAAGCGCTATGTGCTCACCATGGTGGAAACAACCACCGGATGGTTGTAAACATATCCCGTGCCCCATGCCACCGCTCAGAACACTATCTTGGGCCTTGAAAAGCAAGTCCTATAGCAACTTGGCACTCCAGAAAGAACTGAGTCAGACAACAGGACTCATTTCCGAAACACCCTCATAGACATCTGGGCCAAAGAGCATGGCATTGAATGGGTATATCACATCCCCTACCATGCACCAGCCTCTGGGAAAATTGAACAATAAACCGGACTGCTAAAGACTACACTGAGAGCAATGGGTGGTGGGACATTCAAACATTGGGATACACATTTAGCAAAAGCTACCTGGTTAGTCAACACTAGAAGATCTGTCAATCGAGCTGCCCTGCCCAATCAAAACTTTTATGTAATGTAGAAGGAGATAAAGTGCGCATAAAAAATATGCTGGGGAAGACAGTCTGGGTTACTCCTGCCTCTGGCAAGGGAAAATCCATTCGTGGGATTGCTTTTGCTCAAGCACCTGGGTGCATTTAGTGGGTGATGCAGAAGTAAGGGGAAGTCCAATATGTACCTCAACGGGATTTGATTTTGGGTGAAAATAGCCGATGAACTGAATTGTATGATGTTAATTGCTATATAATACTGTATGTCATCACTTCTGTGGTCACTATATGCCACATCAACAGTATTATAGTAAGAATCACCCAGATTAATGAAGAATGAATTTTGATAAAACCAAGCAAAGTGCAGCGATGATAGAACCGGACAAGCACAGTGGTGATGGAACCAGAACTGGCTCCAGCATGCAACAGTTCAACACCACACACCACCTTTCCTGCCCTGAAAGACTCTTATGACAAATGGAGGAGCCTAAAGTCATGGACTAAATGAACTCAACAGACATCTTAGAGGGACGGCCCATGGACTAAGGGAATGATATCTGTCTGTATATATCAAAATACAGTAAAGGTGGTGGTGATTAATTGAGATGTATTGGAAAGTGTGGGACCTGGGCATGACGTAGATGGTATAGAATAAAGGGTGTAAAGGAACTTAGAGATTTAGATGTCAAAAGTGTAACAAGCATTTGTGGGTGAGACACTGGTTAGCTGTTAGTAGAAAGAAACTACATACAGACTCTTAGATCTAAAACATTCCCAGCCAACTAAATAATGGTGAATGAGTCCCACTGACTTAGTGTGAACATTTTATGATAAGCAAATTAAACAGCTTGAAGTCTTCATTATATTGTCAGAGCAAAGTTGGATCCTGAAGCAGGGAAGGATCTGGAGACAATGGGGAGAAGTGAATAGGGAGATAGGAGAGGCTGAAACTGGTCCAAAAGCCAAAACAACATGTTCATCTTGATAAATACCAGCTCATCATCGCAGCTCATCAAGTAGGAGAGCTAAGGGAGGAAGATCAACAAAAGAAGGCCAAGGTTGCATATTTGAATTTTGACAGTGATTTTGATTACATAAAAAGGCAGACTTCATGGGTTCTATAAAAGCAGCAAGCAAATATCTCAGTAGATTAAGAAAAATATGTTGTATAGCTTTTCTCTTTTCAGATCTGATTTTATCTTTCAAATTCTCTTCCATGCCAAAGTTTTTTCATGATCACAGAAACAGAGGAGACTGCAAACATTTATCTCCTTCAAACAGTTCAAAACAGATGAGTATGCAGATAGTAAAGGGCCAAAGTATAAGCAGTAAGCAATTTTGGAAATCTATAGAGGGGAAAATTCTCATTTGTTCATACCAATGGCCTGGAAATGTATTAGACATAGACAAAATCGCCAACTGCTTGGGGCTAGAAACATCGTGAGGTCATGACTCTGGTGCCTATTCTGTCTGCAACAGAGCCCTGGAAAGCCTGGCTTGTTACTCCTGCAAGTGCATTTATAAGAAGAAATAGCATTGTAGTCACTGCTCCTAAAGGGTTCTATAGCTGGTATCAAGTTTTTAATCCCCTGATATTCTATTCAGGATGCAACTGTTCAAGGTAGTAACCTAATCTAAGCGCATGGGTTTGTTAAAAAGGATGGCTGTGTGGACCAAAGCCATCCTCAGCCTCAACCCAGACCTCTTATGTTGAATAAGTCTCTGAATTTTTTTATATCTCCATTTTTCACCTGCCAGATGGAGTAAAATATATCTGTCAAAGAAGATATAATCAGTAAAATCATGTCAAATATCATCAGGTACACAGGCATCACAGTAAGAGTTGTTCTGACTGTATCAGATGTCACATAGCCTTTCATATCCCTCTCCACTCATACCATTAGTTTCACTAGAAAGACGCTGCTGTGGTTTTCCTGCAGGGAAGTTGCAGAATACTGCTTAGGAAGTCTGCACTGAAATTTGCAGGAGTATAGGACCAAACTGCTTGCTTTTTAGCAGGTACTGCTATGCATATACATGCTATGCATATATATGATTCATGTAGGATTTGTAAGACTATTCAGCTGTCTGTGTGTAAACAAAAAAAATGGCAAAGTTTTGAAGACCTATTTTTCATTGTATTTCTCCTGTTAAACAGCATGCATTTAGATTTCTAGAGGACTATAGGTTTTTAAACTGTGCAGAGAATTCCGATTGATTTAACTAAAGACCCTCTCACAGACTCTGCAAGCCATTGGGGCATTGAAAAGATTGAAGACTTTATTCAATATGGGAAACCTAAAATACTGAGTGACCACACAAATGGCCTACTCTGCATTTTTCCAAGTATGTCTCAGAAAAGAAAACTCTGGATGTGTTGCCAGAAAATCCAGTGCCACTTCAACTGCAGTGCAGCTTCCAGACCAAAATATAACTTACATATCCAATATATTTTACTATTTTTGAGTATTTCTCCAAATGCAATCTTAAATTATTCCTTATACCAGTTTTTTTTTGTTTTAAGATCTTTTGGATAGTTTGGATTCTCACTTTCATGTACTTGTAGCTACAGATTTGAAGGAGATTATTTTGTGTATAGGATCAAAAAACAAGTGCCAGTGGATATAAAGCAGCTGGCAAGCAGACAGAATACACCATTTGTTATTTGTTTTATTTCACTAACTTCATGTATATTTTTCTGCCTGGCCTCATTTGACAAAGATTGCATATAGTAGATGTGAGAAACATTTTAATGCGAACTATCCTCAGAACTGCTGTTGGTAAATGATAGTGTCTATTTCCAAACATGAGCATGTCTAATTGCAGATAGGCAGCATCACCAAGTAATTTTCCTTAGGTAATCTCTTTCTATGATAAATTCAACCAGAAACAATAGATGACATTATCCTATAAGTGCGAACATGCATTGTTATTAGAACAGTACTGGCCCAAGAGCTGTTTCTGGGCGTTAACTCTTCTCTGAGAAACACAGCAAGACTGCATTTTTCCTGATGTCATTGTCATACAGTTTTTAATTGCAGGGATTTTGGTTTCTCTCCTTCTGTCTTCCACCTTGTACTGCTTTTGGAGGTGATGCCCCTATATTCCAGGAATGCAGGTGTTAACGTGGTAGGTCAATTCTTCTCATAATAACATCTCCTTAAAACAACAGTTGGGGATGGAGAAGCTGACTCCAGCTTTGCTCTGATGATTTCAGTCCCATGGGATGTTCCCCCAGGATTTCTTTTACTAAATCCCAGAAAAGCTGAGCTACAAACTACAGCTAAAAAGAGAAGTCAAACAATTAGAGCTTCCATGAAATGCCTAAAATGTTCTTTTCTTTCCAGAACATATTTTCTATTACTTTGTAATTTCCCACTTGCTACTTACACTAACGGAGAGCAATATCCTTGTGAAATTAACTCACAAACTTTCCTTTATCAGCTTTAGATATTACTGAGGAGGTTGAAGGTTAATTTGGGTGTTTTTCTTGGCTTGCTCCATTGCTCACCTTCCTCCAGTCCCTTTCCTGCCAAAGCTTATTAAGCTCACAACTGGATTTATTCATATAATCATCTCTGCTCTCAGGAAAATAAAGTGGGTTTGAGGCTAGTACTCAAGTTTGTTCAGAGGATAACGTGCATGTTTTTTCTTTTTTTTTAAAGAAGACACACAACATCAAAGAGCAAGGCAAGCAAACCTGCAGCCTTTTAGTTTTAATTTTTCAAGAAAACAGTGCAGTTCAGATGTAATTTAGGTTTCCCCCCTTTGCATATTGAAAGTATCAGTTTTGGTTTTAATTGCTGATTTCTTTGTGGTACCTGTAACATATCAGATGAAGGCTTTGAAGGAAGGAGTCTAATGTCATCTTTGCAACTGAAATACTGAACTGATCAAAAGCTCTTCAATCTTGTCACTTAAACTGATTAAAGCTCATTTAAAAGATGTGTGCAAAAAATGTGCAGAATTTAGTTATCAGGGCAGATAAGTGCACTGAATGGTCAAAAATACATTGTAATGTCTGCAGGTGGCACAAATTTTACATGGTTGTTTTGTAGACACTTAGTGGATACAAAGCAGACCCCATCCTGAGATCACGTCCGCTTTCTCCTATTCCTTTTGTCTGCATTTTCCAGACCAAGGACTCACTAGGTTTTCTTTTTGCACTTTAGCACATCCTTAGCTGAAGAACTGTTGGACATCAACTCTGCTTTGTTGCCCTGTTGCTTAAGACACTGTCTGGAAAAATGGATAACTGAATCCTCTGGTAATAATAAAAAAAAAAGGTTGAAAGCAAATCTCCCGGTTTCAGGGCATGCAAATAAACCCACTCAGTTTTTCATCCATGTGACTTTCTGTTGCGGGAGGTGGGTTGTATTTTTCTTTTTCTACCTATATTTTAAAATAAAAAGAATAATTTGGCCAAGTCCTTGAAGAAAATCTGCCTTAGAGAAGACTGAGTGCTGTGATCACAAGTGCAGAAGGGCATTGCTCTGGAAGCCAGGGTAGGGGACCAGAAGAGGCTCGCTCCATGTGTGGTTGTGTTGGCAGCTCGCGGTGGGAGTCCTGCCTCTGCCCGGGTGGGTGCCGGAGTAGGGGGTTAGATCCTGTACAGCGGAGGGACGGAAGAGGAGCAGGTGACTAAGATTTAGGCATTGTAGCATCTGACTTAACAGCTAAGTTCTAGCTTTGATCCACACATTTACTCAGCACGCTTCACATTTCTGCAGCACAAAGCAGAGATGAATCCAGACTGTGGAAACCATAGTAGCAGCCTGTACATTGAACTACCCTTCATACCGATATAGAAAGCACATTCCTCCCCTCCTCTCCCTCCATCCCTCCCTCCCCCTTCAGTGTACAACAAATGGGAGAATTCAGCTCTTTTCATTTAAGGTTAGGGTGACTATTGGTGAGGCTGCAAAGATGGATAACTCCATTAAAACTTTTTCTTCCCCTTTCTCAGAATGCATAATTTTTGCTCTGCTCGTATATTATTAAAACTGTGAGGCCAGATTCTCAGCAGGGGCAAAGTGATGTAACTCTGTGAAAATCATTTAAGTTATGAGGATTTAAACAACAGAGAATTTCACCGCTCTGGTACTTGTATCTTAGGCACTAGTATGCTTTTTTCCAGATATGATTATGTACGTATTTGCTAAGAATCACGGCTTACAGAAAATGTGAAGTGGTAGGAAGTATTGCCACATAGAAAAATAGAAGAAAAAAAACAGAAGAGGAAAGAATTTCCCCAGCAACAATCCCTCAGTGTTTTAGTTTTCCAGCTTAATGATATATAATTTTAGCTTTTTCAAAAACAAATCATGGTAATGGAGCCTCTGATTTGTGTTTCTTTTCTTTTTTTAAATAAAATGTTTAAATATTTATTGCAAATAAGGGCATTTATGTATAACATTCTGCAGCAGCCCTTCACTAACAAATTGTTTCTTGCATGCCATTTGTTGCTGTAGAGTTGCCACTGCCACCATTCACTAACTGAGAGGCATCATAAACATCAGACTTTAACATCATTACATTTTCTGCCTCTCGGATGGGATTTGTGTTCTGTTTCCAGATTCTATTACTGGACACATTTCCCTGGCTGGAAGGGAAAAAAAAAAGGGAGAAGGGAAAAAAGTATAAGCGATGTTTTTATTAAACCTTTCTCTTAGCTTTACACAAGCTTTTTCTTTTTTTTCCCTTTTGTAGACTCCATGTATTTTTAATGATTTCTCTGTTGCTTGTAGAAAGTTGAGAGGATGAGAGAAGGACAGAGAGAGCACTCAGATAGAATAATTCAATTTTCTACTTTGTGAAGAGAAAAATCTGTCTCTGGGCTACATCTAAAAAAAAAAATAAAAAGTGATGTTTTCCCTTTGTAGCTTCTAATACATTTTATTTAAAGAAAAAAACCCTTTTTAATCTCTGCTTCCTTTTTGGACAACAAGTCATGTGCTTTGCAAAATCACAGAAGCAGGTGATGCACATACTTGAATTTGTAAGGAAACAGGACAATTTTACAATGGAGCAGAAGATAACTTACAAGAAAAACAAGCCTCTGACAAAGCAAAGTCACAGAGCCGGTACACTAAGCCTTCTTTAGTGTCATATGAAGGAAGTGGGGAAGAATGGAAGCAGAGGAGAGAATATAATGTGTCTTTCTCATACTGTAATTATAGAATCATAGAATCATAGAATCATACAGGTTGGAAAAGACCTCTAAGATCATTGTGTCCAGCCGTCAACCCAACACCACCATGCCCACTACACCATGTCCCTAAGGGCCTCATCTACACGTCTTTTAAATACCTCCAGGGATGGTGACTCCACCACTTCCCTGGGCAGCCTGTTCCAAGGCCTGACCACTCTTTCAGTAAAGAAATTTTTTCTAATGTTCAATCTAAACCTCCCTTGGCGCAACTTGAGGCCATTTCCTCTTGTCCTATCGCTAGTTACTTGGCAGAAGAGACCAACACCCACCTCGCTACAACCTCCTTTCAGGTAGTTGTAGAGCGCGATGAGGTCTCCCCTCAGCCTCCTCTTCTCCAGACTAAACAACCCCAGTTCCCTCAGCCGCTCCTCATAAGGCTTGTGCTCCAGGCCCTTCACCAGCTTCGTTGCCCTCCTCTGGACATGCTCCAGCACCTCCATGTCCTTCTTGTAGTGAGGGGCCCAAAACTGAACACAGTATTCGAGGTGCGGCCTCACCAGGGCCGAGTACAGGGGCACGGTCATATGTCTACTCCTGCTGGCCACACTATTTCTGATACAGGCCAGGATGCCGTTGGCCTTCTTGGCCACCTGGGCACACTGCCGACTCATGTTCAGCCGGCTGTCGACCAGCACCCCCAGGTCCTTTTCCTCCGGGCAGCTTTCCAGCCACTCTTCCCCAAGCCTGTAGCGTTGCCTGGGGTTGTTGTGGCCGAAGTGCAGGACCCGGCACTTGGCCTTGTTGAATCTCATACAGTTGGCCTCGGCCCATCGATCCAGCCTGTCCAGGTCCCTCTGCAGAGCCTTCCTACCCTCGAGCAGATCAACACTCCCGCCCAACTTGGTGTCGTCTGCAAACTTACTGAGGGAGCACTCGATGCCCTCGTCCAGATCATTGATGAAGATATTGAACAGGACCGGCCCCAGTACTGAGCCCTGGGGAACACTGCTCGTGACCGGCCGCCAACTGGATTTAACTCCGTTCACCACAACTCTCTGGGCTCGGCCGTCCAGCCAGTTTTTTACCCAGTGAAGAGTGTACCTGTCTAGGCCGTGAGCCGCCAGCTTCTCTAGGAGAATGCTGTGGGAGACAGTGTCAAAGGCCTTACTGAAGTCCGAGTAGACCACATCCACTGCCTTTCCCTCATCCACTAGGCGGGTCACCTGCTCATAGAAGGAGATCAGGTTGGTCAAGCAGGACCTGCCTTCCATGAACCCGTGCTGGCTGGGCCTGATCCCCGGGTTGTCCCGCACATGGCTCGTGAGCGCCCTCAAAACCAACCGCTCCATGATCTTCCCCGGCACCGAGGTCAGGCTGACCGGTCTGTAGTTCCCCGGATCCTCCCTCCGGCCCTTCTTGTAGATGGGAGTCACATTGGCGAGCCTCCAGTCGTCCGGGACCTCCCCAGTTAACCAGGACTGCTGGTAAATGATGGAGAGCGGCTCGGCAAGCTCCTCCGCCAGCTCCCTCAGTACCCTCGGGTGGATCCCATCCGGCCCCATAGACTTGTGAACGTCCAGGTGGCATAGCAGGTCATGAACTTCATCCTCTTGAATTATGGGGGGTTTATCCTGCTCGTCGTCCCTGTCTTCCAGCTCAGGGGGCTGAGTACCCTGAGGATAACCACTCTGACTACTAAAGACTGAGGCAAAGAAGGCGTTGAGTACCTCAGCCTTTTCCTCATCCTTGGTGGCAACGTTTCCACCCGCATCCAATAGAGGATGGAGATTCTCCTTGGCTCTCCTTTTGTCATTAACATACTTATAAAAGCATTTTTTGTTGTCTCTCACGACAGTGGCCAGGTTGAGTTCTAGCCGGGCTTTTGCCTTTCTAATTTCCTCTCTGCACGACCTAACGCAATCCCTGTACTCTTCCTGAGTTGCCTGACTCTTCCTCCACAAGTGATAAACTCTCCTTTTTTCCCTGAGTCCCAGCCAGAGCTCCCCGTTCAGCCAGGCCGGTCGCCTTCCCCGCCCGTTCTTCTTGTGGCACATGGGGACAGCCCGCTTCTGCGCCTTTAAGACTTCCTTCTTGAAGAACGTCCAGCCTTCCTGGACCCCTTTGCCCTTCAGGACCGTCTCCCAAGGGACCCTCTCGACCAGTGTCCTGAGCAGGCCAAAGTCCGCCCGCCGGAAGTCCATGGTAGCGGTTTTGCTGGCCCCCCTCTTTACTTCACCAAGTATCGAAAATTCTACCATTTCATGGTCGCTAAGCCCAAGCCGGCCTCCGACCACCACATCTCCCACCAGCCCTTCTCTGTTCGTGAACAGCAGGTCAAGCGAGGCATCTCCCCTGGTGGGCTCGCTTACCAGCTGCGTCAGGAAGTTATCCTCCACACACTCCAGGAACCTCCTCGACTGTTTCCTCTCTGCCGTGTGGTATTTCCAGCAGACGTCTGGAAAGTTGAAGTCCCCCACGAGAACAAGGGCTAGCGACTGGGAGACTCCTGCCAGCCTCTGGTAGAATATTTCATCTGCCTCCTCATCCTGGCTAGGTGGTCTATAACAAACTCCCAGCAGGATATCTGCCTTGTTGGCCTTCCCCCTCATCCTTACCCACAAGCACTCGACCTCGTCATCACTACCATCGAGCTCTAGACAGTCGAAGCATTCCCTAACATACAGGGCTACCCCACCGCCTCTCCTTCCTCGCCTGTCCGTTCTGAAGAGCTTATAGCCGTCCATTGCAGCACTCCAATCGTGCGACTCATCCCACCATGTTTCCGTGATGGCGACTAAGTCATAGCTACCCCGCTGCACAATGGCTTCCAGCTCCTCCTGTTTGCCGCCCATGCTGCGTGCATTGGTATAGATGCACTTCAGCTGGGCTGCCGATTTCTCTCCCGACAATGGCGTGCGGTCCCTAGGCTCTTCTCTAGAGAGCCTGGTTTTATCCCCGTCCCCCTTCGAATCTAGTTTAAAGCCCTCTCGATGAGCCCGGCCAACTCACACGCGAGAATCCTTTTCCCCCTGCGAGACAGCTGAACTCCGTCCGTCGCCAGCAGGCCCGGTGCCGTGTAAACCTCCCCGTGGTCAAAGAAGCCAAAATTCTGTCGATGGCACCAGCCCCTGAGCCACGTGTTGATCCGATGAGTTTTCCTGTTCCTTTCGGTGTTCTGCCCTGCCACTAAAGGGATCGAGGAAAAAACTACCTGTGCTCCCGATCCTCCCACCAGTCGCCCCAGAGCCCTGAAGTCCCTTTTGATCCCTTCGGGACTTCTCCCTGCAACCTCCTCACTGCCAGCCTGTATAACCAGTAGTGGGTAGTAATCGGAGGCCTGCACGAGACTAGGGAGTTTCCTAGTAATGTCCTTCACCCGGGCCCCAGGGAGGCAGCAGACTTCCCTGTGGGATGGGTCCGGCCGACAAATTGGGCCCTCAGTCCCCCTCAGAAGGGAATCACCAATGACAATTACCCTCCTTTTTTTCTTAGCGGAGGCAGTCGTAATTTGTGGGGCTGGCTGCCTGGCCTCGGGCAACCCCCTGGATGGGCCTTCATCTTCGTCCTCGTTCGTCTGGCCCTCAAGTTCCAGAGCCCCGTATCTGTTGTGTAGGGGCAGCTGGGAAGGTTGAGGTGAGGAAGGCCGGCCGGGGGTTCGCCTGGCACCCCGAGCAGGGACCTGTGTCCATTCCCCTCCGTCGCCTGGGTCTCCTCCTTCTGCCTGGTGGCAAGAGGGCAGGGGTTCTTCCGCTTCTTGCGGAGTCTCCGTGTGCTGCCCTTGCCTCAGGGACGGCAGGGTGCGGCTCCACCAATCTATCTCCCTCTCGCACTCCCTGATGCTCCTTAGCCTCTCCACCTCCTCCTTCAGCTCTGCCACCAGGCTGAGCAGATCATCCACCTGGTCGCAACGCACACAGGCATCGTCTCTGCTGCCCTCCTGTACAAGGGACAGCCTCAGGCACTCCCTGCAGCCGGAGGCCTGGACAGATGTGTGTTTGCGTAGGGGCTCCATCTGGGTCGCCACGTTTCTCCTGGCCATGGCTTTCGGCCGAGTGGATACCATGGCCAGGTCCTCTTCTGGGAGGGCGACGACCACGAGTTGAGCTAGCCTCTGGAGCCTGGAGGGGGGCTGCGCCCTGCCGGCGCAAACTGCCGGCGCAAACTGCCGCGCAAACTGCCGCGCAAACTGCCGCGCCACGCCCTGTTTGCCCGCCCTGGTCGCCGCGCTCCGGGTCGCTCGCGCTCCCTGGGGGCGGCTCTTGTACCTGAGGGGGTTCGGCCGCTGTCCCTCCTGGCCCCGCCCACGCTGAGTCAGAGCTGCCGCTCGTCAGGAGCTCGCTCCTCCGGCTCGGGGGAGGGGGGCTGGGGCACCCTCTCGCTCCCTGCGCTTTTGCCTTCGCGGTTTTTGCCGCTTCAGGAAGGGTCCCCCGGCGCGATCCTCCGCTCCGGAGCCCTTCGCCTCCGTGGCTTCGAATTAGATGGCTTAGTAATCATATTTGCTTAATGACAATTACATTGGTAAATTCTTGAGCACTACCATTTTTTGCAATGTTTTTCTGTGTCTGTCAAAGGCAACATTTTACACAGAGGAGCTGGGGTTTGTATACCCAAGTATATCCAGGTACTAGCTTTTGGTGGGAGTTTGGTACGGAGGAAACAGTACAAACTGCTGCTGAAGGTGAAACCATTGCTCTCTGTGCCAGGTTTGGGAAGGAAAGCCTGGTGCTTCTGGTGGTTGCAGAGATCCTGTGTTGCCTATGAGCCATGATAAGTAGAAGCCCACCACTGCCAATGTGAAAATGTATGTAGGGGGAGTGAAGGCTGCATCTGCTGAAAGGCTCCAGGTGGTGCTTCTTCCAGCACAGGCGTTGCATCCAAACTGATGGAAATTTGACATCCTGAGGGTCAGAGGCAACTTTTACAAATTTAGTATGCCTTTACCTCTCACACTTATAGGGCAAAGGATATATATTAATATTTTTACGAATAGAGAAGCATAGGGTGGGAGAGCAGTTTCCAGGCTCCTCCCTGGCATTGCTCAGACTTGGGAGGAACAGGAAGATGTGACACAACAAAGTACAGGATTGTCTCTACTCTACCTATTCTGTTTTTCATACCCTTTGGGCTAATGCAGATTGAGAAATGGCTCAGTGTGCTCACCTGAAAAAATGCGAGCTGGAAATTTATTCCAGCATCTACCTACGTTCAGATCTGGCTTTTGCAACAGTAAGTGTAACCACCATGTACTTGTGTGTAGAAGTTTTGTACTGATGTCCATCAAACTGGTGGCAGCTCACCCTGTGGAACACTGGCGACTGAGAGGAGAATCAAGTGCAAATCAAGAAGAGCTTTAAATTGCTATATAAAAAGAGGTCTAAGCTTGATGAAGTACACCAGCTTACATCTTTGTGTCAAATCTTCCACTAGACTCAATCGCTTGTTCTGATATTGTAATGTTTGAAATGTGTTCCTTTCTTGCTTTTTGCTGGAAGTGGGAGAAAAGAAATATCCACATTTTCTTAAAAATGTAGATTTTATCTTTCACAACTTGCTTGATGCAGCTCAACGTTATTCTTATTATTACCATTGCAAGTCACTCCTTATACTGAAAGAGTGCAGGCAAAACTCAGTGTCTGAACAATGCCTTAGTAGCAGAGCTGTGGTTGTACTGCATATAATTATCTCCCTGCTTTAACGTTTGTTCATGTTGAACATCACTTTTTGCTTAGGGTAGATCATGAACTGAGCACTCACAGACATCAGTGGGATTTGATGTGGGTGTAAAACTGGGTCTGTGCCTGACTTTTGGTATATTTATCCACTACTTGCTGTTACAGAGAAAACCCTGCTCAACTGATGTGGTTTAATTCAAATCAGATTGAAGCAGTTTATTAATTTATTGACAGCATGTGATTAACTGGAGAACAGTGAACTATATATTCAGGGTCACTATGAACCATATTGCAGATAAACCTCAATATTAGTCACTTCTGAAATGTTAATAAGCACTTAAAATTTCTAAACAACCTTTTGTAACTAATCCCCAAAAGTTTTAATCCCACAAAGACACATGTACATATTCCAGTCCTACCTCCACGTGCCCTGCTCCTGCGACCCCCAACATGTGTGCTGGTGAAAAAGCCTCTGCAAGGTCCCCTCTGCACCCCCTGGTGTGGGTCTCCCCATATCTCACTCCCACAAGTGGAGCACTGCCCCCAGCACCCGTCCCATGGGAGAGGGCTCTGCCTGTCCCAGGTGGAGGTGGCGATGCTGGTGGGGCGGCTGCAGACAGTGCACAACCTGGATGCCTGTGGCTCTTCCTTTCCTCCCCAAGGTCTTTCTGTTCCTGTTGCAAATTATCATGGTTCTTTTAAACTTGTTTTCAAGCTACTCCTCATTTTCTCAAAAAAAAAAAAAAAAAAAAAAAGGAGCAGATCCCCTAGTAATTCCATGGTTACCATTTAATCGTGCTGATGGTTGTTTTGTGCAAACTACCATCACTGGTAATTCCTTCTTAGCGTTATCAGTTTTGGGGCACCTAAACTTGCCACACCATCTTTTCCATATGTGCTTAGCCAGCTCAGGGAGGCTCCTGGCAATGCTGAAAGGGTTCTGATGAAGTAACTCATTGACATTACAGTAGCCCACGTTTTAAAGAGCTGTACTGGAGACCATGTTCAGGACTAGCTCTGCTTTATGACTGTTGCTGAGGAATGAAAACTCCCTAACTCCTACAACTGTATTTTAGAGAAGGTGAATAATGATTATTGACACCTAAAATTACTGACAATTTACTGCTGAAGACCATTTGGAAACTCCAGCTAGCCCCATGTTAATGCTAATCAAAGGTACAAGTGAGAAGGTGTATTTTAATAGTAATACTCAAGGACCGATGCATTTAACTGCCATTAGTGTTAATAGGAGTTATTCGCATGAATCCATGCGTATCAAGAAGTAAAGTACACCTTGTACATAGCAAATTCAAGCTGTCCTATTTGGAGCACAGAAGAACAGTTTACTAAGAAACAGCTGACTTGTTTCAGGATGGCAATTCTGGCTCGGGAGGTTCTTTTCCAGCCGCAGACTCCCCACTTTTTAAAATATCTACTGTTTACTGCTGTCTGCAAAGAGCATCTAAAGGTTTTTTTCAGGCACTCTATTTATCTGAGTCTGGCTTCTCAGTCAGGAAACAATCTTTTTGGTGCTGAACTGCTACTGACAAATCTAACTGGTGTCTTAAATACAGGAGGAATTCGTGCAGCATTGAGACTTGTGTGGTGTCAGGTTGCTACTTGCAGGAAATTAGGGTACATTCCATGAATTAGAAATAAACTAAAAAGTCTAAAAAGTTCTGTGAGCATTTTGGGGGGCTACCATAGAGTCATATTCTTTTAAAGAATACTATTATATTATTTTATTAATTTTGATTTACCCAAAGGAGTAAAGGTTCATTTTAAATTCTGATTTCCACAGCAGCCATAAAAAAAAAAAAACAACTTTTCTTTTAAAGGAATATAAAACAGATTTAGAATGGTGTCCTGGTTTCGGCTGGGATAGGGTTAAATTTCTTCCTAGTGCTGTGTTTTGGATTTAGTATGAGGAGAAAGTTGATAACACACTGATGTTTTCAGTTGTTGCTAAGTGCCCTCCTAGTCCAAGGACAGCTCCCGTGCCTACTGACTGAGCTAGGTACACAAGATGGGAGGGAACATAATCAGGACTGCCAGCCCAGCTGGCCAATGGGGTATTCCATACCATGTGACGTCATGCTCAGTATATGAAGGGTAGGCGTGATCCAGGAAGTACCGATCGCTACTTGGTTATCGGTCAGCGCGGGTGGTGAGCAATTGCATTGTGCATCACTCATTTTGTATATTCTATCATTATTTATTATCATTATTTTCCCTTTTCTGTTCTATTAAACTGTCTTTATCTCAACCCACGAGTTTTTTCTCACTCTTACCCTTCCGATTCTCTCCCCGTCCCGCTGGGGGTGGGGGGAGTGAGTGAGCGGCTGCGTGGTATTTGGCTGCCTGCCAGGTTAAACCACGACAAATGGAAATCTACAAACCTACTGCAGACCTAAGATCCTCCTCTTGTTTGCTGCTCAAGTTTTTTAATGGAATTAACAAAGGTGTCAAACAGGGAAAACCAAGCTCCAACTTTATTTTCTGAATTGATGGGGATTACCCATTGTTTCTTGTTCAATTGAGTATTCTCACTTTACCTAAGGCTAATAGTCCTCTAAAAGCTCTACTGTCATTGGGAAGAGAAAAAATCCCCCAGGAGAGCAATTCAGAGTGGTTAAACTGGGCTTTGGTTCTGAATTACCATTTTGGGAGCATCTCTCTTTTCTCTTCTGACTGCAGATGGAGCCCGTGGAGAGCTAGTGGCCTCCCTAGGCAAAAGTTAGTTTATGGAAATACCCACCTGTGTGTCTTACTGGCTCCCTAAAGGCCTGGACAACAACACCATCCAGGGGAACTATTTTTTTAACTGCTCTTGCCTAAAGGCTTCAGAATTTCTATTAAGAGTTAGAATTTGCCATGCTGGTTTAAGTTGCTTTTATCATTAAAAATATTTCAATGTATTTTTCTTGGTAAATCCCATTTGCTGGAAGATAGAGAGTGCTTCTCAGGAAAAACAGAGCGCCTGTACTCTGCCAGATATGTGTGTTTTTGTTTTAGTATTTTGGGTAGATATTAATATATTGCTTCTCTGCAGTCTTAATGATTTAGTTCCAGGTTTGTTAGGAAACATTCTTGGGGATGAGCATAGGAGAATGTGATACAAATCGTAGCTAGCATTGCCTACATGACTTTCAGTATAGGGCCCTTGGGAATTATGTACTAAACAAATATATTAATATGACAGGACCTGTTTCATTGGGTTTGTGTTCTGAAAGACAAGGTGAAATAGGAAATTCAGCAAGCAGATAGGATGAAGTAAGTGATTTGAGGAGAGCCCCAGCTGATATAATAGCTCAAATCCACCAAAATCAATAGCAATCCATGAGGCCTTCAAGAGACCAAATGTCTCACTGAAAACTTCATAAATTCTGTTTCTTTCTTTGAGAGCTTTTATTCTGAGTACACCTTCAACCATAGCACTAAAAGCACTCCTGTTACATAGCAAGGAGTAATCTTCTTTTTTTTATGTACTCTGCCCATTTATCTTTATTAATTTTACTGGATGAGCCTGCCCTGTTTGATACTATTGACCATGAACATAAAACTTTTTAATTATGATTAAGGCAATGTTTTCTTCTTTCTGACACTGCATATTCTTCTAGGGTCCATTTATTTTTAATTAGGATGCAGGCATTTTCCAGTCTGCCAGCCAAATCAGAACTTAGCAGCATGAATAAATACTGGTATGGACATAAGAATATTTTGCCCTCTGCTGAGCAAGGGGAAGAAGACTTGTAACCCTTATCATTTAACAAAGGATGGATCAGGACACTTCCATGATGCCCAAAAGAGCAGTAAGAGAAAGACCGACCCAAGGTGCAAATCAGATTTCTTTTTCTGTGTCAGGGTGCCTGCAAGATACTACACAATAGTTCATCTGTTCAAACACGTGTTGGCCTGGGGCATTTCTGACTTGTTCAGAGAAGAAGCCCAAACTATGACTTAGTGGATAGCTTTGACTTAGTGAATAGCTTTGACTTAGTGGATAGCTATGATTTAGTGGATAGCTATGACTTAGTTGCCATCACAGAAACATGGTGGGATGAGTCTTACGATTGGAGTGCTGCAATGGACGGCTATAAGCTCTTCAGAACGGACAGGCGAGGAAGGAGAGGCGGTGGGGTAGCCGTGTATGTTAGGGAGTGCTTCGACTGTCTAGAGCTCGATGGTAGTGATGACGAGGTCGAGTGCTTGTGGGTAAGGATGAGGGGAAGGCCAACAAGGCAGATGTCCTGCTGGGAGTCTGTAATAGACCACCTAGCCAGGATGAGGAGGCAGACGAAATATTCTACCAGAGGCTGGCAGAAGTCTCACAGTCGCTAGCCCTTGTTCTCGTCGGGGACTTCAACTTTCTGGATGTCTGCTGGAAATACAACACGGCAGAGAGGAAACAGAGGAGGTTCCTGGAGTGTGTGGAAGATAACTTCCTGACACAGCTGGTAAGTGAGCCTACCAGGGGAGGTGCCTCGTTTGACCTGCTATTTACAAACAGAGAAGGACTGGTGGGAGATGTGGTGGTCGGAGGCCGGCTTGGGCTTAGCGACCACGAAATGATAGAATTCTCATTACTTGGTGAAGTAAAGAGGGAGGCAGCAAAACAGCTAGCATGGACTTCCGGAGGGCAGACTTTGGCCTGCTCAGGACACTGGTCGAGAGAGTCCCTTGGGAGGCAGTCCTGA
Source organism: Calonectris borealis (assembly GCF_964195595.1). Taxonomy (NCBI): domain Eukaryota; kingdom Metazoa; phylum Chordata; class Aves; order Procellariiformes; family Procellariidae; genus Calonectris; species Calonectris borealis. Next base: position 60,465,431 of record NC_134313.1, read on the forward strand.
AGGGCAAAGAAGTCCAGGAAGGCTGGACGTTCTTCAAGAAAAAAGTCTTAAAGGCATAGGAGCAGGCTGTCCCCATGTGCCGTAAGAAGAATGGGTGGGGAAGACGACCGGCCTGGCTGAACAGGGAGATTTTGCTGGGATTCAGGAAAAAAAGGAGAGTTTACCACCTTTGCAAGAAGAGGCAGGCAACTCAAGAAGAGTACAGGGATCTCGTTAAGTCGTGCAGAGAGGAAATTAGAAAGGCAAAAGCCCGGCTAGAACTCAATCTGGCCACTGTTGTGAGAGACAACAAAAAATATTTTACAAGTATATTAATGACAAAAGGAGAGCCAAGAAGAATCTCCATCCTTTATTGGATGGGGGGGGAATGTTGCCACCAAGGACGAGGATAAGGCTGAGGTACTTAATGCCTTCTTTGCCTCAGTCTTTAATAGTCAGAGTGGTTATCCTCAGGCTACTCAGCCCCCTGAGCTGGGAGACAGGGTTGGTGAAGCAGGATAAACCCCCCATAATCCAAGAGGAAGCAGTTAATGACCTGCTATGCCACCTGGATGTTCACAAGTCTATGGGGCCGGATGGGATCCACCCGAGGGTACTGAGGGAGCTGGCGGAGGAGCTTGCCAAGCCACTCTCCATCACTTATCAGCACTCCTGGTTAACAGGGGAGGTCCTGGACGACTGGAGGCTTGCCAACGTGACACCCATTTATAAGAAGGGCCCAAAGGAGGATCCGGGGAACTACAGGCTGGTCAGCCTGACCTCGGTGCCGGGGAAGATTATGGAGCGGTTCGTTTTGAGGGTGCTTACGAGCCATGTGCGGGACAACCAGGGGATCAGGCCCAGCCAGCACGGGTTCATGGAAGACAGGTCCTGCTTGACCAACCTGATCTCCTTTTATGACCAGGTGACCCACCTAGTGGATGAGGGAATGGCTGTGGATGTGGTCTACCTGGACTTCAGTAAAGCCTTTGACACTGTCTCTCATGGCATTCTCCTAGAGAAGCTGGCGGCTCACGGCTTAGACAGGTACACTCTTCGCTGGGTAAAAAACTGGCTGGACAGCTGAGCCCAGAGAGTTGTGGTGAACGGAGTTAAATCCAGTTGGCGGCCGGTCACGAGCGGTGTTCCCCAGGGCTCAGTACTGGGGCCGGTCCTGTTCAATATCTTTATCAACGATCTGGATGAGGGGATCGAGTGCTCCCTCAGTAAGTTTGCAGATGACACCCAAGTTGGGCGGGAGTGTTGATCTGCTCGAGGGTAGGAAGGCTCTGCAGAGGGACCTGGACAGGCTGGATCGATGGGCTGAGGCCAACTGTATGAGGTTCAACAAGGCCAAGTGCTGGGTCCTGCACTTCGGCCACAACAACCCCAGGCAACGCTACAGGCTTGGGGAAGAGTGGCCGGAAAGCTGCCTAGAGGAAAAGAACCTGGGGGTGCTGATTGACAGCCAGCTGAACATGAGCCGGCAGTGTGCCCAGGTGGCCAAGAAGGCCAATGGCATCCTGGCCTGTATTAGGAATAGTGTGGCCAGCAGGAGTAGGGAGGTGATCCTGTACCTGGCACTAGTGAGGCCACACCTCGAATACTGTGTTCGGTTTTGGGCCCCTCACTACAAGAAAGACATTGAGGTGTTGGAGCGTGTCCAGAGAAAGGCAACGAAGCTGGTGAAGGGCCTGGAGATCAAGTCTTATGAGGAGCGGCTGAGAGAACTGGAGTTGTTTAGCCTGGAGAAGAGGAGGCTGAGGGAGACCTCATTATGTTCTACAACTACCTGAGAGGAGGTTGTAGCGAGGTGGGTGTTGGTCTCTTCTGCCAAGTAACTAGCGATAGGACAAGAGAAAATGGCCTCAAGTTGCGCCAAGGGAGGACATTAGGAGAAATTTCTTTACTGAAAGAGTGGTCAGGCCTTGGAACAGGCTGCCCAGGGAAGTGATTGAGTCACCATCCCTGGAAGTATTTAAAAGACGTGTAGATGACATGGGACATGGTTTAGTGGGCATGGTGGTGTTGTCTGACTCATATGCAAAGTATTAATACTCTACTTCCATGTATTCCTCTAATCCCAAAATGCTGCCACCACTATGTGTTAGAGAAATGCTTTTTTTTTTTCTCAAGTGTCAGGTACCTTTAGTTTTTGAGTAGGAGGTTGCAAATTCTATTACTCAAGGTATAGGCTGATAGCAATAATTTACTCTTAGATATTTTTCCTCTCTATGCTGCTCTGATTCATTATAACATGTGCATGTCTTCTACACCAGCAAAATGAACGATTTTACAATTGTCTTTCAGTGAAGCTTCCCAATATTCACATTTAAAAACAAAGAAATGTTACTGTTATGGTCCATAAATACTTTTTTTTAGCTTTGTATTGTATCCTAAATATAAGACATGTTTCTGAAGTGGAATGGAGGCTCTTCTTTTATACTAAAGTTTTTATTAATGCCCTTTGCTGTGTTCTTTTAAGTGGCTTACATATTTCCAGTTTCGAAATTATATTGGTGATTAATCAGAGCTTTAGGCAAGGAGCAGGAGATCTCAGGACTGTAAGTCTTTAGGAAGTGTTCACGTTTTCAGTGTGCTTCAGATGATTAATATTAACGGTTCTGGTGCTGTGGAGACTGTGGAGGTGACTCTCAGAGTCTGTGCAGGAAGGAGATGGGGGCATGGCTCCTGCAGGGTCTCCCAGTCACTGTGCCAAGTTTCCAGCCAGTTGGAAAGGAGAGAAGAATATTTTTCTCTCTAGTTCCATTCCTTTTATTGCTGGTAATGAAAGCTATCTAAAAATAATGACTGTGCGCGGTCAAAGTCTCCTTATTAATTTTTTGTAGTTCCTCGCTTCTTTTCACAAGTATCTGTTGTTACAGCCCCTTATTATGTATTTAGGATAACTAAATCTAGAGTCTGCATTTGTATACATTGTCTGAATTACTTTCACAAAGTGCAACTGAAGTGGCAGTGCTTGTGTTTTTGTATTGTCCATTTAGTAAGTAGGTCATGCTAATGGCATACAATTGTGCTTATCAACACCGGCACAGCGCAATGGCTTCCTGCTGCTGTGCAAGTACTAAAGCAAAGTCAAGGCAGTTTATTTTCAAAGCAAGAGACACTGATCCCACAATGACATTATTTTATTACATTGACATGATGTCTGTATCTTTATTGCATGACATGTATGTGTACATGGATGGGTGTGGACAATCGGGCGTCCAGCCTGCCCCTGCTCAGAGCTAGCTGGATGCGAGCCAGCTCTGGCGTGGAAACTATAGTCGGTAGCCCCTCGCTCTGAGCTGTGACCTAGTAAATAACCTCTGCTGAGGTTACTTTGCCATATTAACTGATGTCCTGCATCATCTTAGTACACCTCTGTGGCTTGTAGACTGAGTTGGGCTCTCTTCAGCCAGGTACAAGCATGAGCAGCGCAGGCACATGCCTTAACCCATCTCTGTAGATGCACCTTGTGTAATTGGATGACGTTATTCCTCTGGAAGGCTGTAGGTGCAAAAGGTTGACAGTGTGTTCTGTCTGTCATTATCCACATTATTCTGTTTGGCTCAGGCAGCAGGAAAATGTTCTAATCTGCCTGAAAACAATCAGTCAGAGAGGGCTGCATCCCTGTGGTTTCTTTATAATGCAACAGCATCTAGGAGTCACAGGCATCGTTTAGCACTCCACTATATTAGAAGCTAGAACAAAACAGAAGTTCCTTGGTAAACAGAAATCTGACTCAAATTTGGTGTTCTCATGATTTTGAGTGAGTAAAGCTCTGATCTGAACAGCTGGGCCGGATGTGACTTGAATTCTGTGTACAACCTGCCCATTTCTGAAGACAAAAGTATTTGAGTACTTCAGCGTTTTTCTCATATCAAAAAGCTATTTTGCTGCATTCTGGAGTATGAGCTAATTAAGCTCAGTTTTAGTTCCATTTAATTTTGATAGAAATAGATAAATTGCATATTCAAAAAGATTTTATTTAGTGAAACTCAATTATTGTGTATGAAAGGAATATGGGGCAACGATTCATTGCATTTACTGCTAGACAAAAAACTCATCATACAGTTTAATGTAAAAATCACTGCCTACTGCCTAGTTAGGACATGAAAAAACCAATGCACCATTTAAAGCACATCAGAAGCAAAAAGACAATATAGCTCAGAAACTCTGCAAGAGAGGAGAAACTCTTTTTTTTTTAATTGAAGAAGAAATTATTTATATATTTTCATCACATGGAAACTGCAGAGCAATCAAAATCAAATGTTTTAAATTCTAGATTAAAAAGAGATACAGTTCAGGCTGATTGTTGCCTGCAGAAAATCTTCCAGGCTGTTTTCTGACATTCTAAATATAAAATACACCATGTGAGAAATGTTTGATTCATTCTGAAGCCTGTGATGAATGTTTGCCAGGAACCATCAACCATTGCCTCATCTCAAATGGAATCAAATTGGAACTTTCCCAGAGAAAGCAGAGGTAGACCTCTGAAGTTCAGTATTTAATCTAACTTCCTTGTACACCTTTAATCTTACCTGAACAAATAAAGCAAACTTGTCTTCACAGCTTGGTGAGAAATGACCACCGTTCACTGCACGGTGAGTCTGTAACTGTGGAAATGTAATTGTTGGTAAGCAAGGACAGTGGATTGGTAGGAAAGTTGCTTACCTTTTTTTTTTTATTCCCTTTTTTCATTCAAAAGAACAGAAAAAAACCATCCCAATCCTGTCTTCATTCAAAAGGCAGGAAGATCCTGTCTCTTGAAAATGGTCTTTGGAGATCTGCCTCTTTCCCTGTCTCTTTTTGCAACAGGAATTTCAGATGGAAGTCAAAGGTGTGCTGTTGAATGCCAGAATACAACAGATGAAAGGACAGGTACAAAAGTCCATAAACATGCCTTATTTATAGACTGTGTGGCCAGAAAACACACACAATCTTAAGGTATTTCGAATATTACATAATACAAAGATAATTGGACTGGAATCCCAAATTGAATGAAACTTTCCTAAGTATGGAAACATAAACAACCTCTGCTTTGAGATTTAAATCACAATTTGTGTGAAGTTTAAAGAACAAAAATAGACAAAAGCAACATCTAAATGTGTGATGCTTTTGCAGAATTGTGACCTGGCATTCATACTAATATTAACTGTTCAAACTTATTAACATTTTCTCATACATTTCCTGTTTTTTTGAGAAACTTCTGGGTTTATTACTGGCTACTGCTCACATTTTATTTTTCTGCAACCTCTCTTCCTTCCTTCCAGAAAAACTAAAACATGGGAATTTCGATTTAAAAGGTCAAGTCAGTATTTGTTGCCTTTTGACTACAGCTTTCTATTATAAATTGTTGCTGAGAAATTAATTAGAAAAAGCCAAGAGGGTATTCTTCATGACATTATTCCAGGGCGTAGTTTTCAAGCTGTTTACTACAGAGACAACACCACATTACAAGTTCTGTCCACATGTAAGATAGCATGCACTGGGGCATAATGATAAGCAGATGGCATTATTTGCAGTGGAAGTAATAGCAACCAGAAGCATTGCTGCCTACATTATTTTGCAAATGCTTTTATATTATGCTGTGTTAAAGTGTAGAACTTTGTGTGCTTTCCCTATGCAAGGCATAGGTATTGATAGCAATTGGTGAAAGAGCTGATGGTGATAAGTAAACAGAGAGCAGTTATTTGGAGGTAAGTGGTATTTAAAAACAACACAACCACAGCAGTCACTAACAAAAGACAGAACAAGACAGAACAAATACTAGTAAAATATTCCAGGAAATGGAGGGAAGATGAAATTGGATGTTGGTTCTGTCATTAAAGATGTTGTTTCTGAAAGTCTTTATACGAATATGCCATTCAGAAAATCTGAAGCTTCTAACTTTTATTACCAATAATACTGCCTAATTTACCACCGCCATCTGCCTGGCAATTATTGCTGGAAGTAGTGCATCCAAGGCAGATTATTTCAGAGAATGACATTATAGGACATGACTGCATTGTGAGATGGAGTGTGATAGAGAGATTCCCAGGCTAGCAGAGACCTAAGTTACACATTTTACATACACATATGCATACACAAATACATGCCGGTGTGTGCATAGATACACAATATGTCTCTATGTATGGACAGATACATAATAGTGTAGAACTGAGACTTACGCCACTTTATTATGATAGAGTTTTGCCAGGTTAGTGCAATGTTCCCCTCTTGAGACTTAAATAAAGGTCTGTGTTTGAAAAAAAAAAAGCAAACTATTTAGAATATTATTAGAATTATTTCCTTTGGAAAGACATCTTTGCATGAACTTGGAGTTATATTTCCTCTAGATATATGTCCTCATTGCCTTCTGCGCTTAGAGCTAGACTGTAGAGTGGCCGATACATTGAAAGAGATGGTGCAGAAAGGACTTACATCTGTGGCAAGTCCCAAAGGCATTCAGCCTCCAAAGGCACAAAGGACCATATGCAACAGTGGCAACAGTACCTGCTGGAAGACTGCAGCATGTCCTCCCTCTAGCACCGGCTCAAAACAGCTGGTGTGGAAAAAGGATGGGCAATGAACACAAGTCAGACTGTTTCCTGCTGTGCTGTAGAGCACAGCTAGATGCTTTTCTTTCTTCTTATTTCTCCAGTGAAGAGCAGGATGTCTTCACTCATCTCTCCAGTGAAGAGCAGGAACTGTGGACTGCAATGGGAGGAGAACTTCAGGCACTGTGAATTCACTGCAGCTGCTAGTTGGGAGGAAGGACACCAGAGCTGAGAAGCTATTGTGTGTGGTACATACTGCTGTACTCCACAGAGGATACAATCAGAGGAGAACCACCATGATCTTGGGAACTGAGGCTTTCGGAGTGAAAGGAAGTCTATGCATCCAATCAGAGGAAAAATTAAATTATTTTGCAATCACCTGTGGGAAATGTGTTGCCTTTGTAAACTCTTCTAGTAAAAAATTCAATAATAATAATAGTAACAGTAATTAAAAAGATTACAATAATACATACATACTTAATTCATTTATCCTCTCATGTTTTGGACGTTGTTCCAGGGATTCTACCACTCAAATGTGATAACCTGATAAGAAGGATCACCAAAGTAATTCAGTATTCTCATTTATTTGTATCATGGTAACTGCAAGAGATCTGAGAACATAGAACAGTTCCTCAAGTAATGCAGTGTAGAGCACAGTCCTTGCACTAAAGAGTTTACTAAAGAGTCTAAGCAGGTGAAACAGTGAAGAGACAGGAGAAGGAAAGCACTTTCACCTTCATCTTGTGCATGAGAAACAGAGCCTGTGCCCCAAACCTGGGGTTTCCTGATGTCTGTGGAGTTTGGATTGCAACCTGGAAAGACACAGAAGCATGTGCTCAGAGTTATGCAGGAAGCGCTCTAGCACTGAAAGCAATAGGAACTGCACCCCAAAATGTTAGGATCGTTGTTCCCATGAGTTGCTCGAGGATGTAAAGGGCCAAGTTAGAAATTAAGCGAGGATCTACCAGGTGATTTAGCCACAAGACTCACTTCTTCTGAAACCCATTTTCCTCTTTAGGGTTCAGCTAACACCACTGTGACTGCAAAATGGCATACACAAATATGGGAGCTCTGCATTAGCTATGTTGAGTACTCTTATCTGGTTAGCCGTGTCAGCATGGACATCAGCAAAGATAGCATTTCGCTCCTCATGCTGACCCTCTCCACTGTTCAAAGCTAGATTTTTAGCTGAGCTGGCTAGTGTGAAACTACTTTGTCTACATCTGCGGCACACATCTGCCACAACAACTTCCAGCAGACAGACTCTAAGATCTGAAAAGCAACATCATAGTTAGTTAGAAAAGTTATGCTCTGAAGAAATACTAGCAAAGGTCCTGAGGAAACTTGCAATCATTCACACCTCCTAAGCTTACATGAAGTATTGTCTATGTCTATGTGAACTGAACTGTTGCAATCACAAAAAGACTGTAACAGAATGAAGCGAGAGTGATTCTGTTGTAGCCAGAAGAGAAAAGAAATCAATGTGGAAAAAAAAAAGCCAGTTGTAAAGTGTAAAAGCTGTACCAATTAGTTCTCTAATATATGGCCTTTTGAAGTGCCAAAGCGCATTTTTAAGTTGACTTTTTTCCTTTTATTTGAATAGATGGATTGCTTAATTGTACAGAAGCAATCATGTAAAGCCAAAAGACTGTATTTTAAAAAAAAAGCTCCTTCTAAAGTCCAACATCAATGTGTTATAAATTTGAGGTACTGAATTTCCATAAAGGATCCTGTGCATCCCAGCATTGTACACTAACCTAAACATTGTTGTTACATTGGGCTTGAAATCAATGAAAGTGCGTCCCTGTAAACAAGGCAGGAATTTGACCCAGTAAGCACAATTAAGTTTGTTTTAGTTTGGGATATGAACTGAAGTCTGTGTGAAAATCTTCCCTCACAAAGCTTCAAACTACAGCACATCTCTTTCTCTCACCCAGCTTACATGGTTCTGAATGACAAAGTATTAGCTAACAAACAAAGAGGAATGTTTTTTAACACCTGCTATGCCTCCATGCAATAAAAAAGCTAACTACTATTTTTAACAAATGGATATCTAGCTACTGATCTACAGTATGTGATAATGAATAAAATTAAAATAGAAAGTATTAATGTTATTATGTATCTACATGTGAATATGTAAGAAATCTACTGCATTGAAGATGTAGCTTTTGTCATACAATTCAGAAAATGTATTAATAGCTCTTAATGTAACTGCACATATGATGGCACATATTACAGTAAATGAGAAGAACAGAGCAGGAGCAATACACATAGTCCTAAACACTACCATCATTTTGATTCCTAAAATCTTCTCTCCCTTGACATGTAATGGTGATACTCAGGAAATTCTTGGCTACCTGTGGTTTTTTTCAGCAATTCTCATGACTTTCAGAGGATCAAGGTTGTATCCATATGTTCTTGAAATTTTCACTGCAGTGGTTTTTGCAGTCGTAAGTGGAAAATGAATTGAAATGGTTTTTATAGGAGCATGTGGGTTAAAACTGGATGAAAGACTATAAACAAAAGATTATGATAGTGACTAGGGGAAAAATATCTAGTAGGGTAATGAAGGGTGCAGTTTCAGGATTGTTCCTATTTAACATCTTCATTAGCAATCTGGAAGAAAGAATAAACAGCATGTTAATGAAATGCACAAATGATATACTAAATTAGGAAGAGTCACAAATACTAGTGAGGACAGAAACATAATGCAAAGGCCCTAGGGAGAAATGTGGGCAGGAAATAACAAAACAAGCCACTACTCAGAAAAAGGCATACTAATACGTTAAAGCTAGAACAGTATGAATCAATGTGAGGAAAATCTGCAGAAGTAGGGAGATACACTGGGAGATAGTCAGTGAGCAACATATTAGATATGTGTTGTAATGTGGTATGCTGGCAATAAAAGCGAATGTATTCTGGGCCATATATGCAAAGGCGTAAAGTCATGGATCAAAGAGGCCACAGTTCCTCTAAATGGCTCTCTGCTTACTGAAAATGCAATATTCTGTTATGGGAACAGAGGAGTATTGATACTGATGGAGACCCCCAAGTCAGCATAGCTATGCTCAGTTGTAGCGGTAGGTGTTTTGGTTAAAAAAATCCTGCAAGAAAGAACAGGGAAGGAGTGATGTATAAATGTATGGAAAGCCTTTGATGAGGTTGAAGTGGAAGATGGGTTAATGGCAGGAAAATTAACTGGCTGAACTCTGAAGGTTTTTTTTAACCTTAATTCAGATCAACCTCATTTTCTTCTTTAACGGAAGAGAGCAGACAACAAGATGGCATGCAACTTGCAAAAGGAAAGCGGTGCTCACTTTCCCATTGGTAAAATATTTATCATCCCCACCCATCATCTACATATAAATCTAATGAAAGGAATATATTGTGAAAAACTTGGGATCGATATAGTTCCTCACACTGTGATAAACTTAGAAACTTATACCTGGAATCAGCTGAATGTTTCTTGCTTTTTTTTTTTTTTTTTTTTAAATGAGAAAAACTGTAATGTAAGTAGGCGTAGGAAAATGGAGAGAAAAAGGAGTTAAAGTGTATCCTCATTTTTCTGGTTTTTGAACCGGACCCAATTTAAGTCTGTATGTCACATGAATAGACATTTTCTTTTTAACCAGAAAACCGTCTCTTTTTTGGCAAGATAGAAGGATACAAAGAAAAGGAAGAAAGAACAAAAAACAACAGCAAAACCAGTTGTGTCATTGAGCTAATCTATGCTACATTTGTATTTTTGACACTGCATGCATTCTAATTCTACCCTCCTTTTCTACTGCTCACCCAGAATATAGTAAAACTGTGAGTAAACTCAGTTAAACCATACAGTAAACAGTACTATTACAATAAAACTGTAACTGAATAACTCCCTAATCCTGGGAGTGATGCTGCTTCTACAAAAGGAGAGATTGAATAGATTAATATTCTTCAGTTTGTAAAAAATGGGAAGGTATGGTTAACATTTATTATTATGCACGTTCATATAAATATGCTCATTAATATGAACAATATGGAAGAGTGAATAATCACTCCTCATTCTTTTTCTTCTCACAATAAAAGAATGCAAGACTGGAAAATGAAAAGATCAGCCAGCTGGTGTAAACCAGAAAGAAGTGCTATTCCACACCGTGTATAATTAAATAAATCATTACCAGGGGATGGGTGCAAAAGGAGGTCAGGGAGATCATGGAAGATAAGGGTATAGAGGGGCACTGAGAAGAAAGTTTCACATACAACTTGTTGCTCTGAAAGTCCCTAAACTTCAGTTTACCAGAAGCTAGGACTATATATCAAAAACTTGGGGGTCACTGTGTGCATACTTACTTTCTTACTCTCTTCCATATGTGTTTCTACCCATATACCAGGTATGGTATAGACCTTGTACCATTAAGTTGACGCAATGAAGCCTTCTTTATGCTAAAAGTTACAATAATAATCACAAAGAATCACAATGAAATACCCTATCTGTGAAGGCATTTATTTTTTAACAAAAGGGCAATAGGAGGAATTTTTGAAAACAGACAAACACACACACACACATGAGCAAGGATTGGGAAAGCAACAGAACTAGGAATTATGAATGCTTTTTGTGGAGAAGAGCAATATTAATTGGATGTCATCTTGCCAACTGCTGTTTTGCCATCAGGATCTGCATTATGGTGCAAACACTAAGGTCTCTGTCTGAACAACTGAGAAACAGTTCACTGCTTCAGAAAATAACCTAAATGCCAAAACGCTTAAAAAAATTTTAGTCTTCAGGGACTTCTCTCCACAGCAGGAATGTATAGAATATAGATTAATTGTTAATAAAAAATTTGTGGTCAACAAAAAGTTTTTGTGAGTTTTAAGGGTATTATATGGTGACACATTTGTTCAGTACACACCAGGTCTAATCCAGGGTAAAATTAAACTTCTTTAAAGAGGTAATGCAGAGCTGGGCTCTATCAAGAATAGAATGGTGGGAGGGACCTTGCTTGGCAAAGATGAAATCCAGCAGATGTTCTCTTGGGTGTGCATGATTGCTTCTATAATTTATTGTGGGTTTACTAGATTTACGCATCTGTCTAGCTTCATGGTGGTAGATGGAGGTGAATGTGTATCTCACACTGTGCATCAGTGGAAAAGTACAAAACATTGGTTGCAGACCTTATATTTAAGGAGTGTTAGACTCCCTTGTCCACAATAACTCATTCAAGTCTTCTTGTCTCATCTTCCAACACTCCACAGATGTTGAAAGCTTTGTTAAAAATGATAGATTTTTGGTAGATTAAGTAAGTATTTCAGTTAAATATGTATTTCAGTTTTCTTTGTCAGGTGAGGAGAACAATTTTAGAAATTTTTATAAGGAAAGAAATAGCAGACATACAAAAATAAATAACTTTATGCACAACCTACAGTGTGTGGTAAGTGTGATACCAGAGGGAAGATTAAGAAAGACATCATAAATCCCAGACTCTAGCTTAATAATAAAAGGTTAGAGATATTATTGGCACAGGAGACACAGTTTATTTAATTATTCAACCTATTTGGATTGTCAAGACTTTTGAAAATTAAATGTATTCATAAAATACTTGGTTTCTTGGAGAGGGTGTACTTTTCTTCTCTTAGGTGAACTCTATTAACTTAGTTGAATTACTTTTTCATAGTATTTTCATAACGTATTTAGCTAGACACCTGTGTAATTATGTTTATTACTCCTGTAAAGGATGAAGAATGGTGTCTGGGAGAAGAGTCTGCAGTCATTTTGTTATCAGATTTACTGCAGCCTTTTGAGGGGCTATGTCCCTTCATGTGCCTGCAGAGGTCTTTCCCAAAGGATTTTGGTCCTTGATCAAGAGTGTATTTCAGACTGCAAGTATATGACAGTGCTTTGTTTATAGGAGAAGCAACTCATTTTAATTTCCGTCCCAGAAAAAGATCCCCATGAGCCCTGGCTGGCACTTGTCATAAAGACCTACTAATAGAGACAAGAGCCATAGTCAATAAAAAGGGTGCTTATCACTGAAGCCGCAGGCAGGCATGTTTGGGGAACAGAAGATGCCAATTCATAAGTGTGTAAGCTCACCCATTAAGTAATTAAAACTAAATTCCATTAAATATCTTTGATTTTGAACAAGGATATTTGCATCAATTTCCTCCTGTTAACTGATCAGCTTTAAAAGTTTATTGAAAGTTTATTAAAAAAATGTACCATGTGGACACGTCCTGCTCTTCATGGTAAGACATTGCAGTTTGGTATTTTTCTACCATTTTGTGGCTGAACCTCATGGCTTTCATTTTCTTTCCAGTTCCTCTGCTCCAAATGGCTGATTCCACTTTCTAGGCTTCATCCGACTCCAGCCGAGTTCTTCTGGAAGGGGAGGTGCAGAGACTATGATGCTTGTCTTCACAGGGGCAGCGCGAGGCTGGCAGACTGGTAGTTAATGTGCCTCATGAATGAAACGTACCTTGTCAGCGCTGGTTTTGGGAATGGAGAGCTAGAATACTGGTCTCTGCTTTCTGAGCCCCAACTGGCCCATAATATTTACTCTGTTCACGGCCAGTGGACAGTTTCAACATGTGGCCCAACTAAAAAGAAGCTCGCTAATGTAATTTTTTTTTTCTCTGTGGCTGAGATTGCTGCAACACACATGATTCCTTGGCTTAAGACAAATTATTAATACAGTAAAAAAGAATATTTTGCAGTTACTGATTATTTTAATCTTTTTCTGTATTCAAAGCACATTTCTTGGCCAACAAGTCCTGGCACCAGCCACGATCATAACAGGTCCTGATTTCTCAGCCTCTTGAAATGTTAAAGAATTATGCCAAAAATAGATGAATGCCTACATACTGCATCCTGTCATGGTTTAACCCCAGCCAGCAAATAAACCCCACGCAGCCGCTCGCTCACCCCCCGCCACCTCTGGTGGGATGAGGGAGAGAATCGGGAGGGCACAAGTAGGAAAACTCGCGGGCTGAGATAAAAACAGTTTAATAATTGAAATAAAACTAAGTAGAACAGTAATAACAACAATGAGAACAACAACAATAACAGAATACACAAAGCAGGCAATGCTCAATGCAATTGTTCACCGACTGCCGACCATGTGTCATGAATGGGGTGAGCTCCCCCACACCCCTGGTCTTTATACTGAGCATGATGTCACATGGTAGAGAATACCCCATTGGCCAGCTGGCTCAATGATCCTGGCTAGGCTTTCCCCCCGCCCAGCTTCCTCTGCAAGTGGCAGGACATGGGAGGCCGAAAAGAGAAACAAAACTCCCTTGTGTAAACACCTCCCAGCAACAACCAAAGCATCAATGGGCCATCAACGCTCCTCTCATACCAAACACGAAGCACAGCACACCCTCCAAGCTATTGGCAAGGAAGTTAACTCTGCTCCAGCTGGAACCAGGACAATCCCCATGTCCTTTTCCACTCAAGTAAGGAGCAGAAGATGGGCACACTTACATACTCCATGTTTAGCACGGGGCTGTGATTGTTGCAGTCAGTATACCACTTTAACCATAACAACAGCCGCCACTGTTTTAGATATAATAAATCTCTGGAGTATGCTAAACTTAACAGTTAGATGGAAAGAAAAAACACCCCGGGAATTAACAGTAGAGGACAGAAGATCAAATTCTTGCTATACTAGCTGTGTGCCTGTTGATTTTTCTTCTGGCACCTCATGTTTTGCTACGATTTGTGAAGGACATTACTAGGAAACTCCCTAGTCTCGTGCAGGCCTCCGATTACTACCCACTACTGGTTATACAGGCTGGCAGTGAGGAGGTTGCAGGGAGAAGTCCCGAAGGGATCAAAAGGGACTTCAGGGTGCTGAGGCGACTGGTGGGAGGATCGGGAGCAGAGGTAGTGTTTTCCTCGATCCCTTTAGTGGCAGGGCAGAACACCGAAAGGAACAGGAAAACTCATCGGATCAACACGTGGCTCAGGGGCTGGTGCCATCGACAGAATTTTGGCTTCTTTGACCACGGGGAGGTTTACATGGCACCGGGCCTGCTGGCGACGGACGGAGTTCAGCTGTCTCGCAGGGGGAAAAGGATTCTCGCGTGTGAGTTGGCCGGGCTCATCGAGAGGGCTTTAAACTAGATTCGAAGGGGGACGGGGATAAAACCAGGCTCTCTAGAGAAGAGCCTAGGGACCGCAAGCCAATGCCGGGGGAGAAATCGGCAGCCCAGCTGAAGTGCATCTATACCAATGCACGCAGCATGGGCGGCAAACAGGAGGAGCTGGAAGCCATTGTGCAGCGGGGTAGCTATGACTTAGTCGCCATCACGGAAACATGGTGGGATGAGTCGCACGATTGGAGTGCTGCAATGGACGGCTATAAGCTTTTCAGAAGGGACAGGCGAGGAAGGAGAGGCGGTGGAGTAGCCCTGTATGTTAGGGAATGCTTCGACTGTCTAGAGCTCGATGGTAGTGACGAGGTCGAGTGCTTGTGGGTAAGGATGAGGGGGAAGGCCAACAAGGCAGATATCCTGCTGGGAGTCTGTTATAGACCACCTAGCCAGGATGAGGAGGCAGACAAAATATTCTACAAGAGGCTGGCAGAAGTCTCCCAGTCGCTAGCCCTTGTTCTCGTGGGGGACTTCAACTTTCCGGATGTCTGCTGGAAATACCACACGGCAGAGAGGAAACAGTCGAGGAGGTTCCTGGAGTGTGTGGAGGATAACTTCCTGACGCAGCTGGTAAGCGAGCCCACCAGGGGAGATGCCTCGCTTGACCTGCTGTTCACGAACAGAGAAGGGCTGGTGGGAGATGTGGTGGTCGGAGGCCGGCTTGGGCTTAGCGACCATGAAATGGTAGAATTTTCGATACTTGGTGAAGTAAAGAGGGGGGCCAGCAAAACCGCTACCATGGACTTCCGGCGGGCGGACTTTGGCCTGCTCAGGACACTGGTCGAGAGGGTCCCTTGGGAGACAGTCCTGAAGGGCAAAGGGGTCCAGGAAGGCTGGACGTTCTTCAAGAAGGAAGTCTTAAAGGCGCAGGAGCGGGCTGTCCCCATGTGTCGAAAGAAGAACGGGCGGGGAAGGCGACCGGCCTGGCTGAACGGGGAGCTCTGGCTGGGATTCAGGGAAAAAAGGAGAGTTTATCACTTGTGGAGGAAGGGTCAGGCAACTCAGGAAGAGTTGTCAGGAAGAGTTGTCAGGCAACTCAGGAAGAGTTGACTCAAGGTCGTGCAGAGAGGAAATTAGAAAGGCAAAAGCCCGGCTAGAACTCAACCTGGCCACTGTCGTGAGAGACAACAAAAAATGTTTTTACAAGTATATTAATGAGAAAAGGAGAGCCAAGGAGAATCTCCATCCTCTATTGGATGCGGGGGGGAACGTTGCCACCAAGGACGAGGAAAAGGCTGAGGTACTCAACGCCTTCTTTGCCTCAGTCTTTAGTAGTCAGAGTGGTTATCCTCAGGGTACTCAGCCCCCTGAGCTGGAAGACAGGGACGACGAGCAGGATAAACCCCCCATAATTCAAGAGGATGAAGTTCATGACCTGCTATGCCACCTGGACGTTCACAAGTCTATGGGGCCGGATGGGATCCACCCGAGGGTACTGAGGGAGCTGGCGGAGGAGCTTGCCGAGCCGCTCTCCATCATTTACCAGCAGTCCTGGTTAACAGGGGAGGTCCCGGACGACTGGAGGCTCGCCAATGTGACTCCCATCTACAAGAAGGGCCGGAGGGAGGATCCGGGGAACTACAGACCGGTCAGCCTGACCTCGGTGCCGGGGAAGATCATGGAGCGGTTGGTTTTGAGGGCGCTCACGAGCCATGTCCGGGACAACCAGGGGATCAGGCCCAGCCAGCACGGGTTCATGGAAGGCAGGTCCTGCTTGACCAACCTGATCTCCTTCTATGACCAGGTGACCCGCCTAGTGGATGAGGGAAAGGCTGTGGATGTGGTCTACTTGGACTTCAGTAAGGCCTTTGACACTGTCTCCCACAGCATTCTCCTAGAGAAGCTGGCGGCTCACGGCCTAGACAGGTGCACTCTTCGCTGGGTAAAAAACTGGCTGGACGGCCGAGCCCAGAGAGTTGTGGTGAACGGAGTTAAATCCAGTTGGCGGCCGGTCACGAGCGGTGTTCCCCAGGGCTCAGTACTGGGGCCGGTCCTGTTCAATATCTTCATCAATGATCTGGACGAGGGCATCGAGTGCTCCCTCAGTAAGTTTGCAGACGACACCAAGCTGGGCGGGAGTGTTGATCTGCTGGAGGGTAGGAAGGCTCTGCAGAGGGACCTGGACAGGCTGGATCGATGGGCCGAGGCCAACTGTATGAGATTCAACAAGGCCAAGTGCCGGGTCCTGCACTTCGGCCACAACAACCCCAGGCAATGATACAGGCTTGGGGAAGAGTGGCCGGAAAGCTGCCCAGAGGAAAAGGACCTGGGGGTACTGGTTGACAGCCGGCTGAACATGAGCCGGCAGTGTGCTCAGGTGGCCAAGAAGGCCAACGGCATCCTGGCCTGTATCAGAAATAGTGTGGCCAGCAGGAGCAGGGAGGTGATCGTGCCCCTGTACTCGGCCCTGGTGAGGCCGCACCTCGAATACTGTGTTCAGTTTTGGGCCCCTCACTACAAGAAGGACATGGAGGTGCTGGAGCGTGTCCAGAGGAGGGCAACGAAGCTGGTGAAGGGCCTGGAGCACAAGTCTTATGAGGAGTGGCTGAGGGAACTGGGGTTGTTTAGTCTGGAGAAGAGGAGGCTGAGGGGAGACCTCATCGCGCTCTACAACTACCTGAAAGGAGGTTGTAGTGAGGTGGGCGTTGGTCTCTTCTGCCAAGTAACTAGCGATAGGACAAGAGGAAATGGCCTCAAGTTGCGCCAAGGGAGGTTTAGATTGGACATCAGGAGAAATTTCTTTACTGAAAGAGTGGTCAGGCCTTGGAACAGGCTGCACGGGGAAGTGGTGGAGTCACCATCCCTGGAGGTATTTAAAAGACGTGTAGATGAGGCCCTTAGGGACATGGTGTAGTGGGCATGGTGGTGTTGGGTTGACGGTTGGACACGATGATCTTAGAGGTCTTTTCCAACCTGTATGATTCTATGATTCTATGATTTCTTGGCATTCAGCACAGCTCCCCAGAGTATCCCAAGTGCAACACTCGATACTTGCCTGGTAAGATCCAAATGATGCTGAAGTATGAATACTTCTATGTGGATTTATAGCTCTGTAAAACTGTCAGCATAATTATCATTTATATTTAAACTATTTCAAGAAATTAAAGAGTTATGTGATATAACATTTGCTTACCTGTAGTGCTTTTTTAACATTGCCACAGTTGTGTAAAGTAGCCTGCTCTGTGCTGTGCCTAGAGACTCTCCAGATTAATGGGGAGAGATGGAGGAAGTTGCAATCTCTCTATTTCTCTGGCTGCTTCAGGACAATATGATGACCTTCTACCTTGATGCTGAGCAGAAGGTAATTTCATGGCTTTAGAGCTTAGATAAATATTGGATGAAATCTTCGTGACAAGTCCAACTTCTTCCTATTGCTCCAGAGGCACAAATTGTCTCTAAAAGCAAGTACCTGAAGTTTCTTCAAACTCTATGGAAAAACCTAAACTAGGTGTGTATGGGAGATATCCACGCACAAAAAAACCCCCGCCTCTGTGTTTGTGGTGGAGACAGAGGTATCTGTGAAATATAACCAGATGAATATTAATCTTATTAAATAAAAGTGCAATATGGTAATATGGAGGATTTGTGTTAAAAAAGAAACCCAAAAAATTAAAAACATGAAGGAGAAAAGGAGAAATCAATATAGATTCTTAATAGTGTTTTTTTATTAATGTTAATACTTGCTGAATCTCAGATCTCGCAAACACTTCTGTCAGTAAATGTAACATTATTGAGTTCCTTTAAGCTGACAGACAGTTTGGCCTGGCTACAGTTATTCCTGTGAATACATGGAAGCTGGATGAGGACCCAATCTGTACTAAAATCATTAAGACGACCATTGCTGACAGCAAAACCGCTATAAGGAAAGTGAATTAAAAAATCTTTCATATGCAATAATTAATATCACAAACATGAAGTAGAGCAGATTGAATTATCTGTAGCACAACTCTGTAGAGAATTAAAACTCTTTAGAGATAACTTCAAATAGCAGGATCCTTAAAGGTTAAATTTCAGCTCACAACACCAAATCCGGTTAATGGAAAATGGCACTACAAGGTATCACATGATAGCATCTGACATATTACAATAGGAAATGAATTAAATGGTGATTAATTAATTACAAGCATAATATGATAGCAGTATCTGTAATCAAAAGTGACTACATTATACCAAGATCAAATAACATAGTGAAGATATGTATTTGAACAAATAATACCAGCTAACATGCACCATTTAATTTATCTGCTGAATAGGGCAATGCAAAACAATTGATAAAATATCTTTTTTTTTTTTTTTTAATGGAGAAATAAGAAAAAATGAGTATGTACTAAAGAAGCATAGACTGACTGAATTTCGGTTTTCATCATAACTATTCTCTTCCTCAGTTACTCTTCTTTTTTTCAAGTTATGTTAGGGTATAAGTCTCTCTCTTTTTTCAGGCCAAAGGTGTTTTGTTTGGTTGGTTTTAAGTTGTAGCTCAAATTGCTTCTGTGCAATTCAAACAAAGAAAAATACATTTTTGGGAAAACACATCTTTTGACACTAAAATTTGACATGCACTAAATGCAGGAAGCAATAAGTATAACTACAATTTTCACAGGGGATGAAAACCCCAAATGAAGGAATTTGGTTTTGAGTTTGCAGGTTTTGTGAGATATTTAATCGGTATTATTTGCGGGTTTGTTGGATTCCTTCCTGCTACCCAGATGTGTAAAATTATTATAAAACAGTGTATCCCTCCTGGTTTAGGTCACTCTCAGCACCTTGCAATCATAGATGCTTTCTTGCCTTTAGCAGTTCAGCCCAATTATTGCCTTTGGTGCCAGACTTCCTCTAGCACTTTCCCCCAGATGACATTTATAAGAAATTAGGGATGACTTCCAGTCAGTACAAATTTCAGAAAGCCAGGCCTGAGTAAGTCCTTAATCCTGCTTATTTTTCTTTTCTTAAAAAGGTCCAGATAATTACATACAGAAGGCATTTTGAATCTATAAAGATTTGGTCTCTTTAAACAGCCTCAAATTGTGCATCCCAAGAGAAACATCTAAAATCACTTTTGAAAAATTTAGGTCAGTATATAATTAGAGCCCCAAGTTACCCGAGAGTATCAAGTTTGAGCTGTGTAATGTCAGACACATGCATTGACAGTTTGGCTACGTTCAGTAGCAGTTTGAACTTTCAAATGCATGCCTGTGAAAATAGCAGGGAAAATAAATTCCTAAAAATCACAGAAGACTTTCTCTCATTTTTTTCCCTTTGTGCATTTACAGCAAACAGTTTTTACCAAATATATATACTAAATATTTATAGTAAATTTTATGATCTTGACACTGTCATGCCAAAGTACAAACTTGCCATAGTATCCTCCAAGTGTGAAACTGTAAGTGAGAAACTAAAGAGTTTCTACTCTACTCATGTAGAGTTTAGACTCATGTTTCTGTTTAGAATTCACAGCACAAAGTGGAAAAAAGGCAAAAAGCATGAACAAATTCTCTTTCAATCTCAGGAGACAAATCCACCATTTGTTTGACTGGAGAAAGGCTGCTGCAGCATTCTTTTGTCCTAATGCCACCCCTAAGACCCGGGGGCTCTGGGAATTGTCATGCCTGGAAGACAGAGATCACTGAGAAATGACCTTGGTCTGCCACACAAGGATGTCATCCTCCAAGTTCAGATACAAGGAGAAAGGCTGACTGTATACCTGTTCAGCCATCTGATTCCTGTGACCATGCCTCAAGCATATGCTCATTACATATAGCTAGCATACATTTAGACAAAACTGACAGTTTAAACTCTTAATCCTACCTTGGATTTCTATGAAGACCTAAGGCACTGCTGCCAACTCAGGCTAATAGGCATGTTGCTAATCTGCAGTATCAGAGATGCAATTTCTACTTCTCTCTCTGCTGCATGAAAAATTGGGAAAATTTTGTGTTTCAGATCCTATTTTTGCAAGAATGGAAGGCAGTGAAACTGATTTACTCCTTAGAGCACTGCAACTTTATCAATGAATGGGTTTCCTATGGATATCTGTATTGGAGTGGGGTTTGGTTTTGTCTAACAAGAAGCAAATGCCAAACAAAGTTTTATCTCACTTAGATGCAGTTATAATATCTCTCTCAAGCTTAAGTCTAACCAGGGCTGAATTCACACTTTATCTTTTCCTTAATATGGGCACTGATAGACTCTCTCTACTATGCTAGCTATCAATATCTACACTATCGGTAGAAGCGAGCTATCTATGACACATCTACCCCTCTGCAAAAAAGCGGGTGAATCTGGCTAACAGGTTTAAAATCTTCTAGAGGGACTCAAATAAACATATGCACTCAGTGTGGGATCACAGAAGTCTCAATTCTGTAAGGAACTGGGAAAAAAATAGAAACAGAGAAAACACCATGCCTGATATGTAGCCATTCCTGAACCTAATATACAGGCTGGCTGTACACGTCAGGTTATCCCATTTTACTGTAAATTTTATGTCGGCATTCATTACCTTAACAAAAAGACCTGAACCAAGTATTTCCAGCCTACTTTAAGTGTATTGTGAAGCAGAAAATTGCTGCTATTTGCAACTTGCTGTAGTTTCCTGCCACGGTGGATTTTCCACATTTGGGATTCTAGATGCAAGTATTACACAGTTGTGTCAGTGTCACACACTTCAGCCATCTTTCTTTCTTCATATACCCTATTCCTTTAGAAAGAAAGACTTTTACATTTCAGATGTAATCCAAAGAATGGCCTCTTAACCTGGAGTTTAAGTTGTGGTGATATATCTTGTCTGACAGGTTTCTGAAATGAGCATGTACAGTAAGCGAAGTTTCCTCTGGTATAATGCTTTAGATAAAATGAAGGATACTTTTAGGTCAGACATACTTGCATTGTCCTGGGAAGGGTAAGGAGGAACCTTCTGCATTAGAGGAGCATTGTCTTCAGCAGGTAGTTCCAGTCCTGGTGTGTAACAGTGACCTCTGGCTATCTGCCCAAGCACTCTGCTGATAGCACAACTGCAGCAGGTTCAGATTTATTCAAAACTCATCTTTATATGGCCTTTATATGTCCCTGAAACATTTCCCATAGAATTTACTTTTCCAGTGAGATATATACTCACACACATATGGGAAGGTGTACCTTATATCACACAAATGTACATATATATTACTAGCAGAAAGCAATTGTCTCTTTATAATTGATAAAATTCCCCCCAGTAGCCTAACTATTTTATAGGAACCTCTTCTATGACACCTGTGCCTTCAGATCTGATGCAAGTCTGTTTAATACATATCTGAGGATTCTCCTTTGGCATGGGTCATAATCCTGACTTCCCAAATCAACTTCAAGAGGACTTACTAGAAGTAAAACTGTCTTTGTCCACTCTGTGGCTATGAATACTCATGAAAACTGCTTTGAGTAGAACAATAAATTGCCAACTCTAGTGCCTAGGAAAAGTGCATTCCTTCATTACAAGAATCCTCTGGTAAACTTCACCATAATGATATTAAAATGGGACACTGAATTCGTATGAAAATTACTTAATAAAGTCAATCCAGTGATATGGTTGAGTCATCCAGACCAAAATCAAAAGGATTAATAGATTTTAAAACAAGCAGAATAACATACAGCTCTCTATAATTTTGATAGCCTGAAGATCCGTTAAAGGCTATTCTATCCCTAATTTCCTAATTTTTGTTCTATTACTAATTTAGTTTACAACTCTTTATATAAAAATATATATGTTTCAGAAAACTATTCAAAGTAAATTTCAAAGACCACCACTACTAAATAAGCAAATACTCTGTATTGCTGTGTTGCTGGGAAAAATATAAGTGAATGATAGACAAAGGATAGTTTCCAAAGCATATTTTAAAAACTGCCATGTGCTAATAATTTCAGCTTTAAATATTTTCTTTTGTAACTGGATCTTAGATTCCTTTCACTTTGTCAATCACTTAGGCTTCAAGTTTAAATATGCAAGCACACAGAGCTTGCATAACAAAAGAACACACTAATCTTTTTCTGTCAAAAGCAGATCCTATTTCTTATTCCTCAAGGCCAGCCAAAACAGAGCTAGGCTAAAACATTAAATACAGTGAAGCAAACATACACATATTCTTATCCCTTGCTAAGATACAGACCTGAAATGTGGGAAAAATATTCCAGGTAATTTTTTCTTTCTCACAGCTTCAGCTGATTACAAAAACAAACAAGTAAACACATTCCCTTAAAACCACATGAGCACATTTTCAAAGATATTTCAACACAACCCCTAATTTTGCTGAAGTGGGTGGAGCCACCTGCCTTTCTGCTGTACACTTGGCTAGTAATTCGTGCATTGCACAGTCTTACGGAAATCTATGAAACAGTGTGGTCAGTTCTGAATCTAATCATGTTCTCCCCTTAGTAAATTAACTCCTTAGATAAACTCAGGTCCTTTGGACTTTCAGCCCATTGGCTCACTTGCAAGTACACTCACATAAACAGTTGTAGGTAGAACTTGGAATGTCTTTTTAAAGGCACAGAATTTTCCTGTTAAATACTGCACATAATACATATTTTTAAAGTGTATTGCTTTTTCTTTGATATATTTACTCCAGCTAAGTGTAGCCTTGAACATTGTGGCCTGCTGGAAAATTTCCTAGGGACTATAACTGAAAAACTGGAGTTCTTAAAAATCTATTATCTGCAAAGAGACACAAGGGTAAAGGAGAAACTTATCATTTCAGCTGAAGCTCTGTAACATTTTTATTGTTCTTATTGTCCTTTCAGTGTATCAAATTAACACTGTATCCTTTTATTGTTTTTTTTTTTTTAATTTTTTTTTTTTTTTAAGGACACAGTCCTGTGCTTACACACCCAGGAAAATAATACTTCCATTTTCGTAAGATGGAAGTGGTAAACATGTAGCATAATGGATGAATAGTGATAGTAAGATGAATTTGCTGGTTTTCTTTAGAAAAAAAAGACGAAAATGAAAAGAGGGCAAAGACATGGCAGAACAATCATATGCTAGCTTGTTCTTCAAAACATAGTTCTCTAGATTCAAAAAAGACCTTTCTGCAATAGAAACCAAATTAGCAGTACTATTTTGAAGAAACTGTTGTACACCCTCACTTATCATTAAAGTGCTTCTAGTGCAGATGTTTCTGCAGGATTAATACGACACATTTTTCCCTTATCTATGCCAGAACAGTACATCAGGCCTCAAGAGAGAAAGGTTAGCATATAACACACCATGCAGATAACTCACTGTGAAAGAGTAAACCAGTCTTCCAAATTAGCCACACAAAAATATTCTGAAGGGCTTCTATTGGAGACACAAATAATATGGAAAGAAATGAGCAGACTTATTTGGAATGACATTTTTTGCTACAACAGGTTATATAAGTATATGTGTATGCAGCAAAACATACACGCATTTGTGCACACACCTAAATGGGCAAAGCAGTTTGAAGAGTGTTTCTCACTTATATAATGTGGCTTTTCAGCAGAAAGAGAAATGAGTCTGTAATATCTGCTGTTGCTGTTTCTGCATGAATAAGGTCATTTTCCACCCTTCTTTCCCCTCTTGCCTGAAATATTCAGTGCTGTCATTTCAATACTCAGACCATTAAATCTAATAATTAGAAATTACTAAAGAAATCTTTGTCTGAGACATATAAGTGTGTGCTCTTTTCACAGTGTTTGAGTGATTGTTACATCAAATTCCCAAATATTTTCCAAGTACACATCACCAGTATTTTACTACTCCAACATAACTCAAAACTGAAGGAGTGTAAAGTGTCAATATTTTTTTTCTTGGTTGAAGAATACAGGGAAAAAGAGCATGCATCAAGCTGCAAACAGAATAGTACTTTGTTCACAAAACACCTGACGATATGCCGATGTCCTTCCAGTTTGTGCACCTCCTTTGATGAAAATGAAACCAAAAATTTTGAATTCTGTTTCTCAATGCATATCACTGAAAATCTGATGATGGCATTGAAATCCTTACAACTATGAGAATACAGACTGAAAAGAAGTCTGAATTTATTTAGCTAGAGCTAAATCTTCTTTTAAATTTTACCAAGATGTTAAGGAACAAATTTCAAAGTGCCCAAGTTTTTTTGGAAAAAATATTTAAAAAAAATGCGTACCATAATTGTAGGCAGAGAAAACAAAACACTGAGATATCAATAAATACAGTGTATGTCTACATCCACCTGGTATTAGTCATTGTTCAAGAACATCAAAAATAATAACAAAAAACTCAAAGTGACTTCAACAATAAAGAAAAAACTTTGACATGACAATGGTTGCAGGTTTGGCATGCTCACAGTGGACAGAAGGATCAGAAATCTGCTTTTCATTTGAGCACTCATTTATGACACAGGTTGCTTTGGATACTGAAGGTGATCATATACACCTGTAAACTAACAAGGGTTGTGGGGATACAAAATAGACTGAGACTAATATCTAAGGAATAAGGACATCTGAAAGTCAGATAAGATATTCTCACAACAACTGGTTTAATAGCCTTGGTTCAGGACTCCGATTAAAATTCATGGACACCACAGAAGAAGAAAGAAATCCACAACACATTAACAATATTACTTTCCTCTGGTCTGGAATCTCTTATCAAACTGAGGTATGAGCCTTTCTCCTTTGAAGCTATTCATGGATGAATACGTGAAGTGGACATAAACAATTCTACAGATTTTCAGCATAAATGCCGCAGATGTACGAAGCAAGTTTATCTGTCTGGAGGTAAATTAAAACTCTGCTAAAAACTGTAAGCTCAAATCAGTAAGCTCTGAAATAACCTGGGGAATAAGAGATAAAAGAGCTACAGTCCTTAGGTTGTGGCCCACGTATCATTTGATAGTGATCTGTGGAGAATTCATAGGTCAGATGGCAGTCTCTCCTCCTTGCTCCTGGTTCACTGAAGGGAAGAGGTGGTGACAGAATCAGGTGGCAAGGAAACATGTAGAGGATGCAGCAGAGGAACAGAACAGATGGGCGTGGGAGACAAAACGAGGAGCAAAAGTGACAGCACAATCATTGCGTTCTAGACAACTAAAAATACACAAATACTTTTATATTTGTTTCCCTCGCTGCAGTTGCCAGAAAGATGTCGCATAATCACAAGTAGGAGGGGAGGTAGCACATGCAAATGAAAGTCACAGTGAAGGAAATGCATTAGCCGCTCTCTGCTTTAAATGATGCTCCCGCGTCCGAAAGTCAGAGAGTCTGTGGCTTAGGAAACTTGTGACCCCGTACAGAAAAGGCATTTCCTCCAGTTCTTTTGTGATGTCTGAAAGTGTTAGCAGAGTTGCCTCAGAAAAGCTCGGCTGTGATAAGACATAAGAAAAAAAAGAATTGGTTTCTAAGATGTGGGCTATTTAAGATCTTCAAGATGAAATCTCATACTTCAGGAATTATAAATTATTAGATTAAAAGTTTTATTTTGTGAACAGAATAATTGCAAATGCCAAAAATTAAGGCTTATTTATAGCTACATGAAAAGTTATCAGAAAACACCTCAGATGATGTAATTTTTGTGGCTAATACGGTCTTAGCAGTTAGCTATTTTCTGTTCTAGTTGGTGCTGTTAGAAGAAGGCACTGAGAGGAGAAACTAGAACACAGGAAAAGCATTTCTTTTATTCAATGGTTAAAAAAATCCAACTGATATATGGGGAATGAACCTGTGCTTTCAAGATCGTTTTGGTATGTATAGTAAATAGATGCTGGATAAAATCTACAAGCATTATTGGCGATGAGGACCAGCATCTAAGCCTCTCAGTCCTCAGCTAAACCTCATCATGACTAAATACAGAGACATAGTCTTCTTCCTATCACTTATTGAACTAAGTTCTCTGGAAAGGGCCACTGCTTCAGCAGGCTCTGAAGGAAACACGCTTTTCTCCTAATAATTCCTCTATACGTGGGGTGGATTAAACCACCACAGAAGGAATTGGGTGTATAGCTGGGGATAAATTTGCATTAGCTGAAATTAATCACAGACTACACCTTCAGTTTGCTGAGCATGAGGAGAAACAGGTTCCAGTACGCTTCTGTGTTTCATATTCCCCTTGAACCAGCTCACAGTATTTTCCTAGTTAGTATGATGCGTAGGCTGCCTGGAGTTCTCAGTTCAGGATCAGAAGGTCTTTACCCTTGGTCTATCTTCCCTTTTCTTTAAAAGACAAAAAATAAGGACACCAACAGGAACAGTGAAAGTATCCATCATAATTTAATGGTAGTTTTATTATAGTCAAGGCACTTTAAGGACATAAGCAAGATAAACTCCATGGGAAGAGATAGCATCTTTTACTGGATCAACAAATACAGCTGGAAGAGTACACGGATCTGGGGACAAGTGCCCTCCTGCAAGTTTCAAATGGAAACAGCCAGCTTGTCTAAAATATTTATTTACAAACTGAATATACATATAAAGAAGTATTACATTATAGGAAGTTTGACTTTTAACAAAAGAATGATCTCTTTCTTTAAAATAAGGACCGATATTCTGGAGGTCTTGATAGTCAAAGACTTAATCACCTAATCAAGTAAATTTAAGGCTGTTGGTTTTACTATGTTTACATGATTTTTTTATTTCTGATGTTTCACTCCACAAGTTGAAGCTGCCTCATTTAACTGAAGGTTACTGGGTCTCTTCTCAGCTATATTTCTGCAATACTACTGTCTAACTCACAGAAAAGGTGCCAACAACATTTCTCTTTTGAAGTGCACAGTAACACGGGCATTTAAGTTAATGATTTTGCTAATACCTAACTGACTTTATACATCCTTGTCAAGGCATTTCATTGTTTACATACTCAATGGTCAGAGACTTTTATGTGTTATCGAACTGAAATTATGTAAGTGCTGAGCTTCTGCATATGTGCATACAGACTTACCCACACATTTTATTTCCATAGAAAAAAATTGGGTATGTACTGAGGCCTACTATACAATGGAAGTTGTACTCTGAATAGAAAAGATATGATTAAGTAAATAAGTATAAATGAAATGTAAACAGATAACGTTACACTTATTTTTCATTCCAACTTTTCCAAGGCCTCTGTCTTCTCATGAGAGTTAAGCAGGCATACCAATAGGAAGAATTTGGCTAAAATCTCAAAGGCATATCATGACATGGAATTAGCTAAAAATAGTTTCAGACTAAATCAAGTTTTTACTACCAAATAACAATCCCATGTAAGTTGTGCAACCAGACCACTTTTACACAACAGCTTGTGTTGCATCTGATTTATTGTGACATCACTTTACTAGAACTTGTGGCTTGAAGAGGCGAAGTGTAGACTTAAGGTCAGTTCAGAAAAGGGGAGCAAGTGCTTTCTGCTTGAAAGAAATAAAAGAGACATGTATTAGTCTATAGCCCTTCCCATGGAAAACATTCTCTCCCAAATATTGTTGGTGAGGGGATCCTATGGCTTTCTTACCATATCACACATTTTTGAGTGCTATATGTTACTTTCTTTTGGTGTCAAATTAATTAGTATTTATTTCCTTTTCCTTCGCCCTCAGCATCGTAGGCACTTCTTAGGAGAACATATATGTTTCCCCCAGATTATTATTTACCCAGATTGTGGTAATATCTAAAAATGGGTCAGGCATAATCTAAATGCAGAAGACACAATCTCTGCTCTCAAGACACCAAGCAATTGTAGCCCAGTAAATGTGGTTTTTGCCATGACTAGTAAAAAGCTGCAGACCTTTTGCTGCCCTGGCAAACCAGGGTCTGCCCTGGAAACCCCTGGGGTCTCAGGGCTCATCCCAGCTCTCTGTGGCCGCAGCTGGGTTGAGTCTGGTTTGGCAGTTGCCAAGAGGAGCAGTGCCTGTGGGTTCTCCTGTTTTAGCTTTTCATATGATCCTCAATATGGCACTGTCCTGGCTGAGGCAGGGAGTCAGAGGATGTCAAACAGCCCTGGTGTGGAGCTGAGGCTGGGGGAGGCAACTATGCCACTCTCTGGCTTTAGATGGGAGCCCCTGAGAGGGGAACAGGGGCTGTGAGAAAAAAACATATAAAAGTAGTCCCAAGTGGAAGATCAGAGAGAAAGAAATTCCCATCATGATCATTATACTGCTCCCAGCAAAGACCACACTATGCTTGTTGCTACCCCCTCCTTTTCCCCCTCACTTTCTTTAGGATGAGTGAAACCATCAGCCTCAGGATGCAAAGGGACACAGGAAGGGTGAGTACCACACCACAAAAGAAGTAAATACTAGGAAAGTTTTTCTGGTGGTTTTTTTTGTGTATATCAATTTAAATGTTATTATTAGACTTTTCTGCATTAATTAAACAAGTCGTGTTGTTAGTTTATTAAAATATTGATTGAACTAACAGTAACATTTGAGCCTAACAAGATTTTGAGCCTAAAAATTTGAAGCAGATTCAAATATACAATAGAATCAAATACTGCTTTTGCATTCTGCGTAGTTAGAAAATAATTCCTTGATTTGATCATTTCTTGGAGGCATGATAGCAAAATAGGTCTTCAAAGAGGAGAAGGTAGAAAAAGGTTCCTGAGTAGGACTTAAAAACTAAATACTGTGGTGGAAAATCTGTAGGCCCTTATTTGGCCCTTAACCTGACATTGGCTCTACCCCTGTTTTCCGGGCATGTGATTGTAGCATGTATGCCACACTTCAGTTCTCTACCTATTAAATGGAAATTGGTACAACCCATACAAATGGGATTTTTTCATAAAGATAAGAATAATAATGGAAAGAGGCCTTGCAATGGGGATGAAGTAAATGCATGCTATTCTGGTTTGGTGGTGCTTTTTTCCAGTTCAGAAAGATTTTTCCATTGATTTTCTACAGATGCAGTGGGGAAAGATCTTATAGGCAAAAATGAGAAAATAAGAAAGATAAAATTATGAAGGCATTGTTAATAATGGAGTGTGTGCTTAAGTACTCTCTCGCACGCTCCCAAAATGTGAGGGCAATCTTGATTTTTTTTGGTGTCGTACTTTAATGCAGCTAAAGGTAAAGACTTACAGATTGTGTTGACAAGCTGGGAAATTTTAGCCTGGCAAACAACAACTTTGAAATTAATTTGAATGTTCACGGTGGATAACAAGCTAAATGTGAGTTCCCAAGAGAGAGAGTTAGAAGTATAAAGAGGGAAATCTTCTGTGAAATTAGGGGGCAATATCATCTTAGTATAGGTGCTTTTGGTGGTAGTTGAAATTGGAGAAAGTTTGTAGAACATCCAGGAGAATGATTAAAAGATTTGGACACAGGCCCCCTTCAGGTTTTTAATCTGCTTACCAAAGAGATAAAAGGGATAAATTTAAGGGAGGTGGTGTATGTGCTTGCATGTGGGGTGAGTGACTGTCTTGCATACTGGAAACATCTCCTGGTAAACAAAACTTTGATCAAGGGTTCTGTAATATAGTTGACAAAAGTGTAACAAAATTCAATGGCTGGAAGCTGAAGCAAGACAAATTTAGACTGATGGAATAAGGCTCCAATTTTTAACAGTGAAGATTATTAACTAGTGAGTACCTTGATGAAATTGTGGTTGGTTTTCCCTGGAAATTTCAGTTAAGACTCAGCATATTTTTCTCAGCAAACTCTTTTGATTTTGCTGGAATTAATTCTGGTAATTCCTATAATCTTTGTTATTTAAAAGGTCAGATTAGATTATCATCATAGTAATTTCTGGCTTTGCCATGTATGTTCAATAATAATTTATCTCATGTTCTCATTGTTGTCTCAAACAAACATTTTCTTTTCTCCTTTTTCTCCTAAACCCTCTTTCCCTGGATATAGCCCCTACTTTCTAACTTTTTCTCTGTCCACTGGCCTCTGCTCCCTTCTCTTGGGCCCCTACATTGCAGACCCCTGTTTACATGTGCATTTTGATTCTTTGGCTCACAACCTGAACTTGAGCAAGTCAGTAGATTCAAGCTGTAAGAGGTCAATAATGTTTTGCCAAAAATATTGCCTCCCCAAAGAGCTAATGGTTAACTTGCATCAGGTAATATAAATATTAAGGGTCTGAGAGTAGGCTGGAAGTAATCAGAAAAATTATATTAGTGTGCAAAGCTTTTATAACTTTGATTTTATGAATTGTCATATTGTTTTAGAAGGGATGAATCTCTGGAACCTCTGTCTTCAGTGGTCCCCAGTGAGACAGAAAATTTCAATGAATTAGTTTTTTCATTTAGCGCTCTTAGAATGGTCTGGTTTTATACAGAAAGGAAACCTTTACTACAGCAGAAATGCTGCTCTGATATAAGTTTTTTGAACAGTAAATGGATCAAGGTCCAAACTAGGTCTTCACTGTGTCAGGTGCAATGGTAACAGCCAAACAAAAGCACCCCATAGCCTTAGGTCTGACAGTCTGTTAAACAAATTTGTATGCACACAAAAAGATGTGCCTTTCTGAAACATGAAGATGCCCAGGAGAGAGACTCTGGAAAGGTTTTACAGACATTTAATAGTTCAAGACATTATTTGTTCAATAACATAAGAAAAAGGTTTAGAGAGCAATCAGATTTTCATGGACAAAAGCTAGGCTCTTGTCCTGAGGGGAGAAAGGATCATAGGCAGTGATTTTTGTTTGTGTCAGGAAGAGATGCAAAAAAAGGATTTGACAGCTGGAGAAGCGAGAGAAGAGAAAGAGCTGCTCATTCTATCTCATCTATTTTGTATGCTTTTATATTCCATTTTCTCTGAGTATGATTTCTATTTCTTTTCTCCTCTCTCTCTTAAACTGTTTCATCTTTTTTTACACTCTTCTTAGCACAAAAAAGAATTCTTTTTCATGTTCCTGCTCAGTGCTTTTTCTGTCCCACTGTCCTACACTACTCTCAATACTGAACCACAACATTTCCCAAACTTTTGCAAGCGCATCCCCATTTTGGTCACATCTGTGTTCACATGACTGCTGTAGTCTCCCCTGAAGTCCGCTGCATGTGTTTTACTGGCTGTGCAGAAGCTAGTGAGAACCGATTACAAGCATGAATATCCACCCCACTGCCCTGGAGGAAGTGGGTACTTGCAAGCAAATAAAAGTAGCTAACTGTTCCGCAAGTAGCATGAACATTTCTTGAAATCCCCCAAAGGATTTGAAACGCATTTGGTTGTCTAATTTGGTTCTTTCATACTTTCACCTTGTTTCTACTCTTCAAAAGTGCACTAAGAAGTCTACACTAAGACTGACCAGCCCACTAAGCATGTGGTGATGGTGTGGTAAAAGACCTGACTGCGCCCTGGGGAGAATACCTTGAAGTGAGAACTCCAAGAATTATAGCAGTGCTAATACAAGGGGGCAGATACCAATCTCCAAGGCCTCTTACAATTTCACTATTTCTTCCACCCTAAAGTACTACTGGTTTTGAATAAAAATGAAGGGACAAGCCAAAGAAACACTACTAGTTTAAAATGAGACAAGACAACTTTCTTTATCTATACAGCCAGAAGGTTGTGATATGCACTTGGGCTAAAAAGGTGTCAGTAATTTACTTATGCCAGTTATGAGTGTAAAAAAACTCCCATATCCCTAGTCAGAACAATGATTCTCCCCAGAAAAAGAACATAGATGTAACTGTAGTAACGCTTTTTTAGTTTAGTGCATTCAGGAGTTGGGTTAAGCCAAATGGTGGAACTGAATCTCAGCTGCTGCCCTGGAGTTGCTGTATACCAGCAAAATCTTTTGAGTATAAACAAATGATTTTTGCATGTGGGAAGATGATGGGACCGGAATGTGTATTTTACTTTTGACAGGGATTAGGATGATGTTTGCAGCATAATGTTTTGTTGGCCTGGCAAAAAATTCTGAGCCTCGGCCTCTTAAATGTCATGGAGTTTTCATAGGAAAAATTTTTATTAGGAAATATCAAAGCAAATATCTAAGCATGGGATGGCTCAAAGCTGCCTGTCATACATACACTATTGATGGATTCTTGGCTGTGTCTTTTGTTAAGTAAATGAGAATACTGGCTTCATGAATTGTGGTTACATGCCTAAATGCAAGAGCTGCCCACGCAAAACCTGTGTTGGAACTTTCTAAGCTGACATGGTCGATAGAAGTGAGAAGTTCTGATTCAAAATAAAGAATCAGGACATCTGTTTCAAGTTTCGCGCTTTTCGGGGGATATGATGGAGGGGGAACACATTCCTTTGATGTGACAAATACTGATCAATTTATTTCAAACTTTACTTTGATGATAAAGATACAAAGTGAAGATACTAAAATATTTGCCACTTTTCCACAAATGCATATAATAGATATATCTTAACCCTTTCTTTCAAACTTAGAGTTTAACATTCCTCAGTATGATTCAGGCATACAAAGTGGAACCTGGGAATAAGAAGCAACAATTCTTCTGAAAGGTTATATCAAGAATATATATTTGGACTAGATGATCATTGTAGGTCCCTTCCAACTGAACTATTCTAAGAAGGAGTATCTACATAATGGTACATATAATGGACTTCTTGGTGGTGATACAAAGAAAGAAAAATACAGCTGAGTACCAGCATAAATGGTGATGCAACTGCTTAACTGTGCATGAGTTTCTGAAGACAGGAGTATCTTTGTAGCCTGTTTGCCATTTGACCCTTCTTTAGGTGGCATGTGTACTACCAGTGATATGAATTTCTGAAGCAATACCTTCAATATCAGCTCTTACACTACTAAGTGACAAGGCCAGCTAATCAGCATCTTTATCATTGGGCTGCTGTTCTCCTAATCGTCATCTTCCAAGGCATTCTTAAGAAAGATTTCAAATGACACAGTAGAGATATTTTATACAACATTTTTCATAAAGTCAAACTATGAAAAAAATTGTGTGCAGAAAATAATAGTCATGCTTTTCAAAATAAGGATGTAACATTATCACAAAAAAACACACTTAAAATCCAAAAGACAAGCCTAGGATATAATTCTCAGTCCTCACTGAGATTCTTCTTGACTAGCCTTAGTTTAAGCTGTTTCAGCTAGTTATCTATTTTTCCTAAATGGAAAGGTGCCTATCTCTTCATCACCTTGTCGTGGTTTAACCCCAGCCAGCAAAAATAAACGCCACGCAGCCGCTCGATCACCGCCCCCCCAGTGGGATGGGGGAGAGAATTGGGAGGGCACAAGTAGGAAAGCTCCCGGGTTGAGATAAAAACAGTTTAATAATTGAAATAAAACTAAGTAGAACAGTAATAATAACAGTGAGAACAACAACAATAACAGAATACACAAAGCAGGCAATGCACAACAGAACCGCTCACCGACCGCCGACCGCGTGTCACGAACGGGGGGCGAGCCCCCCCACACACCTGGTTTTTATACTGAGCATGATGTCACATGGTATAGAATACCCCATTGGCCAGCTGGGTCCACCGCCCCGGCTGTACTCCCCCCTCCCGGTGCAAGCATCACCCAGCAACAGCCAAAGCATCAATGGGCCATCAACGCTCCTTTCACACCGAACCCAAAACACAGCACACCCCCCAGGCTACTGGGAAGAAAGTTAACCCTGTCCCAGCTGGAACCAGGACAATATCCACCCCTTATTCTATACCATCTACATCATGCCCAGGTCTCACATTTTCCCATACATTCCAATTAGTCACCGCTACTTTTCCCTGCCTTTTGATATATACGCACACAGAGATATCATTCCCTTAGTCCATGGGCCATCCCTCTAAAACGTCTGTTGAGTTCATGTAGTCCATGACTTCAGGTTCCACCTGTCATAACAGTCTTGCAGGGCAGGAGAGATGGTATGTGGTGTTGGGCTCTTGCATGCGGAGGCCAGTTCTGGGCGCTCGTCTGGTTCTATCATTGTTGCACCTTGCTCAGTTTCATCGGTGTTCATCCTAAATTAATCTGGGTGATTCTTACTGTAATACTGTTAATATGGCATATGGTAACCATAGAAGTGATGACATACAGTACTATGTAATAACTAACATCGTACAATTCAGTTCATTGGCTATTTTCACCCAAAATTAAATCCCCTTGAGGTACACACCGGACTTCCCCATCCTTTCTCATCACCCACCAAGTGCACCCAGGTCCCTGAGCAAAAGCAATCCCACGGATGGGTTTTCCCTTGCCAGAGGCAGGAGCAACCCAGACTGTCTTCCCCAGCATATTTCTCATATGCACGACAGGGACTTTATCCCCCTCTACAGCACGTAAGGGTTTGGATTGGGCAGGGCCAGCTCGAGTGACAGATCCCCTAGTGTTCACTAACCAGGTGGCCTTTGCTAAATGTGTGTCCCAATGCTTGAATGTCCCACCACCCATTGCCCTCAGCGTAGTCTTTAGCAGCCCGTTGTATCGTTCAATTTTTCCGGAGGCTGGTGCATGGTAGGGGATGTGATAGACCCACTCAATGCCATGCTCTTTGGCCCAGGTGTCTATGAGGGCGTTTCGGAAGTGAGCCCCGTTGTCTGACTCAATTCTTTCTGGGGTGCCATGTCGCCACAGGATTTGCTTTTCAAGGCCCAGGATGGTGTTCCGGGCGGTGGCATGGGGCACAGGATATGTTTCCAGCCATCCTGAGGTTACTTCCACCATGGTGAGCACATAGCGCTTGCCCTGTCGGGTTTGTGGGAGCGTGATATAATCAATCTGCCAAGCCTCCCCATATTTATACTTCAACCATCGTCCTCCATACCAAAGAGGCTTTACTCGTTTGGCTTGCTTGATTGCAGCGCATGTTTCACATTCGTGGATAACCTGTGCAATAGTGTCCATGGTTAAGTCCACCCCTCGATCACGAGCCCATCTATATGTTGCATCTCTCCCTTGGTGGCCTGAAGTGTCATGGGCCCACCGAGCTATAAATAATTCACCCTTATGTTGCCAGTCCAAATCCATCTGAGCTACTTCGATCTTGGCAGCCTGATCCACCTGCTGGTTGTTTTGGTGCTCTTCACTGGCCCGACTCTTGGGTACGTGAGCATCTACGTGACGTACTTTTACAGTCAGGTTCTCTACCCGGGCACCAATATCTTGCCACAATGCGGCAGCCCAGATGGGTTTACCTCTGTGCTGCCAGTTGTTCTGCTTCCACTGCTGCAACCACCCCCACAGGGCATTTGCCACCATCCATGAGTCAGTATAGAGATAAAGCACTGGCCATTTTTCTCGTTTGGCAATGCCCAAGGCCAGCTGGATGGCTTTCACCTCTGCAAACTGACTCGATTCACCTTCTCCTTCAGCAGTTTCTGCAACTTGGCGTATGGGACTCCATACCGCAGCCTTCCATCTCCGATGTTTTCCCACAAGGTGACAGGACCCATCCGTGAATAGGGCATATTGCTTCACGTTTTCTGGTAGTTTGTTATATGGTGGGGCCTCTTCAGCACGCATCACCTCCTCCTCTGGGGATATTCCAAAATCTTTGCCTTCTGGCCAGTTCGTGATCACCTCCAAGATTCCTGGGCGACTGGGGTTTCCTATTTGGGCCCGTTGTGTGATCAGCGCGACCCACTTACTCCACGTAGCATCAGTTGCATGATGTGTAGAGGGGACGCTCCCTTTGAACATCCAGCCCAGCACCGGCAGTCGGGGTGCCAGGAGGAGCTGTGCTTCAGTGCCAACCACTTCCGAAGCAGCTTGAACCCCTTCATATGCTGCCAATATCTCCTTCTCAGTTGGAGTGTAGTGGGCCTCGGATCCTCTGTATCCCCGACTCCAGAACCCTAAGGGTCGACCTCGAGTCTCCCCTGGTGCTTTCTGCCAGAGGCTCCAGGTAGGACCATTCTCTATTTCCTCCATAAAAAATCTCTCGGAGGAAAAGGTATAATTGCTAATGGTCTCCATGAGGTGTTACCCGAAATGCAGAAACGTCTTCATTACGAATCCCAAAAAACCAAATAACCCCCAATGCCAGCGTTTTAGTAACAAATCTCCCAGGCAAAACATCATTAATCACGGCAGAGCACAACAGACTACAAAACCCAACTCCAATTTTTAACAGGTACAGTAAAAACAAGAGCATGGTGCAGAACAAACGAATATGTTACCAGATATAAATTCCTTAATATGTTCTAAATAATCTGTCGTTATCTCAACCCTTCGTGCCCCACGTTGGGCGCCAAAAAAAGGACTGTCGTGGTTTAACCCCAGCCAGCAAAAATAAACGCCACGCAGCCGCTCGATCACCCCCCACCCCGGTGGGATGGGGGAGAGAATTGGGAGGGCACAAGTAGGAAAGCTCCCGGGTTGAGATAAAAACAGTTTAATAATTGAAATAAAACTAAGTAGAACAGTAATAATAACAGTGAGAACAACAACAATAACAGAATACACAAAGCAGGCAATGCACAACAGAACCGCTCACCGACCGCCGACCGCGTGTCACGAACGGGGGGCGAGCCCCCCCACACACCTGGTTTTTATACTGAGCATGATGTCACATGGTATAGAATACCCCATTGGCCAGCTGGGTCCACCGCCCCGGCTGTACTCCCCCCTCCCGGTGCAAGCATCACCCAGCAACAGCCAAAGCATCAATGGGCCATCAACGCTCCTTTCACACCGAACCCAAAACACAGCACACCCCCCAGGCTACTGGGAAGAAAGTTAACCCTGTCCCAGCTGGAACCAGGACACACCTATATTTATGTTAGCAGAAATGCTTCTACAACCCTTCAGAACAAGTGTAAGAAGCAAAACCTAGCTTTGCCCGTGTTAAAACTTTTTACCAGCTCTTTTTCTGAGAAGTTCTGCTGAACAGATTCTGATAGGACTTTTTGGAATTTCAGTTAAAAATTTTATATCAGCAGAATATGGTAAAACTTCATGAGTATGTTCATCAAATATATATACCTGTTTAGTTGGTAAGCAATATCCCGCCTACACTGTAAATAAAGGAAACAGCCATGTGACACAGCCAGCATGTAGTACTGTAATTAAAAGCTGTGTCCACTGATTATGTATATGACAAAAGAAATGTCTGAGAAGCACCTTTACATTTACCCAGCTAACTGTTGCACCAACATGTTACTCGCTAGCTGTAAGTGCTTCAGTTTGCCTTTTTTACTGTAGGTGTATTTTTCTTGAGATAGATAAAAGACCACATTTTTTAAAAAATGAACTATGTAACTTAGGTGCTGTGGTGGGTTGACCTGGGCTGGCTGCCAGACACCCACCCAGCCACTCTCTCAGTCCACTTCCTCAACAGGATGGGGAGAGAAAATAAGATGAAAAAGTTCATGCGTCAAGGTAATGACAGGGAGATCACTTACCAAGTACTGTCAAGGCCAAAGGAGACTAGACATGGGGAAAATTAATTTAACTTATTGTCAAATAAAATAGATTTGGATAGTGAGAATCAAAGACAAATTAAAACACCTCCTTCCCACCCTCTTTTCCCAGGCTCAACTTCACTCCTTCATTCCCACTCCTATACCTCCCCCTCTCAGGTAGCACAGGTGGGATGGGGAATGGACGGCTGTGGACACTCCATAATGGTTCCTCTTTGCTGCTCCTTCCTCCTCACACTTTTCCCCTGCTCCAGCATAGGTCCTTCCCATGGACTGCAGTCCTTCAGGATAAGCCTGCTCTTGCGTGGTCTTCTCCATAGGCTGAAGTTCCTTCAGGAAATATCCACCTGCTCCGATGTGGGGTCCTCCATGAGCTGCAGTGTAGACATCTGCTCCAGCTGGTCTCTCCATGGGCTGCAGGAGAGTCTCTGCTCTGGTGCCTGGAGCACCTCCTCACCCTCTTCTCTCTCGGTGTCTGCAGGGTTGTTTATCTCATTGAAACTGGCCAATGTTGTGTCAGATAACAAGAAGGGCTTTTAAAAGTACGTTAATAGCAAAAGGAGGTCTAAAAAAACCATTGGATGATACTTGTTGAAGATGGTCATCTGACTAATAAGGAAGAAGTAAAAGCGGAGGCATTCAATGCTTTTTTTGCCTCCGTCTTTAATAATACTGATAGACCTTGGGCTGCCCAGTCCCCTGAGTCAGAGGATCATGAGTGTGGGAACAGTGATTTTCCTTTTGTGGACACTTAAATTGTAAGGGACCAGCTGTATCAGCTGGATGTTCACAAGTCCATGGGGCCTGATGGGATTCATCCCAGAGTACTGAAGGAGCTAGCGGATGTTATGGCACGATCCCTCTCGATCATCTACCAAAGGTCTTGGGAGTCTGGGAAGGTCCCTGCTGACTGGAGGCTAGCCAATGTTATTCCAATTTACAAGAAGGATGTGAGGGAAGACCCAGGAAACTACAGATCTGTTAGTCTAACCTCAGTTCCTGGAAAAACTATGGAGAAGATTATATGGGCACTATTGAAAGCCATTTGAAGAATAATGCAATCATCAGGCACAGCCAACATGGGTTCACAAAGGGAAAGTCCTGTTTAACTAATTTGATATCCTTCTGTGATAAGGTCATCCACCCAGTGGATAAAGGGAAGGTGGTGGATGTAGTTTTTCTGGATTTTAGTAAGGCTTTTGATACTGTCCCTCACAGCATCTTTCTGGACAAGTTGTCCAACCGTGGGATGAGCAGGTTCATGGTGCACTGGGTGAAGAACTAACTGAACAGCAGGGGTCAAAGAGTTGTAGTGAATGGCGTTACATCTGGCTGGTGACCTGTCACCAGTGGTGTTCCTCAGGGTTCAATTCTAGGGCCAGTCCTGTTCAATATATTTATCAACGATCTGGATGCAGGAGTTGAATGCACCATTAGCAAGCTTGCTGATGATACCAAACTGAGAGGTGCTGTTGACTCTCTTGAGGGAGACGAGGCCTTGCAGAGGGATCTAAATAGATTGGAGCATTGGGCTATGATTAATGGGATGAAATTTAACAAGTCCAAATGCTTGATTCTGCACCGAGGACAGAGTAATGCTGGGCACAAGTATAAATTGGGAGAAGCATGGCTGGAGAGCAGTCCTGCAGAAAGGGATCTGGGGGTGCTGGTCGGCAGCAGGCTCAGTATGAGTCAGCAGTGTGCCCTGGCAGCCAAGAGGACGAACCGCATCCTGGGGTGCATCAAACATGGCATAACCAGCCGGTCAGAAGAGGTGATCATCCCGCTGTATTCAGTGTTGGTGCAGCCTCACCTTGAGTATTGTGTGCAATTCTGGGCCCCACAATTTAAGAAGGATGTGAAGGTCCTTGAATGCGTCCAGAGGAGGGCAACAAAGCTGTGAAGGGCTGGAAGGCATGTTCTCTGGGGAGCGGCTGAGGACTCTGGGTTTGTCTAGTTTGGAGAAAAGAGGGCTGAGGGGCGACCTCATTGCTCTCTACAGCTTCTTGAGGAGGGGACGTGGAGAGGGAGGTGCTGAGCTCTTCTCCCTGGGATCCAGTGACAGGATGTATGGGAATGGTTTAAAGCTGCATCCATCAGGGGAGGTTTAAACTGGACGTTAGGAAGCATTTCTTTACTGAGACGGTGGAACAGGCTTCTTAGAGAGATGGTCAATGTCCCAAGCCTGTCAGTGTTTAAGAGGCATTTGGACAATGCCCTTAATAACATACTTTAACTTCTGGTCAGCCCTAAAATGGTTGGGCAGTTGGACTAGATGATCATCGTAGGTCCCTTCCAACTGAAATATTCTGTTCTGTTCTATTCTATTCTATTCTATTCTATTCTATTCTATTCTATTCTATTCTATTCTATTCTATTCTATTCTATTCTATTCTATTCTATGTTGTTTCTCATTCCTTGCTCTCATAGCTGCTATTCAGTGTTTTGCCCTTTCTTAAACACGTTTCCCAGAGGTGCCACTGTTCTGGCTGAGGGGCTCAGCTGCGCCCTGTGGTGGGTCCATCGGAGCCAGCTGCAACCAGCTGGAACCATCTGTGTCCAGTTTGGGGCAGCCCCTGGCCTCTTCTCACAGGAGCCACCCCTGCAGCCCCGCTGTTGCCAACACCATTACCCCATGAAGGCGGAAAAGTCTTAGTAAACTGTCACATTTGTCCAAAAATATATGATTTTACAGTATTAATAAATATCTTAATCTTACTAGCGGGGAGAGTTAATTTTTAAAGAAGATGCATTGAGAAATTGCTAGAAACAAAGAAACATCAATTTTGTGTATCAAAAGACAAATCATAGCAGGAAGCTCTAGTGAATCTAAATAATGTTTCTGTTTTGGCATATTTAAAGTTAATTAAACCTATGATTTCTTGAAAAAGTCAAACCTTTCCCTCCTCTCTCTCTACTCAGTTTAAGTTCTAATTTGATAAATATCAGTCTTAAGCAAAAGCTATAGGAAAGTGGCATGATGAGTAATGTCACATTTCTTCTAGCATTTCATTTATCATTCAGGTGAGTTTAATTAAAGGCAAACAACAATTCCAGCAAAAAATAACATGTATGAATATTTCTAAGTGGGGAAATGCTTTGAGTTATCATAATAAGTCTTGTTTTTCTCTAGTAATTTTCAAGGTCTGTTACATATTCTCTCTCCCCCTTTTGGACTTGTGATTTTATTAGGGATTTTGCTCTGCCTGAAATGTGTACTTAGGCTAGAGATGACACTGTCTGGGCCATGGAAACAAAACTCACTTTTAAAGAGACTTCACTGTTTTTTCTTTACTGCACTGTTTACAAAGTTCACAAAGCGAGCTGAAAGTGTGTGTTTGTGGGGTTGCAAGGGATATGCTAACTACCCTGAGGTAGCATATCTATTTCACACTAGATTGATAATTTGCTAACTTGCTGTAACTTGATTGCATTTAATTTAGTACCATTAGTGTAAAAGTAGTACCAGTTCTGATGGGTCTTTGTATTCTTCACCTTATGAAATGGACTCGGGCAAACTCATTTCGTAAGTGATAAAATGTTTCTCTAGTGCTAGGCAGAACAGATATACAGTGGTTTTACATCCTGTTACGAATTCACCTGAGCCATCCTAATACCCAAAACTTGTGAATTACGTCTGGAATGTGCTCAACAAGCACACACAACTTAGCAACATGTTACCGCAGCACTATTTTCTTTGGCAGTGGTGTGGTACGTACTTTGCAGTGTGTTGGTGGGCAGAGCAATGAAAATTGTGGGAGCTTGTCCGATCTTTTCCTCCTCTGAGACTCCTCTGTAAGGATTAAAAAGAAGCACACCTTAATATTAATTCAACATGGGCCACTGCTCTTGTCATTCTGTCTCTCGTTGAAGGAGCTTTTCTTGGGAACAGTCATTAACAGGTCAGGATGTTTTAAATAGCCCCCTCAAATCTATATTATACCTTTAGAAGACCTTTCAATAATTTGCGATTACTTTAGCAGGTACCTGTCCATCGTGAAGAAACTTTGCAGTAAAGTCGTACAGTTGTATTTTGTAAATCTATGGTAGGGAAGGAGTTCAAGAATACTTTAAACAGAAGCTTTTAAATAATAAATGTCAAAATTCCATTTCCAATATTAATAGTTTATGTAAAGCTTTGTATTTTAAGATTACATTTATTTAGTTTTGGTCTGCATGACGCTCATAACTCCCACACTTATGCAAATCTTATCCATGAGATGCAAAATACAGCTGTCATGCATACGTTACCTATTGTTCCTGATCTACTTCTGTGTTAAATGCATCACCTAAACAATGGGACAAGCTTTAGTATAATGATGTTAATCAAGTCATAATTTCAAAGTACAAAATGAAATGTGACACTATACAATGGTGTTTGATTTGAAATATGTCCAAATTGGTATTGCATTGTACTTTTGTAATGATTTTCTTTAAAAATCAAATAAAGGCAGAAGTTTATATAGGGGAAAAGTCTCTTTTTAAATGCAATGTAAAAAAATGATAAGTATTTTATCTATGGGAATAATAACATAAAATGTTTTTACACAAAGCAAAACGAGCTCTCTACAAAAGGCCACTACTACGATGAGGCATCACTTATCCATCTATAAAGTATTGTCCACTATCCTAAAAATTAATCTTTCCATTAATGCTCTGCCATTTTCCCCTACGAAGACTACATTTTGTGTGTGGCCTAGAGAAAGAAAATGGGAATAATTATATTTTAAAATGTAACATAATTAAATGTAATGTATATGAAATGTACAAATGTAAGGTATGATGGAATTATAAAAAATGTTATAATTTAATTTTTGAAGGCACTGAGGAATGAGAATTGTACTGCCACTCAGGAAGCTGCCTGTCAGAGAAGGCCCTGGGGGTGTTGGTTGACAGCCGGCTGAACATGAGCCAGCAGTATACCCAGGTGGCCAAGAAGGCCAACAACATCCTGGCCTGTATCAGAAATAGTGTGGCCAGCAGGAGCAGGGAAGTGATCGTGCCCCTGCACTTGGCACTGGTGAAGCCACACCGTGAATACTGTGTTCAGTTTTGGGCCCCTCACTACAAGAAGGACATGGAGGTGCTGGAGCATGTCCAGAGAAGGGCAAAGAAGCTGGTGAAGGGTCTGGAGAACAAGTCTTATGAGGAGCGGCTGAGGGAACTGGGACTGTTGAGTCTGGAGAAGAGGAGGCTGAGGGGAAACCTCATCGCGCTCTACAACTACCTGAAAGGAGATTGTAGTGAGGTGGGGGTCCGTCTCTTTTCCCAAGTAACTAGCAATAAAACGAGAGGAAATGGCGTCAAGTTGCGCCAAGGGACATTTAGATTGCACATTAGGAAAAATGTCTTCACTGAAAGAGTGGTCAAACCTTGGAACAGGCTGCCCAGGGAAGTGGTTGGGTCACCATCCCTGGAAGTATTTAAAAGACGTGTAGATGAGGTGCTTAGGGACATGGTTTAGTGGGCATGGTGGTGTTGGGTTGATGGTTGGACTTGATCTTAGAGGTCTTTTCCAACCTTAATGATTTTAAGTAATCATCTTTTACCATAGAAATAAATACTCCTCAATTTGCAGGATTATACAGGATGTCGATTAGTTAGGCTTCTTAGTTTATTTGGAGTGTTAGTA
The DNA here is from genome assembly GCF_964195595.1 of Calonectris borealis. Lineage (NCBI taxonomy): Eukaryota > Metazoa > Chordata > Aves > Procellariiformes > Procellariidae > Calonectris > Calonectris borealis. The sequence continues at coordinate 60,508,948 of NC_134313.1, forward strand.
GGCTTTCTATAAAGAAGAGGTTTGGTAATTGTTAATTTATGATTAGAACTATTGTTTCATGATCAATATTTGTGTACTTGTTACTTGCGGTAACTTCTTAAGATGCAACAGAAATCCAATTCCTTTCAAGCCTGTGTGACCATGTCCAGGAGTTGTGGAAGAGTGCTTGTTAAATACGACTCTGTGGCTCTTTCCTCCAAAGAAAGAGACACTGTACATTCATGTGAAAACCATAACTCATGAGCTAATTAGAAATTTCCTTTAGAGTTCTAAAGTTTGAGATATGTTTGAGCCTGTGAAGTCCTTACTTTGGTGGGATCCCAGGAAGGATACCACAGGGCAAGAAAATGGCATTTTAGGCTGGAAAGATTTCATGTCTCAGAGAGAAATGAAAATATTAATTCTGCAAAGTACTTTATATTAACCTGGCTCTCACCTCCACCATTTGTGAGAGGCACAATATAGATAACAGCTTCACAGATACACTTTAAACGACAATTCATTCACAGAGAATGGTCTGAGATTCTTGGACAAAAAAATAAAAATGTCTTGTACTGCTTGATTTATTAATTTAAGTAATTTTGAAGTGCTGCACGAAGCTTTCAGTGTGCTCCCTAAATCAAGTTATTTTATTTCATGAACACCAATAGAATTTGCAGTGCTGCTGCAAACAGGAGTGGGATTTCCCAGCTGGCAGATGGTCCACCATAATTGAGAACTCATGAGCAGAGCAATATGAAAGGAATATCTCACACAGCTGAATGCTGTCATTTAAAGAGTCTTGCTTATCAACAGAATTAGATACTTAATATTCAAGTCTCTTGGATGTTTAGCTTTAAGGAATAAATAAAATACTAATATTTCATTGAAAAGAATGACCTCTACTGATCTATATGCCTCAGGCCAAATTTGATTCTTAGTTATATGTGAAGAATGCTATTCAAGTCAATTGGGTAGTAAGGATATAACTGAGAGACCAGGTGAGTGATTTTTAAATAAGCAAAATTCAAGTGAGTTGTACTTTAGAAAGGATTTAAAATTAAACAGACTTTTCTTTGACTAAAGAGTGTCTTTCACTTTTTGATCAGTTTTTTTTTTTCACAGACAAACAGTTTTGTCTTTGCTAAGTAATTAGAAAAGTGATTCCTGTTGGACAAAAAAGAAATGGCTGGAATTTTTAATGAAAATAATGCAAGTGTTTTCATTCTACTTACACAAGCAAATTCACTCATGAAATTTCAGAGGGCACTGAACAAACAAAAATTTAGTAAGAGGAAATTAGTATGATAGAAGGAATAGTCAAGCAAAGCAGAAGTAAAATTAGTGTCTCACTCTTGCCCTGGATAGATATCAGGAGGTCAAACTTGAGTAAGAGTAAAATTTGGTCAATGCCATGGTGGTTTTAATACGGTTATGAGTAAAGCTCCATTTTCCATTCTGCAAATTTTTTTTTTTTTTTTTTTTTTTAAGATTTAAGAATATATGTAATGCTGGGAAGTGAAAAACTAGAAAAATATCAAATGCACACCCTAAGTATCTGAGGCAATGTTAGAGCTCTTGGGTGGCACATGAGAAAGATTCCACCTGGGAATGTTAGATCAAGAGTCCTTAAATTAATTGGAGTTCATTCACACCAAGGATGTAAATTCCTGGATGACTGGGATACTGGTTATTCCAACATGAGACACTTTCACTGTTTCCTGTTGGAGCCATTCCATTTTAGGTAAATAATACATATTCTTTGGTAGAGAGATTTTTATGTTGTCCAGCATCCTAATCACTAGACTATGAAGTTACTCTCTCTTTTTGCTCTCTTTCCGGCTCAAGGCAGTTATAATGTTTTATATTACATGCAAAACTTCTGACTGGGGAGGGGGGAAGAGAGGGAGACACTGATTGTCTCCACATCTAGATCACCTAAAACTTTCAAGGTGGAAGTTGAAGTTGCTGATCTGATGAAATTTTCAAAATCTCAAACATGTTTTCTGTGTGGATTTACCCTGGGTCCTGCAGACATTTCTCACTTTCTTTCTGTTTTGTTAGTGCCAGAAAGCCTTTTCTTTCAGGGCGGAGGAGGGGGAAGTATTCACTTCTGATAATTTCTGGTTTTCGTATAACTTCATCTTCAGGTGAAAAGGCATTGTGTTGGAAAATTCCCAACAAGCTCTAGTTACATACTTAGCCTGAAATCAGACGTCTTCTTATCTCTGATGAGGCATTGCAAAACCTTGCCACTTTATTCAGGGGGATAAATAAGGAATTTGAATCAACAGAATGATTATCTTGGGTCTTAACCCATCTTCTGAATCCCCATATAAATTTATATCATCTAAGCTTCATGAGGCAAAAGAAGCTGAGTATTTCTGAATGATTTTTTTACAGCCCTAAACACAGATAATTTTTAATCTGATTATTTTGAAAATGTAATTTTTAACCTTTCATCTTGGTTTACACAATGACATGCCATGATGATATATTACAGATTCATTGGGTAATACTTGTATGAATCATAGAATCATAGAATCATAGAAACATTAAGGATGGAAAAGACCTCTAAGATCATCGTGTCCAACTGTCAACCCAACACACCATGTCCACTAAACCATGTCCCTTAGGGCCTCATCTACACGTCTTTTAAATACTTCCAGGGATGGTGACTCCACCACTTCCCTGGGCAGCCTGTTCCAAGGCCTGACCACTCTTTCAGTAAAGAAATTTCTCCTAATATCCAATCTAAACCTCCCTTGGTGCAACTTGAGGCCATTTCCTCTTGTCCTATCGCTAGTTACTTGGGAGAAGAGACCAACACCCACCTCCCTACAACCTCCTTTCAGGTAGTTGTAGAGCGCGATGAGGTCTCCCCTCAGCCTCTTCTTCTCCGGACTAAACAACCCCAGTTCCCTCAGCCGCTCCTTATAAGGCTTGTGCTCCAGGCCCTTCACCAGCTTCGTTGCCCTCCTCTGGACACGCTCCAGCACCTCAATGTCCTTCTTGTAGTGAGGGGACCAGAACTGAACACAGTATTCGAGGTGCGGCCTCACGAGTGCCGAGTACAGGGGCACGATGACCTCCCTACTCCTGCTGGCCACACTATTCCTAATACAGGCCAGGATGCCTTCTTGGCCACCTGAGCACACTGCCGACTCATGTTCAGCCGGCTGTCAATCAGCACCCCCAGGTCCTTTTCCTCCGGGCAGCTTTCCAGCCACTCTTCCCCAAGCCTGTAGCGTTGCCTGGGGTTGTTGTGGCCGAAGTGCAGGACCCGGCACTTGGCCTTGTTGAACCTCATACAGTTGGCCTCAGCCCATCGATCCAGCCTGTCTAGGTCCCTCTGCAGAGCCTTCCTACCCTCGAGCAGATCAACACTCCCACCCAACTCGGTCTCGTCTGCAAACTTACTGAGGGAGCACTCAATCCCCTCATCTAGATCATTGATAAAGATATTGAACAAGATCGGCCCCAGTACTGAGCCCTGGGGAACACCGCTCGTGACCGGCCGCCAACTGGATTTAACTCCGTTGACCACAACTCTCTGGGCTCGGCCGCCCAGCCAGTTTTTTACCCAGCGAAGAGTGTACCTGTCTAGGCCGTGAGCCGCCAGCTTCTCTAGGAGAATGCTGTGGGAGACAGTGTCAAAGGCTTTACTGAAGTCCAGGTGGACCACATCCACAGCCATTCCCTCATCCACTAGGTGGGTCACCTGGTCATAGAAGGAGATCAGGTTGGTCAAGCAGGACCTGCCTTCCATGAACCCGTGCTGGCTGGGCCTGATCCCCTGGTTGTCCCGCACATGGCTCATGAGCACCCTCAAAACCAACCGCTCCATGATCTTCCCTGGCACCGAGGTCAGGCTGACCAGTCTGTAGTTCCCCGGATCCTCCTTCCGGCCCTTCTTATAGATGGGCGTCACATTGGTGAGCCTCCAGTCGTCCGGGACTTCCCCAGTTAACCAGGACTGCTGGTAAATGATGGAGAGCAGCTCAGCAAGCTCCTCCGCCAGCTCCCTCAGTACCCTCGGGTGGATCCCACCCGGCCCCATAGACTTGTGAACATCCAGGTGGCATAGCAGGTCATTAACTTCATCCTCTTGAATTATGGGGGGTTTATCCTGCTCGTCGTCCTTGTCTTCCAGCTCAGGGGGCTGAGTACCCTGAGGATAACCACTCTGACTACTAAAGACTGAGGCAAAGAAGGCGTTGAGTACCTCAGCCTTTTCCTCATCCTTGGTGGCAACGTTCCCCCCCGCATCCAATAGAGGATGGAGATTCTCCTTGGCTCTCCTTTTGTCATTAACATACTTATAAAAGCATTTTTTGTTGTCTCTCAAAACAGTGGCCAGGTTGAGTTCTAGCCAGGCTTTTGCCTTTCTAATTTCCTCTCTGCACGACCTAACGCGATCCCTGTACTCTTCCTGAGTTGCCTGCCCCTTCTTCCACAAGTGATAAACTCTCCTTTTTTTCCTGAATCCCAGCCAGAGCTCCCCGTTCAGCCAGGCCGGTCGCCTTCCCCTCCCGTTCTTCTTGCGGCACATGGGGACAGCCCGCTCCTGCGCCTTTAAGACTTCCTTCTTGAAGAACGTCCAGCCTTCCTGGACCCCTTTGCCCTTCAAGACTGTCTCCCAAGGGACCCTCTCGACCAGTGTCCTGAGCAGGCCAAAGTCCGCTTTTTTTGGAAAACCGGCCCTCTTCACCGAAATAAATACAGTGCCTTCCAGATCCAGAGTACTGATCTTGGCAGACTGGTCCCTTGATACTTCAAAAATAATGATGATTCTTTAAATAAGGTACTTTGTTCTATTACAACATTTGTGATTTTTATGGTGGTTTCCTTCAGCTATTCCAGTGCTGTGTGATATAGAGCATACCCCTTATAAATATATAAATAAATAAAAAGCAGTGGGATGGGAGCAGAGACTTAAATTTCTGGAGACTTTGTTAGTCTCCACCTTATCTATGTACTTTGCTCATAATAGATCACAGTTTTTTTTAAGTTTCAGGCACTGTGGATGAAATGACTTACTAATTTAACCTCTTTTCTTGGATATATCTGATATATTCACAAAGATTAAACTGTGTCCAATTAAGAGGTCTAGCCGGTTGTAATATATTCTAGTATTTCTGCAGTATGAAATGTGAACTCATGTCTTTACTCCACCAGAAAATTAAAAATCCCAAGCAAATCTGCTTTCTAAAATGCATATATCTATAAAGAGTTTTCTGTTTTAGATGAAGTATTTCTATTAAGCCCCTCCATAAGAATAAAAAAGTTTTTAATTAAGAGTTGTTCTAAGTTAGTTGCCTAAGGGCAAATAGGATCGTGTATGAAGGGATTTTTTTTTCTCGTTAGGACAGTGATTTATTAATTTCAATGTTAACTTCCTGTGCTATCCCTAGTGAGCTGGAAATGTTCTTGGGTTTATGACACTTTATGAGGAGCTAGGAATTGACCTCGGAGCTCCCTGGTGAATGTCCTGTTTTTCTAGCAGGCTACAGTACTGGACTACTGCAAAAGCAATTGGTAAGAGGAATCTTAAAAAAGGAAGTCCTTGTTTTATGTCCCTGCTTTTGAACCATCACCACTTATAAATGCATCTAGCCCCAAAGTGAAAGTTTCTGTTTTATGTAAATGTATTGGTGTTTTGGGGGGTATGTTCAGAGAAACTCAAGTGTTAATATATGTCAGTGGTGTGAATTGTGCCTGTTTCAGAAAGAGTGTGCCTTGCCTTAATTTTTCGAATACCAGAATTCTAGGTTTGGTTGTAAAGTCCAGGTTAGTTTCTTTGAAAATTTATTTCTCTATGTTTTAACATCTGGGTTCAATTTCTCAACAGTTTTATTTTTTATCAATATTTGGAGTCTCACTAAACAACTTCTACATCATACGTATGCAGAACTGCCATCGTTGATAGATCTCTCTTCCTCTTCCTCCCCCCTTGCCCTTGATCTCCCTCTTTTACCTTCACACTGTATCACACAAAGCAGTGCTGGGATAGCTTTTCAAGGACCAAAGTCTTTAAAGTTTAAAGAAAAACTTAAAAAGAAGACAATAGACGAAAAAAACAGACCAACAATAGACCACTGAAGCTTGAAGAACAATGAGATCCTCTGTTTCAGCTCTTATTTAAGATATCACATCTGGCAAACTGATATAAAGACACAGTCCTTTTTTTTTTCTTTGCCTTGCTTTCTCTTGTACCAACTAAGCTAAACTACTTTGTATTTAGCAGTCTGCCAGTACCTACATGCAGCTGCACAGTTTACCAGAAAAAGAAGAATGCATCTTGGAGGTGGTATGGGAGAAAGGACTTTGACTCCAAATTATGCAAATAAAACAACAACAACAATACAAAACCAAAGCAATACCCCTGCCTGCTCTATTGCCTTTTTTTTTTTCCTTTTTAATTGACAAGATCAAGTCAGTCCAGTATCTTGTGTCTGTGGAACAGGAAGAGTTGCAACCTCTCTGGGGCTTACTGGTTGTGCTCAGCTACAAACCAGAATAGACTGATGCAGCTAAAAGAGTGCTCATACTGTCATTGTGGCAGAATTCAGTACGAATAGTAATAAAGTTAGGTTTTATAGTGGCTCAAATATCAGAGGTCCTGTTCATTCAAATGTTTGACCTTGGGAGAAAAAAACCCCAAATTGCGACATCTAAAGCTCCTAAATTGAACTGTAAGATGGAGAGAGGGGATTGGCATGAGATTCAACAGAGCATGGCTAAGGAAACAAGGAGTAAGGCCATTCGAGTCTGAAAGGATCAAAGTATTAAAAGTCTTTTGCATGAGATGTGCAGTCTCGTAATCGATACAATGTTTAACACAATGAACAAATACTTCAATACTGAGAAAATTCTGATTAGTTCAAGTGATAAAACGTGCTATTACATTCTGAAACTGCTGGACCCTACACAATTGCTTTATCAACAAATGCTGCAAACAGAACAGTGCATTAGTCTGATCTCCCATATATGAGTAAGGATGTGCAAACCTTTGCCTAATTGAACTACAAAATGGAACAGTGGCTTAAACAGTGTGTAAAATCTTGGCTATTAAGAGAAACTCTGCTAAAGATATTTCTGTACTCACAGTAATATCTACTAATTTCAGCTGGTTCAGTCAGTAGAATTTCTCTGTGTTTTTCTTAGTATGTTCCTAAATTCCAACTTAATATTCTCATTAGGAGAAGGAAATAGAAACAGAGAGACAGCAGCAGGAATTATTCCAGTTATTTTGTGCTGCTCTGTTTATAAAAAAGTAACACAGTGGGCCTATGCAAAATGCACTCTCTCTTGAATTTTAGATGGAAAAGATATAGGGTGAGCATAAAAGTAGAGGAAATAGGCTTGAATGATAGGTGAAGAGATAATGATGTTATTGAGAACTATAGTGACACGACTCTTGCTATGGCTCTGCTCCGTATTTTCTTGACAGTCCGTCTAGATTATTAGAGAACAGTGTAAACAGTACTGCTGAAAAGGAATAATCCAACTTAGGAATTCACAGCCATTGCTAGCTTTAATGCATTTTGCCTTGGTAAGAAGGCTGAAAATATAGCGTGGAGATATGCAATGTGATAAACTGTTCTATGCTAAATAAGTTTTACAAAGCAGCCACACAATGCCAACACAATGCAATCCTTTGAGTAAACACCATTATTACTACCTGTTATGTTCAATTTTGTGTATTCAAGCACCCCAGGGACTTCATGGTTTAAATTGGGGTGTAGGTGAATGGAAGGGAAAAGACAAAAGGAATTATTATTCTTCTTCTATAGATGGGGAAATTTGGCAGGCTGAAACTATGTGATTTGGTGCCAATACATAAAATAAATCCAGATTACCATGTCACTTCCCCAAATTAAAGTCCACTTTTACTTCCAGTGAAAAAACATCTTTGAATCATGTGGCTATTGTTGGATGGTGGCAGCATTAGGCTTTGTGGGATGGGCACAGAGTACTTGATGAAGTTACAGTACTCTGGTTCCCAAGGCTGCTTTCACTATACATTAATTCAATCCAAGTGTTTCTTCAATGTAATATACGCTTCAGAGCTTGATTAAGACTTTTTCAGTCGTGTTTGCTGGTAATTTCTCCACTATATCTAGTAACAATCCATTCCCCCAGCATATTTCCCAAACGCTTGTAGAATGAGCAAAAGTCTACTGAACAGCAGACTTTTACTGGGGAAATCATTCCCACAAAGTGGGCTCGTGAATAGCTTCAGCCTGAAAGCAGGAAGGGTTGTACAAAGTCTGCACACGCTTTGGTCAGCTGGAATACACCTCTTTTCAGAGAGCATCCTGATTCATTTTACTTAGTCTGATTACTGGGCTTACTGGTCTGGATTTTCTACCCATTGAGTCAGCAAGGTTGCATGAAGGGAGCTTATGCGGAGAGAAAGCAATATTCAGACATAGGCACCCAAGGTGACATGGACTGATTTGTGAATGGATTATTTCATTTCAATATTGTGAAGCATATTTGAGAAAAGGTACAGAGAAGAGGATACAGAGGATACATGATATTTGATGACATTTTGTATGAAGAAATCACTCTTTGGTTTGCTGAAGATGAAAACAAAGATAAAAGATAGATGTGTTGCTTTCTATGTCACTAACTTGTTTAATCCAGGATCAGAACTGAGTAATAAAATATCCAGCATAGAGACACTATTTTCCAGAAGAACCAAGGATGCTACAGAGAGACAATCACACAGCTTAACAAGCAGTTTTTCTAAAATTTAGGGAGTAGGCAAGACTGTTGTCTGCATTAAAGGTATAGAACTCGCCTGGGGCCCTCAGAAGGAAATGTGAAGGAGAGAGTGAATTAGGAAATGGGTAGTTGCAGCAAAAAATAATTACTAGATAGTTATTAAAGGTTACGGTGAAGACCAGGGGCTAAAGACTGCCACTTCTAGCACTGGGCTAGGTGGCTGTAAGTCATGATGAGAGTTTCACCTGGCTAGGGAACGTTGTGTAAACACTCTTAGATAGAGAAACATTACAGAAGTATTTTTCTCTTGATAAGACTGTGTAATGAAAAATTGACCTACATGTAACTACGGTGACTGAGCTCTACCTGTGCCATGGAATTTCACATCTGAAGCAGTTAAGAAGGAACAAGAAAAAGCTCCAGAACCTATTAGTTTAACCTTAATTTTCAGAGACGTTATGAATTTTTATTCCTTGTGAGTGGGATGTGCATTTCTCACCAGTACTGTCCAATAAGTGGATACTGAGACAATGCAGTATTGCTTTTTATTTTGTTTTCCCATAGCTCAAAACCCAGTGAATAAATTTGCTGCTTGAGGAAATTTAAGTAAGTGAATATCATTACTGAAGATGACTATCAGGTTGCCAAGCTGAAGTACATGCAAAGGGATCATGTGAAAAGAATAAACTTAGTGAACTAAGAAAGAAGTGCTTTATTAAGCAGAAAAATATTTGTCAGTGAAGAACATATTTCAGCTCACTACCTTTGATGAACAGTCAATATGTAATATAGACTTCAGTAGCAATGACTCTTCCATTAAGGTACAGTTGGTCAACTTTAGGTGATTCTCACTTGTGGAAAATGAAGCCATCTAGAGGGGCATAAGTAAGAAGTGGTGGGAAAATTTTATTATACCTCTGGGTAGGACTGGATATATTTAGGACTTTCTTGGTAGAGATGGGAGATTATAGTTCACATTCTCTTAGGCAGAAGGGGAAATTCAAAGTCAATCTCCCATAGCTTAAGCAAGCCATAAGCTATGCAGGTCAAAGAGTAAATTCCTCTTTGAACTTTGCTCTGAATATTTTGTTGCATTTTGCAATTTTAGCTACTTGATGAATTAAGTTTAAATTTTATATTTTTTAGTGCATTTTGACTAATATATTGTTCATCACAAACCCCCTTTTTTGCTTGAAAGTTTGTAGTTTGGTGAAGAGGAGGGGAGGGGAGAAACATTGCTGTGAAAAGAAAAAAAATTGAAAATACACAATGAAAATAAGCTACCACCATTCTGCAGCTATCTTGCAGTTTTAAAGTATCTGGACAGAATAATGCTTGAAATACCAGATAAAATCTTGGTTTTTTGTAATTTCTAAAAAGAAGTAATGATTTCCAGTTTAGTTTGTTCACAAGCCTCCCACCCCAATGCCTTTTTTTTTTTTTTCTTAAATGCTCAATAGGTAAATGATCCAGCTGTTTTATTTGAATACTTAAAGGAGTGATGAATTATGTCATCTTGATCTGCACAGTGCTGTAAGAGATATTTATGATTTATTACAGTGGATTTATTACAACCTGTGGATGGAGTGGGGGAAAAAAAAGAGTGTGGAAACAAGTGAAGGCAAAAAAAAAAGAAGAAAAGAGGGAATTATGCTTTTACTTTTCATTGAAATATATTGGGCTGTGAAATGACACATTGCAATGTGAATTTCAATCAAATTTCTTGAAAGAGGTGTCTCCTTTAAAACACTGAAAGGCTCAAGGAGTTTATTTCAGGTGCCAGTGACTGATCTTATTTACATTTTCAAAAGCTAGAGTTCCAATTGATTGAATTATTAAATTGAAACACCAAGAGCAAACACTTCACTAAGGATGGATCCATGTACTCTTTCTACTTCCAAGAACACAGGCTGTAATTTTTAAATCAGACAGAAATGAAAATATTTGTTACCAGGGAAATTTCAGGAGGCAGGAGGGAGATAGAACTACTGAGCTTGTATATGTATCAAAAAGAAACATTAAAGGGAAAGTTACTCTCAGACTCTGAATCGTCTCTGGAAGAAATCAGACATAAGCAGAGTCAAAGTGGGTTACCACTGATTTAATGGAATTCCAGATACTGTGAATTCGTTGTTAAAAGCCTAGGTAGGTCAATGGTGCTGAAACATTTGTGGATGAAATGAGCTAGAGAAATGTGCATCCTTTGCAGCTTGGGGCTGTTAGATAAACATTCTCATGTACTTATCAGCAAATTACGCTGCTTTTTTCTCTTTGAGAAATCTCTATGAATGGACCAACATTTGCTTGAATTGGATAATGAGTACAGAATACTGGCTGACTGCTGCAAAAATGCTCTCCAGCTTGTTTGACAGCTATTCTTTATCAGGTACTAAGTATTCAAAATCTCCAGCTGTTTTAACTGAGCATTTAGGACAGGTGGGTTTCCTGATTAAGTGAGACAAATAGCGTCATTTAGACCAGCCCAGTGCTAGAGCTACTGTACATGAATCATTATGTGGTTGAATACACCTGTGTGAAGAAAACCAACACAAATCTTACACATTGTTTAAATTCCAGTCTGAAAAGAAAAGCATACAGATGACCTTTAGGACTTAAACTGTCTCAGTACAGAACTGACTCCCTTGTACTGTGGAAGGCTTTTTGCTCTTTGGTTAGCACTCACTGAGTTGTGACTGGCTCTTTGTGCCTGTGTTTGTTTGCTAGAGTAATCACTACAAACAAAAAGATCACAAACAAATTCAAAATGCATTCAAATAGCACTCCCCCTCTCAGGATTTCAGTTCTATCCTAACAGTGACTGCTTGTACTGGTTTTGTCTAGGATAGCGTTAAATTTCTTCATAGTAGTTAGTGTGGGGCTAGGTTTTGGATTTGTGCTGGAAGCAGTGTTGATAATACAGTGATGTGTTAGTTACTGCTGAGCAGTGCTTACACAGAGTCAAGGCCTTTTCTGTTTCTCACACCACCCCACTAGCGAGTAGGCTGGGGAGGCACAAGAAGTTGAGAGGGGACACAGCTGGGACAGCTGACCCCAACTGACCAAAGGGATATTCCATACCATATGATGTCATGCTCAGCAATAAAACTGGGGGGTAAGTTGGGGGGGGGGGGGGAAGGGGTGCTCAGGGACTGGCTGGGCATTGGTCAGTTGGTTGGTGGTGAGCAATTGTTTTCATTTGTCTTTCTTGGGTTTTATTTTCCTCTCTCTCTGTTGTTGTTTTTTTTTTCTCTTTTCCTTACGATTTTAAAAAATTATTACTATGACCTCTTTTTAATTACTAAACTGTTTTTATCTCAACCCACGAGTTTCTTTCTCACTTTTATTCTTCCTTCTGATTCTCCCCCCATCCCACCAGAGGGGGGGAGTCAGCGAGCACCTGTGTGGTGCTTAGTTGCCAGCCAGGGTTAAGCCATGACACTGCTTTGCAGAGGTCTGCTGTATGCCAAGTTAGTTGTTACATCCTTAACGAATAGTAGTCTGATGACCTATAGCATAGTGGCAAAAGATTTCACTGTATCCAGTATGTACTTCAGTGCGTTTAATATGTTAGTGATCTTTCTTTGAGTCATTGCTGTGCCAAGGAGTTGCAAGTGTAGTAGAAACAGTATAATTATTTTTTTTTAATAGTTTAGAGTCAAATAAGTAAACAGTACTCAAGATTGCAAGATGAAATCCTAAATTATGAGAACTTAAATTTTTTTCTGGAAAGATTTCATAGCATTGTTGAGAAACTCACCTGAAGAAACAAGACTTGATAGCTTCTGGCTTGCCAACAAGACACAACAACGTGTAAGCTGCAGTGCTTGTGGGGGCAATGGCACCCATGCTTTTTCCCAGTTTGGGTCTTCCATTGCCTTTCAACACTCTTCTTTAATCCCATATTTCCTGAGGTATGAACTATAATTTATTGCTGTTCTTTACCACATGCTGACTCCTTCCTTCCCCCACTAGGTTATGAAAAAATATCTTTTGGGGATAGAAATAAATATCTTTGTTTAACCACATTTCTTGACCTGGACTCCCTCAGCGTTAAGGTCATAAACCTTTCCAGTTTTAGTTTCTTGAAACCTCCACACAGGTATTCCACAGCTTTGATCTTATCATCAGGCTTCAGGCACACCATGGAGCGCCTCACTACTAGTGATCACTCAAGTTTAATCATCACTGACTTGGCTTTCCCAAAGTCTTTGTCTCCTTTAAAAATCCAACTTAGCTAAAGCAGGCTTTCTGAAATAAGTATGCCTACTGCTGAGCTAAAAAGACTAGGTAAAAAAAATAAAAAAAGAAAAGAAAAAAGCAGAGAGAACCAAAACACCATAAGGTTTGCCTGTAGATATCACAGTCTTGAAGTTATTTTAAATACTGAGGCCTTAAAACCCTAAAGATCGTCAAGTCTGGGCTAAAAAAAAAATGTATACATGTGTTTTCATTTGAACACAATCTGCTGCATCATCTTTGATTTATCTTTGAAACAGATGTGTTTTGAGTTGAAGTTAGACTTCAAAGGAAAAAGTAAACGTTCAATATAAAATATTTTTCTTATTCAGAGTAGAGACTGAAAGTGTAAATTTTGCTCTGCAAAGAAAATTGTATTCTAAACGTTCCATTCAGAAGTTCAGAAATGGTTCAGAAATTTAACTCAGAAAAGTACAGAAAATTACAGTTGTGAACCTTAGGCACATTTCTTCAACTGATCAAGTCCACAGCATAAAGCGGGAACATATAATATCTGGTTGTTGTGATAATTACGTATCTTCATGCTTGAAATGCTTGAACACCCTGTCTGCAAAGTTTTTCAACAAGTTTGACTTAATTTCCCCTATGCAGAGCCCAGAAATAGTCTGATCCTCCTCCCTTGTTCTCCACCTCAAACACTTAACATCCATGCTCAAATCCCTGATGTTTTTGTCTTTGTGTCTAGTCACCTACCCTGACACATACCGAGATGCATACATATTTAGGTACCTTGCTGAAACCTTCTCTCTTCAGTTAAGCCCTAGGCTAACTCCTACAGAGCTTTCCTCTTGTTCGCCCCAGCAAGTGCGAAATGCTTCCTCTCGCCTTTCAGCTTTGCCCAGCTGCTCCATGCCTGGGGCTTTGTTAGTGCTCGTTTCTCCTTCCTTTCTCTCTGCTTGTGCTCTTTACAAGCCTCTCTCTTGATTTCCCTTCCTTTGTACTTCCTCGGCTTCCCAGATAGTTTCTCCTATTCTCAGCCTTGCATTGGGACCTCCTATTTTGTTCTGTTCTGCCAAATGACTTCCCAGTCTTCCACTCAATGGAAAACATCCTTCACCCAGAAGATGCTTTTACCGATAATCCAGTTCATTATTTACAAAAAAGAAAATCTGCATTTCTCCTAAATTATGGTTTCCAGGCACACATCTGGTTTCCTATTAATAAGACCAATATTTTGTGTGAGCAATGAGCAGGGTCAGGGCTATGAACGTGAATGCTCTGTTCCATTTTAATTCTCAAAAGCCGTTAGCTATAAGTGTTATGATCCAGTTGTATGATCATACATCCTGATGGACACAGAGAACGCTGGAAATTTTTCTACAGAAATAAGAGATTTATAACCATGTCCTTAATAATATCAACCTCTTAATCCCTGTGGCAGATAGAGAAATATTATGTCTATGCAATATTTGGCGAGACTGATCTTGAGTTATTCAAGGTCAGGCTGGAGTATGTATTAGGGAAGTGATTGTATGTTTTATCTTTAACTTCACCTCTTATTTATAATACATTTCCTTCTTTTGTATCTTCACTGTGAAGACAACAATGCTAGTGATAAAGAAGATAAAGAACTAGCAGGCATCTAGGTTTAACCATTCTGTCACTTAGGGCTGCTCTCAAGGCCTGTGTATAAATGAGTAAATTTGACCACCTTTCTTTTAGTATGTATGAAAGAGTGGTTTATCCTAAAACAGGAATGGAAAGATTTTTTTAGCTATATGCATATAACTATCTATTACCACATAAAATTATAGTGTATATCTATATAATAAATATAAAAGTAAACACACCTATATAAAACTATATGCTGTTATTATTCATTGTATTTATAGCTATGTGCTATTCATCTCCACCATTCAAAGAGTTCAACCATTTTATAATATGTCTAGAAATACAGCAATAAAACTGGAATGATATTTATATAAGTCTGTGCTTTTTGCCTTAAATATAAATAAACCAACCTGGACTAAAATAATTGTCTGAAAATAAATGAGTTTACTGTAAGCTTTATGTATCATTTGAGGTTACAACATTGCAGCATACCAGAGGATCGTTGAATTCCTCTGCTGCCTCCCACATCTGCTGTGTGAATTCCCCATTTTATTCAGGAAAAAAGAAACAATAACATAACAAACAAATAAACAAACAAAATGCCAAACAGTAACTTCTAGATGTCTCAGAACATTTTTTTGGTTGCTGATTTCACCATCCATCCTGTTTCTGCTTCCTCTGTCTGAATGGCTCTTCGTTTCTGGACTTACATGGCGTAGCCTGAATAGCATGACAGATTGCACTTGCCAGATAAAGACATTCACAGCATTATTTTTTTCTTGCTGTTCTAATAAGATTTCTGAACTTACTGGATCTTCTTTACTGCTTTCCATTACTGTTATGCACGATAATCTTAGGAGCAAGAAAACAATTCAATATTCCAAGGTGTCAAAAGGTGTGTAGTTGTACCATAATTAGTGTAGAGCAATTGCAGTTAACAGCAGCACTGTGGCAAAGCAGAAATGCGTCTTGTCTCCTTTTCTTCCTCAACTCTTGCTTTTGCCCTATTAGCATTAATCTGCAGACCCTGGTATGGCAGTGGCAGGGAGGAGAAGCCTGTTCCTCAGCCCTCTCTGGGGAGCCCTCTCAAGCCTGAAGGCTAGTTCTGCGTATGTGTTTGGAAAGCATGCCAGAACTAAGCTGTGCGATCAGCTTTTGCCTCTTAACCAGGATCTGATTCAACAGACATTTTTGTATGTGCTTATTCCACATGCTCATCCTGTTTCAGGGGCTGATGAACTCAGTGCATGCCTTTAAAAAGATGCTGGTGGAGTTTGGGCCTTGACCACTGAATGGTGCTCTGCCTATGTAATATATATTATTGGAAGGGGGTAGCTCATAATGTCTGCTTACACAGTGAGAACTGAGAACAGTTAAGTGACAGATCCTTCAATAGCAGCTTGTGTATGTGCTTGGGTCCTGTTCCCTACTCATCCCGAGGCTGAATTTGAAGCTCTGTCCTTGAAGCTCCTAGGTTTCCATGGTTTAGAGGATCCCATAGTATTGTTTTAGCCTGTGCTGTGAATGAGGGCAGGGTGAAGGAGTTATCCGGACTGCAAGGCTTGGCACCTACACATGGCCTGTGTATTTATTAGTGGGTATTGGCTTCCTGCCATCATATAGCTCACATGTGGTCAGAGCTGCACAGAAGTCACATGGAAAGGATAAAGTCTCCACACACAAGAGTTTTTAGTCTAAACTAACAGAAGAAGATTAGACACAGAATTTCATTATGAGACCAGAAGCTAGATCTAACTTCAGGTGTCATCTATTTTCTGATTGAAGTTAATATGCCTTTAAAAGCATGAATCAAAGTAGTATTTCAATTTAAACTGTCTTGTGCTAGTGTCTCACTGACCTGAAAGATAAAGAAATGTAAATGGTATTCAAACCTCTTAATTGCTGCCAATAGCAATTCTTTTGTTACTCTGCAAGGGAAACAGTAGAGGCATATCTTTTAGAGAACAAAGCCCCAGGTGAAAAAGCAGTAAGTACCTCATTAACAATACTGGCTACAAGTGTGCCTAAGACCCCACAGACTTCAAGCCAAGTGTTAAAATAGGTTACGTTGAATGGATGACTAAATTGTTCCAATGACAGTCTCTCTGATGAAAGATGCCTAGAGCTACCAGTTCTTAGGTTTGCCTACCGTACCCATCTGTCTTTTACCATTCAATACAGTTCACTTCTCTCTCAATTCAGTATCTTCAAGGTATTTGAAAGTTGGGAATTAGAGACTGTAAAATAATAGCTCTTGCAGTAGCCACTCGCAGTTGGGAGACTGTTAAAGTGATTGGGTATTTATTTTAGTGAGCATCACAGAGCACTAAAACAAATATAAATGCATTAGTTGTGAGTTACTGAAGGAGACATTTTGAATCATTGAAGCTGGGTGAATCAAGCCTAGGAAATTTAAAACATTCTTTGTGTGTTAGTAGAGATATATATATTACTTTTTAGATATACTCTAAGCCAGACTGCAGGCATTTCCCTTTCATCTTCTGTATACTTAATAACTTTGTGAAATGCATTGAATGCTATGATAGAGAGATGCCATAAAAGAAAAGTGCCTGGCCAATTCCTGCTTGCTTTGCTCACGCAATTAGGTAGTGCCTGCATCAGTAAATCAAACTATGTTTTTTCCGGCACTAGATGAACTGATTTCTCAGCTGTCTTCAGCAACCAAATGAGAACACTTTTAGGTCTCTTCCATCTCAAAAATGCTCTAAAGTAAAAAAAAAAAAAACCAAAAACAACCCACTTGCTGAAAGAGGCCACCTTCCTTTTTTTTAAATAGATGCAACTAATGGGACAAATGAGTGGGGGACAGAAAGGTAACTTGCCAGTCCAGCACAGATTTCACTGAAGCCAGGTAGATTCCCAGTTCTGACAGTCAGTTTCAGGATAATTCAAGGCACAAGTCTGAGTTTGTGCCAATAAAAAAATGCATAATATTGATTCATAAATGTATATATTAAATAGGTCATTAAATAAAATCAAATGCAACTAAGTAAAATCCAAGAGCTTAAATAAAGTTTAAAAATAAAAGAAAAAAATCTATTGTTTCTCCCAGCAGAAAGGCATGAAGAAAAAGTTGATGTTTGATTCCAGTCACATATTGTAGCACTCAGTTACTGGGATGAGGAATGTAGCATAGAAATCTAATTAGAAGAAAGTTTATTTGTCTCGCTAATTCTTTGCTTTACTGCAGTCTTTCACAAGGAAGAACATTCACTAAGTCATTCAGTGTAATATAAGTGGTATTTAAAGAAAGACACCTATTCAAAATGTGCATGTGCTTTGTACAGTCACATAAGCAAAAGAGTTTGCTTAAAATATCTTACTGCCTGTTCCCGAAACATACTCAGCATGGTCTTTCTGGAAGGGCACTGCAGACTAAATATGTCATAGCCTACATCTACCCCAGTTCCCTCAGCAGAGTTGGTGAATGCTCCTGGGTACAGGGACTCCATCCCCTCTGCCGTTAAGTGACAGCACAGTCCTGGCACCAGCTATAGCTTAGGCCAACTATAACTCTCTCCCTGGCCCCCTTCTGATGTTTGCACGGTCCAAGGACCAAAAGAATAAAAGAATTTATGGACATGCACATGAGCTTTCCACAGCACTGGACTTGTCTGCAGAGACCAGTTCAGAGTATCTTTTTGGTACTGTTGTAGATATAGCTCATGGGATACCATCATGCATGGTGAATGTTGCCCTCTTACATGGCCCCAGGATAGGTTTGCCCAAGGGAAGCGATGTTTCTGGCTTATCAAGGGTAAGAGTTTTGGGAGTGAGTTTGCTACATGTGAAGAGCATCCCAGTTAAGAAACATTCAAGGTGTGGTCATTGGCTCCTAAACCAAGATCTCTCCTAAAACCTGCCTTCCCTTGGCCAGATTTCTCCCGGGCTGTTGGCTTGCCCTGTTGCTATAGCAGCAGCTTAACTGCACTTAGCATTCAGGTGACACCAACCAGAGCAACTAGCTGGGACAGTGATGTGAGAAATATTCCCTCACTAATGTTCCTCATTCCCTATTGTCTTCTTACTGGCCTGCTCACCTAGGACACCACAGCTTAGTGGCTGGCCAAGTGCTGGCGTGCTCTCGAGTCACTTGCCATACGTCTGTGCTTATTAGTAGAAAATCTGGGAGCAGGGAGGATCTTCATGCCCTCCTATGACTACTGTGGATTTAAGTACTACTCAGTCCTAGCTGCAGCCTGTCCTAGGTGGGCTTACAGAGAAGTCCTTTAGCAATAAACTTCCTCCCACAGACACAACCTTTTTTAACAAGAAGTGTTTTTCTGCTAGAACCAATGTCTAGTCCCTGCGTGAAGCACATGATACCAGAATGTCAGTGGTCATTTTGAAATTAAATGATTGGCACCACTGTTTAAGCTGCTGCCAACTTAAGAACTGTGCCAAGAAAATTATAACCTTAAAAGTTACTGAAAGCACCTAGAATACAGCTGGCTTTTGGGATGCTCTTTCACTCATGCGTGTAATAACCATTATAAGTCACTGAAATGGCCTCTAATCACTATGCTTGATGTATTTCTCTAAATATGGCCCATCTACAAATTCCAAAGAAATGTATAACTGGCCCGTGTTGATAAAAGGAAGGGAGACAAACGAGGTTGTTGAAAAGTCAAAAAAGAGTATTGAAGAAGCTCAAAATTTCATATTATCAGTTTGGTAATGCCTTGTTAAAGATAGACCTTTTGGGACAATTTTCTTCAAGCTCTGCAAAGAATAGGTTTTAAGTCATCTGGAAAAACTTTGTGTGATTAACTCTGATGAAAAATGGATTAAAACCAAACTATTTAACTAACTTGGTTGTAATCATAATATAAATAAATTATTGTCTTACTGCTTCATCTAAACTGTTTTCTATTTTTCAATTCTCTACATTATAAGCATTTGTTGAAAGTTTCCAAGCTCTTTCATTATTTTTAATCATAATGGACTATATGATGCCAATCAGCAAATTAACCAACTAGTTTAGGCATGGAAAAATAAGTAGGCAACTTTTGCAAAATAATTAATGAGAGTGATCAATAAATATTTTCTCACTAAGATACCAATAATTTCCTATTTAACATCACACAAGCACGACATTTTTAAAAGACGTATCAGAGTCAGAATCTTAGCTGTACAATACTATATGGTTCTGAGACGATTCATTTAAAAAACCCAGACCCATGAATTACACATGACCTGAAATTAGAGTTTTAAAATCTGAATTTCTGTACATCTTTATTTGGTATAATATGACTAGATGATACTTAATACAATGTCATTTGTATGTATACAGCTTTTGTTTTTTTTTCATAATAGCAGCTTATCTGTTCAGTGCCTGGCCAAGAAGTATACTAACTAGTAAATAGATGTTTACAATATTTTTTATCCTGTGCATGGTAAATTGTTCCTATTAAGCAGGATTAGAATGGTATTGATGCTTTCATGTGAAATAAAAATCCCTCACCACCAAAGGGCCATTGCATATTCTTATTATTCACCACATGTGAAAATAAAATAGCTTTGGCATGATAAATAAGAATTCTTTGTCAGCAATCCAGTGTCTACAATACATTTGGAACTGGTTTCCTTGCTCAAATTGATAACAAATACCTGATCTGAAGAAAATGCTCTCGTTTGGTTTTTTGACATGTTATGCTAGGTCACACTGAATTATGTTGCATTAGATCATGAGCCAAGCAATGAGGGAGGAGGGAAGGGGGAGGAGGGGAAGGGGGAGGAGAGTAAATGTGTGACATAATCTAAAGAGTGCTTTAAAATCATTGGAAGTACAGAGGAAGCAGCAGTATATCAGGAGCCCCTGTTAAGTGCTGTAATTTGGGTTCAAAAGGGCATAAATCCTGACCCTTGCCGCCTTCATCACTTATTTATAGTTTTCAGCAACACATTATTATGTAAGGAGGCTGTGACAAGACATAGATGCAGAAGAGCAGCAGCTGCATGGCTGGTAGACCCTAAAATCTCAGTCACAGAGAAATTCTTAGTACACGGAGCATCATTATAAAACAAAGAACAAAATAGAAAATCCCTGACAGTCCCACCTCCCAGCAACATGCGTTAGACTAGACAGTTAATACTTAATAAAGAATGATAAAAAACTACTACCCAGCACTTAATAATTTACGAGTGGTTTATTGTGCTGTTACATGATATGACACTTCTGTAATTTATTTTTCTTTAAAGTCATGTAATGAAACACTACATTGTAAATCTAAGTTGTTTTCTTCCTGCAGAAAGGAAGGAAAAAAAAGTCAGGCTAAAAGAATCTAAATAGATGTTTAATGCAGGTGGCAAGAAGGAAGAGTAATAGAAATAGTTGCGGAAACTGGTTTAACAACCATCTGCTTCCAGAAATCTCAGCTTCTTTATATTCTAATGGTTGAAAAAAATTATTTAAAATGCTAGTGCAGATATCTATCACAGATTCAGAATATGATAGCCAATAATAAGTGTGCAAGGCATAATCGGCACATCAACTGGGGGTGTCTGATGAGGTTGTAACAGTCTCTCTTTGTCTAGAGTCTTCTGATTACATCCCATTTGCTTTCCCTTTTTACTGACAAACTTGACTTCCAAATTATGGTAATGTTATCATGCTCTTTCTCTAACTGTTTGTATTTACATTTCCTTATCTCAGAATGAGTTTAGAGAAATTCAACTGAAAACAAGTTTTCCTTGTTAAATTTTTTCATTATCCAGCCAATTTCCGAGACAGTCAATTGCTGGCCACTTGTTATTCTTATGTCCTTATTTGCATCCAGACTTCTTCCCAAAAGTATTTAAGAAAAGTTAGATAGAAGTTTAAAACCTAGACCTTAAGTGCTATTGTGTGTGAGGCAAAAGAGGAACAGGTGGGAAGCTTAAGGCCTGCAGCTCAATTTAAACTACTTTTGTGCATTTCATCTATTGGAAGTCTGAGATGAGTTGTTCAAAACACTGGGGAGTGCTATGCACCTGGTCTAGAGTGTTTATTGAGGAACAGCAAAACCAGAGGTTGTCTTTGGACCTGAGTCTGATTTTCTGTTTCTGTAGCTTAAAGCTTGGGTTTCTGAATGTTATAAAAATGGAAAATTTCTCTACACCTTGAAAAACACACTGATCTACTGTAATATATTTCTGCAAGATGAAAAAAAACCCAACCTTTTTCTGCATTGCAGAGTGCCTTATAAGACAAAGGCCATTTCGCTACCTGCACAAAATGCTGCTCTTGGCTCAAATTCTGGTGAAGTCCTGCAAGACAAAGTCCATCTCACAGAAATGGCTCTGCTGCTTTTGTTGGGGCAGAATGGCACAGTCTTCTCAGTGGAAATTTGATTTGATTTGTGTAAATTTGATTAAGGAAATATTTTCAAATTGGCCTAAGTGACTGAGGGACATCAGCTCTACTTTTTGAAATAATTTTGGAGTTCCTGTTCCTCGAGTACAGATGTCTGAAGACGTAGAGGGACTCTTTCCCTTTCAAAATGCAAAGGCTAAATCAATGGCCCTGGAGAAACAAACGACCAAAACCTTAGCTACAGGGAAATGAGAAAGCCAGTAAACAAAGCTACGCTTATCCAACAGGGAGACAGGGCAGAAGAAAATTTTCTTCTAGCTAACACACATTTTAAGCTGTGGCAGCAGAATACATCCAACACCCAGCTCATTCAGACACCAAAAAGAAAAGAATGTTGGGGAGAATAGAGTGGGGGAAAAAAATTGCAACATGGAAACTTCTATTTTTCATTTTGATTTGGAAAATCCAACATTTTCTATTTTAATGATGACATTCTTCACAGCACGAATATTCTGCCTTTCAGTCAGCTATGCCAATCCTTTAGGAGACTTTCCAGAATACCCTCAAAATGCAAATGATGTCATAAAATCCATTTTTCTTGAGTATGCAAATCTGACATACATCAAATAATCATAAGCCCGAAACATATTTTCACTGAAATGAGAAAATCTGTCAGAAATGTAAGAAAAGCAAAAACCTGATTTAGGTCTAGTTGGCTCTAACCGTGCAAGACCAAGCTCTACACTGAGCTGGATTCCTTTTGATTCCTGATTTTTACTCACGTGCTATTTACTTGCTCTATCTAATGCTTTTATTCTCTTACCCTTCTGCTGTCTCCGGCTTCCTCTTGTGTTTGCATCAGACATTTTTGCCACACTGGCCTTACTTCATTAAATCTTTCTGAAGCTCCTCCATCTTCTTAACTCACCATTAATTATCTTGTATGTACAAGCATTGATGGCCTAATTTTTACTTTTTCCCCCTCTATCCTATTAACTAATGTTATTGCTCCTATTTCTTCTGAAAATTAGTAATACACAACACTGCAACCACGGACATGTACTGAAGTGAAATGCAGCCTGTGAAGCATATGCTTTTGCATACAACATACATGCATCTAGAAAACAACATCTGGAGATTGGTATCTCTATATCATTGTTAATCAGTGTGAATGTTATTATCTCATTGTCTCCCTGAGCTCTCTCACATGACGTTATCTACTTTGTGTCTTATAACCATCACAAGAATAACCAGAGTCTTTGTTCTTAGGGTTCATTTTTATCACTAGTTTGCTATTTAAGGCCCAAACCAATGCATAATCAGCTGTTTCTTCTCCAAGATAAGAGAGACACAGAAGTCTTTAAATTAGAAACCTTTTCGATTTGACACCACTGTTTATTCTGTTTTTATTCTATTTCTGTTTCTGTATTCTATTCAGTGTTTGACCACCTTCTCTTTAATGAAAGTGTGGTCAAGCACTGGAACAGGCTTCCTAGAGAGGTGGTCGATGTCCCAAGCCTGTCAGTGTTTAAGAGGCATTTGGACAATGCCCTTTAACTTTTGGTCAGCTCTGAATTTATCAGGCAGTTGGATTAGACGATCATTGTAGGTCCCTTCTAACTGAAATAGTCCTATTCTATTCTATTCTATTCTATTCTATTCTATTCAGCACTGAACTCAGCAGTGGGTTTCTTTGGCATATGACATACAAAACAGTAAATGAAGGAATAACAAATGTGTCTATAATCTAGAATTTACCATTTGAAATTACGGGGTCGAAAGCTCTCTATCATCGTCTTTTGGTGAGCAGAGAGATCTATGACTATAGAAAAGGTCTGCATGCTCAAACTTCATACCAGACAAGCTCAATACAGAGTTTTCTGGACTTGCTGGAAGTACTTATAGATAGATTCCAATCTGGTGAGAGTGAAAGAAGGGAAAAGACCTACTGTCATACCTACCCTGAGAGGTAACCTCCCTACAAGGGCTGGCTCAGGTCCCATAGGCCATTGATCCTCCCCACTGAGGCATGAGCAAATTGATGCAGAAGTGAGGGATAACACAGGACTGCCAAGGTGGACATGGCTCTGTGGTTAGAGAGGATGCCCAGGTGACATCTGAAGGCAGGGGGCTGGGAGGATTGCTGAGCAAGACCAGGACAGCTGAGCTCAGGGCAAGTGGGGTGAGAAAGCATTTTCGGGTGACTGGGGAGAGTTCTGTTGAGGCCATCCTGAGCTGGGGGAAGCCTCCACCCCTGGCATCAAATGCTGACAGGAGCTTAATGAAGAGTTTGTGGGCTGGGAATGGGCAATAACCCAAACACTATGTGCAAGTGGAAACTTTGTGAAGTCTTGAAAAAAATTGTTTCTCAGGGGTTAAACATTGCCGTGGTGCAATCATAGTGTCCAACTCATGGCGATGAGACAAAGGCAGGAAGGGGGAAGCCTGTATTGTGAATAACAGATTGGAGCCAGACTTTCAGTATGATTTACCATAGCCTTTGTATTTTCATTTACTGTTATATACGTCTTTCTGCATGTTAGTCTGAAAAGGAATTAATAGCATTTCTGTTCATTGTGTCTGCTGCCTTTCTCTATCACCACAGTTCCCTGTGAATAATTCATACAGTCTAATATACTTCCTTTTAATTCTGTAACACCAGGACATTTAATTTATGTACAAAATAAGAAAAGAGATTCCTTTTATCAGGTCAATGAATTAACTCTGAATGGAAAATCATCTTACTGGTTGGTGGATTCTCACTGCCACTACCCTCTTATGAAGAAATAACAAAAAGCTTTTTGTTGTTGATGTTGGAGATTTTAGGGTTTGGAGGACTTTTTTTTTTTTTTCCATCTGGGCTACTCTGTAATAATTTCTAATGAATAATTCAAATGTCATGGGAAACCAAAGCTGCTAGAGACTCACTTTCTCATTATTAATTGTACATTTCCTCTTCTATTAGTAATACCGCACTGAAAGTTTGTACTGAAGAAATCTAATGAGTGTGACTTAGAGCATTTTTAATTCTTCATCCTCCACCTAAGGTGCAATGAAATTGCCTTGGGTTATGTGTACAGACTTTCCCATGAGACATAAAATTAAAAAGATTTCTTCTGTTTCTCAGGGAGATTTTATTTTACTTCAGACATGAATAGCAACACCAGGGATTTTCCTTCTTCCTCTGTAAAAACTAACTCAACTTTCTGCATATGATTCCATGATGATTAACTTCAGCAATACAAGAGCATTAATTCCAGAACATGAATGGCACACTTTGATGTTGCTCATGGCCAAAATGCACCACCCATGCATTTAAATATCACAGAAAAAGCATCTACTTTGGGGAACATTTAAGATTTTTTTTCTCTGAGTTATTATAACAGGTATGATAAGATTTTAGTGAGTTTTAAACTTACTTTAATTTATTTTAGTTTATGTAATTTATTCCAAGCCTTTTGTTTTGGAAGATCAAAGTTATTTGCATACTCTCATCTTCATATAATCTCAGAAACAAATGTTTTCATGAGAATGCTTTTTTGTTTTATTGTTTTTTTTTCTTTTTTTTTTTAATCCCAGACAAGTATTTATATCTGAGAGAAATTCCACAAAAGTGTCCCAGTCTTCACACATATAAGAGGGAACAAGCTATAAATTGCCATAATTTATTGCAATTTTGCACCAGCTGAGGACTGGGTATAAAATGAATCTGTGTTTATCTGACAGCTTGAACTCAGCCTTTCCATTAGCAATAAGGGAATGACTAAAATTTTAACAATGATGTTACATCTATACTGAAATACATGAAGGAGTATAGGAATGAGATTAGATGAGATCCCATCTTTCTCTCTGTATTTGAGCTCCAGCAGAATAAAAAAGGTGGCCATACTCATGGTTGTTATGATGTCCCTGTCAGTTAGACCTCTTAGGGTTTGATGGTTGAAGTACCGGCTGAATCTTTGTTCATGCTGCAGTGGCTTATGAGTTTAGGCCCAAAGATTTGAAGTTTGTAGCTGGTGGGTCATCCTGGAACATAACATTATAGGTAAATGTGTGCAGCCAAAGCTCAAAGTCATCTCAGAGAATATAATGGAGATAAGCTGTAACAAAATAAGGCTACACAAAGTTTTGAATGTCTCACAGCAGGAAGCTGCAGCCAGTGTCAACTATTGCAAGAACAATAAGGCCAGGATGGGAGATATTATTAGATTTAGGTCATAACTAAAATAGTACTGAAATAAGCCTTGTCTGCCTGTTGTGTACTCTATAAATCATCTCATACACTAAGCACTGTATACAAATGTAAAGATCTTCAAAACTGTATTTTTTCAGAACTCATATCAGCATTAGAAGCAGTTCTTAGAACTGTATACTATAATATTTTGAACAGGAAGTTCTAATATTATGAAATTTTTTTAAGATCCTTAACTAAACTTGCTGGCATTTTAAAAAATATATTTATATAAAAATAAAAAATATATATAAGACTCTATTACTGTATTATTGGTGTAACAAGAAGTCAACCAAAGGTAAACTGTTCATAAATGGTAAAACCAGGGTCAAGAATCCTGCCTCCAGGTCTGCTACTCTAATAGATCTGTGAGAGCCTATTATAACTGATTAGTTTACAAAAAGAAGGCATCAGGCTCAACTCATTTTCACTGTGTACCATCATTTTGTGTGCCAGGAAATTACAGCTTACATGAACTGGAAACATTGCCTGTATTATGCATGAAGAGAGGGATGCAGGAAAAGTATTGTTTAAGATGTAAGGTAAGCTGTAAGATGACATGACTACAGTCTTTGCTGAAACAAACACTATTAAACACATATTTGTTTCATATACTAATTAGATGTTTTGAAATTTTCAGAAATTTTTGTGGTTACCAGGCCAACTCAAACTTTTACACATTATCTTTTAGACAGAATTTGCACAATAAGCTCACAGGGAGGTGAATCACTGATCTGCCACAGGGAATTGTGCAAGATGTCCATTTAAACAGCTGGAGCTAAGAATCTGATCCATCATCTAATTCACTATCCCTAGACACCATGAAGTTTATAGGCTTCAGTGGGTACTCTGAAATTTACCTACCAGCCATTATGGATACTCACATTTTCTGCAGCTACCTGCTAGGACACTCAAAGGCATCCAGAATCTTTCATATGAATGTGTCCTACACTGTGAGTCCTGCCAATTGGAGATTTAACGTGACATGACAGAATGTGATAGCCTCAAGGTCAACTGCTTTGCATTTACAGGCAAGTTTTCCAAAGGAGATATAGGCACCTTGAAACTCAAGTCCAGTTTATGAATTTACCTGCAAAATCCCACCGAGATGTGCATAATAAAGTAGGATTAATAGAATGTTCTGGATAGCAAAATAGATCATGGAGAAGGGTATTTTAATAGGCCACCCTCTATCTATCCCAGTCTCTGTTTAGAAAATAACACAATATTCTTGGAGTTAGAAGGACAGCAAACCAGAAGCAGACCAGCTGTGTTGTAACCCAGTGATGGGGGATTTAGCTGTGGAGGGTTGGATGTCAGTACATTTGAAATTCATACTATTGAATGAAACTAGAAAAAGTTTTGGGAAAAGGAACTTCAAGTCTTTTACTGTAATTCTCATAAGCCCTCTATTTGATCTGAGCCTTAAGTAATGTTTAATATTTTAAGAAACATTTTGGCAAAATATATTAGAGCACTGTACTGTTAGCACTGCTAACATCAGCTGACACTAGAAAGTAATATGATCTTAAGCAGCATTTGTTGAAGACTTCTGAAATATTCTAAGGTGTTGTATTGAAAACCGATTGGTGCATTCACAGTGCACAATTAAAGTTCTTATTAAAATGTTAGATATGTCTAAAAGAATAAAGATTCATCATTATCACAAAATCTGTGTCTGGCATCACAGCCACATAAGATCACTCTTACTCCACGTCCAGGTGACAGCAATTATAAAAGACAGATTTAGACTGCAGGGGGAAATAATGGTGGATTGACAACATTAGCAATAAGACACAAAGGTTAGTGCTTCTAAGAAGTTGCTCTCTTCCCAAAGTTTGCGTAATAGTCAAGTCTCCCACCAGGTTAATAAAGAAGAACTGATTATGAGAAGCATCTGGGAACATGCTAAAAGAAAAGGTATATGGGCTACTAAAACTAATCAGGACTCATTAACACACAGCCCAACACCCCCAAAATAGCAAAGAAAAGCTCTGACGCAGGGAGGGACATGGAGATAAAAATGCGATTTTTTTCCATTAGTGGCAACAGGATAATGCACTGCAGAAAGCCATCTAAAACAATGGAAAACTATCATTAATTTTGCATACATTTGATAAGGTCCTAATTTACCTTTGCTAGACATCATCAAATAGAAGCTACCTAAACTCATAAGAACTTGGTACTGATAACTGTCCTCTGTAGAAGATGGAAGTTCTTCTGGAACAACATTAAATATCCTTTCAAAATTAGGGTCACAGAGACAAGCAGAAGCATCAGTGATACAGTTCTTTGTATAAAAAATCAAGAGATGCATGTAGACTCTCAAGGGATAGAGTTAATCTTCAGATGACTATAGGCAATCAACTGTTCCATTTTCAAGGGCTCAAAACAAAATTAATTTTGAAAATCTTTGGGAAATAGTATCCCTACACTAGATCTTTGAAAAACTGCTTTTCCTTTGGTGGATGTAAAATGGTTCATGTGAAATCTTACAATAAATCCCTAGAAATGGTAAGTAATTTGCAGGAGCCTGCCAAGCCAGCCTGCAGAGGGTTATGGGTAGGTAAAATTCTTCCTCTGCTCTGAGCAAAGCTATGAGTACTATGCTAATGTTCTTCCTATTGCTACCATACTATGTTGGTGATTCACGTACCATTAAATAAATAAATAAAAACCTTTACCTCTTTCCCAGTGAACCAGTTCCAAGATTTCTGTAAAAAAGAAGACCTCCCAGAACATCAATATTTCCAAAGGAAGAGTTATCTCCCTCAGATCCGAGATAGAGTTAGAAAGAAGGCACAGGTGTCACAATGAGCTAGCAGTGATCTGCCTGGGGTTTGTTGCATGCTCTTCTGTTAAACTCCCCTGTTAGCGGGCACTGCTCTATGGGGTAGATTAACAGATCTTTGTCATCTTGTTATGCAGCTGAGGTGCTGAGCCAAAAAAACATTTAGTGTTCAGGTACAAAAGTTAAAAGCTCTGTCAAGTTATGGTGTTTTGTGTTGTGTTGGAAGAAAAGAAATGGAATTATACAGAAACTAAAAAATCTGCTGTTTCGTCTTCCTGTATATTCATATACCGGATATAAACCAGTTTTATTTATACCTACTCCATAGTGTTTTAGCACTTAAATATAAATCCATCTAAGAGAATTAGGGAATTCTCAGAGAGATGATGTTCAGATATATTTTTGAAAAATGGCAATGCAGTAGCCATTTGAGCTTATTTGTGTAAAATGTTATGTCGTTGAAACCATCTGCTTAGAAGTAGATCAGAGGGGAAATATATCTGCGTGACTTTAAAACTACAGAACGGGGCTCCAAGAATTCAGGATCCATCAATCAGTAGCTTGCATTGCTACCAAAAGTGTCTTTAACATACAAAGACTTCTTGGATAATTTTTTTGGCACTAAGCCTGTCTTCAACATAATGCATCATCTGTAAACAAGCAAATTACTTGGCTTCCAATGAGTCTCCTATAGAAGGTGCATTCTAATTAAATTTAAAGGTAGACTGGGGTTTTTTAATTAGGATGAATTATAAAAATGTTACTGTTTATGGTAGTGTTTTTTATGCCTTACAGGGTAAAAATGCATTGTAATTTCTAAAATTACTTCAAACACTGGTAGCACATTTTATTTATGCCTCTGTACTGCATTAAAACCATAAATGTTTGGTACTGTCACCAGAATGAGAAAGCTATAAACATTAGTTAAAATAGAATATAGTAGAGTGTGAGAGTGTGCGTGTGCGCGCACGCGTGTGTGTATGAGAGAGAGAGAGAGATCAGGCAGAAGATAGTAGCTGTATGTTAAAATTATTTTCTTACATAAATGGGCTATGCCATATTACATTTATTAAAATGTATTTATGGAACATTAACCATAATACTCATTTCTGATAATTAAAATAAACGAAAAAATGACCCAGGCTACCAATCAAGAACGCTTCTTGTGCCGATGTACTGTGGAGTGAATTCTAATCTCTATTACACTGGTCAAATTCTATCAAAGTCAGTGAGTCATTTGGTATTTGAACCTGGGTAATGAAAGGAAAATGTTTAATATCGCCTTGTAACACTTTCTATCAGTTCATATATACCTAACCATTGAAGTTCACAGTGTTCCTCTCTCTTTCTGTTATTTTGTACTGTACACAGGTGCATCCATTTCAAGATGTTAAACAACATGGTATTTTCAAAGCAGATTATCTATTAATCACATTCTGGCAGTGACCAAAGCAGAAAAAAGGGAAAGGGAGTGAACTTTGTGGGAAACAAAACGAAACAAAACAAAACAACACAACACAACCCTTCCCCATACTTCGGCAAAATGCATAAATGGGAAGGCCTGCCAGGGTCTTCCATGCCACTTAGACTCTATAACACTGCTGGAGGGAAACTGGTTCTATAGCCATCCCTTTCACTGTCAAGGGAAATAATGTGAATTGCTGGTAAGAAGTTACAGCATCACTGGACAGTTAGCTGCAACGGCTATAACACATTCCTCCAGAGGTATGCGGTAGTTTTGTCATGAAAGCTGCAGAGGAATTGTATAGTCTGGTCCAGGGTGGACCTGTGAAAATAGTCCAACCTAGTTACTGTTAAGGTAGAAGTAAGTGGGTTTTAAGCTTAACTAACTGTCTTGTATATTTAGGATACGAGCTCATGATGTGCTGTATTACTTTTCCATTCTGCCATTTATATCCTGCCTCTTACGTTCTCATCTGTTGCACTCAATCTCAGAAAGCACACACACTGCAAGGTTATCACTGAACAATACTGTACATTTCTTCAGTAATCACTTTTCTTGTAGCTTGTTCATTTTCTCTCTCTTGTTTGAGTCCTTTGGTTCTTATTATATTTTCATCGTTGCTTCCATACTTCCCTGAGCACCTCTGATAGGACTCTGAAACAAATTCAGATTCCTAATCCCCATCTTCAAGTTTTTTCCTGGGCTGTTCCATGAGTTTTCCTTAAAGCTCTTTGACAGAAAAAATGACCGACAGCTTCTCCTTCCTGATGCAGCAGACCTCTACCCTCCAATGAGAGCGTGTTCTTTGTGACGGAGCTCAATCTCAGCTGTGGGTCCCAAACATGGAGCTAATACTTCCAGAAGCTGCTTTCATATACCTCACTGTTTTCTGCAAAATGCTTTTCTCTCTGATCTTGTCCTTTCTCAAATAGCAACGTATATATTCACAATAAAACCCCAGAAAACATGCTGCAGCAAGACACACTATAGTACACTGGCACGCAGTTCTCCCCTGGGGCTGGAGATAAGAGAGGAACTAATATATGACAGATGTGACATTGCTTTTGGAAGATTCTTAGACAGAGCAGTGATAAATCTAAAAACTATCTAAATCTGTATAGAAGAGAAGGAGTAATCCTGAACTTTAACTAATCTTTTTTTTTTTAATCTTCTTATTAATTACTCTGCACAAACTTTAACTCATTATTATTTAAAACCCATAATATTCAAAACCAAGCTGAACACCTGAAAAAAGTACAAGGATTAAGAGCTGCTTTTGTTTTCAGTGAACTTTCACCCTCTGCTATGCTAGTCACTCTCTTTGTGATTATTTATATATTTATAATATTTTCAGTTTAATGTGTAATAACTTAACATATGATTAAAGAATTGTTTTGAAATGCAACAGGTAAACTGGAAGAGATTACTCACTAAATGTAATGGATTACTCACTAAATGAAATGGATGAAGGAGAGGAGAGAGTATTAGAGCTATAAAATGGCATGCTCATATTACCGGGGTCTCAATTACCAGGGCATGCTCACATTACCAGACCTCAGTTACCAGGGTCTTCCTTCTTACCCTTGGAAACAAGAAATTCCTAGGGTTCAGTGGCTTTTATTATGATAATTTTACTACATTTAAAAAACTATTATCAAATTATTTATATTACAGCCAAAAAACCCCACATAATGTAAGGCACCACAGAAGCATGAAGGTGGGCACAGAAACCGAAAGTTTCCAAAAAGAGCCTTCTACTCAAAGGCAGAGACCAGGAGGGGACACAGGAGCGCAGATGCAGTCGCCAAAGTGCCAAATAAGAGAGGATGAAAACATTTTAATTGTTTTGTTGTTGTTTATTGTCCAGTCATGAAGGTGCAGAGGCTGGGCCGCCGATAGGGAACCGGCCGGGCGCTCCTGTGATGCTGTTGGCACAACCTCATGCAAAGGAGCCTGGATATGCTGGGGTGCTGCCAGGTCATCCCTGTGGCAGATGGACCCACTGCCATTGATGAGTCTTCTCGAGATGGCTGCGCTCCTATGGGCTCCATGCTGTTTTCTGGTGGATTAACAGCCATTGGCCCCACGCCGTGCTTTGGTGGATTGACGTCCGTGGGCTCCACATCATCCTTTGGTGGGTTGTCATGCCTGGGCCTCACACCATGCCTCAGCAGACAGATACGCCAGGGCCCCGTGCTGTTCTCCTGTGTGCCCACAGCTGTACGCTGCATGCCATTGGTCGCGTGAACGTGGGCAATTGCTCTCATGGCATGAGAGGTGATGTTCCTCCTCCTCGTCCTCCGCTGATTCTCCTTCTTCCTCCTGGGAGGTGCCTTTCTCCTCCGTAGTTGTGGGAACTGTCTCTGTGCTGTCCCACGCCAAGGCAGGCAGCCACCTGTATCACTGCTGCGGCTCCTCTTCCTTCCAAGCATGCTTGGCATCCGAGGTCCTTGAAGCTTGGCTTACTGTGGGCCAGCTGCAGGAGCTCCTGTTTTTATATGTCTTGAGCAAAAGGCAGTGTGGTGGCTGGCGACAGCAGGAGGGCACTGTGATGGCCTTGTCTCACATCCCCTTTGCTTTTGTGCCTGGGAAATTCTTCTGACCAGCTTTAAGGCCATCTTTATTCCCCATTCCTTATGACTTGTCTTTATTTGTCATATCTCTCTATCTCACAGAAAAATTAATATTTAATTATCTATGACACTGCATGTGAATGTACACTTTGCAATGGCTGCCAGGTGGAAATTATTGTTAACGACAATTTCCCTTTTGAAATTTTTTTGTGCAGTAACACAAAATATTTAAGTTCCACACAAAACTAAATTAATTGAAAGGCAAATGTAAGTACTGTCTTCCTATACGTTTTAAAACATTGCCTGAATCTTTATTTCAGTATATGTAATATCTAGGATGTGTCAGTTAAACTAAAGCTAATGTAGGAAACTTAAGGAAGGGATATTCAAGACATTTCTATTACCATCAACAGAATGAATAAATGCATCTTTGAAAACTTATGTTCTTTAGCTTTTCAGTAAAAGCCATGAAGTCTTACTTCAGATTTTTTCCCATTTTACATACATTTGTTTTTCTCTTTTAAGTTTTCCCAAGTTCTAAAAATCTTTTCCTGTATAGAAGGAAAACAAAACTTTCTTTTGTCAGTCAACACAACCTTACGTATTACTTTTTGAAATGCCAAGTTAAAATAATGTTCACTGTGAACAAACCCCCACTCATTAGGAAGCATAAAAGGATCTTGCTGAAGTGCGATCTTCCATCATTCTGTCACTTTGAAATTGCTGCAGGTTCACAACTGGACTACAACAACCCAAAGTGCATTGCTAAGTGAAAGCAAGTGACAATTACATGAAAAGTCACTACAAGTAATTTTGTTAGGAGAAAGCTGCCAACTATAAAGCAACACTTACATTTAAAAAAAGAAAAAAAAAGAAAAAAAAAGAAGGCAGTAATCCTCCCCTCCCCGAATTTTCCTTAATCCTCTGCTAAGAAAGTATCTCCTAGTGTTGGGCAAAACAAGAGATATTTGTAAGTCAGCTTCTAAACAAAAAAAAAAACCCAAACCACCCCAAGGAAGCTGGAATAGTGAATATAGAAGGATTGCCTTGAGTTATACATTTTACTGAGGCTGAACTGTCTATGTAAACACTTGGTAAGTAAGCAAGAACCTACACTTCTAGTACTTTAAAGCCTGCATTCATTAAATATGTCGTACAACATAGTCAGAAATTTCATATTAATTGAGAGTGGATATTTAGACACACTCAATAATTTATAAGCCCCACTAGTACAAGCAAAGAGGTATCCTATCTTAATTATATTGACTGTTGTTAACAGGATTATTGAGGTTGGTTGAGACAATATTAATTTTAAATATTAATGATAGGAATTTTTCAGACTTTTTTTCCATATAACATCTACAAGTTGTATTTTGTCTGTGTGACCAGGATACTAATCTGAAATATACGGTATGTCAATATTCCATTTATTTTTGTTCCTATGCCATGTGCTCTCAATGTGCTTTCAGAGCTGAAACAAATACTTTATATGTAGAGATTATGCGGTATAATTACTGCTGACTCCAGCATTAATCCAAGGGAGTTACATAACTTTCTAGATGACATGATGGTAATGAACAGCAAAAGAAGGCGGCAACCCCTCATTAATCTGCTCTTTTCTGGTTTTACGCTGTGCTCCTCATCTTTGTACCCAAGTGCCAAGTCCAGAGGACATGAGTATCAAGGCATGGTTCACATGAAGATTAGGTACGAAAACTTGCTGTTCGGAAAACCCCAGATCAACCTTTGCATGCTGCTGAACTTTACATTCCATAAACATTTTGGTTTCCCATTTTAAAGAGTCCCAGGTATCTAGAGTTTTGCATCTCCATCTCCCTGGAGATATCTTATGGTTGACAGGGTGAAGGAAATGGTGCTTAGCTAATGTCTAAACTCTAATGAAATCCAGACACTGTAAGTCTTTAAAAGTCACTTGAGGGGCTGGATCCTGTATGTGCTCTTGGAGCAAGTTTAACATACAGTGGCTTCCAGAATACACTCTCTATACAATTCTGCTTTATCTTTCCATACTGTGCAGCTCTCTGTAATTACCTGTAATTAATTATTGTGTACAGAAATACAGGATAAAATGACATTTTATCATAGATTTTTTTCTTTTGCTCTTTCTGATTTTTTCTTGATTTCTCTGTTTCTATATGTGCCTTCTGAAAATGCACATATATTAAGGAATTATGCTCAGTTTTCTCATTATTTCATTGTAGTTTATGCTTAGGATATCAAAACTAAATCATAATGCAAAGAAAATACACAGATTCATAACATTTGGATCCATTTAATTCATTTAAATTCCAAGGGACAGATTAGATATAAAGATTCTTCAAGTTTCCTGTCCTAACTTATTCCTTATTTTTATGGGTCTTTTTAGGATCAGAAAGTACAGTTAACAGGAATAAAGCTAATCCCTCTTTCTTCCTTGTGAATAAGGGAAGTTTTGAGTATACACAATTTATTTACGAAAGTGTCTACAAAAGGAAAGGCTGATAAGAAATTAACAATGTTTAATTTGTTAAATCAGATTTTCAATACTTCCTACAAATAGTTCCATTCTTACTATCTGTTAGCGTTGGATATGGAAGAATTTATGACCTTATTCCTTTAAATACCACAGACTGATGTGGATATTTCCAATAGCCTCTTCTGCTATGTGTGTTTGACAAAGGCCACTGGCTTAATAAGGCACAATTCCAGCACACACCTGTACATAAAACTGCTCTGGCCCCCACTGTGGACTTATCTTTTCTCCAGCCTTTCAATACAAAACCACCTTTGTGGAATAAATTGGGATCTTTTCATTTTTCAGGCTTAACATCCATAAATTCAACAATGAGTTATAAG
The DNA here is from genome assembly GCF_964195595.1 of Calonectris borealis. Taxonomy (NCBI): domain Eukaryota; kingdom Metazoa; phylum Chordata; class Aves; order Procellariiformes; family Procellariidae; genus Calonectris; species Calonectris borealis. Next base: position 60,544,699 of record NC_134313.1, read on the forward strand.
TCATGTAGTTTAATATCATTATACATAACTGCATTTAATGGATGGAAATAGCTGTATATTTGGGGTGTGTATGTATACGTATATATATATACATCCTTGTCCCCCATCTTTTAGAATTTCCTTTTCCTCAACTGTTATTTAGTGATGGGAGGGGGTGATAGTCGTTTAACCTTATGCTTATGGAGTGCTGAGCATAAGAAGTCTGAATTCTGGTCATCTAGATGCCATATGGCCAATTAGTAATGAATGTTATTAATGGTGTTTTTTGAAACTTCAGAATAAGTAAAATGTTAAATAAAGACATTAATTTTTCACGTCCTAGTCAGGAAGGACAAAAAAGAAAATGGATCCTAAGCACATCATCTCAAAGCCATAGACTATAACTACTGTTTAAAACATATGTATAACCAAACATAGAAACAGTCTAAACGACTCACATGCAGAGAGACACTTGTCTTGAGATAAAAGAAGAAAATAGCTCCAGAACCCTATGCTCTTATAAGCATATGGCTTCTGATTTTTTTTCAATTTTTATATATCTATATACACACACATATACATGCACACATATATATAAAAACAACAAACAGTTCAACTGGGGCCTGCAGCCAACTTGGATTGCATTTGCTTAGACTGGAAACCAAGATGACACTTGGGCTGTTAGCTATTTGAGCACAAGGAATCTTTTTTTGTTAAAGATTTGGTATGAAGACTACTAAGGTAGAACCGTGTGCTCTTTCTTTTTTTCCTATTTGTTACTGTGAATGAACAACAACAAAAAAACCTGTCTCAAAATATGTTATTGACATTCTCTCCCTCTTTCATATCTGACCTTCTCAGAGCTTGACAGGACCCAGAGACCTCTAAAATGCATGGGCGTCATCCCATCAGCTAACCTGGATTTACTTGCAATGCTTACTTGAATTCCTTGCTGTATTCATGGATCAGTGAGTGCCTCTTGTTCATTTACACCACATTATCCATTTATGTTTTCTGCAAGTTGTCAATGTTGGGGAAAGGGAGTTTGTTTTGGGAAGTAATCAATTAAAACGGCATCTTATTCACAAAAATTCATGACAAACTGTTAACTCAATTTTTTAAAAAAATGTAGAACATGTCATTAATTGTGCAGTTTGGACGCACTACATGACTGTTCTTTCAATGTGTAGACTGGATTAACTCCTGAGGGTACCAGACTGCATCCACAGAAGCACTGGTATCACGATAATTCACTACACGTGGGAATAGAAGTGAGACTACCATTACTCTGTTGAAGGACAAACACAAGTCATGTTTATAACCTTACAAGATTATTCTGCAGATCAACTGAAGCCACAGGAATTGCTGGATAAATTTTCTGGACCTTCCTGCCAAATTCCTTTGGCTTCTCCATTCCTATTGACATCTGGGATCTGGCTAGCTTTTGGCACCCCGGTGGGGCAGCCAGGTATGGGATGAGGTGACTTGCCTCATAACTTTCAGTCTTTCCAGTTTTTTGCTTCTAGAGATGGTCTTGCACCTCACACTCTAATCAAGCTCAGACAAATATTTGTGGTGTAACTTATTAGCTAAAGTGGACTTGAAATCAGAAAAATGTGTATTTTACAGAATAACTGATATTGATATTTAATTAATCTGCTCAGTCTGTATATTGTTTTTGTTTTCAAATGTGGCCCCATGTGTTCTTGTGCAGTCTCACTATCCACCCATTAGTCTCTCTCCCCAATAACCTCTGAGTGCAATGATTAACAACATTTGAAAGAAATATAGATGTCTCAAAGATAATAACACTGCTACAAACTTCAAGCACAATTGTCTGCTGTCTGCAAGAGAGGAGACACAAATGAGAGTCTCTGCTGAAGGAAAGGGAGGCAGAACTCAGCTGTGACATGCTCTGTCAAAAGTGTTCAACCAGTCTTGACTAGTAATAGCATTGTGTCTCTTTTTGAGTTAGGATATAGTAGGGGTTATTATGGGAAAAAGGAAGAAATAGGATGTTCAGATAAAGGAGCCAACCTATAGGAAATCAAGTTGCATTCTGACCTTTCTAAGCAATTAGATTTTTTTCTTTTCTTTTCTTTTTTTTTTCTCTTTAGCCCTCAGTGCTTTGGCTTCTCTAGAACTTTATCAGCCTTCTAAACTGTATCCTGACACTTAGATTACTGTTAATTATGGGAATGCCTGTAAGGAACACATTTGAAATACATCATTGACAAGCTGCCTAAGGTATACAGAGTGATCAGTCTAATATCCTTTTCAAGAATATTCTTGAAAGATTAAAATTTTCCTAGTATGTGATCAGACCTTCACTAATCCCATCCCTTCTCTAATCTCGCTCCTTTCCATGACTGTGTAGTCACATGCAGAAAACACAACTGCAGCGGTAGAGAAAAAAGTAATTTTAGGCTGCTGTGCTCCCCTTCCTGAACATGTCCTGAAAGTGTCAGTCTGTTTAGTTTATGGTGTGTTGAGATAAAGTCATAGTATGCTGAAAGAACAATAGGGCATGACAGCGCTGCACTGATTTCTGACTCATCTGAAAGTTGATGTCATTATTTAGTGTTGGCCTGATTATATATAGTACATAAATTCATCACCAAGTGAATCAGTCTAAGTAGGCTGATCGTAAAAGATCTGTAGGGTTTTTGTGTCGGGTTTTTTTTGTTTGTTTTTGGTTTTTTTTTTTTTCTCCCCAGAAATATTGTGATGATCCATCTCTAAGAATTCAAGAGTTTCCTAAAATTTATTTTGTTAGGCGTGGGTAAATATATTTACCCAGGAGGCCTCAGCAGTGTTAGTCTTTGTCTTGAGATCAGACAATTAAGGATCTAAGACAAATGTACAGGCAATATAAAGTAGCTTTAGGTAGCCCAAAACATGGATGAATGCTGAAAATATATTTTTACAGTAGCTCGTTGCTGGTGTGCTGTGATTCTATCAGAACTTCAATGGTGGCTGTAGATCAGTTCCAGTAACTCTTGTCCACCACTGACGAATAGGCTTTACCTTTAACAGGCTGCAGCCATGTTACTGATTTTTATATATTAATTTGCTTGTCCTCAATATGAATGCATATTCACTTTCTTAATGTATTATAGCAAATTGTTTAACAGAGAACAACATTCGTAGAGAACGCAAAGTTTCTGTGAATGCTGAGTATTTGCAAAAAATGCATTTTCAATTCCAATGAAGTTTTTGTGTCAGATATATGCATAAGCACGAGCATAAGCATATGCTTGGACTATGGGTGAATTACAGTTTTGATCCGGTAATTCTATTAAAATCCTATAAGTGCAAATTATCCCAGGACAATTCACTACAATATAAACTATGCTCCTAGGCATGGTAGCCAGCTGTAGCTGTGCCCACTTCAAATACTTAAAAATTGTTAGACAACCAAAATGTTAAGAAAAGAGTTATTAAAAATATGCATGGCTCATTTATTTGCTTTTTTACATAAACACAGTGTTTAACACATATGCTTTTCAATGAACACATCATAATTTCAGTAGCCAGGTTTTAAGACAAGCACCATCACAAAATTTAAGAAAAAATCATTACACTTTACAATACTGCCATTAAAATAGGTATTACAATTACAATATTGTATTACAATATTGCTGAAATTTGCACTTGCTATTGCTTTTCTAAATATGAAAGCTATACCTTTACAAGTCTGAATTTAATTGTTTCCTCAAACATAGTCCTCAGAAAAGGGCAATGAAGCTCCAAGGTGCCATAATTTACAACTCTTCAAATGCAAAGAATTTTAGAAATTTAGCTATTTCCTAGCATGTTTTGTTGCTTGTATACCAAATAAGATAGGAAAAGGGAGATGGGATAAAACAAAAAAATATTCCAACAAGATAAAGCAGTGCTTTTTTCTACTGCAAAAATAGTTTCATGACATTTTGAAATAAGTAAAAAAAAAAAAAAAGCCACCAAAACCCTATTTGCTTTCTAGAACTTTGATAGCTGGAGAGAAGTCAAGGGAGTAATTTTTTGGTCTCTGTTCTCCACAGCAGTCAGAGCAGCTGTGCTGTCCTGATCAGTATCACAGAGAAATAGTCTCTAAATGTTGAAATTTGTGACCTTCTCAGCAGAATGCTGTTAAGAAGCTCTTTGTTGCTTCAGGTTATTTCCAGTTCATTTCTCCTTGGATATGAGCTTTTCATAGCATTTAATAGACTCAGTTCTAAATACAGAAGTCAGGTTATAGTTCAGCACCACATGGTCACTCTCTTGAAGGGATAATTGCTGAAGAAGAAACAGTGATCCCTGTAGCACCAGATGATGAAATGGAGCTTCACCCTTCCCTAATGTAGTTGTTCTAGTCATAGCATTCAGTGCCTTGCACTTGGTTTATGTTCTCCCTGACTGGAGGTTGTTTCATGCTATAAAACCCACATTACTAAAACTATTGTTCATTGATGCAATCATGAAGAAAAAGTCAAGTATAAACACCACAGAATATTGTTTCCGGCTCAGTGACCCAACATTGGTTAACTGAATGTAACTTGACAAGCCATGTTTTTGATGCTCAAACCAAAGACTTCTATAGAAAATACAGTTCCACACAAAGCACTCAAAAAGATGTTTTCCCTGTCTCAAATGTGCAATTTCAATCCTCAGCAAAATTAAATATGCATATTTCAGCCCCAGTAACTGTCAGAATATGTCCCCAGGCTTTGAACACAACATTCTTGATGGAAAATACTTTCAAAAATATACTTTCTGTACTTACTTGATTTTAGAGAGACTGTAAAAGTAACAAATATCATCAGAAAATTATGCTCTGTTGAAAGACAAGATCCTCCATGGGAACTTCTGGGGAGCTGTTCCATTAAACAGCACTGGCTGTAGTAATTGAGCTGCCCTTGTAGATGTAGGTGCAATATTTCAGTTATGGCTTGCAGAAAGGGCTTGGAGATACGAAGGAGGAATAACATTCCTGAAGAGAGGGAGAATGAGAATATTTCTGCAAACTGCTTAGATGATGTTTCAATTCAATTCCAAATGAATTTTAGGAGAATTCATAGAGGTCTGATGTGAGAAGCACATAGAAAGTAATTAAGTAGACTATGGCAATTTTGTTACTAATTTCTTAATACTTATAGGTTGCAAAACCTAATGCAATAAGTAATTTGGTTAATGAAACACTTTCTCTTGTAACTGTAATGCATTCCGTCATTTGCAGGGAGATCACTGTCATTAATGTAAAGCTGACGTTCTGCAGGGGTCCAATTTGCTAGATGCATGCCAAATTTCTAGAGAAACAAAAATCAGTATTAATGTTGATTTGTCAAAGATCCTGAAAAGCTGTGCAACAATTTACCTTTTAATGGTGCAACAATAAACAAAACAATGGAATGAGTAAGCAATGTTCTTAATGTACATAAGGGTAGAATTTCAAATATGCCAGTAAGTTATGCTTTCTTGTAATTAAATTAATTACTTCCCCAAACACTAAAATTACTTTTAAATGGATTATTGTAGCACACATCAAATAATTAATCACATTCCCAGTCCCATTGCCCTTTTGCACTCATTTCCCTTGATGTTGATGGGAGCTCTGCTTAGAAAGGGAACACAGGAGCAGACAGTGTGTTATTAAGTAGCGTTTTGGAATGTCACCATGAATTCTTCTGTGGTATGGAATGCTAACTAAATATTGTTCTAACAGTCCTGGACTGTCTTTGAAATAGATACAACCTGAGGCTTACAAGAAATGAATAACATTCAGAAAAGTGAGAAAATATTCAATTATTAAACCATTCACACTTTTTGTTTGTTTGTTTGTTCTATTCTTATTCATAGCTGGGAATGAACCTTGCAGCAAGAAATCTACCAAGTACTTCTGCAAAATGATAGACAAGCTTTCAGTATTTAGGCAGATTTTCTTTGAAATATGGTGGAGTAGAAACTGTGTATACTGTGCTTTTACATAACTTTCACAAGTAGTCCAAAGATAGAAGTGATAAATTCAAGTCTTAACTGAAATCTGAAAACTAATGCTTGAGATCTTTAGCAAACTGGTGTATATTTTGTAGGTGTAATGAAGTTATTTAAGCTAAATTTACAAAAAACCCACCATGAATGTGTCAATGATTTCTTATTGGTTTCTCTCTTGATCGCTACTATAGTATATAGATTTAGCCGTTCTGTTAAATAGTTCATGCCAGCAAACACCTCATATCTGGAAGACTTTGTGCCAACCCATTACCTGTGTTAATGATGTTAAAAACAGTAATTAAACTGGTCTCTAAGGAAAAGACTCAGTTTATAAGACTGTTTCATTCCAGATACATCTTGATTTAACGTATCTTTTGTACATATATTTTCCATGGAAGTATTAGTGGAAAGAAATAATTAAATTTGAAGTACTTTTTAGCTAATAACTTTATGGAGACTCAATGACAGAGACACATGGAACTATATCAAGAGTGAGAAATTGTTTATGAGGATCACATATTGCAGAACCTATCTCTGAACAAAGATGTCTTATGTACTTAGATTGAAAGTTTGCATGATAACTTAAAACAGTTTAGATTAACGGACTGAAAAGAGATATTTCCCCTTGTGAAATAAGAGTTAACTTTTAGTATGCATCAATTATTAATTCACACTAACTTTCTCAACTCCAAATTATGCTGTTGAGTCATTCAAAATCAATGTATAACTTGGAATCCTTCATGACAATAGTCCTGGACTGGAAGACTGGGAGAGATGAGGTAGAGGAGCCTTCCAAGGAAAATCACAATCTGCAAGGTGAAATTCCTGCACATAAACACACAGCAGCCAAATAAACCAGTCATTAACAACTATCCACCATGCTTTAGTCTGAATTCTGACCTGAAGACCAATACAGAGGGGAGAAGTCAGACAATCTGTGTTGGACCACCACTGCTTTCTCAACAACCTAATCTCAGGAAAGAAAAAAACGAGCAGCTGTGTATAAAATGATGGATATTTTACATCTCTTTAGCAAAAGAGCATTTTAACCTTCTTCAAACACTGGTCCATCTGTTGAAACACAGTCAATATCATCAACATCCTGATTCTGCTGAAAAATTTTCCGAGTACTGATTTGGTACTTTGGGATAAACTAGATTAAAAAATGTCTTTCGAATACTACATGCTATAATATAGTCTAAAAATGATTTCCCAGCCCCCCCTCCCTGACTTCTCAGAGGAAGCAAAGGATGAGAAAGGTGAATCTTTAACAAATGTCAAAATCTGCTCTACTGAGTCAGACTCCCTGTGAAATCCCAATAAATTTACTAAAGTGTTTGTGTATAAAAAAGGGACATTTTGGAAGGCAAGGATTGCTAATGTGGTGGAAGATTGGTGAAGAGTAAATCTTTCTAAGTTTATACAAAGTATCTTCTGAGGAAAATGCCAAAAGATTATGGATTAGGTATGTTAGTATTTTAGGCTAAATCCAATTTAATATGCTCACAACAGTAGTTCTGCTACTGTTCCTGACTTGAGAAAGGTAAATGAAATATTTCCTCTTAAGTGGCTCTTATACTCAATGTGGGATATGAATTTTCGGTTGCATTCAGCTGTTAGTTCTAACTTTGGTCCATCAGCCTTGCCATTGGTCTAGTTGTGTAAGACCTTTGCTGAAAATACTACTGTTTTCTATGGTAATGGTCCACAGCACTACAGAGCGCCTCAAGTAAGCCAAAGGCAGAAAGTAACTGTATTTTAGATCAACCCTGTAAAAGCCTTTCTGTAAACCTTTCTGTAAAAGGTTCGTTGAAACTGTGGAGAACTGAGAACACACCAATCCTCATGAGGAGCTCTGGATATTTTGCAGAACTCACCATGGAAGATTCTGCTGGATTAATTTAGTCTGAAGGCAGTAGTGTGTGGAGGAGTACAGGCAATTCTTTACTTCTATTCCAGTCTGAAATAAAAAATTATCTTCAGGCAGTTTCATATTAAGAAAATTAGCATTGGAAAATAATATTTTTTGCATGACTGAGCAGATTATTTTTGATTGCTGTTGGCCTCAGTTACGTGTGCTTTTTGTAAAATAATTTTGTTAATATTTAGGTTTGAAAAGCACTGCAATGATTCCTTTGTTTATAAAGACAAGATCTGTTTTGCTTCCTTCCACACTCAAACTCCTTTTCACCTTTGCCTCAGCTGTTGTTTTGTCCCTTCCCTATGCAAACATTAAGTCAACCATAGAATCATAGAATCATAGAATCATTAAGGTTGGAAAAGACCTCTATGATCATCGAGTCCAATCATCAACTCAACACCATCATGCCCACTAACCCATGTCCCTAAGTGCCTCATCTACACATCTTTTAAATACTTCCAGGGATGGTGACACTACCACTTCCCTGGGCAGCCTGTTCCAATGCTTGACCACTCTTTCAGTAAAGAAATTTCTCCTAATGTCCAGTCTAAATGTCCCTTGGCACAACTTGAGGCCATTTCCTCTCATCCTATTACTAGTTACTTGGGAGAAGAGACCAACACCCACCTCGCTACAACCTCCTTTCAGGTAGTTGTACAGAGCAATAAGGTCTCCCCTCAGCCTCCACTTGTCCAGACTAAACAACCCCAGTTCCCTCAGCTGCTCCTCATAAGACTTGTGCTCCAAACCCTTCACCAGCTTCGTTGCCCTTCTCTGGACACGCTCCAGCACCTCAATGTCCTTCTTGTAGTGACGGGCCCAAAACTGAACACAGTATTCGAGGTGCAGCCTCACCAGTGCCGAGTGCAGGGGCACGATCACCTCCCTGCTCATGCGGGCAACACTATTTCTGATACAGGCCAGGATGTCGTTGGTCTTCTTGGCCACCTGGGCACATAGCCGGCTCATGTTCAGCTGGCTGTCAATCAGCACCCCCAGGTCCTTTTCCTCTGGGCAGCTTTCCAGCCACTCTTCCCCAAGCCTGTAGCGTTGCATGGGATTGTTGTGACTGAAGTGCAGGACCCGGCACTTGGCCTTGTTCAGTCTCATACAACTGGCCTCAGCCCATCGATCCAGCCTGTCCAGGTCCCTCTGCAGAGCCTTCGAGCAGATCAACACTCCCGCCCAGTTTGGTGTCATCTGCAAACTTACTGAGGGAGCACTCAATTCCCTCATCCAGATTATTGACAAAAATATTGAACAAGACCAGTCCCAAAACTGAGCCCTCATGATGGAACACTGCTCGTGACCGGCCGCCAACTGGATTTAACTCCGTTGACCACAACTCTCTGGGCTCGGCCATCCAGCCAGTTTTTTACCCAGCAAAGGGTACACCTGTCTAAGCCGTGAGCCACCAGCTTCTCTAGGAGAATGCCGTGGGAGACAGTGTCAAAGGCTTTACTGAAGTCCAGGTGGACCACATCCGCAGCCTTTCACTCATCCACGAGGCAGGTCACCTGGTCATAGAAGGAGATCCAGTTGGTCAAGCAGGACCTGCCTTTCATAAACCTGTGTTGGCTGGGCCTGATCCCCTGGTTGTCCTGGACATGGCTTGTGAGCGCCCTCAAGACAAACCGCTCCATGATCTTCCCCGGCACCGAGGTCAGGCTGACCGGCCTATAGTTCCCTGGATTCTCCTTCTGGCCCTTCTTGTAGATGGGTGTCACATTGGCAAGCCTCCAGTTGTCTGGGACCTCCCCTGTTAACCAGGAGTGCTGATAAATGATGGAGAGTGGCTTGGCAAGCTCCTCTGCCAGCTCCCTCAGTACCCTCGGGTGGATTCCATCTGGCCCCATAGACTTGTGAGCATCCAGGTGGTGTAGCAGGTCATTAACTGTTTCCTCTTGGATTATGAGGGGTTTATCCTGCTGGTGATCCCTGTCTTCCAGCTCAGGGGGCTGAGTACCCTGCGGATAACTGCTGTGACTATTAAAGACTGAGGCAAAGAAGGCATTAAGTACCTCAGCCTTTTCCTCATCCTCAGAGGCAATGTTCCCCCCCGCATCCAATCTAGCATGGAGATTCTCCTCGGCTCTCTTTTTGTCGTTTATATATTTGTAAAAACATTTTTTGTTGTCTCTTACGACAGTGGCCAGGTTGGTACTAGCTAGTCTTTTGCCTTTCTAATTTTCTCTCTGCATGACCTAACGAGATCCCTGTGCTCTTCTTGAGTTGCCTGCCCCTTCTTCCACAAATGGTAAAGTCTCCTTTTTTTCCTGAGTCCCAGCAAGAGCTCCCTGTTCAGCCAGGGCAGTCGTCTTCCCTGCCCATTCTTCTTACGGCACATGGGGACAGCCTGCTCCTGCGAGGGCTGCCGCCCAAGGGAATGTCTCAAGCAGTGTCCTGAGCAGGGCAAAGTCTGCCCTCCAGAAGTCCATGGTAGCAGTTTTGCTGACCCCCCCTCCTTACTTCACCATACATGTGCCAGTCCATTTTCAAATATATGCTTGTAGAAGTACACTTCTATTTGCAGGGGAACAAAAATTTGTCATTCACAGCTGTGAATGGTGCTTCCACAGTAGATATTTTGTATATTCAAGTTGGACATGAGGAAAGACACACACAGTATGAGCTGATCAGTAATTTTGATATTCCTTTGTAATTTCAACTAATTTTTTCATGTCTGGTGATTAAAAAAAAATAATTGCATGTTGTATTTGAAAAAAGAAAATAAAACAAATGATACCTTCCTTTATTACTGCTAACCAGGGATAATGCAAATTAAAAAAATATATATTTATAGATGATTCGTGAATAGAATATCTAGTATGCACTTACTAAGACTACTGTAAATCCAGATTATATTAATTCACATCAAGAGACTTCGTTTTGGTGTGAATTAGGTCTAAATGAAAAAGGAACAAAGTTTATTATCATCAAAACACTGACATAGACCGGGTTGAGTTATTTACATTTAAGTGTGTGAAAGTAATCAGAACCTCAGATTTCATTTTCTAGCCATCTGACTGTGTAACTTGACCACATGACCCAGACACAACCACAATTGCTCCCCAGCCAGTGAGCTATTTATGAGTCTCAATACATGTTAATTCCGTTGAACATTTTCCTTCTCATGCTGTTGCAAAAATGCAAGAGAAGGTCGGATTTACACACAATGCTTGGCAAATAGAGAGATAGAGCAGTACTAAGGAAAATAATAATATTGGCTTTTTCTAAAATATTTATAAACTAATCAAATCAAACTCCACACCATTTAGTAAGCTTTAGATCTATAATCAGAAATTACTGGCTACAATAACCAGATGGCATAGGGCAGAAATAAACATATATAGTAATTTTTTTCATAGAATATTTAACATAAGTTTACAAAACCTAACCCAGATGTTTGAATAAGTAATAAAGCTGAAAAATTGTGGGAAATAATCAAACTGTGGCAACAACTGGTGGCAAATATTTTAGGCTCTGTCACTTAATTATTGAAGCATATGTATTAAAATATACAGTCCATACAAATAGACTAGTCTGGGAGAAATAAGATAAAAACCACCAACAGTAAGTGATTGCTGTGGTTGCACAAAATGGATGTGCTTATCCACAAACATGTGTTTTACTTGCTAAGATGGTGCTATGTATCACTTACTGATTTTTCCGTTTTAAAAAAGTTTAATAATATAACTTTTCTAATAGAATAAATGTAGTAATTCATAAATCTTATGTGTTCTGTTTTTGTATACACTTCTTTCCTCTTTCTCTCCTCAGATTCAATAATAAAATGTTGTAAACTGCCAGGCAAAAGTGAGCTTTTCCTGATCTGAATTGCCTAATGACTTGAATCTGTGTTAACTGAAATATAAATAAATTGACTATTAGAAGTTTTCAGTTCCATGACTCCTGTATTCCCCAGGTGTGTATGCCTAGATTGCCACTGAGTCATCCTGGTTCATACATTCAGGTACATTGCTGTTCTTTCATGAAAGACACACTTTTGGCCATTTTTGAAGGAGAATGGTATCCTGCAGCAGTTCTTCTACTTGCATTGAGACAAAAGCATGTTTTACCCTAGTCACATTATTTATGTGTGTGTGTCATGGTGTTGTGTTTACTCATTCTTAAAAGAACCATGAAGTAGAGAGTAATGCAGAAGAGAATGATTATACTTTTTAAATTCCATTTCACAGCCTTCAGCTCATAACATCCACATCCATGTTCAGCTCAGTTTTGGATGTCAGTCCACATTAGTTTTACATCATTTCTATCTCTGCCTATTTATAACTGCAGGCAACCTGAATCTAGCTGTGGAGTTTTGTTGGTGTTCCTGAACTGCATCTTGAAGGGACCTGAGTTCACATCTCTGTGGCTTCCTGACTGCTATCTCTATGGTCATGTAATGCTAATAGTTGGAAAATAGTTTTGTGAAGATGAATTTGATCAAAAGGCAAAAAACCCCACATAAGGCTACTTTACCTCTCCAAAGGCTGAACAGAAGGACTGACACACCCTAGATTTAATTCACACTATAAATAAAGGGAGGTATATATAAATGGCCTTGCTTTGTGCCTAAAAGGAATTCACTCCGAAAGAAATACAGCTGATGTTTTTACTGCACTGCCAATATCCACGGACTATCCTTACTTGTGTTCAGATTCTACTAAATCATTGAGAAGACCTATAGCGTTTGGGAGGATGCCTACTATCCTACTGCCCTCAGTTACACGAGTAGCAACGTAAATTGGCTTGAATGATGCACTCCTGGGTTATATTGGCATCAAGCAGCTCTGTGGTCTGATCAGGACTGGGCTGTGCAAACTTGCCCCACTCTCTAATCTCAGTCTACCCCTCTCATTTCCATTAATATAAATTTCATTCTAGGATCCTCACTGCCTTAATAATTTCCTTTTATCTTTGAATTTATATACATCTCAGAAAACCTCATTTTTCTCATGTGCAGCAAATAAAGGCTGTATCTGCACAAGTATGCACAACTGCTCAGTACCACCACCACTACTCCACAATGAGTAGTGAGGTCCATTTGTGGCATTAGCTACTCCTTAGCTTAAATAAAGGTTTGCCAAATCCAAGAGTGTGTACAGTTTGAATTTCTTCCCTAGAGATTAGAATTCAGTGATTTCAAGTGACTGAGCAGAGTAGGCAGCTGGGAACTAGGAAAGTCTGAACTCTAAATTCACTTTTGTTATCAAAATTCTTCTGTGGTATTGATATGTCCTTTCAAATTAGATTTTGCCTCATTTCTTCTTGACTGCATGGTAGGGGAAGAGATATGAAATACTGCCATCCCATGTCATCAGCCTTGAGTTGAATATAACATGGCTGGGCAGCACATTAGCCTTTATGCTGAGAAAATCGTCCTCTCCCTGTATTTCTGATTTGAGCAGTATGATACTCTCACTTCCTTGCCTTTCTCTGGTTTACACCCACTGGTGGTATGGCGATGGAGGCCAGAAAGTGTTAGCATACCCCATGTGATAAGGAAGATTTGGAAATGACATCTCTTACCTCGAGATAACTGATCTTACCTGTGCCAGGTTAATTTATGGCACAAATCTCTCTTACAAACTCTCCAACTATCTTCCTCAATTTTGCCTTTTGGAAAAAGTAAGTAAACACATGAATAGGTTATTAATAGTAACAACAGGGATAACAGTAATTCATGTCACAAGAATGTTGGGTAGAATTAAATATTTATAAAGCACTTAGAAGGTGAAAAAAACTAAATAAGTTCTAAGCATTCTAATTCAAGTTGTGGGTGTTTTTTTCCCCTCTCTTGGAATAGTCTGTAACGCTGAAAAAATTATTGCTTATTTTATTTACCCAAACTTTTAAGCATCTTTATCAGTGTTTTATAGATTTTTTAAAAAATATTGATTTAGTTTTATGAGCTATGACACGTGTCACTGTGTCACTTTTCTTCCCTGTGTCACTTTGCATCCCTATTTGCGTTTCTCACACACACCAGAAACGCTGGTGGGACCTAACAATGCAATAAGACTGTGGACTCTTTTATTCAACTGACCTCACACAAGAAAGTCCCCTTAAAAAATGACATAATGATATGGACTGTTGTTTTGTCCTTTCTCATTACTAAAGCAATTACTCCCCAAATACATACTGATTCATTATGGTCACTCCATGGAGCTAAACACCAACCCTGTAATACTCAGATACAGAATCAGACAGTGAAGTCAGGCTAATTAAATTGGCCCAGCCACTTTAGCAAGCAAATTGGGCCAAGTTAATTGGCACAGAGTGAGATAAAGAAATTCAGGCACTATTCTGTGAAATACCATTTTAATTATACCTAAAGAAGAACACTGCCCTTAATTTCAAATTTCTTAATTAGGAACATGAATAAGTAACAATAATAATCTCTGCAGTCTACAAATATAAAAATGTCAGATTAAGTTTGTTTTGGCCAAGCCTGTTACAGTGAGCAAAGATGACTATAATTATTATTAGCTATATTTGTCTTAGATGTAGACCTATAGCCCCAGAGAAAAGTTTAATAGGGTGGGTATGCATCAAAAGGAAGATAAATCTGACACAAACAGTGTAAGAAACACTGCAGCGGGAGGATTTATTTGCAGTCAGATATTTTAACACCCAAAGAAAATAACATATATACCACAAGCAATGCATTTTTCAATAAAATTCTGGTTTCATTTGAAGTCCAAATGAAGACTTTTGGATTTGGTTGGGGTTCATATTCAAACACTTCAAAATACTGTTTCAGGTTTAGCTTTGGTTTAGAAAAAATAATAGTTCAGAGCAGTTTCAGTTAATTGCCTTTGATTATAACAAAGGTTGGAGCAGCTGGTGTAACTGTGTAAAGTCAATAGTTCTGTTACGGTTTTTGTCAATTGAAAAGCTGATCAGTTTTCCTTCACTGTTGCTTGGTTTTGAAAGGAGCAGGCTACAATATTGGTGCTCATGATATTCATCATACAAATATAATCAAATAATTTACATGTCCCACTTTGTGAAAAACAGTATTAATAACCTTACACTCTATTCTGTGGCACATACCAAGAAATCCTGAGGAACTCTATCTTTTCGTGTCGTGCTCTGCACTAAGAGACTGATTTTTGTATTTATAGGTGTCAAGGCTTTTCCTGTTGTGGAATTTGTGGTTTCTTGAGCTTGTGCTTTTACTGGCAAAACAACCAATTACTGATGTTGTTGGACAGAAACAGGTGAGCAAAACTGATACTGAGTAGTTTAGCTGCAAGTGTAAGCAAGATCAAAATATGTTCAGTACAATTCAGCAGCAGTGCACTTTTAAACTTCTCCAGTAATTATTCTCCATCTCTTAAAGTGAATACTAAGAAGTTATGCATTGAAAAGGTGTCAAGGATATGGAAGTGAACAAGATAAAAGAGCGTTACAACTAATGTAAGTGAGAAAATTGTCCATATGCTCTCTCTGTCCTAGAAACTTAAAAAAATGAGACCATATTCTACAACAGCTCTAATTAAAGGACACCCCATTGGGGAAAAAGGCTGAAGGATCATACATATCCTAATTTTTGATAAACAAACCCATATTCAGTTTGTTATGAAGCTAACTTGGTCTAAATAGATTCAAGTATGGACTATCGTGGCAAATTCATGATCCGAAAAGGCACTTAACTGGTCTCACAAGCCAGACTATGTATAACACATAAACACATGCAATAAATAATTCTGTTGAAAAACATTGGGGAAATGTTGATTAATTTAAAAAAAAATCATGTGCAATACTGTAAACCTTAAACAAAAGAACTACTTGTTTTTATCACATTGAGCAAGGCAAAGGAATGAATACAGCACTTGATTGTGCTTTGCACACCACATCTTCAGGCAGTTGAATTCTGTCAGGCAAACACTTTTCTATGTCTTGTTCACTGGAAAAAGTACTAATCAAGGGATCAGGGAATAATGGTTTACCTCCTAGCAAAACTAAGGTTGCATTCAGCATTCCATTAAAGAGGACATCTGAATGCAGCTGAAAACTTATGGTCATAGCTGTGGTTTACTCACCTTCTTCATGGGTGGGTGCTGCAAAATGGGAGCAATAACGGCAGCCAGGCCCATCTCCTTGAATCTTTAGCACAATGTAAGGCTTTGTGGGGACATTTTCCATTAATAGCATTATCACACTCCGTCTCTTCTCCCTGTTTGACTCCTCTCCCTGCTCCTTCATAAAGACAGAGCAGCCATAAGTCTCAGAGCTGACCGTGGCTAGAGATTACTCCTTTGTGAAGAATATTGCTTTGGTATTATTAGCAGCACAAAATGAGACAAGCAGAGAGGAGAAATTGAATCAAATATTTTAGAATCATATCAACACAAGCATATATATATATACACTTATGTATGTATTCATATATGGGGGGCTGTATGTATATGTATATATAAAGGGAGTTTAAACTTAAGTATCTAAAGATAAGTATTTATATATTTAAATGCATTTATACACACACACAAACTTACGTCTAAACATCCTTTATTTTTCGCACCCAGAATACAAAAAATGAATACTGTGGATGTTTTCAGACTTTTGTGAAACAGTGTAACTTTGACTTTTAGTAAGAAATTTCCATTTGGAGAACAGTACAAATCATGGCTATAATATCCAGAGAAATAGGGGTTAATAATGTAAGGCTAATACAACCTTCACTATAACGTTGTGAAAGCAATGTTGTAATATTAGTACTATATACCGGCCGATAAAAGAGGAATTATTTTTAGGTTATCTCCAAAGTCAATTTGAGAACAATACTATGTGTATACATGCCTGCTATAAGAAAATAAACTAACTTTGTTTTAGAGGAACAATGTTTTGGTGGTACAGTGAAGTCATGAATTCTGACAGCACTGTAACATGGGCCTTCGTAAAAATGTCTCTTCAATGCACTCTGGAAAGTTGTTACTATTCTTTTTAAATGCTACTAACACAGGTAGTATGAAATTGTGTGGGGAGAAGCTGTAATCATTTTAAATGCTAATGTAATATATTAGTATATTTAGTTATATGCTTAATTTATTAACAATTTTAATAAATGTTTGTTTTAATTAAGACAGGATTCTGATTCAAAATTATGCTTTCAAGGTACAATGAATGAGACTTGCTTTTATATATGTTGTGATAGAAGCTATTATTTTTTTGATAACATGTTAGCAAAAAGCCTTACAATTTAACCTCTCTCAAAGAAAAGGAGGCTGAACAAGTAACTGCCAGAGGTAGTCTGGCTGTATTGCGGGCACATTCTGCCTCAGCAGAGGGGAACGGATAAAACTGCTGTTTCAAGTTGCTTCCAGCTTCCTCTCATTTATTTCTCTGACGTGGGATCTGTAGCTTAGGAACCTGTGCAAAATAACAGACAGAAGTCAACATTTTTAAAGCCAACTTTGCAAATGAATATGGTATTTAAAGAAGCATCTCTGTCCTCCTCTACTTATGCCCCTTAGAAAGATCAGGTATATAGAAAACACTCACAGATTTAAATGTAAAGGGTTTTTTTCACACATAGTAAGTAACTCTGGGGAGCTTCTTAGACAAGAGGCTTTTTAAAGACCAATGGCAATGTAGCACTGTTTTACAAGTACATAAACACAATTTAACACACAGTAATCTAAACTCCAGGTGTTTTGTAGCCGCTGACAATTTTTCTGAACTCAGGAAATAAGAGGCAATAAACTCGGTCACAGTGGTTAAAATGTGCACTGTTGATTTTGTGGGGGTTTTCTCCAGGTCTCATGCTTTTCCCCAGTAATGTCTCTAATTTTCTTGGATAATGTTCTAATGGCACTAACATCCACAGTAGATTTACTTTATTTCCCTGCTTTTTGCTGAGACTTTTATGGTGTAATGAAAGCATTTATTTCACAGTGTCCCCGGAGACCTGCTTTAAATTGACCTGCTAACCAGAGCTTTATTATGGACAAAGGCTAAATGAGTATAATCTAGAAATCTTTATTCATTACTACTGCTTTAGCTTCACGTTCAGCTGGAGAGCCACATAATTATCATAATTTATATATATCTAGAATAAGGCACGGAACACATTTTGAAGAATATTCTCTTTCTGCTCACTTTAATCTAGGCAGCACACTAGCTCAGGGAAGCTGATTACAGACCCTATGAGAGTAAGATTATTTGGGGCCCTCTCACACCACACAGAAGGCTTGCCTTTCTCAGCAGGAGGGCTTAGCAGGCTCTGAATGGCCCCGCGGGGTGCAGGGTCACTGGGGCAGGTGGGAAACAGGAGAGCACTCCACTTCCCTCATGTTGCGGTGTGCGTGAGAGTAGCAAAGAAATTTCATCCTGCTAAGCCATAGCAGCACATTAGTGTCCTCTGAAGGATAATATTTTTCTCTCTGAGCTCCTCTTGGGATATTGTAGCTGGAAACAAAAACTACCCAGAACCGTGTCCACAGATACAACTATTCAGACAAAGAGCCCCGATCACCATAGATGAGGGTGCATGGACAGAATTACTTTAAAAGAAGATTCTAGCCTTCCTCTGCCTATAGACACAGTGCAACCCCTGGTGTGCCACCTGCCACCACCGGCTGAAACTGGGAATTTCTGTTCTGTTGGAACAGATTGCGATCCAACCCTCCTCCCCAAACTGTGGAATAACTTGTGTTTCCTTTGAAGTTCAAAATATTTGTTGGAAAAGAACAGTGGAAAGATCAGAATGTTTCACCAAACAATAAGAATATTTGCTAGAGAGATTCACCAAAACTGCAAAGCTTTCATTAAATGTTTAATCAGTATAGGCTAATAAAATATTTACCTCGGTATTTCCAGTTAGTTTTCTGTCATCTCCAGTACCCCCACCACGATATCTCCCACCTTACCCCACTCCTATTAATTTTGTTTCTCCACTAGTTGCTTTACAGTTTGTCCAGTACTGTCTTTCTCATGCTGGGATTGAAGAAAATATTTCTAATCTGAGATGGGGAGGGAGCCTTTCCCACCTGCCCTGCCCTGCCCTGCCCTGCCCTGCCCAGCCCACGGAGTGCTCTGCAGGACAAGGAGGAGAAAGCCTTGCTCACCACTTGCAGCCTTGTTTAGAAGCGACATTTTAACTGGCAGAAACAGAGACAGCAGAGGCCAATGTCTGACTGTCACTCCAGATGAATGACATTCGGTGTGTGAGTGAGAAGAGCCTCTCAAGCCTTGACTATTACAACACCTACGCACAGTCCAACCATGCTGGCAACTCTGAAACTCTCCAGGCTAACCCTCTGGTGCCCAAACATAGACAGCAGAACGTCATCAGTAAGATGAAGACCTGGTGCTCAAACACGGAGTCTTTAGCCTTTTCCAGTTCAGCTGGTTTTATGTAATATATCCAGGACCTGGTATCATTTGAGAAACCAGTATTGTTGAGATCCCAAGGCTTGGGATCTGTTTCCCAAAGGAAATGCCATGGACTGCGAGCAGTGCTCTGGGTATGAACACTGCTTAAATACAAATGCATCCAAAACTGGCTCAGGTTGTTCCTGGTAATACCACTAGAACAGAAATGAGAACAACAATGCTGAGTTTTTCCCACCTTCTTATTTTTGACTCACAAAGCAGAGCTTTTAGTGGTGCGTGAATGAAACTAAATACCAAATGCCTCCTCAACACCCAGGAATGCCTCTAGAAGAAAGCCTTACACTGAGTTTTGAAAAGTTAATTCCTAGCTTAGGAAAACATTGCCACTTGGGAAATCTTTGAGGAAATGAAGCCAATTTAGACCAAATGACTTGGAAGGAAAAACGGATTGCCTGAAAATAAGGCATCATAACATGAGAATGGAGTGAATATAACTTTGACAATTTCTGGGAAAACACATTTGGACATTACTTATACTTGCTATTTCTAAAACATTTTTAATTTAGCATCATGCTTGTAAAGCAGATCACAGATGCAGACTTATGTTTTAACCAGAATAAACTTAGATTGAAACGCTCAGAAAAGAGGTAGGAAAGGGCAACATGTGCTATTGTCCTGTTTACTCCCTGTTAGTACCTTCCCACAGCACCTATTAGCTGCCTTTAGTGCTTTGCAAAGTGTATTTGTTTAAACATTCAAAAAATACCTTATCTCTTCCCACTATATTGCAATACATGTAATACATGGTTTTGTATTTTACTGACATACTTTATTCTTTGCACCAGTTTTAATCTCTGCTTTATCCTAATGTTCATGAAAACAGAAAGTATTTAGTAATAAATAAATTTAATAAATAAATAAATAAATAAATCAGCTACATAAATTTTTATCTGTTATCCCATTGAACTGTGAAAAAGTCCCAAGAAATATAGGAAAATATTTCTGTGGTGGTGGTGCTTTTATGGTTTTAACTTTTCTTTTTAGCTCATAGAATCATAGAATCATTTAGGTTGGAAAAGTCCCTTAAGATCATCGAGTCCAACCTTTAACGTAATACTACCAAGTCCACTCCTAAACCGTGTCCCTAAGCACCACACAATTTGAAATACCTTTCTCTTTGAATGGGTTTATAACGGCAACTGTGAGAGTACCTTAATTCTAGGACATCATTATAAAATTTACATTCATGGAAAAACTGAAGTGCATTCTATGTTGGCAGGTGAGAAGCAAACAGTCCTCTCCAGATCCACCTGTTCTTGTTTTCAGAGCAACAGCATATTTTGCTGTTTTTTCCTCTTTTAGAACAAGAAGAAAGAAAAGATTAAAAAAAGATATATAGAACTTGAACGTTGCTCAACTAACAGAAAATGATAAAAGACTGATGAATATAGGAGCTGATTTAGAGTTCAAAAGTATTTGGAAGAGGTGTGAATACAGATTACTAGAGGGAAGAAGAGTCGTGTTTCTCCGCTGGAATTGAATGAGTGAATATCATCTATCCACTTTTTCGGCATGCTCATATAGTATGGTGTCTATCACAACAGAATACCACACCGCTACAGAGAGGAGTCATTGGTCCTGGAAGAATCACAGACCTTGTTAATGTGAGTAGGTGTGCTACTCACTCGCTTTTTTTGGGACTGAAGGCAGAACTGATTAAGTACCTTTATCTAATGAAATATCTGTAGGTGGTAAAGGATTGCCACTGGAGACATTAAAACAAATGGTTGGGCCTCTGCAAGCATAATTTAGATAAAATCAAATCATTAAAAACATATTTTATTGAAATACGTGAATTAGCGTGGGAAAGGCAGGAGACAGAGTTATGAAAGTGATTTTCAAGGGAGACAGAGACAGTTTCTCAAGTACTGAATTCATTGTAGAGGCATACAAGAGACTGCTGATTAGGAGAATAACCATTTTGCTTGCTTTCTACCATATTCAAGAAAACCAAACTTTGCCTACAGTCTTGTAAATGAACAATATTAGACCAAGAGCATTCCAGAGTTTTATCTGAAGGAAACTGCGTCCACTCAGTAATCACCAATTCAGCACTCAAGTGAAAAAGCTATGCAACAACATTTTTCCTAGAAAACCTATAGTTGTCCCAGAAACGTACAGATTAGATCTGGAACCTAAGTTTGAGTAATGCTTGGATCCAATTATGTTTGAATAAACTCCCTCTGTTGACTTTACACAAAAATGAGGGTGTAAATAGGTATCTGCTCTTTTCAGACTCTTCCCTTCATCTGTGGCATTTAGCAGTGTCTATTTTAGAAACAATGGAAGTAACAGAATAAAAACAAAAACAGTTTGGCACTATTTTTCATTGCAATATTTCATTGGAGATTATTTCCCCCCACAATAAATATCCTTAAAATAGAAGTTAATGCATTTGAGTTTAAATTAGATGCTTCCAATTAAATAATTTTCTTCTTTCTTTTTTTTTTTTTTTCCCTTCCTCTTCAGGTGGGAAATTGTACCAGTCATCCCAGAAAGGTTACATTCTCAAATTATGCTTGCTCTGGTAAGCTGCGGTTATGAGGAAAAAGAAACGTCAAGAAGGAACCAACTCTAGGTGTAGGCTGTGCATTTGTATCCTGGACAAGACCCTGGAAGTGGAAAAGTCAAGCACTCCTAGTTGCAGAACTGCACAAGAGCTAGCTATTTTCTAGACATGTGCTTTTATGCATTCCTGTTTTCTTTCCTTAGCCTTGCAACCTTGAGGGATAGAAGAGAAAAAAAACTATCAAGCAGATGAACTGGAAATGGAAGAATTGGGAACAGCTAGCATATTTCCACAGTTCTTTTGCTGTATACTCACTTTCCTGTGCTGATTACTGGCTTTCTCTGAACATCAGCCAAATCCCGTCCCTTCTTTCATGCTACCTGCCTTCCTTCTCCTTTTTTCTTGTTACTATGTACCTCTCATTTCCTCTTACCTTTCTCTTCCTCCTTTTGCTAGTCCAATAAATAATGTCCACCATAACACAAAAAGAAAATGAAGCTTTTTAAAACAAAATATGGTGCTGACATAGTGCTTGCCAACTATGTCTTCTTTCAGCTTGCATAAGTGAGTCTTCTTCAATAGTCTTCTGTCTTGCTTATTTATATTACATGCTTTCTGGGGCAGGGACAGCCTAACTTCTCAGTTAGACTAACTTTTTGAAGGACTTAGCAGATGGCTCCCTTCTCAGTTGTTTCTTTTTTTTTTTTCTTCCCAAAGCACTTATCTAAGTGATATTATGTTCTACACCATGTTCAAGGCTGAACTTACAGTATCATTTTACTATATTCAGCAAAGCACTGAGCACTGACTTTAAATGTGACCAATCGCCCTGAATATCATAGGAATATTCATATAAGTGAATTTTTAGTTCTATAAGAATTCTTTGGTAAATTGGGGTCATATGGAGTACATTCTTAAATTCCCCACTCTTTCCAGGAAATCCATCCTCGTCACGAGAATATTTCTAGTGATTTTGCAGATATAAAAAAATGCAAAGTTATTACCATGGTCTGGAATGAAAATGTAACCTGTATTGTATTCTACAAATACAAAATTTCAATTTTTTATGTCTCTCTAAAATTAATAATTTTCAAAAAATAAATAACTTATGCAAAATAAATAATTGCTGAATATAATAATGGTAAAAATATATAATTGATAAAAAACAATCTATGCAAAACATTATCACCGGAATTATATTCTTACCTTTTCCAGACCTGTGTTATTTCCTAACTAAACTTTCCTAATTTCAGGAATTGCCCCAATTCCAAGTATTGATAATTCTTTAAAGGGTAAAATTTGCTTCTTGTAAGAGAAGAATCAGACTGAGACAGTGAAATACACGACATCTTTGCTCTGTAGCTAATGGTTGTAGTTTGTGGTCTTTTGACTCCCATAAATTTTTCAGTAATTATTTCCTATTATATCAAAATGCCTTCTTTTTCTGAAGAGGTGAAAATTTGCACAAATTTTTCTATAATGCCTATTTTTAGGGAACTTATCCTGTATTATTTACTAGAAAGACTTTTGTAAACAATTATCTTCTCTGAGGTGACTTACTAAATTGTTCATTTTTTAAAAGTATGCTTTTAAAATTATTTCAAAAGTTTTGTAAAAACAGATGGTAAGGAATGTCAACTCAGTAAATCTTTCTGATATGAAGTATAATCTAATGAAGAAAACCATCAATTTGAAAATATTTTTGCCTTTAGTGGAAGCTAGTAGAACGATGGACGTGGTTAGAATATCCAATGGAATGGCTGTATGTTAGTAGGAAAAATTGGATGGGTAAAAGGTGAAGAGAATTGACATGCCTTGAAGTGCAACTATTTCTGAATCAGTCATTAGTTTGCACTGAATGGTTCTCGAATGTCTGAATGTTTGTAAAAATTAATCAAGATAGGGTAGTAGTCAGTGATGTCTACAAACTACGGTGTCCTACATGAGAACAGGATCATTAGTTTCCTAAGTACCTGTCTGTTATGTTTGCATTACACATTATCATCAAATAATGTAGCCTGAGTGGCAGACGCTGCAGAGCTTTCTGAACATTATTGGCATTACTAAAGAAGCTATTTAACAAATTAAAGTGTTGCATATAATCGTAAATCTCATCTGGACAAAGAAATTATTAGGAAACTAATCAAGAAATGTTTGTATGGATATCAGCAACCATGGCTTCTTATGCTTTATTATGCATGAACAATTAAGCCCTTTTCACAAATCCATATGTAAGCTGAAAGCTTTAATTAGTACAATGTCATAGATCTGTGAAGAATTCTGATCCAAATTAGTTATCAGTAGAAATGTGAGTGATAAATTAGAATTGTTTAAAAGTATTTAACTAGATCCACCCAAATCTGCTGTATTGAGAAAGAAGCCACAAAGAAAAAGGTAATCTTTCTCAGTGTTCATCCACCAGTCCAATTCTTTGTGGTGTGGATACTGTAGTAGAGCCTTAACATGTCTCAGTTCACCCTGACATGGGAAAGTTAAGGTGAAAAGCAAAGAGAATCGCATGGAGAAAAGGCAGGTGAGAGCTGTAGTTCTGTGGCTGAGCCTCCTACTCAGACAGGACAGTGGAGCAAAACTCTGCCCCGATTACTTGGGGATTAGAAGTGCTGACAGAGTAAGTGCAGAAACAACAGATAGCATATAAAAAGATTAAATTGCTGAAGGCTCCTGCCTTACAGTTAGACCTTTCTTTTATGGGGCTGACACCCCAGTATTTTAGAAAATATGTGCAGGGCAGTATAGAAAGATCTGCCAGGGAAAAGTTTGGAGAGTGAGGATGGAGGGTGGGAGGGAGGCCATCACTGCAGGTGTGAGGACATATGGTAGGTGAGTTGTGACATGGTAAACAAATGGAACTGGGGGTTATCATAAATCCAGGATCTATATATTATTCTCCTAAAATAAACTGTAAATCTGGTTTGCTGTTTGATCAGAATCACCTTATATTCAGATAAATATGGTACAAAACAAGTGGCAAAACAGGGCCACTATTAACTATGAATATAAGTTGGAAACTAAGAATGGTAGAAAGCTGATAAAGAAGCAAAAAGACATAAGGAAAAGCTTACAACCTACACTATGAAAGAGATGTTTAACTACACTAAGAACAAAAGAAATCCTAATAATATTACTTTTCCCTTACTAGATTGAAATAATATATCACAAATAATACATCTTTCCCTTTTCTATTGAATAAATATTTCTGCTCCCTATTTGAAAAAATGAAATGAATGCAGTCATTTCACAGGCTGCTGATGAAATACTTTTCACACTAACAGTAAACCAGAAGCTGCTGCTCCTATAGCTAGCTATTTTTAAAGCAACAGATCTGGCCAACCTCCTGTCCCAAAGAGTGAAAAATTAAAAGGGTGAGTTAAGCTTCCTGGTTTCTCAGTGTTAATTTCTAATACAACTTAAACTATTAGGAAATTCCAGATGACTGAAATGCAACAAAAAAAATGAAAAAGAGAAAGCTAATACAGTGTTTTAATTTAAAAAGCATACAAATGTGGTGGCTCCATTAACTACATAATTCTCACGTTGATTCTGTGTAAACTAATCAGAGTTTAAGTGGGACTTGATTTACAGAAGCTGATAAAGAGAAAACAGTTATCTCCAATTAACATTAGTTTATGAAAACCAGATATTGCCCAAAATAAAATTATCTCTGATGAGTTTACAAGTCAGACTCTTGGAGGGATGAGTGTTGCTTTATTATTTAGCATTGCTGAAAACACTTCTCACATACGCAATTCAGAAACTGACTTAAAAACTGGAGGGATTTCAGAGCAAAGTTATAAACAGTTTTAAAAAGATATAGTAGTATAAGGTGGTGCTCTGGGCATCTAGGACATCCTAGGTAAGAGTTAGGACTGACAGTCACAGAGTACATGAAGAACAGATATAAGATAAGCAAAGGATTCTCTGATATAGCAGACAAAATATCAAAATATCAAATGTCTGGAAATAAAAGAGTAGAATCAAAGCAAAATTTTTACGGGGTTATAATGAACCCTTGGAGTAAATGGTTAAAGGCTGTGGTTAATTCTCTGACACTGGAGAGAGAATTCATAGAAATCCTATAGCCTGGGATTTGTGTGTATATGTGTGTGTTTGGGTGTATATAATAAAAACGGTCCTAACATTTAAAAAAAAAAAAGGTTTACAGACGTGTTGAGTGTAGGAACTGATCAATTAATTAGTATTATCATGTGATAGTTTAACAATTAATTAGTATTATCATGTGATTGTAAAAATATACATTAATTTGCTATATGTTAGTAGACCCATGTGATCCTTCTATTGGCTTCAGTAAATTCAATAACAGACTACATTCATAACTATCCACCTACTGTGAGAAAGAAACAGTTCACTGATTGTTTATGATCTGCTTGCTTAACAGTACATTATTATTATTATTTCCTAGAAATTTAAATCAGAAGGGACTCTGAAAACATTTAGGTTTAACTGTTTTCTCGCCTAGATACTGTAGGGGATCATATATCCTTCACCAAGCCTATATTATGCTTTTTCAAACTCAAATAGGCAAATAAGGAATGGCAAATAATCAACAAACAGAATTTCTATATCAATTTTTAGTCAAAGATCTATGCAAAGATTTCTGGAAGAGTGGGGGTTTTCAAGTGAATATAGCAACACCATAAGTCATAGAGCTTAACAGAGCACTTTTATTTGAGAAAGCTGACCATTGTGCAGGTATTTGACTTGTTTATTTGACAGGTTATTAGATTTTTAAAAAGCAAAATCATTTGGGGTTTAAGGTCAGGATAGTGTAAGTATCCTCAGCCCATAAATTTAGAAAGAAGAATCCCAACAAAGAGCAGAATGTGGATGCCAGAAGGGAAGGCAGAGCCACCAGCAGTAGACTATGGCCAGACAAACCTTTTACTGAGCCAGAATGTTTGAAGAAGTCTCTGGCTTTTAGCCCAGATTAGAAACTAACAAGTTATGGGTTCCAAATCAACTGCAATGAGACTGGATTAGTTAGTTGGATTAGTTCGAAACACCACTTAATGGTACCATAAAGTATCCCAGTGAGTCCCTATTAGGAGTAAATCCTTAGGAGCAAATAATTATTAGGATTATACACAAGGCCAGTTGTCAATTCTCAGCAGAGGGGCGGGGACTTCCGGGGCAGAATAAAGTCCTCTGAAAGAACTCTTTCATGTGCACTTGTCCATCCAAACACTTAGACCACTGAAGCAAGGCTTCAATTCAGCATTCTGGTAATCGTTTATTTCCAAGATGTATTCTAACAGTTTTGCACTGCGTGAACAATATATATCTGTCACGGGACACGAAAAACCATCTTGGATATATCTTAGTCAGTCCAACAGTTGCTACTGCTGGCCCTGGTGGCTTTTCTTTTTCTTTTAGCACATATCAAGATCTTAGTTTATTAGAAAAACTGTCACCAGGATGTTGCTTTCAATTTTCCAAGATGCAGTACATGAATTTACTCTGGGCTGGAAGGACATCCACTGACTTTTGTACACTGACTTGTAAGCTTTAGAACCAATGAAAGATTAACTGATCTCTGTTATTTCTTGTCATTTAAAATGAAGCATTTCTGGAGTTAGGTTTAAATTTGATATGAAAAGTACATCTGAAAATGGTCGCCTAATAGCCAGAATGTCTCACAGTTTAAAGATGCAGCAAATCTACACTGAATAGGCTTTTTGTGTGATGAAAACCCAGATTTGAATTTAATTGCATGTTTTTAGCAAAACAGCACTTTATCATATTACCAAAGGTTATAAGTTAACCTTTTACTGTTTACTGCTTTGTCTTCTAAACATGCCGGCTTGATTGCAGGCTGCTTTGTGGTGTCACTCTAAGACAAACACTTTGAGCTTGTTTATTCCTATTGACAACAGGTTTAAACAGGTTGGCATATCTATACTGTGATCAAAGTAGTAATCATTCGTGGAATGACAATGCACAGAACATTCGCATTATGCACTGTGCTTTCACAGGTGCTGCACATTAAACTGAATATTGCACTTGGAGGAGATCATTCAGAATCAGAAATCAAGAATCATAATGTAATTTGCACTGTTTCACTGGCTATCAGGAAATTATACAAAGGATGGTGGAAGCTGGCATTATAACACTGATGTAAGCCTTAGTCGTGACATCTTTTAAGATGCCTTTCTGATTGCATATTGAAAACCAGGGAACAGTGAACCTCCTGATGTAGAAACACTACCAAAAGGAGTACTTTATAAATCAGAGATCATTTAAGAGCATGGATGTCTAATTGTTTACTTCCAGCAAATGTTGGTGTGCTTTTTATAACTATATGTATACATTAGGATAGAAAAATTCTCTAGAAGAATAAAATGAGATTAGAATATCTGAAATGTACCAAAAAATGGTATAAATTAACATTACAATCTAAAAGGGTCTAGGAAGAAGTATTCACAACAAGTCAAGGGAAAACCAGACACATATAGTGGAAAAGAAGCCACACCCTGAAGCTAAGCGGTGCAAAAGCCATCTTTTTTTAAAGCCATTTTACTTTATTCAGCGGTCAACCATTCCTAATGTTTCAATTTGCTCCCCTTTTCTAATCCTAAATTAGCAGAGAATTGTCAGTCTCCCAGCCTGGGTAGTGGGAAGGAAGGGATGCCCCCTCCTCTGGGGGCATCAGATCTAATCATTACTTCTGAAGGTATCTAACTATGCTGTAAGTCTAGGAAGTCAAGTTAACTGCCTAAGGTTGGGAATACTTTCCTCAGGGTGCCCATTAACATGCTGTAATTTGAAAGGACTTGTAACTTTACCTCTATGTGTGCCTCAGCGCGTCCACTCTTTCAGAGAGAGGTCTGGATGTGACTGTCTTTCTGATTGATGTCCCTAAAGTGTCTGAAAGAGATGAACTGAGGCTAAGGCCAGCTTTCCAAAGATGGAGAGAGTAGAAGCAGGAAAGACAATAATTTTGTGAAGCATTGAAGTGAAAAAGACCTGTCTACATGCAAGACCTCTGGATGCCAAAGAGTTCAGTAATTCCTGAGTTTTCCAGAGAAATAGCCTAAAGAGCTAGATCATTTGGGCTGAAATGTTCTCTTCCAATCCGGTACCCCAAAGTGCATGAAACATGTTCACCTTGGGGTTCCACAGCCAATATGTTCTAAACTTCCCCTCATGGTAAAAAGTTGTATTTGAGCAAACCCATCAGTATAATTCAAATAGAGAAAGTGTCTCATGGGATTAGACCAATCATTAATCTAGACTGGTATCCCATAGTGGCCAACAACAGATGTTTCAGAGGGAGATATGAAGCCTCTGTAGTGAGAAATTCTATAATGCCATGCAAGGGCTTCCTTCTATCCTGGGCTTGAAA
Source organism: Calonectris borealis (assembly GCF_964195595.1). Classification (NCBI taxonomy): domain Eukaryota; kingdom Metazoa; phylum Chordata; class Aves; order Procellariiformes; family Procellariidae; genus Calonectris; species Calonectris borealis. Next base: position 60,573,868 of record NC_134313.1, read on the forward strand.
TCTTGAAATGTACTGCAAATTTCTTATGAAACATGTAACGAAATGGACATTTTGCCTACTCTGTGGTAGGAGCGACATACACTGCAGAAAGCATTAAATCTCCATTCCCTTTGTCATTTAGAAGAAGATTTTAGAAGCATTTGAATGCCACTGTAAAAAAATTGGCTCTGTATTCTTACCATACCTGGGACTTTTGTGTGGTATGTTGCGTTAAGTCAGACCGGTGGGCATCTTGAAAAAAGCTCTCTCAAAAGGTCACAAGAAAGGATGCTCCTCTTTTGTGAAGGTGAAATAATATGGTCTTTCTTGGGGTACTGCTAGATCTGATGCTTAATTTCTTCAAACTAGTGCAAGAAAGAAACGTAAGTCATAACTAATATTCTTATTTGCCCTTTTAGATGCCATGCAAATACGGTGCATTAGGTCTGTCCCCTTACTGTCTGACAGCAGTCTACAGAAGGAAATGATATTGCTTAGGTGAAGCTATTACCTCTTTATTATAAAGATCTCAGCTGTAATTATGAGAAGCAAGTAAGCAGTATTTTAATGTGATGAAGCTTAACTCTTCAGTTTAATGGGAAATACAGAATATTTTTGCCATTTTTTACATTCTTTTAAATTGCTATATCTTAGTGTAATTTACATTACCTTCCTGCAGCAACTAGAGCTGAGCCAAACCTATGAGTTCAGCAAATCTGGGATGTATCCAAACTTGTAGATAGTTGGAGGGCATTTTGCCTTTCTCACATTGAAAAAGAGTTAGAGGTTTAAAAAGGGTCCTAATTCACTTAAAAACTGTTCTTCTTGAAATATTTGATTTAAATACAATGTAAATACACTGGACTTGTTTACAGTCCTTATTAACCCTCCATTTAAATGAGCAAGCAGTCTAATATGCCACCAACTTACTGTATGTCTCAAGTTTACCAGTAAAAATATATAAATCCTTAGATAGTAAAACCAACCTGAATCCACTCCAAAATTATCAAGAATTGTTGGTGTTGCTGCCAAAATGAAAAAAAAAAAAAAAAAAGATTTTTTTTTTTAAAGTGAGAGACATCATAAAGAAAAAATGTTCTGTTCTTGCCTTCCTGGTTACACAGAGAAAGGTTTCACAAACAGCACGTAAGAAAGAAATAGAAGGTCCATTCCTGCAGAAGCATAAGGGGAACCTGAATGTCAGATGATCAATGTATTTGTTATGACACTCTTCCCTGGACTGGATTTTGCATTCTTGACCAGCACCATTTACATATGGCATTAAGGAGAACTCAGAGAAAGAAGGAAATGCATTTTAGTATAGTTTCACTATAAGACTTTTCTATTTTATGTTTTAAGGTCACATGTGAATCAGCAGTATTCCTTGCTGTACTTTGCTCTCTGAAATGGGAGACTTCATTTCAAAAACATTGGAAAGAAGGAGGCCCACAGTGACCTCTAATTGTTGTTGATTTTATATAACCCTTTGACACCACTGGCCTTTATTAATAGAGCAGAAATTTTAGGAGATGCTTGGTTGTGCACAATATATAAAGGGAGGTGCTGGAACTGTGATTCAGCAGATTTGAAAATGTTTGCAAATCCATTGGCCTTCAAATTTGTACAAATTCCCTTCTGATTTGCAGCTTAAGACAAAGTATTTATTACACACTGGTTTCTAATTGTACTTCTTAAATTGCATTTGATGTGCAGGGACATCAAATAAGTGCAGATTAAGCTACTCTGGTTTTCTTCTGTCTTAATTTCCTGCTGACTTGTACATTTCCCAGTTAAATAAGCTTGGCTTGTGACAGATATTATGACATTGTTATGCAGATGTTTTAAGTTGTGGCATTGAACCTCTTTGTTATAAAGGTGGGGGAGGGAGGGAAATAAAATCCTGTGTATAAACAGTAAGAAAGAGAAAAGTTTATCATCTGAGGAACTTCAGTACACCTTCTCCTAATAAGTATAGTTTACAAGGCTTTAACAGGTATTAAGTAAAGAAAGAAAACCTTGAGAAGGTCCACCGATTTCTGGTTTGGATCTGAATATAAGCATACTGTAAAGGTTGTTTGGAAAAGACCAGAAACTTCCAGAAACAGGTGTGCTAGTTATTGCATATTCCCGGTAGCTGCTCATGAATGATAAATTTTTAAATGGCCAACCTATGTGTGAGGTAACAATTTCCCCTACTTCTCCCCTGCTCCCTTTCAGACACAGGTGCAGACACAGGGACAGTCCAAGAACTAAGCTAGTCAAAGTGCAATGAGAAGAGAATATTTTAAATGTAAGGATAAAAAAGAAAATAATCTGCAAATAATGGGTGTGGTATCTGCTGTCAAGGAGTACCTCAAATCATTGTCTTTATTATCTGAGCTGTGTATCTGGCACACCTCCAAACCTGTATCACTTTGAATACGTTACACACCTCTGTTTTAGTAAAACTGAGGAGTCCAGTCATCTACTAACCAAAATAGTTAATATTGTGTGCTAGTTTAATGGCAGTGCTGTGATGTATTTGGAAATGGATGAGATAGTGCCAAGTTCTGAGAAGACACACGTTGTATATCATATATGTATGTCTTCTGTAAAGAATGAGATACCATCTCTGAACAAAGAAAAGTCAGCAATAAGTTCATATGCATGCATTAAAGCATATGGTGATAAATGTCAATTTAAATCTTACGTATTAACAAGAAATGGGCAACTTTGTATGATGAATTCCAGAAGATCTAGTTGTAATGAATTTTCTTATGACTTATCCACAGTACTTAAAAAATGAAAACCCTGTTTATTTTAAAGTATAATTTCAGTGTTCTCTGTATGTATTGAATGTTTTGTTTATCAAGGAGAGTTTCATATAGTAGATTTTGCTATCTGAGAGGACAGTTAAGCTAAAAATTTGGTTCACCTGACTTCCTAAAAAATGGAGAAACGTGAGTGATGAAACTGACATCCATAACATATATATGGATATTTTTGTGTACACACATACAGCACATATGTCATCTCTAAACATATTTTAATGAGACATTCCCTGGTAAACTTAAACCCGTTTCATTCTCGCGGTCTCCAAAGAGTTTGCTAAAGCTACAGCAGAGTTAGCCACCTTTAATTATAAGTGAAATTAAAGGCTATCGAAGCGTATAAACAGAACATTACAGTATTAAAAGGATATAGAGCTTCTGGGTATGAAACAAAGACAAGAAGTCGCAATCAGTACTTAATACAGTTAGCTGAATTACTTCGCTTTATTGGCCAAAATATGCCTGAGGAGGTTACAAAAGATGTTCAATGTAATATCTGTTTATTTACACGTGTGTGTACACATACATATACATATATATGTATGTACCAAGTCCTCTTGTCATCTTCACGTCCTTTTATGATGTTCTCTTTGTTATCGTCTTTTAGTCAAGAACATAACTTTTAGTTTTTCTGGAATTCATATTTTGCTGTCACTGGAGGCTGCTTTGACAGCAGTGGACTTGGGTGAAACAAATGGAAAAAACACCATCCTGCTCTGAAAATTACAATATCCCTTGGCAACTGTTTATTGTCTTTCAGAAGGGCTGATACAGCTCTAAGTCTCTTCTGGAGCTGGGAAATATTTTCTGCCATGACATAAGGGTCAGGGTGAGGGCAGACCACAACATTTTTTTGATTCTGAGGAAAAATTCTTATGAGCAGAGGTAGACCAAAGCCTGACTGCTAAAAGATGAGAATGGACAGAGTTCACCTTATTAGATATTTTTTTCCCCAGCTTTCTCTTTTTCCAGACCATTATAGACAATTTCAAGGGCACAGGACCCGTACCCAAGCCTGATCTGAGGAACTAAAGAAAATCTCTGGTGCTTCCCAGAAATTTAGCAACAGGTGCCAAAATCTGATGACAGATCATTGCACTCTGTAGTTTTAGAGGAAAATAGCTACCCTCACAACTGACTCTTATGGCATATATATTCCTTTCCCCATGCAGGACAGGGGGCTTGGGTGAGAGAAGGCATTCCACCTATACTGGCTTAGTGAGAAGAAACAGCTAAGGTTACATGAGCTATTGTTTTTTGCACTCATGAACAAAGGATCCATCTTTTCTCATTTTCCTGAACATTCAGTTTGTGCTTATTCCCCCAAAGTACCAATCAAAACAAGGTTATAGGCAGCTTTTAAGAAAAGTGTAATTCATGTAAAACAAAAACAATAACAAAAAAGGAGAGAGGGAAAACAAACAAAAGAAAAAATTGTATAAAAAGCTTATTCTACTTCCCTAATTTGCAAAGCTGGAGGAAATCAGGCAGGCAAATATTTTTTCCTGTAATTAACAATGGTAGCTACACCCTTGCATGTAAGAAGTTATCTTCTCTGCTTTCAGATTTGCACGTCCTCTTCTTGCATTTCATACTTCATAGGTCACATTCACCATACACAAATGAGTGTACAATTTTGAAAGCTTACAGAAACCGTCCGATAAAAGTCTATAGACATAGAAGAACTTGAAATAATAAAGAGGAGACAGCTTGTAAAAAACCAAGTACTTTAGACTACCGAGTCCTTTGTTCATAAAGAGTTTGCCCTGACTCTAAAAACATTTAAACAACAAATATTTGTGGGGATCCATGCTTTTATTCTCTTACTGATTTCTGTCATTAAGTTACTGATTTTTTTTTACTATTACTCAGTAAGTTCTACAAAACTTTCCACTGAATTTTGAATTATATATTAATTCCAAGCAAATCACAGTATATTTTGGTAGACCTCTTATATTCTTAGTGTTTTTTGAAAGATCATTTCAACAACAAATAACTTGGTGAAAAATGCTTTAATTAAACTGACAGTGGTACGAAAAGTGGCCTTCATGTTAAGTAATGTTACTGTAGGAACTTTTGTTTCTGAGGGAAAAAATGATTTTTTTTACTATTACATTGCACAGTGCTCATAGGACATCTTGTGTTCCTAACTTCAGTAGCTCCTGGATGTAGCTCCCAAAGCGTGGCCAACTGGCTATACCTCTTCCTTCCGGACCATTAGGTCAGCCAAGGTAGAGGAAGAGCCCCTCAGCACTTTGAACATACAGACACCTGACAAGGGGTGCTACCACACAGAGGGCTGTACTGGTCAAATAAGTCTGCTCCAGTGGAGTAGCTATAGATATGTCACAATCCTGCAAAACATCTTGATCAAAGAGTCTGATTGCCAGGTCATGACTGGATGGACGGGCTCTTTGTGACCCTGCCAGAAGTGTTTAACCTAGCCATCTGTTCCTAATTCAAGACCTGTGGTCCAGAGATATCTTCCTAGAAATGTGGGTATTAAATGAAAGAGATTGAACTTGATGTACTAACCTGTGTTTGCACAAAATACGGAGGATGTTACTGGTGGCTCTACAAACAAAATAATTAAAGGATTTTTTTTTTTAAGAGAAAAAGGGGTTATTGCAATGATCTTGTCTGATAGAATATGGATTTTTTTTTTCCTTTTCTTCATAACCTGCCCATTAGGAAAAGGCCAATGATTTTGTGCTATGTCTCATGTTCAATGAAGATAAAATGTGTTAGCTTCTTTTCTAATAGTCCAGTTTCAGTTTTCATGACTACTGTATTATCTACCTCTCTTTCAACAAGCTGATATACTCAATAGAATAAAGCTGATTTTTCCCTAAGCACTTTGGCCTGTATGTTCAAACATGACAGCTCTTTGCAATGTTTAGTCACCTAAATAACCATATTTTAATCTTCAGAAGTGCTTAACATTTACAACTCTGATGGGACTGTCAGAAACTCCATCATCTTAAAAAATGTTTTATATTTAGTTAAATGTACATATATGCTGCATGCATGCCCTGTTGATCTAATTCATATTTATATATGTATAAATATGTACAAATATATATCTATACACATATATCTATACACACACATATACAAAAATGCCATTTACAAATTTAGTCTTAGTTTGGGAACACAATGAATATGAAATAATGAAGGAAAACAAATCTAAGTTCCGTAGCTTGTTTTTCCCCTGTGAAAATTAAAGCGATATTTGGTCAGACAATCCATTTGTTGTGATGTAGTTTCTTCATGTGGTAATGCTGGCTGATATCACCACGTTTGGCACATTTGGAACTGGGAAATTGGGTCCCCAGTGTGTAGTAGTCTTTTTCAGTAGTCTGCTGTGACATTTAGATTACTGAAGACTATTTAAGGGATGCTAGAAGACTTGGGAACCTCAACCTGTGTGCTATAAGGAACCCTTGCTGTAGTTTTGCTTTTTGAGTATGTCAGCACATGCCAAGAGTTAGAAAAATCTCATTTATGCCTGAGGAGCAGCCCTGAGTACAGTAGCTTTGGGATCAGAGAAGTGATCCATCAGTTTTGTACATCCCTCATCCCTCATCTCTCATCCCTCAATTCTTGTCTGATATCTCCTATCCTTTCTTTCTTCCTTTGTAACATATTCATAAAATATTGGGTAAGAAACTTTTGCTGTGAGAATATGTAGACATTCAGATATGCATAATGTACATCCAAATAATATATCCCTATATACAATCTTTAAAAATTGTAGGCATGTAGTAAGAGTATGCTAACTGAAATATGGAGGCACTAAACACCTACTGAGAACACTTAATTTTTTAAAACATTACTGTGGTAGCAACGTGTCCCTTGTAATTCTAGATAATATGTTTCTGATTACCAGTTTGCTTCTGAGCTCCATAATGTGAGAACAAATGCAAATGTAAGCCTCTGTCTGTTCTTATGGTCATATGTCTTCCTAGCCAATTGGGCAATAAAACAGCAGGACCAAGCTGCTGTTAAATAATACAAAATGTGATGCATGAAAATGGAGGTAAATGTGTGCTTATATAAGTTATGCCTATCCAATATTGTTCTGCTTTGCATTTCTGAGGTAAAACACAAATTTAATGAATAGAATAAGCAGGTCCATATTTAGTATAAGTCAGCATTCTCTGTGACATTTTAAATTTATAAACAATTGCTCTGTGTCTTCAAGAATTGACTTAAACATTTGCCAGATTAATGGTTTTAAGATAGACATTGTGGCTGACATTGGTAAATCAGGCAGAATGTGACAAAGTCAGAGCTATCACACAGAGTTTGTCAATATTTTATTATATATATGTAGATACATATACAAAGTACACGCACATATAGTTGTGAAAAGCTATATATGCATATCTCTCTGAAGATGGCATGGGGATAAATTTCCTAAATTTCAGCTTCATAGTACCTACTAATATACCTAAAAATGATTCTAGTCTACAATAAACAAGAACCTTTCATGAATATCTCAATATAATATCTGAACCAGAGAGCTTAATATCTTTCAGAAAAATAAAGATGTCACCCCCTCCAATCTCTCCATTATCACATATTCAAAAGCAGCAGGATTTTCTCAGTGTGACCTGAGTTTGATGGCCCTCTGATAGATAAGTACAATAGCTAAAAAATAAATACAGTATCTGCACCTTTGTTCTAATCAAACATACTTTATCAACCATGTTCTTATATGTGTTAGGTTCCCAATCTTTATATAACTCTAAATATATAAAAACGTTAAGCTACGTGTAAATTAAGGCCACTCAAAGATGCCTTCTAATTTTCTCAGTGACTCTTGAAATCACAGAAGGGTGGAGAAAGGGATCTCTTTTCAAAATCTTTCAACATGCAGTCTTATGAGTGACTATCGAAAAAGATATTTTAGTTAATCTTAGTATCCCGTTAATATTTTTAAAGAACATAACTATAAGGAAAAATGGCATTACTTAGATTTGCACAACAAATTATAAAGAGGAAAACAGACTGATTTTCCTATTTCTTACATGAAAACAACTCCATTTCTCTAACTTGCACTAATTCTTTTTTACATGGTTGAAAAGGAAAGGACATGGTAGGAGTTAACCTTTTGTCCTTCTTTCCTTCTAGAACACAATATCTGATCACCTCTGAAATTTCCAGAAAGAAGCTCAGCAATGTATGCAAACTGATGTAAATAATATCTGATTCCTTTGTATACTCCTATGTAGTAGTAACTCAGCTGTGTTCTTGCACAACAGTCTCAGTTATCACAGGTCAGTGTGTATTCACAAACCACAGCAGAGGGAAAAATGAAGTTCCAAAGTTTCCTGAAAGAAAGTGCAAGTTTTTGTAAAGAAGCAGAATGTCTGTTCACACAGGTAAGGTAATCCCAATTACAAATACAAATCCAGAACTATAACCTGTCTTGCAATTGTGTCTGCACAGGTATTAGGCAGGTATGCAACAATCAATCCAATGCTCCATTTATTGTAAATACGTATAAAAACAACTCCCGGTTTCTGACAATCTTTCATGTACTGTCTTTCACTTCAGGTTTTTTTTTTTTTTGTAACTATGGGAAAAAGATTATTCAAAACCTTTCCAAATATCTCTTAATTCTCTTCTGCAGATTAAAGAAAATCACTGCTTTGCAGACCAAAAGACATTCAGGAAGACTGGTAATTCTCACTTAAATAAAATACGTTACAAACTACAATGCATCTTTCCAGCATGGAATAAACTGGAGAAGTTCGAATATTGTTTGAGATCCAGACAAAAAGGAAACTGGTGTGGGAGTGTGTGCGCATATATATCTGTATATGTGTGTATATCTACCTAAAAAAACACTGAAAGATGGGTGTTTGGAAGACATTGTGCCTTGATGTGGTGCTCCCTGACCCTCGCTGATGACTGTCTTACTTCCAGTAACACATGGCCCTCTAGCTTCTCCTGCAAGCCAACTCTGGCTCTCCTTGTATATCATGATGAGCCCATTCAGCTCACCAGTGTGGCAGGAAACTATTATCTTTTTATGCTTTTCCCCCAGTTTGTTTAGGGAGCTTTGCTGGCTTATAGGAAGGTTAGGCATCGCCAAAGCAGGCAGAATGGCAGAAGACAGACCACAGACCACACAGTGGCATGAGGGAACCTCACCATCTTGTTGGATCATACCCTGCTATCAACCCCACATAGCTCCGGATGCTTTATCAAAGTGCTTAAAAACCCACTTCCTATTAAGAAATTGCAATGCTGTCACCAGGGTCTTGCACAGTGAGTGAAAGCTTTATCATTGGTTTCAGTGAGGATAGGCCCCTGGAGCTACTAGAGTGTTTAAAGGTAAGTATGTGTCTGAGATTGTGTTGGGTGAAGGCTTAAGCTGATGTCCTGTATTGGATCAAAGTGCCTTAGCACCTTGCAGAATCAAGGACTTGGAAATAATGACATTCTAGATCTTCTATATGGAAGGGCTGACTTTTGGATTCTCAAAAGCCATGGTACCACAATAGATATGTGCAGGAGATGACATGAAAATGAGATAAAATGCAAATAGTTGATCATCAGAGCTCAGCTCAGACTGATTTGAGTTCCATAGCTTTTCAGATTACCTGAAGGTGGAAAACGTTTGCATTCAGAAACTGTCTTTATGCAGTGATATGTTTCATCTGGTGCTTGTTTTCCATATAGCAAAATTATTTAGTGAGCCAAAATGAGTCTGAAGCCTGCAGAAATATAACACAGGGGACATATTGTTTCATTTTAATATTCTGTGCAGTGCCTGAAGTTAGCAAGAGCTCAGAAGACCTGAACTTCTGAACCTATTTCTAGCAGGAGCCAATTGTCATCATTCTTCTAGCAAAACAAAGAAAAAATGTAACCCTTGTACTCAAACAAGAATAAAGGAAGACACAGGTGGAGATAAAGAGCAATAAGGTTATGGAAGTAAAACAAAAATAAAGGGAAATGGAAGGAAAACAAGTTTGAAATTCTGGTTGTTGCTGCTCTTCTGTGTGCACTTCCATTTTACAACTAGCCTTGTCCCCTATGATTTGCTTCCCTCACATAGGCGTGCCAGTACTGCTCTGAACACTGACTGTAGAGCATCACAGGATGGGCGTAACGAGAAATCTGCCAGTGTGTCACTTCTGTCTCTGCCAAAATAGAGGTTAAAATCTGCTTTCAGGCTTCTCACTCTAGACTGAATAGCTTTTCTGTCCTGCTTCAGAGCTGCATGACACCAGGAATGCCAAGCACGGCTAAGGAGCTTGGCTTCAGTGCTGCCATTGCTCTCCTGCCTGTTTGCATGCTGCCTGTGGTGGCCCAGCTGCTCATCATGTTGTGGGCATTCCTGGAGGGCTCCTGTGGGTAGTGAGTAGCCCTTGAGAAAGCATTAAATCCTTGAGAATGCAGCAACATAAGGCTGTAACTCTCTGGATACATGAGCTTTTGCAGAGATTCTATACATGTGTCCTGCTGATTAGAGCTATTCTTTTCAGCAAGTAACTAAGAATTTGAAAAAGTCTTAAATTAATCTGAAAAAAATAATTAAAAAGTCCCTCTAATGTCACATTCCTCTATAACAAGAGTTAAACCAAACAATCTAGAAAGCTACCCAAACCCAAAGCAAATTATGTGTCTCAACAGATCTCTCAGGTCTAAATAACCACTAACATAATTGCAGTGTGCTGTGACTGGACTTCTAAGAGGGAGAAATAAAACTCTGAGAGCACTGAACAGTGTTTTCTTTAGTTGTATTATGAAAAAAATCTAAAAGCCTGACTGGAGAGAATTATCATGGAGAATGAGCTGCTTCATTGGCCTCTACTATTTCCACTTTGTACTTTACTTTTAAACCACTACTTGGTAAGGATGTTTTCCATGTTGGTAAAAAGAAAATTGAATTAAGGTCAAGTCTTGCATTTGATCCACTTTTTGGAGTTAGTGGAGTTAGCTTGCTTTATTTCTTATACTGATTATCTAATGAAAGTCTCCTAGTTCAACTCCATACTATTTCCATTTTCTCTTTGTCGATTTTTCATGTATGATTAGCACAACCTTCAGAAAATTCCGCCACTACAGAACATCTTATTTTGTATAAATGAATTTTCAGAATCCAATGCTTTTGTCTCTTTGTAACTCTTTGAGTTAGATTATTTAATTACACTACTTCTTCTTCAATTTCCAGATCACATAGAAAAACCACAGGAGATGCTTCACAATATTGCCTGTTGGATGTGCTTGAAGCTTGATATCATTTTACATAAATTCCTCCCATTATTTTTAGAAAATTGCTTCTGTGTTATATATGGCTTTTTATGGAGCTATATCTTAGAGCCAGTTTACTATTAAAAATAAAAATGTAAAAGTGAATTGTCCACTTAAACTGAAATGCTATTTTATGAAGTATAGGTCATTTCTTTTATATGGTGGTATTGGCAGAATGAGTCATCCTTCTAAGAATATAACTAAATTGTCCTGTGGTTAACTGAGTGTAAGCTGCTTTCTGAATGTTTTGCCTCTTACATCCTCACCTCTGGTCTGAGAAGGATATCTCAGAAGATGTGTAGATTTTCAATCTGCAATTCTAGCAATTGTGCCTACCAATTATGCACCTGCCACCACACAATGTGAGCAAAAAGCATTTCCCAAATCAAAATCTGGAATGCAAACACCTCACGCTGTATTACACAGGGCAAGAAACAGGTCAAGCTGAGCAAACAGTAATAGCCAGTGAATATTAGTTCAAATTCAAAAGTCAGTTTTAAAATGACTGTTTTTTTGAACCTCCTAGTCTCTCCAAAAGCACATTCAAACACTTGAGCTTCAGGAGTGCATACGTTCAAACAGTGGAGGCTTACTTCAAACATTGACCCTGAAACAGAATTCTGAATTTTGTATTTTATTGCCCATACACAGTTCAAGTGATATTGTTTCTGCAACCTGAATGGAAGGTTTGTGTAATTACCGTCCCAATGTACATAGATGGGAAAGAATTAATCAGATATCGAGATCTGCTGGAAATAAACTCTGCTTGTATACTCAGACTCTACTGCATAGGCTCTGTTCTAGAGCCCACACAGATACCGCCATTTAATAGCCTTTGCTTTGAGGTCCACTTCAAGTTTCCCAGCAAGGCTGTTTCCATATTATGTAAGCTACAAAGGGCTGCCGCAAGTAGCCATAGTTCCCTTGAGTATACAGGGACAGGAGGAACAACGTTTATATAGGCCCTCCTTCTTCCTCCATTTCCACCAGCAAAGTGGAATCCTTAATACTTGAAGCTTTCTGCCACACAGACAAGTGTGGTAATCAACAAAAGAAATTATGAAGTCTCTTTTTTCAGATAAAAATTGCTGCCAGCAGAAAGAGTAGTCAAATGGATTGTTTATTCAAATGCAAAATGATGATCATTCTATCAGCATTGTTTTGTATTTAATGCTCACCATGATCACCACTGTAAAAAAAAAGGTGATGGAAAAATTCTTAGTGAACTTCACTGACTCTCCTGATATTCTCTCTATTTGGTATATAAGCTCCATTTTTATTTTGACTTTTACTCTGAATGACTATGGAATGAAACTCTATTAATTTCTCATGGAAATTCAACATTCTTTACCAGAGAAATTTTTTGGGAGGGTTGTGGTAAGTTTTCAGATAGTGCACAAAAAAAAGACGACCAGTTTCCTTAAATAAATTCACTGAGAGATACAACTAGTTTCTAATTAGTCTACCAAAAATAGTAGTGGTTGAACTTCTTAGGTATATCCCAGAAGTTTCAGATGAATGAGAATCCCACTGATTTTGCATGCACGGAAGAGTGCAGGGTAGAACCCTTAAATGAGTTATGCGCCTTTAATCATAGGGGAAGCCCCAAAGGAGACACAGTTTAAAGCAAGACAGCAAAGAAATTTATGCCGACACTGCCAGTTATTTTTGGGGAACAGACTAGGGCTATAGTAAATCATAAGAAGAATTATTTTACTATATCACAGAGTATTTTTATAATATGGTGCATATATTTTTGCTGTCTTCTTCATTCAATAGACCTACTTCACTATCACTGAGCCCTAGGGTTCTATTTTAAGGATTTTGACAAATTTAGAATATCTTTTCCCTCACCCTTTTTCTCTGAAGCCTGGTAATGTAGATGCAGATGCAAATTTCCTACACAAAGAACATTTAAAGAGAAGCCTGTTGTCCAAACAGAGATTTAGTTTATGGTGTTTGAATATATATCAATGAAATAAACTCAGTTATTAGTATAGTCTTTTCCTTTACACTGAATAAAGCTTGGATCACGTTGCTTTTCTTCTTAATTTTTCTTTTGCACTTTTCTTCCAGAATAATTTAAATATATGCATGTATTTTCAGTCAGAATAAAGATTCACTAAAATGTTTCGGTGTAGCTTTCATACTTCTCTGTCACTTTTCATTGACTGATATATTTGGATTGGTACAATTAGCATATTAGAAGGTCACACTTTTCCTCCCAAACCAAACATACACAAAGAAACAGAACGACAGAAATAGTTTTTTCATGACACAAACAGACCAATATTTGAGTTTCAAAACTTGGGGATGTTATACCTCTAACAAAGGAAGCACCTAAACTGTTGACAGTAAAAGCAAAATATCCATCTGGAATTTGAGTGTCTGCTATCAATAGAAATGCCCAGAAAAAGAATGGAAATTCAAATGGAAATATTCTGTAACAAAGCTTACAAAGGATGCATTTGAAACCTTGAACTCCCTGTTAATTACAAGACAGTATCTACCAATGAAGTGCTAGCACTAGAAGAAATGAGCAACAAATTATAAATAAGCTTTATATCAAAGTAATATTAGGTATAACTTGGCCTAATCACAGAAAAAATGTACCATTATAGACAGAGAAAAAGGTTATGAAAGAGCTCTCTCTTCCACATAATCTATCAGAATGTAATTTTTTAAGGAACAAATTTTATGTAATAATTCCAACCCTTCTATTCTATTTCACAATATGCTGGGCCTGGCTGGGATGGAGTTAACTTCTTTCATAGCAGCCCATATGGTGCTGTGCTTTACATTTGGGGATAAAACAGACTTGATAACACACCAGTGTTTTGGTTATTGCTGATCAGTGCTGGCACAGCGTCAAGGTTTTTTCTCTTCCCCTCTGAAGAGAGTAGGCTGGGGGTGGGCAAGAGGTTAGGAGGGGACACAGCAGGGACAGCTGACTCCAACTGACCAAAGGGATATCCCATACCATACGACGTTGCACTCAGCAATAAAAACTCAGAGAAAGGAGAAGGAAACGGGTGGATGCTTGTGGTTATGGTGTTTGTCTTCCAAAGTAACTGTTAAACATGTTGAGGCCCTGTTTTTCAGGAAATGGCTGGACATCTGCCTGCCAATGGGAAGCATTGAATGAATTCATCTTTTTGCTTTGCTTGCGTGTGCAGCTTTTGCTTTGCTTATTAAATTGTCATTATCTAGATCCATGAGTCTTCTCATCTTCCTTCTATTTCTTCCCCATCCCACAGAAGAGGAGATTGAGCAAGAGAATGGGTGGGTGTTTGCCTGCTGGCTAGGGTCAACCCACCACAAAGATGGATGCAATTTTGTATTAAAAAAGTCCAAAGGTCATAGCTACCCATCTTGGTCAGTAGGGAATTCATTAATATTAATATTAATGAATAGCACTGTTTTCTGCAACATCCCAGTGCCTGCATAACATTAAATGTAAGTCAGTGGGGCACTAAATTAGGCTGAAATACCAAAAAAGTGGATGACAGAACAAAGCTTTGTGACAATTATTTCAGACACATGCTATGAAGAGTAATAGCTTTTTTCATACTAATTTTTTTCAGCTGTTTTCCATATTAAAAACCAGTTGTTTCCTCTGGAAGCATCAAGTGGTGTCTGCCCACAAGAACACAGTAACCCATGAACTGAAGTAGAAATATGATGAGTTCTTCCTCAATCTTATTTTACAGCACCGCATTGTGGTTTGAAAAATCTATGGGAACCTGCTGGTTTTGCAACGACTTGATGTAAATGAACCATTTCAAGGAATCAGGATTAGAATTTGAAAACTGTAAAAGAATATCTTACAGGTAAAGTGTGATGGATGTCAGGTAACCTGTACTTATAAGGGAGGACTTTATCTTCTCCAACTTTAGCCTTATAAAAGAGTTAAGCATCTGTTATAAGCTAATCATATGGGTTTTCCTTGTTGTCCATAGTGAAAGAGAGCCCTCTCTAAAAGGGGATTCATCCCACTTATCTTTAATGGCAGTCTTAAAATGGGATGAATCAGCTTTTGGCTCTGTCTTTCATTTGACTGCAAAGGAAGCTTGGGCAATTTGTTCGGATTTGTTGCTTAAACTGTTAAAGTGCAGTGAGATGGATCCTAGCCTACTGAAATAAAAAAGCCTACTGATTTCTGGCACACCCAGAAGACAACAACCAACTGAACAGCTTGGAGTTTCTTTTTACTTATAAATTGTGTGCTCATGGTCTGCTTCTGATCTCTGCAGGTTGGGTGTTAAAACATCCACTGATTTTTTCCACATCAGGATGCCCATTTTGCCCACTTTCCAGTCAACAGCTGGAAAGATGGACAGAAGATGATCTGTAAAGGATCATGGTTAACCTAAGTTAATGCAGCCTCTAGGACACTATGATATCCACCCACACCTGGGTCAAGGAGGAAGGGTGGCTCTAAACAGTTAACCAGTATATGGGAAAAAAGGAGAGGGTCTGGCCCTAATTGGAACCATTTTGCCTTCTGCAGCTCTGGAAGTACAGCTAAAATCACGCTATGAAAAGACAAAAACACTTCAAACCTTAAATGAAGAATAAGGTCACTTTAATAAACTTAAATGAAGAATAAGGTAACTTTAATAAATGTATACATTTGTTTTAAATATAGGCATACCACTGGACATTTGGAGAGCACCTGTTTTCCCTCCTCACGGAGAATAAAAGAAACACCCAACATTTTCATTTGAAATAAAAGAAAATTACAGTTAAAAAACAAACAAAAAATGTAGCAGGATTTTCTTTATTATATTCTGTGAAACTGTGAAAAACAATAGCCTATGCAAATACAAATTACAAACTGGAGATACAACATTTCTATAATATCCCAGTACCTTAAATAATTTTACAAGCACCAGTGAACTAAATCACACAGCCCAGCTATCAGTTTGGAAAATATCATTGCTGTTTTAGTGAAGAGAAGTCTGCATTTTCCTAAGGTAATTCCATAGCTGTTCTAGGTTAGAACAAACATGATGTGACTTCAATTGTGTACTTATCTACAGAAGTATCTTTAGAAGATTAAAAGTTGTTTTAATTTTTCTTCTGACTCTGTGTATGTTTTTTTGTTAATTATTCATCAAAAAGAAAAAAGGCTGCTACTCTATTAAGTTATTATCACTCATAATTTCTCCTAACTAATTATTTTACAATACTTTTGCTTTGACTACAGTGCTGCTGGGGCCCTATGAATCTTCATGTACTATGCTGTTGTGGAAATCTCTTTCATTCTGATATTTCATCAATGAATTGGACCAATTTGAGTGATTAAGGATATCAGAATAGAAAAAAAGAAGAAATTTGTCTTAGAAGTGAGATCTTTTGTCTTATGAACTAGTCTACCAGATACGAGAGGTTCACTAGTGGAGTTTAAAACTTGTTGAGAACTAACTTTATCATGGTACTGATGTTTTGGAGCTCTCCAAACATTTAACCTTTTGATGTGGCAAAAGTTTATGTGAATATTCAGCTCCTTCAGACTTAGTACTGCAAGTGGACCTTGTAGATAATATTTACTTTTACAAATTTTACTAAATGACAGAAGAATTAGTGAGGAATTTTCCATCTGGATTAGGAGGACCAAGTCGTAATATACAGGAAACAAGCTCCACATGAAGAAATACTGAAGTATTCACTTTTGGAGGAGAGAATCCTTTCCCAGTTGTGTATGTCTGCGTGCTGCAATCAGCCCCATTAACTCTGCAATGAGCTGTTGCAATAGCATTGCAATTGAAAAGTGCATTACAGGAGACTAATTGGGTGGCTGACATATATTGCTTGTTCCAGTCTCATGAATAATAAAGTTTCAGGAAGACAGAGGTTTAGAACTTTTGCATATAAAAGCAACTTAACTCAATAAAGTTTGCAAGCCAAAGCAAAGAATTGTGGGCAAGTACTATAGGGGAACTATCCTGGTCACCTCAGGAACCACAGTCACAAAGCTGACAAGGGAAAAGCAGGGAAATGTTATTTAGGTGTCTGTCTAAGTTTGTCCATAGGCAAGGGAGCGGGGAAAAAATAATCTTAGTGAAAAAATTAAATTTATCTATTTTCTACTACAGAAATGGAATTTCCCCTTCAAATCTAGTACATTAATGGGCCAATTGAATTTCCCTAATATTTTTAGATCAAAGGCTTAAAACCAAAACAAACCTCTTGGGTTTATTTGGGTTTTGGTTTGGGGTTTTTTTTTGTGATAATATTTCCTCAGGCATTTCTAGAGGGTAGAAACTGAAAACTAGAAATAGTGAAAGATTCCAAACTTCACACACTTTTTCCAATTACCTTAAGAACAATGTACTTCATAGTGAAACTAAAACAAAATCGTTTTCCAATACTGTTGTTGTCTTATTCATATATAGAAGGAAAAGCCAAACGAACTGTAGTTTTAGTGGGAATGCTCTTTTCTAAGTCTGTTTTATCAGTCTTTTAGTCTACAGATTGGTGTCTTAAATTATCTTGCTAGCATAAGATCCCAGGAAGTATAGGTAAGGCATAAAAGGTAATCACTGGACTATAGAGGATATATGTTCTAGCTTTTTACTGACATTCCTAAAATTTATTTTATCTTATCTGAAATCCATCACTGCAAGCAAAACCAGTCATTGTCCGTGTACTCAAGCAGATAGTCAAAATACTTTACAAATGACTATTTACCAGAGTAACAGGTGGCATGGCATGTTTATTACTTCCTACCTTAAATATAGATGAAGGTCAAGATACACCATTTTTAAACTTGAGAGACGAACTATTTTGTGTGTATTTCACATAACACTAAGTTTACCTGTACTGCTGAAATCTTGTTCTCTGTGTTCATTTCTTGTGACAATTCTGTGTGAGTACATAGCTGATATCCCCGATCATCTTTCAGTATTTCTCGAGCCTGGTCCCTTCAGTTCTTAACATATCTTAGGAGGAGAAGAGATTACCTTTTAGTCAAACACCAAAATTATGGCTTTCTGATTATGTTGACTTTCTCACTGGCTTAATTTAAATAATTTCTTTGTGCTTCAGTTTCTAAACATAACATTACAATGAGATATAATTAGTTCATTTTCTCAAATTTTATAAAGATGCAAAATGCTGGTGTTCATGTGCATGACAATTAATATGGAGAGAGCTTGTAACTGTCATACCAGGAAGGTAACCAAGGAAGCCAGACTATTCCTCCTCAGTTTGGCATGCCATCATTAGTTTGGCAACATAGTAATTATCTTATTCTATCTCCTGTTCATAAAGTTTCAAACTACCCCTTTGGGGTAGTTTCTGTACACTCTGCATTTATTTCTTGCAAACTTCCTCATATGAACGAACTTCACAGACAGGTCCTCACATGGCACTGAAGACACAGGAACACAGCAGAGGAGCAACACAGATGATATTTGATGAGGTAATACTTCTCTTTTGATACAGCTAACTTCACATCCAAGAAGCATGTCAGCTTAATCACAGAAGTTCTCATAAAGTCACAGAATAATTTGTGTTGGATGTATAGCCTCGTGAATTTTCTTTTTTTGATAGAAGGGTTAGTATTGTTGTAACTGGACTAACAATAACTTTGTTGTCTTTTGATTAGGTTTTTTGGTTTGTTTGGGTTTTTTTAATTAGGCTAACAAATAATTTCTTAGCTCCATATATAGGCTGTGCTCCCTTTTGCCTGTAACAAAATATTGCATGTAACAGAAGGGACATAAAGAGGTAATCTGGGGCAAAGCCCCAGCCAGAGTAGGCCCAGTTTAGCTCAGGTTACTCAAGGATACTTAGTCAAGGTATGAGTATCTCCAAGGGTGGACATCCACATCTCATTGGGCAGTCTGTTCCGTGTTGGACTACCCTGCTTGTGAATTTTTTTTTTCCTGGTATCTAAGTACAATTTTTCTTGATGCAACTTGTGTCTGTTGTCTCCTTCTGTCACGATGAATCTTAGAGTCTGAATCCACATTGTCTGCTAGCACCCATTACATAATTGGGGACAGCAAGTAAGATCTTCTTTAGCCTTCTTTTCTTTAGACTGAACAAACTCAGCTCTTTTAATATGTCCTTACACTTCATGTGCTCCAGCCTACCAATTGTCTTTGTTGCTTGTCTCTGGGCTCACTCCAGGATATCAGTTTCTTTCTTGTACTGAGGATACCAAAACTGGACATGGTAGTCCAGATGCAATCTCACAAGTACTAAGGAGAGATGAAGAATCGCTTCCTTCAATGGCTGTGCTTTAGCCAATACAGACCAAGATGCAGGTGGCTGTCTTTGCTGCAATGATGTGCTTCTCACACATGTTTAACTTGTTCATCAGGAATGCTGGACTTTATATTTGCCTTCATTGACTCACATGAGGTTTCTGTCAGCCCATTTTTCCAGCTTGCCAAGGTCTGTCTCAATGGCAGCCCTGCCCTCCACTCTATGGACCACTCCCACCTCAGTTTGCTATCATCTGTGATCTTGCTGAGAGTGCATGCCACCCCATCATGCAGGCCATTAATAAAGACTTTAAACCTTACTAGTCTCTGAATCAATACCTGAGGAGTGACACTAATAACTAGTCATCAGTTGAACATTGTATCAGAGATAAGATGATAAGATGAGGAAGAAGGTATGACTCTCATCAAATGATTGCTGCCAGAAGGAACCTGCTTGGGGAGGCAATGATCATGCCTTGCTCTTTTGAAAGCAAAATGAAGAAATAGGTGATGGAAGTCACGCTGAACATATAAATAAAACAACTCCTCAAGCTTAAAATGGGATTCTTGTGAAGCTCTTTGTCTGATCAGTGTCTATCATGCTGTGATATTGTTAAACCCCATTTAATCTATGTCTTAATGTATCACAGCTATCAAAATATGAGGTTATAGAGTCCTGTGCTAAAGTTTAATATGAAGAATCTGATTTATTTTGTGGGGTTTGATAAATGATCAATTTCTGTCATTTTAAACTCAAACAATACCCTCTGAATATAGTTTTTTATATGTTACGTCTGTTAAGAAGAGCTCTGCAATCCATCAATGTAATTACTCTGCTGTTTTAGGCATCGTGATTATATTATGCCCAATGTTCATTTTTTAACGGCTGCAACATATTCAATAGCAAATTTAATCTTAAAGCCTTGGCAATACCATGCCCAACTGCATCTGAGATCTATTTTATAACCTTTGTACAAAATAGTTGCTGTAGCTACAACCCACTTGCTTGTCCTTTTGTTGACAATTAAAACATAGGAAAACTCAGGTACTAGTTCTAATCAAAGCCACAAATACCAGAATGGAAACAGAAGGGATTTCAATATTTATTTTCTATTAGAATTGCATTTTCAGCAACCAGGATGTGATGCCATTATCGTAGATGCTGTAAAAAATGCAAAGGAAAAGCTTTGTGTTCTCACTCAAGCAGTAATAGTTGGCAAACAATTTGAGTTGTATGTGACAATACCTTTCCTATCTAATCAGATTACCAGTTCTGTGGCCAAGTTTCTCACTGTGTTGTTGCCAAAGAAATAGATCCATACACAAGAAGATGTAGGAAACCAGTCTGATGATCACTTCAGTATGTCAGTTCTGAACTGTTCAGTTTATACTTGACAAAAAGGAACAAAATGACAAATGAATTGAGACATCTTCCTGTTATTGCAGCCATGGATTGTTTAGGAACAAAGTCCTCTCTTTCTACAGTTGACATCACTTGCCAACAAGAACTACAAGCAAGGAGAGAACCCAAAGTGTCTACAAGTTTTTCTTAAGCCCCTGCTGCTAATTCTATTTCTCCTTTCTTTCCAAAGATCTAGAATTATTAAAGAAGGTTCACCTAAAATCTAGGATCATGTTGTTCTGTAATGAGTCTCAGAGAGTGGAAATTGTGAACTGCCACACTTACGGGCCTGTGTTTCAGGAACTTAAGAACAAAACTAGTAGTTATCTAGACAGGAAGAGTATGAGAGACTAAACCAGACTTTATATTCCGATATATAAGTGATTCTCTTTTCAGCAAAATGCATAACAGTCACAGTTCTGAGGATAAGGAGGTAAGCGATTTCCTTTAGATCACGGCAGATGCACTAGAACCCAGTGCTTCATCCACTAGAACAGCTTTTTAGAATCATAGGAGAGGGTCTGGACGTAGATCTCATTCTAATTTATGATAGAATTGGTTAATTGCACTTAATTGGAAATAATATTTAATTGCAAATCTCTACATCCAGCACAACCTGAATTTGGCATATAAACAGATTCTCTGTGATTAATAGAATCACGGGAAAGTTTAAACCTTCTTGTACTTTATGAGAAATGTATGGTGTAACACCAGTGCTTTCTTTCTCTGCAATCCCAAATTTTCTTCTGGAAAACAGCTACCTGATTTAAATGTGATTCAACACAGTTTATGTGGAAGTTCTTTTTGCATTGCAAAGGTATTGTTTTACATTTCAGGACATAAACTTTAATTATCAAAATTAACAAGGGTAACAAAAATCTAGCAGTTATTAACTATGTCATATTTTTTTAAATGTATGTCTAAAAGTCCTCTTGTGAACAAACAGTAACAGTGCAATAAATGTTACCTAATTCCCCATTTCGAGTTTATTGCTTTAATAATTCTAAGTTATACAAAATGACAATGTATTAAATCAAGTATGAGGTTTTGTTTGTCTGTTATTCTAATTTTTTTTTAATTCAGCAATGTAAGAAAGTGGCAATTTATTTTGTTTATAAAATACTGTTTTCATCTATACCCAAAAGTGCCTTTTAACTATTTTATTATCAAAATTATTTTGTAGGGCCTAACATACTTCATGTTGGCTACTCTTGCACATAGACTTTTAATGTTTCTCCCAAATCCTTCAGAGAGTTATATTTTGCCAACTATGCTAGTAATAATTATTTAGCAATTAAAATCCTCATATTTCCTTATTACCTCAACTAACCCCTCTCTCCCAACAGCGAAAGAGCTATAAAGGGAGGTTCCACATCGTAAACGAGCTAGAGCCTTCACATCACCTCAGACAAACTGCTTAACTTGCTTATAGAATATGGGGGGAAAGGGGCCTACAGTCAGTCATGGGGAAAAGATTACAGGAAACAAATATTTATTACTGCTGTGTAAGTCAGGACAATCACTAGTGAGTCTGGAAATAATAGGAGGAACAGCTTGAAACTCTGACAGTCAGTGGATTACAGCTCAAATCTAGTCCTTTCCCTCTTATCTTTTGTCCTGTTTTTTCTCACCTTAAATGAAGTTTAACTTACAGCACAGAAAACATAGCATTGTCTTCCAGTGAAAATATTAAAATCTACTAAGTTTTCAGATTTACTGCATATTATTAATACTGAAAAAGTCCATTCACATTGATGTTAATTACTTTTTTTTCTCTTATTATACTGCAGAAACATCTGAAGGCCTCAGCTGAGATAAAGGTCCAGTTATGCTTGACATGCTATATTTGCTGCCGTAATACTTTGCAATCTAAGTTTGCGTGACACAAAACAAAAAAAGGTGTATGGTTTAATCTAAATATGAGAACTGAGATACAGAGAGATTAAGTTACTCATTGTACTAGAAATCAGTGGAAGCTGGGTGAAGGCAGTGGTTCCTGATTCTGGTGACCTCATGAAGCCCTGTCCACCACCTCACCTCTGCTGAAATACACCTCTCTATCCTCTTCATGCACTTATCTGCATTCATATGGCTCTTTAGGAATCACTGGTGACACAATGCAACGGTTCTGGTGAACTGGTCCCTTGACCTTCATTCAGAATGATGTCATGGAGACTACCATAGGGAAGAAAGCCAGCCCCTCCTCAGCTGTTAAGGCTCTGGCCGTGAACTAAGCTGGGCCACTAATGTATATAATGCATATATATGTGTGTGTGTAAGGGTGGAGGGCTCTGAAAGTTGTTTAGAACTCCTTCCAGACAAAGATGCATTTGAATTTAAGAAAGCCTTTGCAAATTCAACACAGACTAGTTAGGAAAGAAAATTACTTAGATTTGTTAAGAGATAGGTTGCTGGAAAAGAAGAAAGGTAAAAAATGAACAGTTGAATCCCCAGTGTCTTCTGACAGCATTAGGAAATTCTGGAAATAGCTGTTCACAAACTAATTGTTGTGCCAGCTTCATCATCCCTAAGAGATCATCTCTGATTTCCCTTTTTCTCAAAGAATTTCCTCTGACTCCAAAGCAAGTGCGTCAAGGAGAAGAACTGGGACCTACATGTACAATATACATGCCAATATTTCAGGCTTGACAAAGTTTGTGTATTTAGTATAATTACAGCAAATAGCCTTCCAAGCCAAGGTTGAAGAAATTAATCACTTCAGATGTTGACTGCTGAGGACATTTACTATCATCTGTCAATGATTTATTAAGACAGCTCCTGGGTGACAATGAAGATGTTGCTTTAGATAACGTTTGAATGCACACAAAGTATGTTATATGGTGGGATTATTATTCTTTCAATTTCTTGTATCATTCTTCTTATCTGGGTGATAAAAAGGTAGCCAGTCATCTATCTACGTATACACAAGATAGCACAGCAACAGCAACACAAATCCATCACATTACTTAATCTTTTTTTATATTACCCTTAATCTGATAATTAATACCAGCTGTGGTGATGGTCTTCGTGTGATGATTCCCATCTATATGAGTTACACTGAGGCCAGTAATTCATTCATCATAAGGCAAATGATTGCAGCTTTGAGCAGGCATTAGTCTTATTAGGACTAAAAGGAAAGGATGTGATGTTGTATTCAACCTGAAAAAAATGCAACTTTGATTTATCCCAGTGTGGAATCCTCTGTATGGCCATTATATTTAGTATCTGCCTCTGAATGAGTTTGCTAATAGGAAGCAGTGCCAAAAAGTCATTCTTCCCTGAGCCAGTTTGCTACTTGGACTACTTTGGTACTTGTCTGGATATCTATCATTCAATTTCAGATTATGCCCTCAGTGTTAAATATGTGAAACATAGAAATGTGTTTCAAGTTTGATTTGGCTTTAGCGGTTTTAGCATCAGTTAGATTTCATTTTCCTATTACATACTTTCTGTAGTGGTATTCCTTTTTCTCCAGTTTACCAGATCTTACCCCTCTTAGTCAATTGAAAATCTCCCTCCTCTAATATTCAAAAAAATTACGTGGGTTTTGGAGAGAAAGACTTTTGTTCTGTTCTTGGTAATATATCAGGTAGGCTCAGATTTTGAAATAATGTAAATACGTTAAATAATCTGTTTCCAGTCCTGGATGTGTCTTCAAGACAGCAGTGTAAACTTCAGAAACTCTTCTAACTTCTAGGTCACGTTCCTGTATTTGGAAAATGAAAATGTCATTAATTATCAGATGGACAAAGTTTATGAGGAGCAGTACAATTCCAAAGCATGATGGAGTTAAAAACTGAGATCAGCAGTAGTTTGGTCATAACCATCTATCAATTCATTAGATCATAGTCTGCTCACTGGAGGATGGTGGCAAATCCAGCTTCTGGGGGATCTCAAACTTTTTCTGCTTTTTCAAACAAATGTAGCTCATATTTTCAAGCATGCCGATTCTTATTTGTGAGTAACTTTCAGTTCTTTGAAAATCTTTAGAGATTGAAAGATATGATACCATCTACTTCTAAGACACAGAATAAGCACATGAGCAATTATGCAAAATGTCTGCAAATTGTCTTTCAAAAGTTTTGTATGTATTGGTGATAAACTGTTAAATATAAGATGGAATACTGTGATCCAACCATGTGTGTGGATGTCAGCTTCTGATGTGTTCTCTTTCAGAAGTCATCAGCTGGTGTTTTTTTTGTTTCTCTGGTCATCTATCTAGCATTACTGGCTGGCAAAAGTAGTAAGCAGAAACAAGTGTCACCACTTTGTTCTTTGAAGACATTCATCCCGTGATCTTCTCACGGCACTGCTGGTGTCTTATTTTGAAAATTCTGAAAGTATGTGGGAGGCCAGTCTGAGCCCATTTCTCTACCTCTGATGGAATTCACCACCAGCACCAGCTGTGAAGGGTGGTGGATGGGAGGGATGGGAAGGAGTGAAGTGGGTGGGACTTCTAGAAGAGGCTGAAAAGTTGGCCTAAACTTTCTTTTCATCTACTTTTAAGGTGTTGCCTTCCGAAGTCTTCCTGCCAGAAATGACTTATCCCAGATCTATTAAAATACTTCTGCAAAATACAACTTTCACTTTTTGAATGGATACAATAATAAACAATTTTCCCGTTAATATTGTTCCTTGCTTGTTGAAAACTTCCAACAGTGTCTTCACTCTCATTTTCCATAGTATTAGTTGACTGTGATGCTGCATAATCAGTACACCTCAAGATCCTTGGGAAATGAAACATTTCCAAAAATGTATTCAATAAATATTTTGTTGCCAAATGGAATTTTGTCATGATTATCCCAACTGCTGTAAGAAAAGGATTTAAACTAGAAGGTACATTAGAAATTCTGAAGCCTTTTATCTCCTACTTTGCCAATTGTGGAATATTCACTATATAGTGAATGTGCTGTTTAATCAGAGGTGTGTGTTCTACTCCAAAAATGCTAATTTCACAATAGTGGATTTTTGCGTAGTTACATTTAATCCATAGAGATGACACAGAAGATGTAAATTCAAGTTTTTCAGTATGATTGGGAGATTGTGTCAAAAGTCATATGTGACCTGAGTTCCATAGATGGAGGAAGGAAAATTTATTGCATGATCAGCTTCCAGGATTGGAAAAATGATAAACTGCACATCAGTAAAATATAGATTCTATGTGGGGAGGGAAGGTTAGGTTCTTCTCCATTTTCACTAATTTTTAAATTTGCAGCTGTAGTCACCTGCTCAATGTGAAGAAGAAATTTTTGTAATCGAACTGAAGCCAGTGTTTTCCTCCATGAGTGGTTCCATTGGCTCTCCTTGTTATAAAGCAAAACACTATACAATAGTGGTTAAGTCCAAGAATGGCAATGTGTCATTGGTAATGATACCTGTTAGCAGTAATCTCTTTGGTGATGTATCACTGTCATTCTTTCGTTGATATGAATAAATTGAGGTTGTCTTTTGACCTGGTTAGTTATTGTTGTTCCAAATGTAACTTTAAAGCCAAAGAAAAGAATAGGTCTGTTCTCTTCCTATTGGCAACATTGAAACTATTGAAGCAATGGTTCCTCTTTTAATGATAATACCTTCATATTTACTGGTAGATAACTATGAGGTACATCCTGTTAAGCCATTACATGACAGTTCTTGAAGCTACATAGGAAGTATGACTGTACACTGGAAACAAAGTTTAAGTTTAACATTCTTGTTATTTCTATAATAAAGTAAGCATTGACACAGCATAAAAATGTTATTGATTGGTATGATAAACTACCCGGATTAGCAGATGAATGACAGGCATTGGAAATCCAATTTTACAGTAAGAAGCCCTTCTCTTGTCATCTTTTAGCATGCACTGATTATCTTCAGTACATATGAATATGAATATACATATTCATTTTAATATTCTTGAATAACCTTATTTTCTTGGTCAACACCATATTTTTATGGCTCTTACATCATGCATTACAGATTCATAAGAATGTGAAACACCGATTTTCAAGTTTCCTGAGAAACATAATCTGACCTAGTAAATGTCAGCAAGATTCTTGATACTAAAATATTTCCATTACATAGGTGACAAGCACTTTACTGCACCATATTAGCACATTACAAAATCATTTGCTTTAATTAATTCATTAACAGAAATCTTATTCTTTCTTTTAAGTTAAAGATATTACTATAGTAATGTTATATCCAAAGTCCTACCCTTATTTTTGCTATGCCAAGTGATTTTACATCTATCACAGAAACTAACACAATTTTTAGCAAGACTTCTTGAAAGTCCTGCCATTTTCTGTTTGGATAGCAAGATTGCTAGGTCCAACACAAACAACAAGGATTGTAGAGTAGGAGAAAATTACATTGCTTCCATGATCTCTCAGAATTCTTTGAATATATGAAAAAGGAGGTAATTAAGGAGAACTAGCTAGCAATTCATGTTAATTTCCAAAGACTTTTACTAAATTCCCCACCCAAAATCTACTACAGAAGCTAAATGGTCCTCAGAAGAGACAATGTGCTTTTTGATCAAAACCTGACCAAGTAACAGAATGCAGAGCATAAGATTATACCAGTCTGTGTTACTGGGACCAAATCTAAAAGCAAGGGTGCTCCTGGGTTTTTTTAATGCTTATATTAATAATCTGGAAAAGAACTTGGATGCACACTAGAAGAGCTCCAGATAAAGCAATGATCTTTAGATAAGTGAGGTCAGGGAGAACCATAAGAAACTTTGACTTATGTTAAGTTGGAGAAGGGTTTACACAGTGGCAAGTGAAGTAAGCGTTGGCACATATATAAGTTAAACTGACCTGGAGTTGTGAACTACTGTGAACTACTTTAGTAGTTCTCAACAGGGGGTTCTCAGCCAACGGTGGCAACTGAGGAAAGGGAATCAGGTACCACACAGAGAGCTCAATTAAATCCTTTTAAAAATCAGTGACTAAGATACCAGAATGCTTAAGCATTGATGTTTAGCATGAAGAATATCCTAGTGCCTTTACATAAATCAATAGTATGGCCGCAGGTGGAATAGCATGTACAGGCAGCCCACCCCCAAATGAGAGCTGCAAGAAAATTAGAACTTCTGCTCTCCCCATTCTGTAGCAAGGGAACAAGGAAGTATGAAACTACTAAGACATGAAAGTAAACAACCCTCCATTATTGTTGTTAGACTCTTCTCCCCCTTCCTCCCTGCCCCCAGATCAGTAAGTCCTGAAGCTGAGGATTTAAGATTCAGAAACAGTTTTGGCAGTTATATGACTATCAGTCAGTCAGGCAATAGTAATTTTGGAAGAGGTTATAAAGATCATGCTTTCTTCCTGAAACCAATCTCGTACAACTATTTCTATGTTCCTATAACCTTTAGATTGCCCTTGTATCTGTCTGAGGAAACAATAGCAGGAAAACAAATATGTCATGGAAAAATGACCTTAATTCTAATGTCTTTAAAATCTGATTGGGGTATTCTGAGAAAATGGCTTTTCTAAATCCAACTGCTTCATACTAATGTGATAGTTACTGGAGAAACTGAACTTTCAATGAGGTATAGGCCTCCTTTTCGTGCTAGTTTCATTGGTGATTTGTTGAGGAATGTGAAATCATAGGGTATGTACCTCCAGGGCAACCCTGCTCTGCAAAAGCGGTCAGGTGAACGACGTTGAGGGAGTTGAGGATTTGTGACTTTGTGCAATAGGTCTCTAAGGGCAGTCTTATAATCACAAACTATGACATTATCAATGTCTGGGAGTTTTTGGATTACCCAGGACAGGAGGGTTCAAGATCATTTTACAGTTCTCAGGATTATGAAATATGATGTCAATCTATGGCTCATTTCCCAAGTCCACAGGAAAGAATATAGAAAATATATGAAAACCTGAGTTGAAACCATTGCAACCAAGCTTTTGCCCTTGTCTGAAGAAGCTTGGCTGTATCAAGCAGTCTAGATTCAGCTGGAGCTTTTCCAAACCTACCTTTCACAAACCAGTTTCCAGTGATTATCTGTGGTTCCCAAGATTTCTAGGTATTCAATACCCTATGAAGTCAGTATCCTTATAGAGAAATAAGGAGCCTAGAAACTTTAGGAAATACAGCTGAAATAAGTTTTGAAGTCAGGGCATCCAGTGTCAACTTAATTTCAAATTTTCTAAATTAAACTTTTTGATTTTTTTTTTTTTACATTTCTTGTCATAGGGAATTTTAAACCATAAACTTTTCAGAGCCAATTGAAAGTGAATTTGCTCCCTAATGGACAAGAATCTTTTCATTTTTTTTTCCCAAGTCAAATTTGGTCAACATTCTCTGAAGGAAAGTATTTATTCTGATGAACTTGTATTTTCAAGGAGTTTTACTTTTTCTGTTTGTATTTGCAAATAGTGGATGTATTTAGGTCTGCTCAGTACTTCATCTGCTGAAGTGATGTCTTGCTTTTGGCTATTTTTAATTCTTTCCTTTGATACAAAGGTAGTGCATACTTTCATCTCTTTGTGGGTAAGATCACACACATATTTAATGAGAATACAACAAAGCCCCAGCTATGATTAAAAAGTGTCCCATATCATCACGCTGCCTTGTCCCCACGTGATTTCCAAATTATAGTAAATATACATAGCAACTTCAACTGTCAGCATTTTGATTCATCAAATTTTAAACCACAGTACAGTTTCAGCACTAACATTGACTTTAAACACAGTTTAAATATTACATTGTCTGCTATACCTGTTCTGAGTTCAGAGTACTTTTAAACTACTACAGAACTTTCATTTGTTGATGTGTTCCAATGCTTCAGTGTTTCCTGGTAGAAATTGGTAAATTTTGAAGCCCACTTATAGAAAAAAGGATACATATCTGTATATCAATAATACCATGCCCAAACCATAGATGGCCTTGCAATGCCTAAAAGGCAATAGTCTCCTATGATAGAATTGTTTTCAATATTTATGCTCCTACTTTATTGTCGTGGTTTAACCTGGCAGGCAGCCAAATACCACGCAGCCGCTCACTCACTCCCCCCACCCCCAGCAGGATGGGGAGAGAATCGGAAGGGTAAGAGTGAGAAAAACTCGTGGGTTGAAATAAAGACAGTTTAATAGAACAGGGAAAAAGAAGGGAAAATAATAATGATAATGATAATGATAAAATATACAAAATGAGTGATGCACAATGCAATTGCTCACCACCCGCGCTGACCGATAACCAAGTAGCGATCGGTACTTCCTGGATCACGCCTACCCTTCATATACTGAGCATGACGTCACATGGTATGGAATACCCCATTAGCCAGCTGGGCTGGCTGTCCTGATTATGTTCCCTCCCATCTCGTGTACCTAGCTCAGTCAGTAGGCACGGGAGCTGTCCTTGGACTAGGAGGGCACTTAGCAACAACTGAAAACATCAGTGTGTTATCAACATTCTCCTCATACTAAATCCAAAACACAGCACTAGGAAGAAATTTAACCCTATCCCAGCCGAAACCAGGACAGTATCCACCCTTTATTCCATACCATTTACGTCGTGCTTAGGTCTCACATCTTTTTTAATACATTTCAATTAACCACCACTATCTTTCTTTATATATACACACATATATATATATGCACGCACAGATATCATTCCCTCGGTCTATGGACTATCCCTCTAAAATGTCCACTGAGTTCATTTAGTCCATGACTTTGGGCTCCATCTGTTATAACAGTCTTTCAGGGCCGAAGAGATGGTGTGCGGTGTTGGGCCGTTGCATCCTGAAGCCAGTTCTCATTTCGGTACTGCTGCGCTCGTCCAGTTCTATCATCGTTGCACTTCGCTCGGTTTCATTGGAGTTAGTTCATTCTTCACTAATCTGGGTGATTTTCACTGCTATACCACTGCTATATCATAGAAATAATGACATACAATATCATGTAACAGTTGACATCAAAATTCAGTTCATTGGCTATTTTCACCCAAAATCAAATCCCCTTGAGGTACACACCGGACCTCCCCATCCTTTCGCATCACCCACCAAGTGCACCCAGGTCCTTGAGCAAAAGCAATCCCACGAATGGGTTTTCCCTTGCCAGAGGCAGGAGTAACCCAGACTGTCTTCCCCAGCATATTTCTTATGTGCACGACAGGGACTTTATCTCCATCTAGAGTACGTAAGAGTCTTGATTGGGCAGGGCCAGCTCGATTGGCAGATCCCCTGGTATTGACTAACCAGGTGGCCTTTGCTAAATGTGTGTCCCAATGCTTGAATGTCCCACCACCCATTGCTCTCAGCGTAGTTTTTAGCAGTCCATTGTATCGTTCGATTTTCCCGGAGGCTGGTGCATTGTAGGGGATGTGATAGACCCACTCAATGCCATGCTCTTTGGCCCAGGTGTCTATGAGGGTGTTTCGGAAGTGAGTCCCGTTGTCTGACTCAATTCTTTCTGGGGTGCCATGTCGCCACAGGACTTGCTTTTCAAGGCCCAGGATGGTGTTCCGGGCAGTGGCATGGGGCACAGGGTATGTTTCTAGCCATCCGGTGGTTGCTTCCACCATGGTGAGCACATAGCGCTTACCGTGTCGGGTTTGTGGGAGTGTGATATAATCAATCTGCCAGGCCTCCCCATATTTATATTTCAACCATCGTCCCCCATACCAAAGAGGCTTTACTCGCTTGGCTTGTTTGATTGCAGCACACGTTTCACACTCGTGGATAACCTGTGCAATAGCATCCATGGTTAAGTCCACCCCTCGATCACGAGCCCATCTATATGTTGCATCTCTTCCTTGATGGCCTGACGCGTCATGGGCCCACCGAGCTATAAATAGTTCACCCTTATGTTGCCAGTCCAAATCCACCTGAGGCACTTCAATCTTAGCAGCCTGGTCCACCTGCTCGTTATTTTGATGTTCCTCAGTAGCCCGACTCTTGGGTACGTGAGCATCTACGTGACGTACTTTTACAGTCAGGTTCTCTACCCGGGCAGCAATATCTTGCCACAACGCGGCAGCCCAGATGGGTTTACCTCTGCGCTGCCAGTTGTTCTGCTTCCACTGCTGCAACCACCCCCACAGGGCATTTGCCACCATCCATGAGTCAGTATAGAGATAAAGTACTGGCCATTTTTCTCGTTCAGCAATGTCCAAGGCCAGCTGGATGGCTTTCACCTCTGCAAACTGGCTCGATTCACCTTCTCCTTCAGCAGTTTCTGCAACTTGGCGTATAGGACTCCATACAGCAGCTTTCCATCTCCGATGTTTTCCCACAAGGCGACAGGACCCATCAGTGAACAGGGCATATTGCTTCTCGTTTTCTGGTAGTTTATTATACAGTGGGGCTTCTTCAGCACGTATTACCTCCTCCTCTGTGGATATGTCAAAATCTTTGCCTTCTGGCCAGTTCGTGATCACCTCCAAGATTCCTGGGCGACTGGGGTTTCCTATTTGGGCCCGTTGTGTGATCAGTGCGACCCACTTACTCCACGTAGCATCGGTTGCATGATGTGTAGAGGGGACGCTCCCTCTGAACATCCAGCCCAGCACCGGCAGTCGGGGTGCCAGGAGGAGCTGTGCTTCAGTACCAACCACTTCCGAAGCAGCTTGAACCCCTTCATATGCTGCCAATATCTCCTTCTCAGTTGGAGTGTAGCGGGCCTCGGATCCTCTGTATCCCCGACTCCAGAACCCTAAGGGTCGACCTCGAGTCTCCCCTGGTGCTTTCTGCCAGAGGCTCCAGGTAGGGCCATTCTCCCCGGCTGGAGCGTAGAGCACATTCTTCACATCTTGTCCCTCCCGGACTGGCCCAAGGGCTACTGCCCGAACTATCTCCTCTTTAATTTGTTCAAAGGCTTGTCGTTGCTCAGGGCCCCATTTGAAGTCGTTCTTCTTCCTGGTCACTTGATAGAGAGGGCTTACGATCTGACTGTAATTTGGAATATGCATTCTCCAAAAACCCACAATGCCTAAGAAAGCTTGCGTTTCCTTTTTGTTAGTTGGTGGAGACATGGCTGTTATTTTATTGATCACATCTGTTGGGATCTGACGACGTCCATCTTGCCATTTTATTCCTAAAAGCTGGATCTCCTGTGCAGGTCCCTTGACCTTACTTTGTTTTATGGCAAAACCAGACTTCAGAAGGATTTGAATTATTTTCTTTCCTTTCTCAAAAACTTCTTCTGCTCTGTTGCCCCATACGATGATGTCGTCAATGTACTGCAGGTGTTCTGGAGCCTCACCCTGTTCCAGTGCGGTGTGGATCAGTCCATGGCAAATGGTAGGGCTGTGTTTCCACCCCTGGGGCAGTCGGTTCCAGGTGTACTGGACGCCCCTCCAAGTGAAAGCAAACTGTGGCCTGCACTCTGCCGCCAAAGGGATGGAGAAGAAGGCATTAGCAATGTCAATTGTGGCGTACCACTTGGCTGCCTTTGACTCCAGTTCGTATTGTAGTTCTAGCATGTCTGGCACGGCAGCACTCAGTGGCGGCGTGACTTTGTTCAGGCCACGGTAGTCTACTGTTAGCCTCCACTCTCCATTAGACTTTCGCACTGGCCATATGGGACTGTTCAACAGTCACTCCTTGGCTCTCCAGTCGACGAATCAGCTCATGGATGGGGATCAGAGAGTCTCGGTTGGTGCGGTATTGCCGCCGGTGCACTGTTGTGGTAGCGATTGGTACCTGTTGTTCTTCAACCCTCAGCAACCCCACAACAGAAGGATCCTGTGAGAGACCGGGCAAGGTGGACAGCTGTTTAATTTCCTCCGTCTCCAGGGCAGCTATACCAAAAGCCCACCGGTACCCTTTTGGGTCCTTGAAATACCCTCTCCTGAGGTAGTCTATGCCAAGGATGCACAGAGCCTCTGGGCCAGTCACAATGGGGTGCTTCTGCCACTCATTCCCGGTCAGGCTCACTTCGGCCTCCAATACAGTTAACTCTTGGGATCCCCCTGTCACTCCAGAAATACAAATGGGTTCTGTCCCTTTATGGTTTGATGGCATCAGGGTGCACTGTGCACTGGTGTCTACTAGAGCCTTATACTCCTGTGGGTCTGATGTGCCAGGCCATCGAATCCACACAGTCCAGTAAACCCGGTTGTCCCTTTCCTCCACCTGGCTGGAGGCAGGGCCCCTCTAGTTCTGGTCATAGTATCCATCTCTCACTTCTTGCAAACGTGAGTCAAGAATTTCTTCATTGCAATTACAATCCAAAGTAAGATCAGCCCTTCTACTCTGCCTGGGGAACTGTTCACTGGAAACTGGACCGTCGTGAGACAGGTTTTTCCTGACAACTGGAGCAGCATTTTTCCTGGGAGAACCCCCTTGTGTGATTGTTTTTCCTTACAACTCACGTACACGTGCCTCTAGGGTGAAGGTAGGTTTTCCATCCCACTGCCTCATGTCCTCTCCGTGGTCACGCAGGTAAAACCACAGGGTGCCCCGTGGTGTGTACTTTCTACATCCTCTCTCTTGAGGAGAAAAACGCTGACTCCTAATGGCTGAGATACTGGTCCGTACAGGTGGAGAATAAGACATATCCTCTTTGAGTTGCTGGACCTCCCGGGACAGTTTCTCCACAGCCGAGACAAGGGAGGTGGAGATAGTTTCTTCAAAATCCCGAAGTCTGCTAACCACCTCATCCACCGTTGGTGCTTCTTCCTCTTTCCAGCACAGTACTGCCAACGAACTGGCATACGATGCTGGTGCGCTCCGTACCAACTTCCGCCACATGGGTCGCGTGCACTGGACGTCATCTGGATCTTTGGGTGTTCGGGGGTCATCCAGGTCACTATAAACCACCTCCAGCACACCTAGTTCTCTCAGGTACTGGATACCTCTCTCCATAGTGGTCCATTTGCCTAGGCGATATATAACATCTTCCTTGAAGGGATACCTTTCCTTCACGCCTGACAGCAGTCGCCTCCAGAGGCTGAGGACCTGTGTCCCTTTTCCAATTGCTTTGTCAATACCTGCTTCCCTAGCAAGGGATCCCAGCTGTTTGGCCTCCTTCCCCTCTAATTCCAGGCTACTGGCCCCATTATCCCAGCATCGGAGCAGCCAGGTAACAATATGCTCGCCTGGACGACGGCCGAAATCTTTCCGCATATCTCGCAACTCATTCAGGGATAAGGATCGGGTGGTTTCCGTCTCGTTTATGAGTTCTTCCTCTTCCTCCTCCCCTCCTCGTGATGGCCCTGGTTTTCCATCATCCTTTTCTAAACGACCTGACTTCCGCTTCAAAGATTTCTTCTTCTGTACAGGGGCGACGGATACCAGCGGCGGTTGGTCCTCTGGTTCAGCTGTAGTACCCGTCGCGAGGGTTTGGGTAGCTGCAGTGCCTGTTGCGGGGGTTGGAGTATTTGTAGTGACTGTTGCCGGGGTTTGAGTGGCTGCAGTGCCTGTTGCGGGGGTTGGAGTAACTGTAGTGACTGTTGCCAGGGTCTGAGTAGCCATAGTGGTTGTTGTGGGGGTTGAAGTAGCCACGGTGCCTGTCGCAGGGGTTTGAGTAGCCACAGTGGTTGTCGTGCAGGTTGAAGGAGCTACAGTGCCTGTCGTGGGGGTTTGAGTAGTCACTGTATCTGTTGCTGGGGTTGATCTCTGGACAGTATTCCTGAATAGTTGTTTAACTCTAAACAAGGCCTGAACCACATTCAGGAGACATAGCAATATGATCATGCTTGTTTGAACATCCCAAGGATATTCAAAATTCTCAGGGAATATTGTAGACGTCTTCATGAAGAGGATAGAAGAAAAAGGAGTTTCTGAAGATATGGAGGGGAAGGTGAACAAGTGGGAGAAAGTGTCCCATCTTGTCTCCCCCCTAAATTCATCCTCTGAGGTGAAGACGTAAGAAGTGTAATTATTAATAGTTTCCAAAAGATAGCTCCCAAAGAACAGGAATGATGGCAGTGCTGAGTACAGGCTCGTGACCAATAATTTTATCATAACATAAAGCCAGGTCACACAGTATAGCAAAGCAATGACCTTAATCCATTTCCCAGAGATGACCAACCCCACATACAAACTGATAATCAGCAGTATAGACAGCCAGTAAGGTGCTACATATCACAACTGCAAGAACAGATCCAAAAACTCTGAGAGCAAATAAATCAACATTGTGAACATCGAGTACTAAACTGATATAATGAATGCTTATAACAAATTTCTTTTAACCCGTTCGGGTCAGATGTGTCGTTATCTCAACCCTTCGAGCCCCACGTTGGGCGCCAAAAAGGACTGTCGTGGTTTAACCTGGCAGGCAGCCAAATACCACGCAGCCGCTCACTCACTCCCCCCACCCCCAGCAGGATGGGGAGAGAATCGGAAGGGTAAGAGTGAGAAAAACTCGTGGGTTGAAATAAAGACAGTTTAATAGAACAGGGAAAAAGAAGGGAAAATAATAATGATAATGATAATGATAAAATATACAAAATGAGTGATGCACAATGAAATTGCTCACCACCCGCGCTGACCGATAACCAAGTAGCGATCGGTACTTCCTGGATCACGCCTACCCTTCATATACTGAGCATGACGTCACATGGTATGGAATACCCCATTAGCCAGCTGGGCTGGCTGTCCTGATTATGTTCCCTCCCATCTTGTGTACCTAGCTCAGTCAGTAGGCACGGGAGCTGTCCTTGGACTAGGAGGGCACTTAGCAACAACTGAAAACATCAGTGTGTTATCAACATTCTCCTCATACTAAATCCAAAACACAGCACTAGGAAGAAATTTAACCCTATCCCAGCCGAAACCAGGACATTTATAATACCATAGAATTTCTAATTAAAATAAAACTCTGATTTGTAATAAAAAAAAATGATGAGAATTGACAGGGAGGAGGACAAGATCATATCCAGATACCACTGAGGCCAATATTTTCCATTTAATTGATTTTAGTCAGATCTACTAAAGCTCAGGAAAAGCATAGATCAGTTGTAAGAAATACGTAGTTCACAACATTAAAATGAATTTTTTGGATGCAATATATGACTACTTTGCCTAAAGGACTGAAAATAAGTCACCCTGAAGGGAAAGTCATAGATGAAAGAAGGAAAGATAGTTCAAGGTTGTACTGGGTCTGGCTGGGATGGAGTTAGCTTTCCTCACAGCAGTCTGTATGGTGCTGTGCTCTGCATTTGTGGCTAAAATAATGTTGATAACACACCAGTGTTTTGGGTATCGCCAAGTGGTGCTTGCTGAGCATCAAGGCTTTCTCTCCAAACCACTCCTTCCCCTCAAAGGCCAGTAGGCTGGGGGTGGGCAAGAGACTGGGAGGGGACAGAGCCAGGACAGCTGACCCCAATTGACCAAAGGGATATCCCATACCATATGATGCCATGCTCAGCAATAAAAGCTAAGAGAAAGGAGGAGAAGGTGGGGGGCATTCATAGTTAAGGCATTTGTCTTCCCAAGCAACCATTATGAGTGCTGAGAACCTGCTTTCCAGGATGTGGCTGGACATCTGCCTGCTGATGGGAAGCAGTGAATTAATTCTTCTTTGTGCTTTGCATCCACATGCAGCTTTTGCTTTTCTTATTAAACTGCCATTATCTCAACCCATGAGCTTTTCCATCTTATTATCTCCCCCTGTCCTGTTGAGGAGTGAAAGGGCAGCTGAATGGGGGTCTGGCAACTCACCATAAGGGCACATATCTTACTTTCATTTTTTTGAGTTGTTTTGTTGTTGTTTTTGCAGGGATAGTGAAATCAGTAAAGGAAGTTTGTGTAATTTGAATGTGTTTTGGATTTGGGAGTTTAATAAACTAAACTGGATTTCCAAATCTTTTGACATTTACCTTTTGTTCCTTGCAAATCAAAGCTATTATACCTTATGGAGCTATCCCTAATTCTGTTAATTTAAGGACTATCTGCTCCAGGTCACAAAAGAAA
Source organism: Calonectris borealis (assembly GCF_964195595.1). Classification (NCBI taxonomy): domain Eukaryota; kingdom Metazoa; phylum Chordata; class Aves; order Procellariiformes; family Procellariidae; genus Calonectris; species Calonectris borealis. The sequence continues at coordinate 60,611,389 of NC_134313.1, forward strand.
TTGTAATTTACAAGGTTAGCTGACTAATTGGCTTGGTTCAGACAGGAATGTCGATCCTTATTTTGCTTCTAAAGACATTAAGAGTTATACTAAGATACTTAATCCAGATCCACAGAATTTCTCATATATTCAATTAAGTCTCCAAAGTGGCATATTGTCTGTCTTCATTTCACACCCTTTGCATTTGGATTATGTAACACCTGGAGCAGACATTGTCAATCTTACTATTTTCTGCAGGTGCTTCTCTTTCCCTCCCCTATGGTCATTGTCCCACTCATTTTTTTTTTTTGTTTTTCTCTTTCAGAAGAGAATACTCAGAAGGCATTACTTCTGAGATTCCACATGTAATGGCACAGTTGTGTTCATGTTATTGCCAAATGGAGAATAATTTAACCCAAGAGATATTGACATATTCCACTTGCTGTAATGACTTAACACCTAGTAATGCTTCAGATGCCAGATAATTTTCTGTATACCAAGAACAGGCATACACACTTTGAAACTCCCAGTATAGGACTTCAGAGTGCCACTAAAACTTGCTTGCTGTGCACCAGGACACCCAGGAACTTTTCAGCAGAGCTGCCCCCACCGTGTCAGACCCCAGCCTGTACTGCTGCTTGGGGTTATTCCGTCCCAGGTGCAGGACTTCACATTTATCATTGTTAAACCTCATGCAATTCTTGCTGGCCCAGTCAAGGTCCCCCTGCATGGTGGCTCTTCCTTCTGACATATTGGCCTGTATTGGGTTTACATGGCAAGGTTTTGGTAGCCAGGAGGGTGCTGCAGGGGTGGCTTCTGTGAGAAGACAGCAGAAGCTGCCCCTGTGTCAGACAGAGCCAGTTCCATTTGGCTCCAAGACGGACACACCACTGGCCAAAGCTTAGCCAGTCAATGACATTGGTAACACCTCTGTGAGAAAATATTTAAGAAAGGGTGAAAATGCTGTGTAGCATGCATGGAATGGGAATGAAAAAATGTGAGAGAAACAACTATGCAGACACCAATGTCAGTGAAGAAGAAGGGCGAGAAGGTGCTCCAGGTGCCGGAGCAGAGATTTCCCTGCCGCCCATGGAGAAGACCATGGTGACACAGGTTGTCCTCCTGCAGCCCGTGGAGGACCGCATCGGAGCAGATATCCACACTACAGCCCATGGAAGACCCCACGCTGCAGCAGGTGGACATGCCCTGAAGGAAGCTGTAGCCCATGGAGCCCATGCTGGAACAGGCTCCTGGCAGGAGCTGTGGCCCTCAAGGGACCCACACTGGAGCAGTCCATTCTTGAAGGTCTGTACTCTATGGAAAGGACCCATGTTAGAGCAGTTCTTGAAAAACTGCAGCCTGTGGGAAGGACCCATATTGGAGACGTTCATAAAGGACTTTATCCTATGGGAGGGACCCTATGCTGGAGCAGAGGAAGAGCGTGAGGAGGACGGAGCGACACAGATGAAGTGCTATGAACTGACCACAACCCTCCTTTCTGTATACCCCTGTGCCGCTCAGAGGGGAAGAATATAGAAAATTTAGGAATGAAGTTGAGCCTGGAAAGAAGGGAAGGGTGAGGAGAAGATATTTTTAGTTTTGTTTTTATTTCTCACTATTCCACTCTGTTACAACTAATTGGCAATAAATTAAATTAATTTCCTCAAGTTGAATCTGTTTTGCCTGTGATGGTAATTGGTAAGTAATCTCCCAGCTCTTATCCTGAATCACAAGGTTTTTGTTGTATTTTCTCTCTCTGTCCTGCTGATGGAGGTGGAATGATAAAGTGGGTTGGTGGATACCTGGCGGCCAGCCAAGGTCAACCCTCCACATGACCTCTCCTCCCAGTTTGGTGTCATCTGCAAACTTGGTGAGGGTGAGTTCAATCCCATTGCCCAGAATGTTTACTGAGTACTGAACAACATTGGGCCCAACACCAACATTCAAGAAACTTCGCTTGTGATTTGCTGCCAAATTAGACTTTGAGCCTTTAACCACTAACTTTTGACCTTGGTAGCTTAGCCTGTTTTCCACACACTCTGTGGTCCATCTTTCCAGACCATATCTTACCACACCCAAACTCTCTGTTAATTTGCCAAACTCTCTGTTAATTCGATGTATAGAAAATGGCCAGTTAATTTAAGACTTAGATTCATTTAGTTAAATTACTCTGGAAATTTCTCACTAGATAATAATAGAAAACCTGAAATCAAACACTCAACAGTTAAAAGCTTAATTGTGCTTTCCTGAAAAGAGGTAGAAGTTGACAAGCACATGTTACACTTATGTATGGCAACACCACACCAAAGACTCTATCTTATCATTAAGTTCTTTCTTACTGGAAGGAATGTTCCTGGTTCTGCTAGGTTTCAGTATTTCCTGTCTGAAACCTTATCATCCTATCTTTCCTAGCTCTCCTTATTATCAAGATAAATAAACAGATTGCATACATTCTAAGATTGACTTCAAATCATAAAGTGCATCCTCATTAATAGGCTGAAAATACACCACAGTCTAGAAAAAAGTTTATTTCTTATTGAATTTTTTGTGAGCTGGGAGGAAATCTATCTCCTATTGGCTAAGATTTAGATTAACTGGGAGACTCAATAAAACTGCCAGACTGAAGCAAGGTTGACTGTACCATGTATAATGTTGTAATTAAGGCACAAGTGTCCTTTTTCTGGAGTTGTAAAATAAATAGCTTAGTAAAGAATCACTTTAACATGAGCATATTTAGGATATATGGAGGGAAATAAACTCTGACCTTTTTTAATGGAACTGTATTCTCATGCAAGCACAAAATAGTGACCTTATTCTGCTTTGGAGAAGCAAAGTAACAAAATCCAAATACATGAAATAAAGAAAAAAAATTTGATACACACTGAATTATAAACTTACTGAAAGTTTTATGCTGACCCAGTTTAAAAGGTTGAATATTATTCATAGATATGGCTTTTCTTCTAAAATATAACATGGTGATATTACAGTTTTAATTTAATTAGTGAAGCACCTACAGATTACTACATGAATCCATCAATAGCAACCTCTTTGGCACCCCAAGGTTTTGGAAAAAGGGTATATATTTCTGTTACGTTTCATCAGGAAATCATTTTCTTACTTTCAAGAAATTGTTGCAGGAACCTGAGTCTCTTGGACCTCAAAGAGTTAACTGTGGCGTCTTCTGTGATGAGCTTTTGTGAGAAGACCAAAGGTCTTCCGTCTATACAAGTTTCACCTCACCCAGGCACTTTCTAAAGAACTTAAATAAATACAACAAATGTTGTCCATCATAATAATAAACACAAGATTCCCTAGACTCACCTCTACTTTTGTCAAATCATTTGTGTATAATGTTACATGTCAACCTTTTATATTGTGATGACTTCAGTCCTGAAGATTAAACACTGCTGTGTTTTCCTAGCAGATAAGTAATAATATTTTGTTTTGCACTTGGTTTTATCACCTTGTTTTAAGTTACATTGAAATGAGTCTTCTCTGCTTTGTCTCTTCAATTTAATTGTGACTGCAGAGTCTCTTTGACTCAAGCAGCTGACTAGTTGCTGGGGGGTACCTAGAGACAGAGTCCTAATGTAACTCTGCATATTTGCAAAGAATATACAAAGTCCTGCTTCCCTAAACACAAGAGAATACCACAGCTGGCAGCACTTTTCTTGCCTGCAGCCCTGATGGCATTTCAGACTCTGACCTAAAGGCTTTCTCTTTAACCTGTTTTCAGGGTTGCATCTCATTATTCTCAAGGTCAGTGCTCCCATGTGTGCATATGACCTTTTGTACTCCTCTCTGGTTTCTGACCTTTTTTGGTTGTTTCACTTAAAGCCAACTCTCAAAAGAGTAACAACTGACCGATTCCACAACCTTTCTAATTACACCTGGAATTTCATTTTGAACAGTGAGTTTGTGTCTGTTTTGTTTTGAGATCCCCTTTTTCTTATATTTTAGCATAAAAAGGAAGTTCTTGCATTACCAGTGCTTTTAATGCAATACAGTCTGTATAGAAACTTAATCTTTTGATACCTATGAGTATTAACCACAGTTTTCACACAGTAGTGATTTTCTTTTGTGGCTTTTCCAAAAGGAAAAGAAAGAGCTGCTGGAGGAATAATTATCTGGAATCATGTTTCTGCAGCTCAACTTATGACCCTTGCAGCTGCTAAGTACCAGCTGAGACACAAAACATCAGGCAAGTAATGTAAGTTATATTGTGATACATGCAGAGAACAGACAGACTGGACTCCTAGTGTATCTAAACAATGATTGCTGAAGATCTACTCATGCAGAATAATCTGACTATTTCTGAGGAAAAGAGTGTCTTTCAATAGTTTGACATGAGTAACTGTATATGTAGATCAACTCCAACTAGGGTCTCGGGGAAGCTGTGTCATACTTTGTAGTGTTGAATTAGGATGCATATGAAATAGGTTAAAAAATGTGAGAGGTTATATTAAGTATTTACATGCTCTTTTACATATACTGATATACTCTTAAAGGCTGCTGGTAGTTTTATTTGCTAGTGTATTACATAACCCTCATTACCTTTTTGGAGTGTGTGGGGTTACCATCTTATATATACCTTTGTATAGCACCTACTGCTGCTGAACCTGAACACTTAACTGTACTACTTGCTCATAAAAAACAAAAACAGAAAATGGAAAGCTAGCAATGCAAATACAGAGTAAGTGGCATCATCTCTTGAGACATTAAAAAATTTTACTCAGTCCAAATCAAACTCATTATTTCTTCCAGCATTTTAGAAGCATGTATACACACACACACACACACATATGTTTTATCTGTGACTAATTTCACTCTTGATGCTCATAAGTTTTACAGTTTTCTCTTCATTTTTGCTGCTTGATCAGCTGGAAACACACAAAAGAATAGTCCACAAAGAGAAGCCAGATTTGAAAGCAAACTATTGTCAAGTTACACATGAAATATATTGGAATGAAGGAAGGTGATGTTCCCATGCTTGGAGTTCAGCCCTGCAAAAGCTGCAAATGTTGAGATAACAGCTAGAAAATGAGGAACATATGGTTCTTTTTCAGCATAAATGCCTGATAGTTGGTATTGTGGTTAGTATTAGTAAATGAAACAAAGTCAAGTTAAGAAATTACAGACTACCTTTCAGAAAATGAGTATAGACGATGGAAACATGAAAATGTATTTAGAAGCAGGATGGTGACTTTGTAGTTCAGTGACTTCTGTCTCGTCTCCACACAGGATTTCTAATAAATTGTTCTGAATTGTTCTTCTAACCACTTGCCAAGAAAATAATACTATTATCGCCAGGTCCCAAATGGCTCTGCAGTAACAATGTCATAGTGAAACTATTAGTGGAATTACTGTGTCAGAAAGGCACCTCACAAGCTAAGGACAGTCTGTGGCACAAGACCTGAAACTACCTCATGATTCATTTTGGCAATTCTGTCATATTTGCAAGTTATTAGTTTCAACTACAACTTCTGAGCAATTGTAACATTACAGACAATATTGACATCAATATCCACAACCTGAAAGAACTCCTGGAAAACCAGAACGGATTCGCAGAGACTCTCTTGTCTTCTTAGCTCAGCTACCATAGTGCGTGATGACCTCCAGATCTAGCAAGGGGACGATAGTTTCCAGCGTATCTGTATCTACTTATCTCCACTCACAGATTACACTCTTACAATACATTTTGATGGTTTCTTATAATATTAGAAGTCAAGGTGGGATAAGGAGACATGGAGGTGAAATGAGAACATCTGGTATACGGAGGAGTAACTCCATGCACTAGTAGATGCTGAGGGCTGGCTGGCTGGAAAGCAGCTTTGCAGAAAAAGGCCTGGGAGTCCTGGTGGACAAGTTGAACTTGAGCCAGCAATGAGTGCTTGCAGCGATGACAGCCAACATCTGCACTAGGAAGAACATTGCCAGCAGGTTGAGGGAGGTGAACCTTATACTCTGCTCAGCTCTAGTGAGGCCACATCTGGAGTGCTGGGTCCAGTTCTAGGCTCTCCAGTACAAGAGGGCAGCCTGCTTTAGGTGATGACACTTGGGCAGCGGGGTGAGGCTAGGGGTCAGACTAGGTGATCTCAAGAGGTGCTTTCCAACCTAAACGGTTCTGTGAAGAGAGACATGGATGTACTTGAGCAGGTCCAGTGGAAGGCCATGAAGATGATTTAATTGCAGAGTCTGACATATGAGAAGAGGCTGGGACTGTTCAGAATGGAGAAGAGAAGGCTTTTATTAATACGTATAAATACCTGTGGGGGAGTGGGGGACACACACACACATATAAAGGCGATGGAACCAGACTTTCCTAGGTGGTAATCGGTGACAGGACAAGAGGCAGTGGACACCGATTGCTATACAAGACATTACTTTTATAGATAAGAAAAAACATTTTTACTGTAAGGGTGACTGAACATTGTGACAGGTTGCCCAGAGAGGCTATGGCATCTCCATTCCTGCCCACCTGATTGGACATGGCCCTGAGCAGCCTGCTCTAGTTGACTCTGCTTTGAGAAGAGTGTACTAGATCTCCAGAGATGCTTTCCAACCTCAACCATCCTACGATTCTGTGATGCTGTGATGGGAGTAGAGTAAGAGGAAATAGAAAACCCAGGGAGTGCTGCTGTAAGTGAAAAAAAATTGGGACTGCGTAATGCGTAGAGAAGAAACAGACATATTAGGGAACTGTGGCATAAAGATACAGAAGGTTTCTGGCAAATGCATAGAGAGGGGAGTGGAAATCTATTGGAAGGATGAATAAGGGTAGGTGAAAGGGAATACAGGGGTCTAGGAGAGGGGACAGAGGAAAGGTATGATGCCTACAGAGAATCTAGCATGGAGAAATTGGAGGACTACTTGCAGTTTTAGGCATGAGGAAAGGAGGTGTGCAGAGTGTTATTCTGTTCTTAAAATGAAGGAGAAAAGCAGTAAGGGAGCATATAGGTGTCTTGTAGGGTCTAGCAGAAGAATGGGGGGAATCTCTGAGAGGTGTTTTGGTTTCAGCCTCACAAAGGCAATGATATGGGTAAGCCATTTGGGTATCAGTCTTACTGACCCATCTTAAATAGAGGAGGATCGTGATAAGAATGAGAACAAATTAGGGTAGCGATTTACAGGCTTGGCAGGATGAAGGTAGCAGGCTTCATTCACAGATAAAGAGCTACCAAATGCTAGGCAAGTAAAGCACGGGATGTAGGCAACAGACACAGAAACAGACCAGATGGATTAACAGGTGGTGTGGGCACAGCACAAGGAAAAGATGGGTAGAATACTGATTGATAGAAGGAAAAAATAAGACCAGATTCAGTAAAAGTCAACAGAATTCCAGTTCAGGCTACTAAATTTCAGAAAGCAGAATCAGAAATCCATATGGGACTTTTTGCTGTTGATCCAGGACAGTTACCAAGACCTGATTTAATACAGGGCAAACAGTAGATGAGACAAGATTCAATGGTTTGGCTTATCAACAATCTTGACTGCTTAGGTTTAGTCTAGACTTAGAAAGGCCCTTCAATCTGCTCTGTGTGAATTTAGGACAGTAACTTCCCAGAGCTGCCATGTAATGAAGGAGATACGATTTTAGGATAGACGCAGGCCAAGAAGCTCAATAACTGCTGCCTCCTCTACAGGGTTGTAAGTAGTAGTGCACAATATGCTTTTCATCTAAACACTGGTCTAACGCCTTTAGAAAATGAAATATAGATTAACTGTAAAGCCTGTTAATGCTATGCAGTCAAGGAATGCTGAAAGTGTTTTAGATAGCCCCCCCCCCCGCCTTGCAAAATAAAAATCACCAGTTCGTGCAGGCCGGACAAGAAGGTAAAAGAAAGACGGAAGAGATAATTGTGTGTGGATAATTAGCACAGTTTTCAATATGAAGCTGAAGTTGGCAGCAGTTGTTTCCTGGGGGGTGAATTTTCTGCCAGTTGCGTTGTGGGACAAATCACACTCTGCTGATTCATGTGAGTAGCCCTTTTTAAGTCAATACTTGTGCAGTTCCATTTAAGAAAATTTTCATCTGAGTCAGGATGTAATTCCACAAACAGTGATCATTTCTGGCACTTTTGTTGTCTTAATGTAGGTGTATACAGGAATATAATATTTTTCTTGCTGGTGGCAATCTTGAGTTTTATTGTATCTGTTATTTATAACTTGTATTTTCATCTAATTTTATTATAACTCAGATTATTCTGTGTTATGTAAAGGCAAGAAATTCCAGACAGGAAGAGTGAGTACTTTAGATACCTACAGTATATTTTGGTATTCCAGTATATCAGGAATGTCCCATTTTTTGGTCTTATATTTGGGGAATTTGAAATATACTTTTTTGCTTCTCTTTGTTTTTCATTTTTATATTGATCATGGTGTTTAAGTACATGATCTAATTTGCTAAGCTTATTTATGTATAGAGGACATGATGGTGCGAACATTTTACCTTATGGTGTAAAACTACTTGGGAAAAAAACTCCTCTGAGGGATATTATCATATATATTGCGGTAGTGATCTGTGCGTGTGCTGCTATCACATGCTTCTCAATGAAAGACATCTCGATGCATATCACTGTGACATAGCGTAGATAGTGAGTTTTCAACTCTTTTCAGTTTGTGAATCCCTGAAATATTTTTGATGCTGGTGAGATTCTTATAAAATAAATGTAAGCCTATTAACTACAGACGTATTCTTCTCAGCTATTTATTGAAGAAACCTCAGATGATGTTCAGCGGCAGCTGAGGATCCACAAACTGTGACCTGAAGACCACAAGTGTAACATGACCTTTAAACTAATATGCTGATATCAGTCTAAATACACGTCATTTTTCATACCTGTATCCAAGGTGGCTATCAAGGATAGGCTGTCTATAGGCACAATAATTTTACCCTTTGAATGCAAGCTGCTTAAAATGAAGAATATGTCTACATCCCCTCTCTCATGCAGAATGACATCTGCTCAGAAACATTCAGATGAAACATCTTTTCCATTACGAAATACTGATTGAGTAAAATAAAATATTTCATGGGCAGAAATAAGTTTACTCCATATTTCAAAAAGAAAATTAATAAATATTCTGTTTTGATTTTGTCATCTCAGCTGAAACAACAGAGTCTAAAACAATATGTTTCAGCCTTACTAAAATAAAATGTTTTCATAATTTGCCATATAAAATGCGGATGATATGGTATTGTTTCACTGAAAATATTCTATTTTTCAAAGTTATAAGTGAGTTAGTATATAGCATATAGTAATGCAAATGTTTCTTTGTATTTCCAAATAACTTTTTGAAAATACTTTTCATTCCAGTTTGGAGTTTCAAAGTTTGAAACTAACAGTTTTCCAGGGAAAAGAAGCCAAACTGGTTGTGATCAATTTACAGAAACAAGAGAGACAAAGAGCACGCAAGTATCCAATTTTTTTTTCTCCTGACCCTTTGCTTTTCTCTCCCTTTCCCCTATTAAGAGCTGCTTGTATTTCATCAGATGCTTCACTGCAGTTCCTCTTTATTTACATCATCAGATTTTTCCCCTTTTCTTCTTGTCTGTTTTTTATTTTGTCCTTATCAGGACTTCTTTTTCTATTGCCCCAGTTTTTGATACCTGAAATATCTATTTCATTGCCACAGTACTAATTGGCCATTTTGGGATGGACAGTAACCCCATAAAGCTCTGTAGAAATGTTGTGCTTAAAGCTCTAATCCTCACCACGTTTAAACACCAGGCATCTATCTAAAACTAAGGTTATTGCAAAACTGCATTAAGAATTCACAGTTTTGATCTATTTTTATATCTTCTCTATGATTTTATAGTTACCATCTTAATTAGTTCACAACAATTAGTCTCAAATCACTGTTTTTTTTCCTTCCAACTTGGTTGAACTATTTAAGGAGAGATTTGGCCTATCAATAAACATTATGTCTCAGCTTAGCAACCCATGGAAAGATTTTTTTTTTCCCCAGGATGATTAGCAGATTTTTGGATAGCGGTTAGTGCTGTTATTTGTACTGTCCTAGTGACAGGTGAGGGCCATTCACAAAAACTAATTCATAGCCTGTAACAGATAATAGTACCCTTAGTGTCAGGAAATGGTCTTGTTCCTGAGGGTGGTTCAGGGTTCAGTCTCTGCTCCAGACTTTGCCTTGTCTCTCACTTTCTCTCTTCCATCCTTTCTTCCCTGACAGTAGAGGGTGCACAGGCAGATTACTTGTGAAGCCCTCTCTGCCTGTGCCTGAATCTGCAGGAAAACAATTACATTTCTGAAGCCACCTTTACAATTTTCTTAGGCTCAGCTGGGGTTTCATGGGCCTATACAACTGTTTGCTGAACTACTATAGCTACAGAACATAGTCTTATGTTTTCATAAGGCAAATGAACATCAAATTCTTTAAGATCTGACTATACACCATGTTTATAATTACTTATAAATGATGTTCATCTACAGGCATCTACAATCTATGTTCCACAGTGCTTTGATCTGTCCAGATTATGTATTTTATCAGTATTATCATGTATTATCATGTAATGTATGTACTATTATGTATTGTTGTATTAGTAAAAAATGGAAGGGGCGGGGGACAGGGCAGGAGCAGGCAGATTCATTTAAGCAATACAAGCAGCAGAATCAGCAGATTAAAAGTGTAGCAGCTCCATTAGATGAAAAGGTCACACTTCTACCTATGAAGCCTAGATACTTCTGAAGGTTGCTGCCTTGTAGGTTGTTTCAGTAGTCATATATAGGAACGAATAACTTTTTGCAACATGGTAACTCATCACTGAAACCTGAACGCACAGGTCTGAGATTGGATTGTATAGCCAACTCCTATGTCAAATATACTAGCTGTGCTTTATGCCTGAATTTCCTGTTTCCAAGGGAAGGCCTCTGGCCCTTTCCAATCATTTAGACAGGGAACAGCTTTAAATCATTCCTGCTTCATTCATGGCATCATATGAGTTATCCTCAGCAATTTTTAGAGGTGTGCTGGCCACTCACTGCTAGAGCAGAGAATACTGGATCACAGCATAATGCAGAAATCGGGAACTATGTATTTCTGTAGAAATTTGAAATTTCCCAGTTGAAAATACATGGAGTGCAAACATGGGTATGAATAGAGGTCTCATCAAAAGTTATATTGCTATATTGAGAATACTCATTCGCACACATTTGTTAATATTTTTTCAGTATGTATTTCAGTCTATTAAAGTAAAATATTATTTTCTATTGTACATACATATCTATTGTAAATACTTATGTTGATATATGAAATCATGTGTATGTTGACAGAATTACTGCCACTAAACTTATGAGAAACAAAGTCCCTTGAAATTATTTTGTTTCAGAGTTTTTAAATTTTTACCAGGAAAAATAATAACATATAGTTGTTGTTGTTATTATTATTATTATTATTAAATTCTATATAAAATTATATAATATTTATAATAATATTTCATTTCCTCAATCCCTTCAGTGGCAGGAAGGAATACTGAAGGGAACAGGAAAACTCATTGGATCAACACATGGCTTAGGGGCTGATGCCATCAGCGAAATTTTGGCTTCTTTGATCATCGGGATGTATACACGGCACCGGGCCTGCTGGCAACAGACGGAGTTTAGCTGTCTCATAGGGGGAAAAGGATTCTCACGTGTGAATTGGCAGGGCTCATCAAAAGGGCTTTAAACTAGGTTCGAAGGGGGAAGGGAATAAAACCAGGCTCACTAGAGCAGAGCCTAGGGGCGGCATGCCAGTTGGGGGAGAAATCGGCAGCCCAGCTCAAGTGCATGTACACCAATGCACGCAGCATGGGCAGCAAACAGCAGGAGCTGGAAGCCATTGTGCAGCGGGATAGTTATGACTTAGTTGCCATCATGGAAACATGGTGGGATGAGTCTCACAATTGGAGTGCTGCAATGGATGGCTATAAGCTCTTCAGAAGGGACAGGCAAGGAAGGGGGGGCGGTGGGGTAGCCCTGTATGTCAGGGAGTGCTTCGACTGTCTAGAGCTCAATGATAGTGATGATAAGGTCGAGTGCTTGTGGGTAAGGATGAGGGGGAAGACCAACAAGGCAGATATCCTGCTGGGAGTCTGTTATAGACCACCTAGCCAGGATGAGGAGGCAGAAGAAATATTCTACCAGAGGCTGGCAGAAGTCTCACAGTTGCGAGCCCTTGTTCTCGTGGGGGACTTCAACTTCCCAGATGTCTGCTGGAAATACAACATGGCAGAGAGGAAACAGTCAAGGAGGTTCCTGGAGTGTGTGGAGGATAACTTCCTGACACAGCTGGTAAGCGAGCCTACCAGGGAGGTGCCTTGTTTGACCTGCTGTTCACAAACAGAGAAGGACCGGTGAGAGATGTGGTGGTCGGAGGCTGGCTTGGGCTTAGCGACCACGAAATGATAGAATTCTCATTACTTGGTGAAGTAAAGAGGGGGGCCAGCAAAACGGCTAGCATGGACTTCCGGAGGGCAGACTTTGGCCTGCTCAGGACACTGGTCGAGAGAGTCCCTTGGGAGGCAGTCCTGAACAGCAAAGGGGTCCAGGAAGGCTGGACGTTCTTCAGGAAGGAAGTCTTAAAGGCGCAGGAGCAGGCTGTCCCCATGTGCCGTAAGAAGAATGGGTGGGGAAGATGACCGGCCTGGCTGAACGGGGAGCTCTTGCTGTGACTCAGGAAAAAAAGGAGAGCTTATCACTTGTGGAAGAAGGGGCAGGCAACTCAGGAAGAGTACAGGGATCTTGTTAGGTCATGCAGAGAGGAAATTAGAAAGGCAAAAACCCAGCTAGAACTCAACTTGGCCGCTGTTGTGAGAGACAACAAAAAATGTTTTTACAAGTATATTAATGACATAAGGAGAGCCAAGGAGAATCTCCATGCTGTATTGGGTGAGGAGGGGAACATTGCCACCGAGGATGAGGATAAGGCTGAGGATACTCAATGTCTTCTTTGCCTCAGTCTTTAATAGTCAGAGCGTTTATCCTCAGGGTACTCAGCCCCCTGAGCTGGGAGACAGGGACAGCGAGCAGGATAAACCCCCCATAATCTAAGAGGAAACAGTTAATGACCTGCTATGCCACCTGGATGTTCACAAGTCTATGGGGCCGGATGGGATCCACCCGAGGGTACTGAGGGAGCTGGCAGAGGAGCTTGCCAAGCCACTCTCCATCATTTATCAGCGGTCCTGGTTAACAGGGGAGGTCTTGGACGACTGGAGGCTTGCCAATGTGATGCCCATCTACAAGAAGGGCCCGAAGGAGGATCCGGTGAACTACAGGCCGGTCAGCCTGACCTCGGTGTCGAGGAAGATTACGGAGAGGTTCGTTTTGAGGGCGCTCACAAGCCATGTGCGGGACAACCAGGGGATCAGGCCCAGCCAACACGGGTTCATGGAAGACAGGTCCTGCTTGACCAACCGGATCTCCTTCTATGACCAGGTGACCTGCCTAGTGGATGAGGGAAAGGCTGTGGATTTACTGGACTTCAGTAAAGCCTTTGACACTGTCTCCCACAGCATTCTCCTAGAGAAGCTGGCGGCTCATGGCTTAGACAGGTACACTCTTCGCTGGGTGAAAAACCGGCTGGATGGCCGAGCCCAGAGAGTTGTGGTCAATGGAGTTAAATCCAGTTGGCGGCCGGTCACGAGCGATGTTCCCCAGGGCTCAGTTTTGGGGCTGGTCTTGTTCAATATCTTTATCAATGATCTGGATGAGGGGATAGAGTGCTCCCTCAGTAAGTTTGCAGACGACACCAAGTTGGGCGGGAGTGTTGATCTGCTCGAGGGTAGCAAGGCTCTAAAGAGGGACCTGGACAGGCTGGATCGATAGGCTGAGGCCAACTGTATGAGGTTCAACAAGGCCAAGTGCCGGGTCCTGCACTTGGGCCACAACAACCCCAGGCAACGCTACAGGCTTGGGGAAGAGTGGCTGGAAAGCTGCCCGGAGGAAAAGGACCTGGGGGTGCTGATTGACAGCTGACTGAACATGAGCCGGCAGTGTGCCCAGGTGGCCAAGAAGACCAACGTCATACTGGCCTGTATCAGAAATAGTGTGGCCAGCAGGAGTAGGAAGGTCATCGTGTCCCTGTACTCAGCAATGGTAAGGCTGCACCTCGAATACTGTGTTCAGTTTTGGGCCCCTCAGTACAAGAAGGATATTGAGGTGCTGGAGTGTGTCCAGAGGAGGGCAACGAAGCTGGTGAAGGGCCTGGAGCACAAGTCTTATGAGGAGCGGCTGAAGGACTTGGACTGTTTAGTCTGGAGAAGAGGAGGCTGAAGGGAGAGCTCATTGTGCTCTACAACTACGTGAAAGGAGGTTGCAGTGAGGTGGGGGCCGGTCTCTTTTGCCAAGTAATTAGTCATAGGACGAGAGAAAATGGCCTCAAGGTGCCCAAGGGAGGTTTAGACTGGATATTAGGAGAAATATCTTCACTGTAAGAGTGGTCAGGCCTTGGAACAGGCTGCCCAGGGAAGTGGTAGAGTCACCATCCCTGGAAGTATTTAAAAGACCTATAGATGAGGTGCTTAGGGACATGGTTTAGTAGGCATGGTGGTGTTGAGTTGATGATTGGACTCGATGATCTTAGAGGTCTTTTCCAACCTTAATAATTCTATGATTCTATGATTCTATGATTTGAAAACAAGAGGAAATAACCAAACGTGACAGTCTTCTCTGGGATTTTATTTTTTCAGAATTAATGATATCCAATAGGAAAACCCTAAATTTTAACAACATATATTTCCAGAGGGAAAATCTTTTGTCACTAAAAGTTGTGGAAAAGTCTATATTTTGGGATATTATTTACATCAACTTTATAAAATCTCATTTCTTAGTGAATTAATCACTTTATTTTAGAAAAAAATCATTTCAATGGTAAGAGGATTAACATTTTTTGTTTATCACAAATACATAAATCTAGGGAAAGTAAAACTGGTGAACAAAACATTGAACCTCCTTTCATCCTCTGGTCTCCAACTCTGCCACCACAATGGTAAATTCTTTAAACAACTCCTTACTGCCATGGTGACTGCCATGACCCTGAGGCACTGCCAGCCCTGGCTGTCCCTGCCCATCCCCACTGCTCCCCCCACTCTGCTTATGGCCCAGGACCCCATTTCAGCCCCCCGGGGCTGTGAGGCCCTGCCCCACTGACACTCCAGCAGGACCGGTCTCCAGCTACCCACAGCCCTGCCCTGCCCAGCCATGGGCCCCACTGAGCCAGGCCTACCCACAGGCCCACCTCCCTTAGAATCATAGAATAATAGAATCATTAAGGTTGGAAAAGACCTCTATGATCATCGAGTCCGATCATCAACTCAACACCACCATGCCCACTAAACCATGTCCCGAAGCGCCTCATCTATACGTTTTTTAAATATTTCCAGGGATAGTGACTCAACCACTTCCTTGGGCAGCCTGTTCCAAAGCCTGACCACTCTTTCAGTAAAGAAATTTTTCCTGATGTCCAATCTAAACCTCCCTTGGCGCAACTTGAGGCCATTTCCTCTTGTCCTATCACTAGTTACTTGGGAGAAGAGACCGGCCCCCACCTCACTGCAACCTCCTTTCAGGTAGTTGTAGAGCACAATGAGGTCTCCCCTCAGCCTCCTCTTCTCCAGACTAAACAGTCCAAGTCCTTCAGCCGCTCCTCATAGGACTTGTGCTCCAGGCCCTTCACCAGCTTCGTTGCCCTTCTCTGGACACGCTCCAGCACCTCCATGTCCTTCTTGTAGTGAGGGGCCCAGAACTGAACACAGGATTCGAGGTGCGGCCTCACCAGTGCCGAGTACAGGGGCACGATCACCTCTCTGCTCCTGCTGGCCACACTATTTCTGGTACAGGCCAGGATGCCGTTGGCCTTCTTGGCCACCTGGGCACACTGCCGGCTCATGTTCAGCCGGCTGTCAATCAGCACCCCCAGGTCCTTTTCCTCTGGGCAGCTTTCCAGCCACTCTTCCCCAAGCCTGTAGCGTTGCCTGGGGTTGTTGTGACCCAAGTGCAGGACCCGGCACTTGGCCTTGTTCAGTCTCATACAGCTGGCCTCAGCCCATCAATCCAGCCTGTCCAGGTCCCTCTTTAGAGCCTTCCTACCCTCGAGCAGATCAACACTCCTTCCTGACCTTGGCCTGTCTGTGTCCCCAGGGAGACACATGCTGTGCGAGGCTGGGGCTGCCCACGTGCCCTGCTCCTGGCTGGGGCTGTGGGATGGGCCCTGGCTGCCAGACCCTGCCCTGACAGGGCTCTGGGAAGCCCCCATGGCCCCTGACAGTGCCTTTCTCACATCAAGAGTGCAGAGGTGAATCATGTTGTCAAAACTTTCTGCACAGAGCAATTTCTGTGTACCTGACGAAAGAAACAAAGTGTTCAAAGCATCTTCTCATGCTTTGCAGTTCTCTAGTGCTCTGGATGAAAAGGCTTTTCACTATGAGCCTCGTAAGTCTTACCTCTGAGCACCTGTCAGGCACACATTTCAAAATGCTGCAGGAACTAGACTGCATTTGAGGAGAAAATACATGTCAAACCTTATCTTTCTGTAACTGGTTTAGCCTATTCCTATTCACCAGTAGATTATGCCTTAATTATCCTTAACTATTTTCTAAAAATAACACCTGACAGTTCAAAAGAAACCCCTCAAATGTTTCTCTGCCTCAGTCTTTTTTCCAAACATTTTTTCTAGTAGTGCTATTTTGTTTAATTTGTGAATTCCTTAATGTAAACTCTGCCAGTGTAGCTCGATGAAAAGATCTTCTGTAACTTTGTAACATATACAATAATTGTCTTGCGGCACGTATTCTCCCTCCCTCTGCCTCTCCCACTACATATGTGGCCTCCCTTTATATATATGTTTGTATCAATATATTCATTGGGTATACATATGTGCTTATATTTTTTTTTTTTAAACTGTTGATAGTTCTGGGCCTCAAAGGAATAATAGGTCTTTTCATGGAGAAGGGATGTCATTTTACTGATAATGTAGGAGTGTAACAACAGCTCTACAACACCTCTTCCTTTCTGATTCTACACTAGACAAATATGTTTCCATCCAACAATGAGGATTTATGATTATTGAGTCAAAGGCAAAGCTGAAATATGCCAGTGAGTAGCACGGCCAAGTAGAATACATTGAGACAGAGATTCAAGATGCAAATAGCTATTTCAGAAGCAAAACATATTCACAGGGTCCTTGCAGATGCTGAGTGGTACTATCAGGGCCAATAACTGCAGGACAACTTCACTAGGAAAGCCACTGAGATGTTCAAAGCACTCAAGTTTTCCATAAGGCACAGTTACCTAAGAATCAAGAGCCTTGTGAACCCATCCCAAGTCCTTGGCTTCCTGTAGGGATTCGGGCTCTTGAGGCGACAGCTGAATTCTGGCTAGTACAGAGATTCCTGAAATCCTTGAAGCTTGCATTGAACCTAGAAAAGCCACCGTGGCTGCTTGCCTTGAAAACATAATGAGGGAGCACAGCCTGTCTGGTACAGCTTTCCCCAGCCTGAGGACCCCAGAAATCTGCCATATTTCTGTCTTCCATCTGGCTGGTTCAAAATCTAGCCATCTGGGCAAAGAAACATTCAGTTCCCTTCTTTTTAGTTTATTTTTTAGAAAAAAAAGCAGTTTTTAGAAAAAAAAAAGTAGTTTGAAATGAACACAGTAGTGTGCCCGTCAAATAATATACACAGCTCAAATTGTGGTACTTTGACTTACTTGTATTGCTCATTCATTCTGACATTCACCACTGGGACTAGTAAAGTGTTTGGCATTCATTGTTTCTAATGTGGACATCAAACATGAGGTCTCTACAAGTGGAGGGAGTGTTTCTGTCTGTTGCAGACATTCTGATTTACCTGCAGGCTCTGTGCCTGGCTTTGTCTTTGTGAGAATCTGTCACTGGAGAAGTCTGCCAACATGCTGCCCTATTACAAGTCTCCCAGGCCTTTCTCAGGTCACAAATGTTCTTACAAAATGGATACTTCTCTGTTTTGACACTCTTTACATCAGAATACAGGCAAGGTTGTGACATGAAGCTGACTGATGTTCTGCTAGTTTTTGTGTCAAAGTGTTGGGGAGCCTAGGAGGCCCACGTCCATAGCTCTAGGGCAGCGCAGACTGAAGGCTGTTTCGGGTATCCCAGATTTCCTGCATGGAACTGGGTATTTGGCCAGTTTGGGGTTTCTGATTCCTCTAGCTAGACCCAGGAAATGCCAACCGGAGCAACTTGGGTATGCAATTTTGAAAGGATGAATATGCTCACTTCAAAACCTGACAATTGCATTACTTTAGAGGATAGCTAGTTTGGACCTACAAATACTATTGTTGTAAGTAAGAACAAACATAGGTAGCTGCTACGATTTAAAAGATAACTAAAAGAGGCAACAAAACTTTTTTATTAAAGTTGTACCTGTCCATAAGTTTAAACTTAGGCAATACTGCCAAGGAGATGTGGCACTACTCAGAAATGTGGACTCCCTGGAGACAATGGTGGTTGACAATTCCTGTGTTGTGGAGAGAAAGAACCACACTTACAAAGACCATATCAGCAGTACGTTGGAGAGATGTTGAGATTGGGATGATGAGAGAATCATAGCAAGAGACCTTTGGGGCTGACTACAGATTTAGGTAGGACAGTAACTAAGAGAGAGATACCCTTTTTATTAATTCTATTTGACTTGAGGAAAAAAGAGATGCACCAAAATTAGCTGGTTCCATCATTATTTTCAAGCTGATGGAAATAACTCGCAGGTCACTAAAATTTACCTAAATGCTTCTGTAATAAAAGAGGTTATCCTTACTTTTTGCCTTTGAGATATAGCATTTCTGAGCTTGTAGACACACCTTGAGAGATGAACATTTAGTGAGTTGATTGAAGCCTTTGTTATAGTTATTTCATGGCCACAAATAATCTTTCAGACAAGAAAATTTTGAAAAGGCAAGACCTGGCATTTTCCATTTTTACAAGATTCCTTCAAATGACCAGTACCAACATGTATTTAAAAGTATGACAGAATTGTCAGTGTTGTGGACAATTTGTAGCAAAGGAGCATTTGATAAACAAAAGGAAATAGCACCTGTATCTAAGTCATGCATAGATGCTTATATAAATAAACTCTGATTATAAACTCTGATTATTGCATGTATGGCAGGACTTCTGGTAGGATGATGAAGATTTGTGTAGGGGCCCTTAAAATATAGGCTGAGTAACCTCATTGCCTACACTCCCCCACAAAAGCAAGGTGTAAATTCAATTTTAAGGAAAGCTAACACTTTTCATTCTGTTTTAAAGTTCTGTTTTAAAGCAATTTCTTACCTGGCAGATGGGTAATTTTTTCTTCACTTACATCTGTTGAGGTGCAAATTAATTTTCACTCCACACTGCAAGTTTTCCCTTTTTGTAACAGAAGTTGTAACAGTAAGATATAAATTCATTTCTGTGCTAGGACGATGCTTTTACTGAATGTAGAAATATGTTGGACTCTGCAAATACAGAGTTGTTTTGAATTTGTGCTATTCTAATACTAAATATACCCAGAAGGATAAAAATATTTCTATTTGTACAGGTGGTTGAATGTTTAATATTTTTTACTTTTCCTTAGAAAGAAATTATACTTTGTTATATTATTATATTAATATCACTTAATATAATTACTTTTAGATGGAAGTTAGTTGCTTCTGGAAGTAATCACGCAGTTGATAGTACACAGAAAGGCAACTTTCTCTTTGAGATGGTTTTTATTTATGATTAATTGTACTTTTTGACATGCACTCTGTCATAAGGCATTATTATTAAAATGTCATGTGACATTTTTTACATCAGGAATGTCTGCTATTGTGTAGACATTCCAAGTTATTTGCTTTTCTACTTCAAAATATATCCTGTCTATTTCTCAGTTACACGCTTTAGCATCAAAAAATGAAAACTCAAAATTTAAAGTTGCACTGTTTAGAAAGGATAAAAATTTTTCTCACAGTAATAATGATCAAAATTTACTTAATTTCACAAGTAATTTATTTTTATTCAAACAACATTCTAAGAATAATTGTTTTCAGTATAATTTTTATTTATTGTCATATTGTCCTGGTTTCGGCTGGGATAGAGTTAATTTTCTTCCTAGTAGCTGGTATAGTGCTGTGTTTTGGAATTAGTATGAGAATAATGTTGATAACACACTGATGTTTTAGTTGTTATTAAGTAGTGCTGACACTAGTCAAGGACTTGTCAGCTTCTCATTCCCTGCCAGCGAGAAGCTGGGAGGGGGCACAGCCAGGACAGCTGACCCAAATTGGCCAAAGGGATATTCCATACCATATGATGTCATGCTCAGTATATAAACTGGGGGGAGTTGGCTGGGGGGTGTGTGGCACCACTGCTTGGGAACTGGCTGGGCATTTGTCAGTGGGTGGTGAGCATTGTGCATCACTTATTTTGTATATTATTTTATCATTATCATTATAATTATTATAATTATTATTATTATTATCATTATTATTATTATTATTTCCCCTTCCTTTTCTGTCCTATTAAACTGTCCTTATTTCAACCCATGAATTTTACCTTTTTTTTTCTGATTCTCTTCCCCATTCCACTGGGCGTGGGGGAATTGAGTGAGCGGTTGTGTGGTGTTTAGCTGCCTGCCGTGTTAAACCACAACACATAAGTTTTTCATAGTAGTATGGTGCTGAAAACAATGTTACAAGAAATTCAAACCAAAATCAAATGATGCAAGAATGGAATAAGAAAACATGTACATTTTTTTGTCCCCAAAAAATTTGGCCTTACAATAACCATAAATTAAAGGTGCATGAGTAGTTTTCTAAATTAACATTAATTAAAAGCAGAAAAATTGATATTTAAAAAAACCCCTCTGTTTTCCCAGAAACCTACATACGTTTGTAATTTTGTGCATGCTGAAAATACTAAAACATATATTAAACTTATGAAATCAATTAATTCTCTAACATACCAGAAATTGCATGTTTTCTCAGAGGAAAAATGCACTTTGTAGCCCTGACAGCATAGCTGGCACAGGCAAACAATACTTTTTTATAAATAGAAACAGATTTTAGTAACATAGATGCCAATGAGAATGAGTCGTAATTTTACCTAATCAGTGAACATACATTCTTTCTATCAGAATAAGTGATAGGAACATTGGGCCTTGCATCCATTACAATTTCCTGCAGGCAGAAGTGCTAAATTTTAAGTTATTTTAATGAAATATGTAGAAATGTTTTAAAATTACAAATTATGCTAAAAAAAGTAATTATTGAGCCTGAAAGACATTTAACTATTGTTTTAGATATAGACAATATTGTATGTGTGCAGTTATTAGATATATATTTAGAATATATGTAAATAGTCCACAAATCATGCTGCAAACATATGAGATCTTCAAATAAAATGGTGCCAGTTCTAAAGAATTATGCAATGTTATGTCTGTCTTTGATTTATTGCTTTTTGCTGTTGGAATTTGTTTTGAACTAGATCAATCCTGTCAACAGTTGTCCTATTCTTTATAGGCTCTGTAAATAATCAAATCTAAATACATTTGTAGTTACCCACCTTGTCATATGTAGCGGTGAGCAATCTATTTCTGGTGAGCAATGAAGAAAAAGGACATATTTTCAAGGACTTCTATTTGATTTGTATTTGTTGCTGCCTTTGGCTTCAGTGCAGCAAAACATGTTTCATTGCTTTCCTGAATGGAGGCCTTAGAAAATAATTTTCCACTTTTGCAGAAGTCTGAGAGAGAAGCTTAGGAAGATTTCTTTTTCTTCTTTGTTCCCAATCCCAAGTGTAAATATTTTCTATTCATGTTAGAAATTCATGCAATAAAAATGCGTGAAACACATATTTGGCCAAGTAAAAAATGAATATCCACAGTGAAAGTTACTTCTTAAAAATTCCCTTGAAATTTCGGTCACCTTACTCATTTTTGTGTTGAGGTTTTTAAAAATAGGGCATAAGCATTTTTGTAAGAGGAAAATGAACTCTATTAACTCCTTCTTTGAGAAAAGTTTTCTTGAGGACATTTCCACAGTAGTAGATTTTGGCTATGTTCTGCCTGAAAAAAGAGTAGCCTGATGAATGAATGCTTCAAAAAACCCTGAGTAACTGAAACCTTTTTCAGTTTGCAATACAATTCTGAATGCAACCTTAATAACAGCTGTTGGTAGTGCTTTGTGTATAATATATAGTATTTACACCCATTTCTGCTACTATGTTCAGAACAGTTATAACCACAGTATCTATTTCTTTAAGAAATCTAGTTTACTTCAGTGTGTTTATGTTTCATAGTGAAGAACTTTCAACTCATTCTTTTTTTTTCACATGATGTCCTGAAACAGTTACTGTAGCTGAAGAATATGTATTTACTTTGGTTATTAAGAATTCAATTTTCCTTGCAGAAAAAGTCATGGTGGTGAACTGGAGAGCTCCATCAACATGAAATCTGTCCTCTTCAGCCAGCATCAGTAGCATGTGTAGTAGACAAATTTTCAACGTTCCTGTGCAAACTGTGGTCAGATCATATAACATTCAACAAAACAAAGAACCAAGACCAATAGCATGGCTTACATCTTTCATACAATTGTATTCTATATGTCCTGAACATGAATGCATGTTATCAGACATGTATGCTGCTACAAAGCTCAGATTTTTGAGACATACTGTCAGGTTGAAATTCTTGAAATTAATTTTGCATTATGCTTACTTTAAAGAATCAAACTGGTTCTTACAAAACTGGTTGCTAGTATGTCAGCATTCTGCGCTGAAATACTTGCATTGTTAGGACGGTCTAACTGGTCCCACCATGTCATTCCTTCACAGGCTTTTTCTCATACACTAGCAACTTACCAGGGAGACAATCTGACTTACAGCACTCCTGTACATGCGGGGAGGGGAAAATGAAAAACGGAGTGCAGTTAGTGAAGTACATTTGGAGACCAATCTGCTCTAGAAACCCTGAACATCAGCTGAACCTAAAAATAGTGGTAACGTAATGTTAATAATCAAGACATATAGTACATGAGAAGAGCCTATGGGTGGCATGCCAGTGTTGGGGGAGAAATCGTCAGCCCAGCTCAAGTGCATGTACACCAATGCACGCAGCATGGGCAGCAAACAGCAGGAGCTGGAAGCCATTGTGCAGCGGGGTAGCTATGACTTAGTCGCCATCATGGAAACATGGTGGGTTGAGTCTCACAATTGGAGTGCTGCAATGGATGGCTATAAGCTCTTCAGAAGGGACAGGCAAGGAAGGAGGGGCGGTGGAGTAGCCCTGTATGTCAGGGAGTGCTTCGACTGTCTAGAGCTCAATGATAGTGATGATAAGGTCGAGTGCTTGTGGGTAAGGATGAGGGGGAAGGCCAACAAGGCAGATATCCTGCTGGGAGTCTGTTATAGACCACCTAGCCAGGATGAGGAGGCAGAAGAAATATTCTACCAGAGGCTGGCAGAAGTCTCACAGTTGCGAGCCCTTGTTCTCGTCGGGGACTTCAACTTCCCAGATGTCTGCTGGAAATACAACATGGCAGAGAGGAAACAGTCAAGGAGGTTCCTGGAGTGTGTGGAGGATAACTTCCTGACACAGCTGGTAAGCGAGCCTACCAGGGAGGTGCCTTGTTTGACCTGCTGTTCACAAACAGAGAAGGACCGGTGAGAGATGTGGTGATCGGAGGCTGGCTTGGGCTTAGCGACCACAAAATGATAGAATTCTCATTACTTGGTGAAGTAAAGAGGGGGGCCAGCAAA